>NC_133654.1:132408887-133608887 GCF_009905375.1 Apium graveolens
ATCTGAAATCCTACAATGCTGAGAAATTGGATTCAGTTATACCCTATGGTACTATGTAAGATTTGTTGGGGAGACTGAGGAAGGCATCTGATGCTGACAAGAGGCTGGCCAGATTGGAAGATAGGGTTCAAATCATTGAAGACTCTATGGTCACCATTCTTCAGAATCAACAAACTCAAACAATCTACTCATGCAGCTGGCACAAGCACAAGGCTTGACCCCTACCCTTGATGATAACAAAAAGGGGGAGAATAAAGGGGAAGGGGGAGGAGAGCCATCTACAACAGTTCAGATTTCTCAAGTGCTAGTTCCTGTCATCACAACTTCTCCACCAATTCAAGTCAAAGGAAAGCTAGATGGAATTGATCTAATCCAGATAGCAGCAGCTGAATTGCAAGTCAAAGAGCAAAGGAAGAAGATTGATGAAAAGATGCAACTAATATTTGGTTCTACAACTTCTCAATCACAATCTGTGAAGCATAGCATAAAAGTGGAATTAATTATTATGGAACTCAAGCCAGTAGGGAGGCATAAGGATGGAGAAACTTCTTCCAAAGATCTGCAACCTATGGTTCTCAAGCCCAACAACAGATCCAATAAGGACTCTACAAAGAATCCTCTAAAAGAGGTGGATTTTCCTCTTCCAAAAGCTGATGAGGACAAGCTTTTAGGAAGAAGTATTGCATATCTCAAAGAGACCATGGATGAGGCTGTAAGGAGAAACATGGCTATTATCTTCAGAGAGGGAAAGAGCATATGTGTGATGCAAGGACATCCCAAATTCTCAATAGCCAAGAGGGAAGAAACCAAAAGGTTGAAGGAAGAAGCCAAACAGCTAAAGGCTGACAAAAGAGCACAAACAAAGCTTGAAAAATAGCTAAAGTCAAGTCAGGCTGAAGAACAGAAAGAAATTGAAGACAAAGGTGAAGATGAAGCTATGGGGGACATGGTTGGTACTGAGATGGAGGAAAAAAGTAAGGAAGAATGGCAGAAAGGGAAAAGAAAGAAGGTCAATGCAAAGAGAAAGAAGGTAGATAAGACTGAAGAAACCCAATCAATATCAAAACCACTACCCTCTATTCCTGAACCCATTGTACCTGACCCCTTCATGAACATTCATGGTGAAACAATCATTCCCAAGGAGGAACCAATCGATTGGGACACCATCAAATTGCCCACCTTCCTAACCTCTTCTCCACCATCAAAAAAGCAGAAAAGAAGAATCAAATCAACACCCTCTAAAGCCTCAATCAAATTCACACAGAAGCCTAAGCCTAAACCTCAAACCTCTAAAGATGATTATGTTCACATCTGTGACATAAAAGAATTTTCAGACATTGAACTCTATCTGGATGAGCTGGAGGATGTAAGGGGAATAGCTGCCTACAGACAGCTACCAGAAAGACTAGTGTTCAAATACAAAGGAGCTGGGGAAAGAACATGGCCTCTTCACAGAATTCTGAATGAAGGCTACTCTACCTTGATTAGAGTCTACTCAGCCATACATAAGGATTCTGGCTTTACCAGAACTGCCAGGACTGAGATTCTCAACAAGATTGCCAACATAAGGAAAACTTGGAGGGAGCCCAATGCCTTGCCTAGAACTTTACTCATTCAAGAGAGAGGTATTACAATTCACAAATCACCTCATTGGTTGATGGAGTTCAGAGACAACAAAGGAGTCAGAAGATTTTTCAGAATTGAAGATCAGCTAAAGATTGCTAGTAATGAAACTCTCAAGGATATGCAATCTAAGTTAGATATCAATGAAGAAGATGAAGCTGAATTCTACAGACAACTTCAACTTCAAATAGAGGAAAATGACAGGAGGCTAGGAAAGAAAACCAGGGATCAAAGGAAAAGAAAGTAATTTGCTCAGGCTAAAGGAGCACCCTTGGAAACAATGTATTTCTTCAATTTCATCTCAGCATATACACTTTTGCAGCACTTTTGAATTTCTGCTTTGTTACAGTTTATATATTTGTTAAGTGTTTTGTTATCATCAAGCTAAACCCAAATTAATGCCTACAGTTCTAGTAGACATAAATAGGGGGAGATTGTTAGGAATATGTGTATTAGTTTGATGATAAGTTCAGCAAAATACTTAAGTAGAAATCTAGTATTTGTAGCCTCAACGGATAAGACCATCTTGGCTATCCATTGAAGGAGTAGCCTTACTTAGCAATAAGTTTGGTATTGTAGCACATCTCACTCTCTGGTTTCAAGCTGTAATTCTTAGATGTTGTTAGGAGATAATCAGTCATGTTGACTACTAATGGATGTACAAATAGGAGGGCTAATTGTAAATATTTCATGCCTTGTAATTTTGTATAAGTGAAGAAGTGTCAACGGATATTGAAGACCTTCAACGGATGAGAAACAAAGCTTCAACGGATGTCTCTAACGCTTCAACGGATAAAGCTTCAACTGCTAGAGCATCAACGGATAAAGCCATCAACGGATGAAAGCTTCAACGGATGCACTGCTAGAGCATCAACGGATAAAGTCATCAACGGATGAAAGCTTCAACGGATGCTCAGCCTCATAGCAGTTGACAGTGATAGTTAACAAAGCTGACAGAGACACATGGATTGACAGAGATGTGGTAGCCTATTTCAGGAACAGCAGAAAAAGCAGTCGTTTTTAGTCTGGTTCAAAATGGAAAGTCAACAGATAATTCCATATTACACTGGATAAAAATGGAACAGAAACAAGTGGAGAACTATTGTCTTATTGTACTTTATCTTTGTCTTCACTTGTAAACTTGGTGTTATATAAACCAAGTAGTAGCTAGTAATTAGATGTGAATTTTCCCTGAGCTGTTTAGAAATATCAAGAGAGAAAATCATCTAGTTTGTACTAGGAAGCAGCTGTGATTTAGTTTTGAATCACAGATTTTCTGAAATAAAATATCTCTGGTGGAACAACAAATCCACCAGAAAAGTTTTTAAGTTCTTTGTGTTCATTTCATTTGTGTTTGAATATATATCTGTCTGCATCAGCTCCAAGCAATTCACATACATTTGATCACTCAAACACTTAGTCTTACAAACTGCTCAAAACTTGAAAAAGTTTTGAGATTTACATTCAACCCCCCTTCTGTAAATCTCATTGTTAGTCCACTGGTAATAACAAAGAAAAGCTGGACAGACACCTCAGACTCTGAAAGTGAGGAGAACTATGCGTTGATGGCAAATGCTGATAAAGAAAGTACTGAGAGCAGTTCTGAAGCTGCTGAAATAAAGGTACCTCAGACTACTTATGATTTTCATACTGATGATATTAATGAGTTGAGAAGATATCTTAAAACCATGTTTGTTAGTTATAGAGATCAAACTTTAACATGTGAAAGATTAACTTCTAAAAATCTTGCTTTTAAGAAAAGAAATGATTTCTTAGAAAAAGAGTTAGTTATGTTCCATCAAACTCAGAAGGATAGAGATGATGCTTTTTATGTTAGGGATGCAGTGCTAAAAATGAATGAATCTCTAAAAACTGAGTTAGAAAAGGAAAAGAAGATTATCAGGACTTGGACTAACTCTGGCAGAACAACTCAAAATTTGCTAAGTAGTGAAAATTGGAAAGAGGGCTTAGGTTATGGAGAGGATAAGAATGATAAAGGAACTGTAGAAATTAAGCCCGTTGTTAAGCAAAAGCCAAAATTAAAACCTGTTAAGTTTGTAACTGTAAAGTCTGATAATGAGAAATCAGAAGTTAAAGAGGAATTAACTTCTGACAAACCAAAACAGGAAAAGACAGTTGAAGTAAACATAGGCTTAATGACTAAGAAGCAGCTTAAGCATAAGCTGAAAGATGTTAAGAATGCAAACAAGGTAAAATCACCTAGGAAAAATAGGAATGGAAAGGAAGGTGTGAATAAAAGCAATGATTATAAGCCTATTCCTGATGCTTCTAGGAAAACGTGTCATAACTGTGGAAGTTCTAACCCTCTGGCTTCTTTTTGCAGGAAGAATAAGAACATAAACTCCTTAACTTCAAAATCAGGAGTTAAGAGCCAGTCTGTTAGATATAAACCACAAAATCCTTGTTTTCATTGTGGTAGTTTATGGCATTCCATTTATACTTGTAAGGAATATCATAGTTTGTACTATGATTATTATCAAATAAAACCTTCTTTGAAGAAAGTTTCCATTGTTACTTCTAGTATAAATTCTGATTCAAAGTCTGATAGTGTAAGTTTTGATAAGAAAAATGTTAACATAAACTCTGATGCTAAATCCGCTACAAATGTTAACAAACTTGATAAGGCCAAAGGATCCAAGCAAGTCTGGGTCCTTAAAACTAATCATTAGTGGTCTTTGTGATTGCAGGGCAACAGGAAAAATATTCTAGTTCTGGACAGTGGATGTTCAGGACATATGAATGGAAATAAAGCTCTGCTATCAGACTTTGTGAAGAAAGCTGGCCCAAGTGTTTCTTATGGAGATGGCAACATTGGAAAAATATTGGGATATGGCAATATTAATCCGGGGAATGTCATCATTAGAGAAGTAGCTCTGGTCTCAGGACTTAAACACAATCTGCTGAGTATAAGTCAAATTTGTGACAGAGGTTATCATGTTGATTTCTTTGAAGAACACTGTGAAGTTGTGAGTAAATCCAAAGGTGTAACACCCCCAGATCTGGGGTCAGGGATCCGGGTCATCACGGTCTTTCTTTCCACAATATCACTTCACTTAATTAATAAATAACCTTATGCTGTGACACCACACTAACACACATCATAACCCGTTATAGTCTCAGAGATGAAATTGAAATAAGTACAAGTCCTTGAATCCACAATTAAAAGTTATTACAACCCAGAATGATTACTTGATAAATTTACAGTTAATTGCCATTATCTGCCACAAGTTGTAATTATACATAATTGATTCTCAAAAGTAGAATGCCTGATCTATCACTAGATCTACCTCTGCAGCTATAGCAGCTACAACATCAACGGGAAGACGCGGGACGCTTCCCACGCGCTTGCGCTGAGTCTGCTGGAGTCTGGCCATCTTTCCTAACTATTATTGTGTGATGAAGAAATAAAGCAAGAGTGAGCCTTACAGCTCGCAAGATAATATATAGTGATAACAATAATACAAGTATCTAAATGGATACTTACTAGAATTCTTTATCATGTGTAAGGTAATTACTTACTGGATATAAGTTTTAAAAGAAGATGAAGTTACCAATTACTTCACTATACTTATACCATTTTTAGAAATCTACTTGGACTACTACTGTTCAAAGTATACTAAGATTCACGAGGTCATCCCATAGATGAGACCACAATTAAAACTTGAATATATTTGATCTTTGAAATGTGTTGAAAAGAAATGAAGTTACGAGATACTTCATTCAATGGATACACCAATAAAACTGTTTTGACCCTGTCAATGCTTCGGCAACCACCCATTCGTAGCCTTTCGATCGAAATGCTACGGGTGGTGTTGCAGAATTATCCAAATGGATGATGAACTCATTACGGGAGTTTGCCGCGCCAGGAAGACCACTTACGATGATCAGTCGTAGTAGTACAACCCCACCATTTTCTACATGTAGAGGAGAACCTGACAGATTTACTTGTCAACCAAATACTGAACTCCTAAGGAATGGACCGCCTTAGACGAACTTCCAGGCCATTTGGGCCAATATAAAAATACGGCTGGGCCGGCGCTACTCGGCCACTTACGCCACTCCTAGTTCAGATGAAATCCATGACTCTGAAACGTAAAGCTCGTCCCCACTTTCCCCAAGTAGAAACTTGTTGATACGGCTCCACCAAGAAGTCGTATCTAGTTGGAAAGGAAAACTCACCGATATTTCCCAGGCGATGCCTGTTAATGGATTAACTTGTTCCAAGAATTTTACTTCCCGAGTATTGGGTAAGTAATCAAAAACTCTTTTCTCAAGACAACAACCTTGTTGCGAATATAAAACACACCACAGAGCCGGATCCCTCAGGTTTTGAGCGAGTATTTAAATCCCCTTCGAAAGGAGGATCTTAAATATAAAAATGAGTTTTGGGATCCGCTCTAACTTTTAAAAATCATTTTAAAGACTCGAAAACACTTTAAAGAGTGTTTGGAATAATGCTGATTTAATAAAGTAAATCAGTCTCAATAAAAAGAAATATCTGGATATTATTATTTAAATAATATTTCCATAAAGAATAATCTTTATAAAAATAATTGAAGTAGAAGTTTTAAAACTCTTACTTGAATGAAAATTAAATAATCAAGGATATACTTATACAAAAGTACTATCTTTATTTGAATAATAAAAAATAAGTTTGATTAACGAAACATTATTCTTTAATAAATTAAAGAATATTATTAAATAATAAGCGGAGTCATAATACCTCGAATGAATATTATAAATAATATTCATTAAATAAAATAACGGAGTCATACATCCTCAAATGAATATTCAAGTAATATTCAATAAATAATATAAAGGAGTCATAAGTCCTCGAATGAATATTCAAGATAATATTCATTAATAAAATAAAGTTATCAAATAAACCTTATTCGATTAATAGTCACTCGAGTACCCTCGGCTCCACCATTTTTAATGTTTCATACTCCAATTAGCCATTTTTTGGTCTTTAACATATGTTTCAAAGTAAGGCGAGGGGTAAGGGTTCGTTCGCGAAATGTCGTTACTTAAAACGGCCGTTTCTCCTAAACCGTATATCGGAATCAAACGAACCACATATCAAAACGAAGCTCATAACATGAACTATCTAAACATGGCAATGGTCAAAACCTAGCAGTGAGTTAAAGGGTTCTTATGTTATAAACAAAAGTAGTCTAAAGTAAATCGGATATTACGACGGCTATGTTTACGTGATTTCCCAAATTTAAACCATTTCAAAACAAACTAATTTCTACATATTCAAACACCAAACCATCACCAATAAATCCCCATACAACCATATGACCATATCACTCATCAACCACTTTAAACCCTTTAAACCAAGCCCAAATCATACCATGAATCATCAAGAACAACTAGTGCTACTCTTTAACTCCAAAATCAACAAAAGCACTTAACAACTAAGATCTCAACATGACAAAACAACTACTACACTTAATCTCTCATTCTATCATCATAAACATTTATACCAAACAACTAAATGCTAAGATAATGAAGAGTTATACCTTCCTTGAAGCTTTTAATCAATGAAAGATCCTTGGAATGCCCATGGAAGCCTTGATCTATGTTTAAGCTACCTTGAACTTTCATAAAAAATCAAGAAAACCAAAGTTATTTATTGAAGGTTACTATTCACCATCTTCTTCCTTGATTTATTGGAAGAGATTGTGAAGGAATTAGAAGCTTAAACTTATAGGACATCCATATCTATGTACAAGGAACCTTAGATAATTACCTCACTAATTAACAAGCCTTGGATCTTGAATTTTGGAAATTTCTTCTTTGAAAAAGAAGAAAAGCCGAGAGCAAGCTTGGAAGAAAGAGAGATTTTTGTGTTTTTTGATTTGATTTGTTTTTTGGTTGGTTGTTTTTGTTTAGATTTTGGTTGATTACCTTAATAACCTTGAACTTTGTGTGGTTATCATTCATCCACACCTCCTTCCCTCCTATGTCATGCTTACATCACCTTATTGTGTCATCATCCCTTACTTGTCCTCTCCTTATTGGTTGGATGACCTCATCATCCCTAACCTCCTTGATTAACTTCCTAATTGTTTGCCTAATGACCGCTGATCTGTTATACGGTTCGCTTAACTTTCGTTTTTGTTTATCATTTGAGGGATCATACCCGGGATCTTATTACTTGGGTTTCCTTAACCTTTCTCAATACATTCTATTCCTTTTATGATCCTCTCTTATAATCCTTTTATTTAAATCCTTTTTATCCTGTTACCTTATACTCAATTCTTTCTGTATCTAGTGGATTTCCGGGAAAAATCAAAGTGTTCGGAATTGGATTCTGACGATCTTTACATACACTTATATACCACATAGAGTACTAATAATATCCCAGAAGATCAATAACAGAACCCCTACATAGTGTGACATGAAAAGTTTTCTCATTCAGCATAATCTGCAAAATCACTATTCATAAGGGTTTCAAAAATTTCCAAAAATTGGGGTTATTACAGTCTCCCCTCCTTAAAAGGATTCCGTCCCGGAATCAGATAGAAAATGAATAGGGATACTCTCTTAACATTGCACTTTCTAACTCTCGAGTAAATTTTCCCACATTGTGGTTCTTCCATCAAACTCTGAATAGTTTGAGCACCCTTCTCCTAAGCACTTGTTCCTTTTCACTCTATAACCCTTCCTGGTTGCTCCATATAGGTTACGCCGGGTTGCATGTCTATGCGCTCATATGCCCCTATTTATCTGGCATCCGAATTACACTTTCTTAACATTGATACGTGGAACACGTTATGAACTTGCTACAGGTTCGGGGGTAGGGCTAGCTCATATAATAACTCCCCAATACGTCTTAATATATCCAAGGGTCCAACAATTTGTGGACTTAGCTTTCCTTTCTTTCCAAATCTCAACAATCCTTTCCAAGGGTTTCCAAGGGGATACCTTTAACAACACTAGGTCCCCTACTTCCTATTCTTTGTCCTTTCATGTCAAATCAACATACTTATCATGTCCATCTTGGGCTACTACCAGCCGTCCTCTGATTAGATGTATCATATCCTTGGTCCTTTGGACCACTGCTGGTCCGAGCATCTTGCGCTCTACAACTTCATCCTAACATAAGGGAGATTGACATTGTCTTCCCTCAAGGATCTCATAAGGCGATATCTCAATACTGACATATGATCTATTGTCGTAAGAAAACTCAATCTGTGTTAAGTGATCATTCCAATTTCTTTCAAGTCTATTGCACAGACTCTCATTATAGCTTTTAGCATTAGAGCTTTTGTTTCTCAATACCCATTCTTTTCCAGTTCGTAATCGCTACTACCTTCCGTTCCTAATATTATACTGGTTATACTTTTGCTCATTAGCGTTCTATAACCTTTTAATAACCACGTCAACCTTAGTATCACGAATATGTTAGATTCGGAATACCACCGTACTGATACTACTCCTTTCTAGCTGCTTCTTTGAAAGTTTGATCCATCATATAGAAGTAAAAGAATTCATTGAGAGATCACTATGATCATGAACACTTGTTACATTGCATAGTTAGTACAGAAGGTGGCCAGCCTTTAGTACTTGACAAGCAATTAAACAATAGCTGGTATCCTACTAGGCTTCTATCACACAGATAGATAGTCATTCGGCAATACCTCCCCTTCTGGAAGGGTTGTTCTTCTCAGCTTATACAAAATGAAAAGAAGAGAAAAGAACGAATTGAAGAGAATTGTATATATGAAAAAAAATATATTGCCACAAAATATCTGGCTTGGAATCTACCTCTGAACTATAGAGGTTTGTCATAGGAGAACAAAACATATATGTATTTATATCAATATCAAGTATTATAGCATCGTATTTCACATGCCTAAATATTTTTGCCATTCCGTCCATCATTCTATGGACCCATGCTCTTCCTCGAGCTTATACAAAATCACCTTTGAAACTCCCTCGATATCGAAAATCGAATCTGGGATCTCATTCTAGACATCATCGTTACTAGCATTCTATACTTGCACCGCAACCTTCCTCATATAGTAATACGACTCTCTTTTCATAAGAGGGAATAAATATTCAATAGGTAGATACTCTACTTAATTAGTCTATCAATGATAACTTATACACTACCACGACCCGATTAGTGGTCCTCAATCTCAACATCCATTCCAATACAACTCTCACGGTTGTAATCAGCTCATTACCCACAGAATCATTGCTGCATTACTATGGTCCACCACTGACCTACTGTCGTCATTGACGTTCCATGAAATCTTAATATCTAACCATACGGAGTCCATACATGTCGTATCAAATCCTTCTAAGGAGGTAACATAATCACCATTCCTGATTCATGAAGAACACTCCTGATCCTGACATACATACATGACATGAAGCAGATAAAATTGCAGAAGAGTTTCAGTCAAAGCAACGATAGCAGGTGAATACCATTCTTAATCGTATGCCTTAAATAGAAGACTTAACTCAAGGTTCGTTTAGTCCTTTTTGAAATATGGTCCTGGATTATTCTCAAGATAGTACCTTCTGAGATAGATAGCCCGCTCATGGCGATTACACGAATTAAACCTTTACCAACTACTATTACGGTTGGGTATTGCACAATCATCAGAAGGAGTGTCAATCTTCCAAACCATAATACAATCTGCATAGCTTTAACCATCATCACTGTATTCCTTTGGCACAAGCGCCTATAATTATCCTCTTACCTTTAAAGTGTCGGCCACCTCTTTGGCCTTTCCTGATAGTAAAATTTCCTTACAGTCAATGTCATTTTAACCACCTCCAAATAAATTTTCTACCTCATTTCATTCACTGCTTATGTGAAGATGTTTTCCTTAAAATCTGGTGAGTAAAAAAAATATCACCATTTTTCCATAAGTTATTGCCTCAGTCTTTAGAGGTTAATCACTGTCATGACTGACTCTCAATCATAATTAGAACATCTTTTATCTTAAGTCTTAATTGCCCTGAACAATTTCGACCATTACTGGTTCGATCCATACCTTCTCGTGGTTTAACACGTGCCTCACTTGGCATCATTATAATTACGTCATATTTCCTTTATCAATATTTCTATTCTTGAGAATTTTGAATTTTACCTTTCTCCTTGTAAAACCTCTAAGGTTATCCTTGAATCGTCCCTCCTGTATTCCCTAGATACAGGGCATATCAAGATACCATTTATTAATACCAGAATCATTGTCTATATACTTCTAAAAAATTTCTCCACTGATTCTTAAAGGTTGTTATTACCTTAATCCTTTCCAATTCATACTGTCAAACTCATACTATCCCTATTAAGGGTGAAATGCCAACCTTTATGCATTCCCCTGGGATTCATTTTAAGTTACCGATGTTCTATCCTTAATTCCATCTTTAGAAAAAGTACATACATCCTTCCATGGATAAATCAAGTCATATATCCCTGATGAGGGTGTCTTAATCAATTATTCCCACCTCGATAGTATATGCCTAATTTCACAATAACATCTGTATTCAAAATGAGGTTAATCAATATGGCCTCCAAAAGATAACAACGGTTATCCGCTTCTCTTGCCTAATCTGGTAACGATAAGAAGGATGTTCTGGAAGATATTGGTCGTGTTCAATGCGAACTTCTTCTTAATAATTCCTTATTTACTTTTGTTGTTTATCTCAACAGTCATCTCAATGTTGGGATATCTTTCATACCTGGCGTCTCCCTTTCTGGGTATCATGCCACTGGTCTTACACTTCACCTTCTTGAAGGTCACTTCCTTCATCCAATTTTCTTAATTTCTTACTTTCTTGTCTCCTCAGTCTATCCGCGTCTCATTATTTATCCTTCGAATTATCTCAAGGTTTCCTCGAATCCTCCCAACTCATAGGGGATAAAATATATGTATCTCTTATGCCCTCAACCATCAATTTTTAAATCATGGTGAATCACCCTCATCCTGACGAATGCATACTTTTCTATTTCTATTGCTACGAGTCTTTAGGCTTTCCCCATACCCAACTCCCTTATCATTCCTCAAACTCTATTGCCTTTATATTCCTTTCCCCTTCAGTTTCTTTTTATTTTTCCTTTCTCTTATCATTATTTCATGAACCCACTAATCATTGACTTCAAGCATCACATCGTTCTGGGATTCTTGTCATCAAAACGAATCTTGACAACTTTTACAACTTAGATTCATAATTCATCATACTCATCTGTCTTTGTTCTGGCTCCAAAGCTTTTACACTATCTCCATAACCTTGGGAAGTACTTTCCTGAAAATAATTGACTGAACTTAAATCAGTTTATAATAATCTCTTGCTCCGTGCCTTCCTTGGCCTTTCACCAGCGGGTGGTCTCTCTCTTAGGAGGGTAAGTGACAAAAACACTCTTTTGTGATTCGTCAATCATTTAGAATATCAAATGATTCCTGTATTTCCTTTAGCCAGGCTCTTGCCTCGACTGGGTCAGCTTGTTCCTTGGAACTCTGAGAGCTTAGCGACTTAAAGAACCTGAAAGAATTTCTCATCGCATTGTTTCCTCAAGGTGGTGGTTGGGGATAATAGTCTAAGTCCTTTTTAGACAGGTCCATGAATTGCCGTATAGGAGTACCGTCTCGGGTCTCCTTTCCTTACTCGACTTTCTGTTTCCTTAGTATGAAATGTTTCATGCTTCTCCCATACTTGGGGTTATCTTATACGTTAAAATCCTCATTTTCCACTTCATTATGTTATGGGTTCCTTCTATCTTGATGGCGTCCTCCCTGACTATCACATTCAGGGTTTGCCCTTAATCTTATTCCTTGAACTATGGATTTCGTCTAAGATCCAGTCCTTACGCTCTTAAACGTTTGGAACCCAAATTCGGTAGGAATACCTCATTATTCCCTTATCATCTTTCTCGGTATTAATCTTTTCTCCAGTCATTGGCTCTCTGCCTTCATTCATCACTTTTTCTTGGCACAATATGATTTTCTCCAATAATTCGGGCTGTATTGCAATCTCAAACAGCTTTTCGGTACCGGCTCCGGTTACCTTCACTTCTATTTCCATTTTCTCAAAATCTCTTATAAACTCTCCCAAAGACATTATTATCTTGAGTCTCTCCTTTTTACTAAGGGCATCAGCCACCACATTGGCTTTCCCCGAATGATAAAGAATCTCCCAATCATAATTCTTGATTAGCTCTAACCGGCTTTTCTGGCGTATGTTGAGCTCTTTCTGCGTGAAAATGCACTAGAGCACTTATGGCTTGTGTAAATCTCACACTTCTCTCCATACAAGTAGTGCCTCCAATATTTAGGGCAAAACTATTACCACGAGCCCAAGCTCATGGGTGGGGATATGGAATTTTATATTCCCTTAATTGTCTTGACGCGTACGCGATTACCTTGTTATGCTGTATAAGAAGCACCCTAATTCCTTATGTAAAGCGTCACTACACATCACAAAATCTCCTTTTCCATCCGGCAACGCCATCATAGGGGCCGTCACCAATCTTTGCTTCAGTTCTTGAAAGTTGTTCTCGTATTTCTCTGTCCATTCAACTTCTCAGTCTTACGAGTAAGTCGCGTTAAAGGGGCTACTATCTTTACAAACTTGAACGAACCTCCGGTAGTGACCGGCCAATCCTACCTCTGGTAGTTTCCCTAACCATGGTCATCAATTCCTCAATGGTCCTTTATTCATTCTTGTTAGGATCCTTCACGAGATCCTCCTCAGCAACAATCCCATCTAGGACAACATCCTCAACCACTACATCCTCAATATAAACATCATCCGGTCATGCGTTAGGACGCTCTATCGGATCCACAATCCGATCTCCAATAACTAATAAAACATCATCGCGTTGTTGCTCCTCAACCTCAGGGTTCAGAGTCCCGCTACCATATACGATAACGAACTACGCTTCTATCACGATATTTATAAGGGTTCCCCTAAGGGTTTTAACTGTTAGTACTACATTAGGTAGTCCGACTATGAACTTGGCAAGAGTTCTTATTTATCTTAGTGCACTTATTATTTTAACGTCATATCATCTCTGAGGTTTATAACGCTTAGCTCTGATACGATTTCTTTAACACCCCCAAATCCGGGGTCGGGGATCCGGGTTGTCAAGAGTTCCATTTCCCTTAATAACACCCAATCTTAATAAATAATCAACTACTCTGTACTGTGACCCCACAATAAACACACACACCACAAGTTATAGTCTCAGAGATGAATATCCAAAAATAATCACAAGTCGTTTTATTCCACAATTATATGCCAATACACCTTAAAAGGGTTTCTGAATAAATTTACATTTCTTTTCCATTATTACAATTCATAAATATACATAAATCTAGTACATCAAAAGTTGAAGCCTAGCCTATTGGTAGTTCCTACCTCAGCTACAGTGACATCAATGCCTATAGGAAACTGCGGAACGTTTCCTATCCGCTCGCGAATTGGGAGCTTGGTCATGTTCATCTTTTCTATCTGTTGTTATGTGATGAAAAAAGAAAGCAAGGGTGAGCAGCAAGCCCACCAAACTAATATGTATAATGATTTACAGTATATGAGCCTTCTCATAGTACTCATGAAAGTCTTGGTCAAAAGAAATGAACCAAGTTTAATATCTTAATGCGATGAAGTCGCAAAATATTCAGTATATATACATATATACTTTTTAAAATCTTGGAAGTCCTCTTCCATGCATAATATACACAGAGTTCCAGTTTATAACTGTATAAAACTATCATTGCAAGGTGATCTCATATATCTAACCTTGTCTCAACGTTTTTCTGAAAATCTTTGACATGCATAAGATAATCATTTACTAGATATAAGTTTAAAAGATGAAGTTACAAAATAATCCAATATACTTATATCTTTTCTAAATACTACTTGAACTACCACCGTTCAAGTTATAATTAGTTCAAAAGTTCATCACATAGATGAGACTACAAGATAATTCTTGAATAGATTCAATCTTTAAAATATCATCAAAATAAAATGAAGTTACGAGATACTTCATTTGATGCAAACATCATTTTGAAAACTTGACCCTGCCAACACTCAACAATCGCCCAACCGTAGCCTTTCTATCGAAGTGCTCTGGGTAGTGTTGCAGAAATATCCAATTGGATGATGAACTCATTACGGGAGTTTGCCGCGCCAGGAAGACCACTTACGATGATCAGTCGTAGTAGTGCAACCCCACCATTTTCTACATGTAGAGGAGAACCTGTCGGATTTACTTGTCAACCGAACACTGAACTCCTAAGGAATGGACCGCCTTAGCGGAACTTCCAGGCCATTTGGGCCAATATAATAAGGCTGGGCCGGCGCTACTCGGCCACTTACGCCACTCCTAGTTCAGATGAAATCCATGACTCTGAAACGTAAAGCTCGTCCCCACTTTCCCCAAGTAGAAACTTGTTGATACGGCTCCACCAAGAAGTCGTATCTATTTGGAAAGGAGAACTCACCGATATTTCCCAGGCGATGCCGGTTAATGGATTAACTTGTTCCAAAAATTTTACTTCTCGAGTGTTGGGTAAGTAATCAATTCATTTATCAAAACAACAACCTTGTTGCGAATATAAAACACACCACAGAGCCGGATCCCTCAGGTTTTGAGCGAGTATTTAAATCCTCTTCGAAAGGTGGATCTTAAATAAAAAAAATGAGTTTTGGGATCCGCTCTAACTTTTAAAAATCATTTTGAAGACTCGTAAACATTTTTAAGAATGTTTGGGGTGATGCTGATTTAATAAAATAAATCAGTCCCAATATATTAGAAAATATCTGAATATTATTATTTAAATAATATTCCCATAAAGAATAATCTTTATAAAAATAATTAAAGTAGAAGTTTTAAAACTTATACTTGAAATGAATAATAAATAATCAAAGATATACTTATACAAAAGTAATATCTTTATTTGAATATCAAAAGTAAGTTTGATTATCGAACATTATTCTTTAATAAAATAAAGAATATTAATAAATAATAAGCGGAGTCATAATACCTCGAATGAATATTATAAATAATATTCATTAAATAAAATAAAGGAGTCATACATCCTCAAATGAATATCCAAGTAATATTCAATAAATAATATAAAGGAGTCATAAGTCCTCGAATGAATATTCAAGATAATATTCATTAATAAAATAAAGTTATCGAATAAACCTTATTCGATTAATAATTTTGAAAACTATAACCATATATATATATATATAAAATCTACTCGAGATCCTCGACTCCCGGTTTAAGAAAATGTTTTCACCTTTGGGTCCCTATACTAAGGGTATATGTAAATTACCGCTATTCTCTAGCATGGGTATTATCAACTGAACCAACAGATATATATGGAAAGAATACGAAACAGGCATGCATATATATACCATATCAGCATGCTTCAATATATCGCAAAATTTGCTAATTAACCAACATGCATCTATCACAAGATAATGTATATACATATATACATCACAACAACAGTATAACGGGTAGAAAACTTGCCTGAGCGACTGGGGGTTATAATGGCTCGGGACGAGTCTGGTAACCTATAAACAACAAGTAAGTTGGAATTAAACCAAAGTCACTTGTAAATCTATACATTAACCAACTTAGACTCTAACGCTCATTTTGCGCTTACTGATTCTCTTAAGTCACTTGAGTACCCTCGGCTCCACCATTTTTAATAATTTAACCATTACGAGTTTTAAGGCGATTCCTTTGCGAGTGTCTTACCAACTGCCTATTACACCTTACATAAATGTTTCATACTTCAATTAGTCCTTTAAGGTCTTTAACCTATGTTTCAAAGTAAGGAAAGGGGTAAGGGTTTGTTCGCGAAACGTCGTTACTTAAAACGGCCGTTTCTCCTAAACCGTTCATCGGAATCCAACGAACCACATATCAAAACGAAGCTCGTAACATGAACTATCTAAAAATGACAATGGTCAAAACCTAGCAGGGAGTTCTCGGGTCCAAATGTTATGAACAAAAGCAGTCTAAAGTAAATCGGACATTACGACGGCTATGTTTACGCGATTTCCCAAATTTAAACCAACTCAAAACAACCACAATTCAACCCCAATTCACAACCCAATCCAAACTCCATCCAAAATACATTACAACAGCCCCAAACCAACTCATTATAATCCATTTACTTACTCCTAAAACTTGAATTTAAACTACACTACATTCTTTAACCAAATCTTAAGATTTCAACAAATCAATCACCACCATTCCAACCCAAACTCTTAAACATACAAGTTTCAAGCTACTCTTTACTCTAACAACCAAAATCAACCTAATATACAAATTAAAGCTAGGGTTTGGAGATGATATACCTTCCTTGAAGTGGTGTGATTAGCTAAGAAGCCTTAGGAAGCCTTGAGGAGTCTTAGGAAAGCTTGGATCTTAAAGGAAAAGCAAGAAAATCAAGTTAAAAACCTTGAAATCACTATTCATTGTCTTCTTCATTGATTTATTGGAGAAGATAGAGAATGAATGGGATGCTTAAACTCATAATATAGCCATATCTATGCATAAGGAACACTAGGGAATTATCTTACCAATTTAGGAGGCTTGGATCTTTGATTTTGAAAATCCTTTCCTTTGAAATTGTAAAAAGCCGAGAGCAAGCTTTTGTTGAAGAGAAATAGATTTCTTTTGTTTTGATGAAATGATTTGTTTGGCTTGGTGGATGAAATTTTATTTTTGTTTTGGTTAATTACCTTTTTAGCCTTAACTTTGTGTGGTTCTACTTCAACCACATCTCCTTCCTTCCCATGTCATGCTTATGTCATGCTATGATGTCATCTTCCCCTCCTTGTCCTCTTCTCATTGGTTGGGTGACATCATCCTCTCTAATCCCTTTGATTAACTTCCTAATTGTTTGCCTAATGACCGCTGATCTGTTATACGGTTCGCTTAACTTTCGTTCTCGTTTCTCGTTTGAGGGATCATACCCGGGATCTTATTACTGGGGTTTTCTTAACCTTTCTCAATACATTCTAATCCTTTTATGATCCTCTCTTATAATCCTTTTATTTAAATCCTTTTTATCCTGTTACCTTATACTCAATTCTTTCCGTATCTAGTGGATTTCTGGGAAAATCAAAGTGTTCGGAATTTGGATTCTGACGATCTTTACATACACTTATATCCCATATAAAGTACTAATAAAATCTCAGAATATCCATACCAGAACCCCTACATAGTGTGGCATGAAAAGTTTTCCCATTCAACAAAAACACTATTCATAAGGGTTTCAAAAATTTCCAAAAATTGGGGTTATTACAGTCTCCCCTCCTTAAAAGGATTCCGTCCCAGAATCAGATAGAAAATGAATAGGGATACTCTCTTAGCATTGCACTTTCTAACTCTCGAGTAAATTTTCCCATATTGTGGTTTTACCAACAAACTCTGACTAGTTTGATAACTCTTCTCCTAAGTATTTGTCCATTTTTGATCTATAACCCTTCCTGGTTGCTCCATGTAGGTTACGTCTGGTTGCATGTCTATGCGCTCATATGCCCTTATTTATCTGGCATCCGAATTACACTTTCTTAACATTGATACGTGGAACACGTTATGAACTTGCTACATGTTCGGGGGTAGGGCTAGCTCATATGCTAACTTCCCAAAATGTCTTAATATATCCAAGGGTCCAACAAATTGTAGACTTAGCTTTCCTTTATTTCCGAACCTCATCAATCCTTTCCAAGGGATACCTATAACATTACTAGGTCCCCTATTTCATACTCTTTGTCCTTTTGAGTCAAATCAGCATACCTCTTATGTCCATCTTGGGTTACTACCAGCCATCCTCTGATTAGATCTATTATATCCCTGGTCCTTTGGACTACTACTGGTCTGAGCATCTTGCGCTCTGCAACTTCATCCTAACATAAGGGAGATCGACATTGTCTTCCCTCAAGGATCTCATAAAGCGATATCTCGATAACGACATATGATCTATTGTCGTAAGATAACTCAATCCGCGTTAAGTGATCATTCCAAATTCTTTCAAGTCTATTGCTTGGAATTTTATCACAGCTTCTAGCACTATAGCTTTGGCGTCTCAATACCCATTCTTTTCCAGTTCGTAATCGCTACTACCTTCCGTTGCTAATATTATACTGGTTATACTTTTGCTCGTTAGCATTCTATAACCTTTTAATACCCATGTCAACCTTAGTATCACGAATGTGTTTCCATTCCGAATACCACCACAACTTTATTACTCCTCTTTCAGCTATTTCTATTTCCCAAAGTTTGATCAATCATATAGAAGTAAAAGAATTCATTGAGAGATCACTATGATCATGAACACTTGTTACATTGCATAGTTAGTACAGAAGGTGGCCAGCCTTTAGTACTTGACAAGCAATTAAACAATAGCTGGTATCCTACTCGGCTTCTATCACACAGGTAGATAGTCATTCGGCAATACCTCCCCTTCTGGAAGGGTTGTTCTTCTCAGTTTATATGAAATGAAAAGAAGAGAAAAGAACGAATTGAAGAGAATTGTATATTTGAAAAAAAATATACTGCCACAATATATCTGGCTTAGAACCTACCTCTGAATTATAGAGGTTTTTCATAGGAGAACAAAACATATATGTATATATATCAACATCAAGTATTATCGCATCGCATTTCACATGCTTAAATATTTTTGCTATTCCATCCATCATTCTATGGACCCATGCTCTTCCTCGAGCTTATACACAATCACCTTTGAAACTCCCTCGATATCGAAAATCGAACCTGGGATCTCATTCTAGACATCATCGTTACTAGAATTCTATGCTTGCACCGCAACCTTCCTCGTATAATAATACGACTCTCTATTGATAAGAAAGAATAAATATTCAATAGGTAGATACTCTACTTAATTAGTCTATCAATGATAACTTATACGCTACCACGACCCGATTAGTGGTACTCAATCTCACATCCATTCCAATACAACTCTCACGGTTGTAATCAGCTCATTACTCGCAGAATCATTGTTGCATTACTATGGTCCACCACTGACCTACTATCATCATTCACTTTCCATAAAATCTTAATATCTAACCATACGGAGTCCATATATGTCGTATAAAATACTACTAAGGAGTTAACATAACCACCAATCATAATTCATGAAGAACACTCCAAACTCTGACGTACTTTCATGACATGAAGTAGATAAAATTGCGGAAGAGTTTCAGTCAAAGCAACGATAGCAGGTAAATACCATTCTTAATCGTATGCCTTAAATAGAAGACTTAACTCAAGGGTTCGTCTAGTCATTTTTTTTGAAACATGGTCCTGGCTTATCTCAAGATAGTATCTTCTGAGATAGATAGCCCACTCATGGCGATTACACGAATTAAACCTTTACCAACTACTATTACGGTTGGGTATTGCACAGTCATCAGAAGGAATGTCAATCTTCCAAACCATAATACAACCTTCATAGCTTTAACCATCATCACTGTATTCCTTTGGCACACACGCCTATAATTATCCTCTTACCTTTAAAGTGTCAGCCACCTCTTTGGCCTTTCCTGATAGTAAAATTTCCTTACAGTCAATGTCATTTTA
Organism: Apium graveolens; assembly: GCF_009905375.1. NCBI lineage: Eukaryota > Viridiplantae > Streptophyta > Magnoliopsida > Apiales > Apiaceae > Apium > Apium graveolens. The sequence continues at coordinate 132,429,124 of NC_133654.1, forward strand.
ACCACCTCCTAATAAATTTTCTACCTCATTTCAATCACAGCTTATGTGAAGATGTTTTCCTTAAAATCTGGTGAGTAAAAAAAATATCACCATTTTCCATAAGTTATTGCCTCAGTCTTTAGAGGTTAATCACTGTCATGACTGACTCTCAATCATACTTAGAACATCTTTTATCTTAAGTCCTAATTTCCCTGAACAATTTCGACCATTACTGGTTCGATCCATACTTTCTCGTGGTTTAACACGTGCCTCACTTGGCATCACTATAATTACGTCATATTTCCTTTATCAACATTTCTATTCTTGAGAATTTTGAATTTTACCTTTCTCCTTGTAAAACTTCTAAGGTTATCCTTAAATCCTTTATCAGGTACACCCTAGGCACAGGGCATATTAAAATACCCTTTACTAATACTAGAACCATTATCTATATGTTTCTGAAAAAAATAAATTCTTCACTGATACTTAAAGGTCGTTATTACCTTAATCTTTTCCAATTCATACTGTCAAAACTCATACTGTCCCTATTAAGGGTGAAATGCCAACCTTTATGCATTCCCCTAGGATTCATTTTAAGTTACCGATGTTCTATCCTTAATTCCACCTTTAAAAAAAAAGTACATGCATCCTTCCATGGATAAATCAAGTCATATATCCCTGATAAGGGTGTCTTATTCAATCATTCCCACCTCGATAGTATATGCCTAGTTTCATAATAACATCTGTATTCAAAATGAGGTCAATCAATATGGCCTCCAAAAGATAACAACGGTTATCCGCTTTTCTTGCCTAATTTGGTAATGATAACAAGGATGTTCTGGAAGATATTGGTCGTGTTCAACGTGAACCTCTTCTTAATAATTCCTTATTTACTTTTGTTGTTTATCTCAACAGTCACCTCAATGTTGGGATATCTTTCATATCTGGCATCTCCCTTTCTGGGTATCATGCCACCGGTCTTACACTTCACCTTCTTGAAGGTCACTTCCTTCATCCAATTTTCCTAATTTCTTACTTCCTTGTCTCCTCAGTCTATCTGCGTCTCATTATTTATCCTTCGAATTATCTCAAGGTTTCCTCGAATCCTCCCAACTTACAGGGGATAAAACATATGTATCTCTTATACCTTCAACCATCAATTTAACTCATCGTGAATCACCCTCATCCTGACGATCACATACTTTTCTATTTCTATTACCACGAGTCTTTAGGGTTTCCTCATACCTAACTCCCTTATCATTCCTCAAACTTTATTGCCGTTATATTCCTTTCCACTTCAATTTCTTTTTATTTTCCTTTCTCTTATCATTATTTCATGAACCAAAACAACATAAGCATTGATTTCAAACATCCCGTCATTCTGGATTCGTGCCCCTAGAACGAATCTTGACAACTTTTACAACTTAGATTCACAATTCATCATACTCGTCTGCCTTTGTTCTGGCTCTAAAGCTTTTACACTATCTCCATAACCTTGGGAAGTACTTTCCTGAAAACAATTGACTAAACTTAAATCAGTTTATTATAATCTCTTGCTCCGTGCCTTCCTTGGCCTTTCACCAGCGGGTGGCCTCTCTCTTAGGAGGGTAAGTGACAAAAACAGTCTTTTGTGGTTCGTCAATCATTTAGAATCTCAAATGATTCATATATTTCCTTTAGCCAGGCTCTTGCCTCGACTGGGTCAACTTGTTCCTTGGAACACTGAGAGCTTAGCGATTTAAAGGTCCTGAAAGAATTTTCCACTACATTGTTTCCTCAAGTTGGTGGTTGGGGATAATAGTCTAAGTTCTATCTAGAAAGGTCCATAAATTTTTGTATAGGAGTACCGTCTCGGGTCTCCTTTCATTACTCGACTTCTGTTTCCTTAGTCTGAACATTCCCTCCTCCTCCCCATAATCGGGGTCATCCTACATATTTTAAACCCTCATTTTCCACTTCATCATGTTATGGGTTCATTCTATCTTGATGGCAACCTCCCTGACTATCACGTTCAGGGTTTTGCTCTAAATCTTATTACTCAAACTAGCTTTCATCTAAGATCTCATCTTTAAGCTCTTGAACATTTGGAACCCAAATTCTGTAGGAATACCTCATTATTCCTTTCTCATCTTTCTCGGTATTAATCTTTTATCTAATTGTTGGCTTTTTGCCTTCCTTCATCACTTTTTCTGGCACAATATGTTCTTTTCCGATAATTCGGACTGTGTTGCAATCTCAAACAGCTTTTCGGTATCAGCTCCGGTTACCTTCATATCTATTTTCATTTTCTCAAAATCTCCTATCAACTCTCCCAAAGACATTATCATCTTGAGTCTCTCCTTTTTACTAAGGGCATCAGCCACCATATTGGCTTTCCCCGAATGATAAAGAATCTCCCAATCATAATTCTTGATTAGCTCTAACCGCCTCCTCTGGCGTATGTTGAGCTCTTTCTACGTAAAAATGTACTAGATCTCCTATGGTTTGTGTAAATCCCGCACTTCTCTCCATACAAGTACTGCCTCCAATCTTTAGGGTAAAACTATTGCCACGAGCCTAAGCTCATGGGTGGGGATATCGAATTTTATATTCCCTTAATTGTCTTGACGCGTACACGATTACCTTACCGTGCTGCATAAGCACGCACCCTAAGCCCTTGTGCGAAGCGTCACTATACTTCACAAAATCTCCTTTTCCATCGGGCAACGCCAGCATAGGGGCCGTCACCAACCTTTGCTTCAGTTCTTGAAAGCTGTTCTCGCATTTCTCTGTCCATTCAAACTTCTCAGTCTTACGAGTAAGCCGCGTTAAAGGGGGCTGCTATCTTTACAAACTTGAACGGACCTCCGATAGTGACCGGCCAATCCTACCTCTGGTAGTTTCCCTAACCATAGTCATCAATTCCTCAATGGTCCTTTATTCATTCTTGTCAGGATCCTCCATGAGATCCTCCTTAGCAACTGTCCCTTCTAGGACAACATCCTCAACCGTTACATCCTCAATATCAACATCATCCGGTCCTGCGTTAGGACGCTCTATCGGATCCATAATCTGATCTCCAATAAGTAATAAAACATCATCGCGTTGTCACTTCTCAACCTCAGGGTTCGGAGTCCCGCTACCATATACGATAACGAACTACGCTACTATCACGATATTTATAAGGGTTCCCATAAGGGTTTTAACTGTCAGTACTACGTTAGGTAGCCCGACTATGAACTTGGCAAGATTTCTTATTATCTTAGTGAACTTATTATCTTTACGTCACATCATCTCTGAGGTTTATAACGCTTCGCTCTGATACCATATTTCTGTAACACCCCCAAATCCGGGGTCGGGGATCCGGGTTGTCACGAGTTCCATTTCCCTTAATATCACCCAATCTTAATAAATAATCATCTACTCTGTACTGTGACCCCACAATAAACACACACACCACAAGTTATAGTCTCAGAGATGAATATCCAAAAATAATCACAAGTCATTTTATTCCACAATTATATGCCAATACACCTTAAACAGGTTTCTGAATAAATTTACATTTTTTTGCCATTATTACAATTCATAAATATACATAATCTGATACATCAAAAGTTGAAAGCCTAGCCTATTGGTAGTTCCTACCTCAGCTACAGCGACATCAACGCCTACAGGAAACTGCGAAACGTTTCCTATCCACTCGCGAATTGGGAGCTTGGTCCTGTTCATCTTGTCTATCTGATGTTGTGTGATGAAAGAAGAAAGCAAGGGTGAGCAGCAAGCCCACCAAAATAATATGTATAATAATTTACAATATATGAGCCTTCTCATAGTACTCATGAAAGTCTTGGTCAAAAGAAATGAACCAAGTTTGATATCTTAATGCGATGACGTCGTAAAATATTCAGTATATATACATATATACTTTTCAAAATCTTGGAAGTCCTCTTTCATGCATAATATACACAGAGTTCCAGTTTATAACTGTATAAAAATATCGTTGCAAGGTGATCTCATATATCTAACCTTGTCTCAACGTTTTTCTGAAAATCTTTAACATGCATAAGATAATCATTTACTAGATATAAGTTTAAAAGATGAAGTTATAAGATACTCCAATATACTTATATCTTTTCCAAATACTACTTGAGCTACCACCGTTCAAGTTATAATTAGTTTCAAAAGTTCATCACATAGATGAGACTACAAGACCAGATTTGAATAGATTAAATCTTTAAAATATCATCAAAATAAAATGAAGTTACGAGATACTTCATTTGATGCAAACATCATTTTGAAAACTTGACCCTGCCAACACTCAACAATCGCCCAACTGTAGCCTTTCTATCGAAGTGCTCTGGGTAGTGTTGCAGAAATATCCAATTGGATGATGAACTCATTACGGGAGTTTGCCGCGCCAGGAAGACCACTTACGATGATCAGTCGTAGTAGTGCAACCCTACCATTTTCTACATGTAGAGGAGAACCTGTCGGATTTACTTGTCAACCGAACACTGAACTCCTAAGGAATGGACCGCCTTAGCGGAACTTTCAGGCCATTTGGGCCAATATAATAAGGCTGGGCCGGCGCTACTCGGCCACTTACGCCACTCCTAGTTCAGATGAAATCCATGACTCTGAAACGTAAAGCTCGTCCCCACTTTCCCCAAGTAGAAACTTGTTGATACGGCTCCACCAAGAAGTCGTATCTATTTGGAAAGGAGAACTCACCGATATTTCCCAGGCGATGCCTGTTAATGGATTAACTTGTTCCAAGGATTTTACTTCCCGAGTGTTGGGTAAGTAATCAATTCATTTATCAAAACAGCAACCTTGTTGCGAATATAAAACACACCACAGAGCCGGATCCCTCAGGTTTTGAGTGAGTATTTAAATCCCCTTCGAAAGGAGGATCTTAAATAAAAAAAATGAGTTTTGGGATCCGCTCTAACTTTTAAAAATTATTTTGAAGACTCGTAAACATTTTTAAGAATGTTTGGGGTGATGCTGATTTAATAAAATAAATCAGTCCCAATATGTTAGAAAATATCTGAATATTATTATTTAAATAATATTCCCATAAAGAATAATCTTTATAAAAATAATTGAAGTAGAAGTTTTAAAACTTATACTTGAAATGAATAATAAATAATCAAAGATATACTTATACAAAAGTAATATCTTTATTTGAATATCAAAAGTAAGTTTGATTATCGAACATTATTCTTTAATAAAATAAAGAATATTAATAAATAATAAGCGGAGTCATAATACCTCGAATGAATATTATAAATAATATTCATTAAATAAAATAAAGGAGTCATACATCCTCAAATGAATATCCAAGTAATATTCAATAAATAATATAAAGGAGTCATAAGTCCTCGAATGAATATTCAAGATAATATTCATTAATAAAATAAAGTTATCGAATAAACCTTATTCGATTAATAGTTTTGAAAACTATATATAAAATCTACTCGAGATCCTCGACTCCCGGTTTAAGAAAATGTTTTCACCTTTGGGTCCCTATACTAAGGGTATATGCAAATTACCGCTATTCTCTAGCATGGGTATTATCAACTGAACCAACAGATATATATGACAAGAATACGAAACAGGCATGCATATATATACCATATCAGCATGCTTCAATATATCGCAAAATTTGCTAATTAACCAACATGCATCTATCACAAGATAATGCATATACATATATACATCACAACAACAGTATAACGGGTAGAAAACTTGCCTGAGCGACTGGGGGTTACAATAGCTCGGGACGAGTCTGGTAACCTATAAACAACAAGTAAGTTGGAATTAAACCAAAGTCACTTGTAAATCTATACATTAACCAACTTAGACTCTAACGCTCGCTTTGCGCTTACTGATTCTCTTAAGTCACTCGAGTACCCTCGGCTCCACCATTTTTAATAATTTAACCATTACGAGTTTTAAGGCGATTCCTTCGCGAGTGTCTTACCAACTGCCTATTACACCTTACATAAATGTTTCATACTTCGATTAGTCCTTTAAGGTCTTTAACCTATGTTTCAAAGTAAGGCGAGGGGTAAGGGTTCGTTCGCGAAACGTCGTTACTTAAAACGGCCATTTCTCCTAAACCGTTCACCGGAATCCAACGAACCACATATCAAAACGAAGCTCGTAACATGAACTATCTATAAATGGCAATGGTCAAAACCTAGTAGGGAGTTCTCGGGTCCAAATGTTATGAACAAAAGCAGTCTAAAGTAAATCGGACATTACGACGACTATGTTTACGCGATTTCCCAAATTTAAACCAACTCAAAACAACCACAATTCAACCCCAATTCACAACCCAATCCAAAATACATTACAACAGCCCCAAACCAACTCATTATAATCCATTTACTTACTCCTAAAACTTGAATTTAAACTACACTACATTCTTTAACCAAATCTTAAGATTTCAACAAATCAATCACCACCATTCCAATCCAAACTCTTAAACAAACAAGTTTCAAGCTACTCTTTACTCTAACAACCAAAATCAACCTAATATACAAATTAAAGCTAGGGTTTGGAGATGATATACCTTCCTTGAAGTGGTGTGAGTAGCTAAGAAGCCTTAGGAAGCCTTGAGGAGTCTTAGGAAAGCTTGGATCTTAAAGGAAAAGCAAGAAAATCAAGTTAAAAACTTTGAAATCACTATTCATTATCTTCTTCATTGATTTATTGGAGAAGATAGAGAATGAATGGGATGCTTAAACTCATAATATAGCCATATCTATGCATAAGGAACACTAGGGAATTATCTTACCAATTTAGGAGGCTTGGATCTTGGATTTTGAAAATCCTTTCCTTTGAAATTGTAAAAAGCCGAGAGCAAGCTTTTGTTGAAGAGAAATAGATTTCTTTTGTTTTGATGAAATGATTTGTTTGGCTTGGTGGATGAAATTTTGTTTTTATTTTGGTTAATTACCTTTTTAGCCTTAACTTTGTGTGGTTCTACTTCAACCACATCTCCTTCCTTCCCATGTCATGCTTATGTCATGCTATGATGTCATCTTCCCCTCCTTGTCCTCTTCTCATTGGTTGGGTGACATCATCCTCTCTAATCCCTTTGATTAACTTCCTAATTGTTTGCCTAATGACCGCTGATCTGTTATACGGTTCGCTTAACTTTCGTTCTCGTTTCTCGTTTGAGGGATCATACACGGGATCTTATTACTTGGGTTTCCTTAACCTTTCTCAATACATTCTAATCCTTTTATGATCCTCTCTTATAATCCTTTTATTTAAATCCTTTTTATTCTGTTACCTTATACTCAATTCTTTCCGTATCTAGTGGATTTCCGGGAAAATCAAAGTGTTCGGAATTTGGATTCTGACGATCTTTACATACACTTATATCCCATATAAAGTACTAATAAAATCTCAGAATATCCATACCAGAACCCCTACATAGTGTGGCATGAAAAGTTTTCCTATTCAGCAAAAACACTATTCATAAGGGTTTCAAAAATTTCCAAAAATTGGGGTTATTACAGTAACCCTAGCAGCTCTCGTGATATTTGTTCATCACTGAGAGGTAACTGTTCCATACTGTAACAAAGTTTATTATTTCAATAAAGTTTGTTTTCTGTTACTTGAGATATTAAGGTTCGATTTAATTGTACTTTACACTGTATTCACCCCCTCTACAGTGTGTGTAACCTAACACATAACTTGTTTGATTAACTATAATGGAATACCATCTCATGAAAGAGATCTGTAACCATTGAATAGTAAAGAATAGTTTTTATCAAACTCAAAAAATCATTAACATAAATTAAAACACCACTTAATGATGTGTCTCTTCATATGCATCATGCAAAATGAATAATCCGATCCAGAATTGTAGCTACTTTGAGCATGTTGGAAGTTGCCTCCTCTTGTCATGCTTACTTGTACATGATTTGTATACTTGTTTGAGAAGTGGAAAGGAGGCAAACCTTTTATCTCAAAATCATTTTTTTAAAAATGATAACATGTTCCACTGTCTAGGCCACACCGGAACAAGCTTGGACGCATGAAGCATACTTTTTGTTTCCAGTGCACTTGGACGGAACTCTACTGGACAATGCTAAAGTGATGAAATCTAAGAAAGAGTTCTTTCCTACATCGGATGTTCTTGAAATTTTTCGACAGGTAGATAAGTAGTGCCTTTAATATAGCTTTTGATTTGTCCTTTGATAACAATTTGTTGCATTTGCATTTATGTGCTAGAATCATCTCATTGTGAAAAAAACTGGTGTGCAGCTTTGTGCAGGACTCAAGCATATGCACAATCTTGATCCTCCATATACGCACACAATGATGTCAGGCTCGGTAATGTTCTTTTAACAAATAGGAAAGGTCAGCCACCTCTTGCGATTTTGATGGATTTTGGAAGTGCTCGTCCTGCAAGAAAGCAAATTCGATCTCGTTCAGAGGCTTTACAGTTACAAATATGCACTATGTTAGTATATTTTGTTTGCTATATTGCTTCTGGACATTCATGTTTTCTGCTGGGTTAACTTTATTGAGCATATTACATGCATTATGCTGTCTAATTCTACTCTTGTTCAAGCTTGAGTGGCTGTTGGCCTTGACTTAAATTTCATGAAATAGAGCGCTGCTTTTGCCAATTCTAGCACAAGATTAAAGCACATGAAAAGACTTACAAAATTTTAACTGTGTTACTATAAAGTACAAATATGATCCTTAACAATAAGAATGCATGTCTTATATATTTATGAACATAAAAAGCTGAGTGCAGCAATTATGTGAATGCTTAGGTTAATAGGTGACAAAGATTTGTATGTAAATCTGTTTTCTCCACGATCATTGAACCTGGTGAATGGTTCTAACGTGGTAGCATATTTGTTCCAACCTGATAGATCAGAATATTCGTAGCCTCGCTGTTTTGTTAAAAGTGGTCCTGATCGGTTTCTTTCATTTTCATACATATAGGAATGGGCATCTGAGCATTGCTTTGCACCTTTTGGAGCTCCGGAGTTATGGGATTGCCCTAGCCATGCAGATATTGATGAAAGAACTGACCTCTGGTCACTGGGTTGCACTCTGTATGTTATAATATTGTAAGGCCCCCACCAACTTTTTGCGTAAACAATAGTTTGTGAATTTTACGTTTGCAGGTTTTGTCATCTCATTCAAATCATATGATGCTTCATAACGCATGCGCACAAAATTATGTATGAATAATATATACAAGCTTTCCTGTGTATGCCTTTCACATGATTTTTCATTCATGTACTTGGTAAAATAAGTGCTTGGGGGTATACAAGTACTCTATGTAATGTTTTATACAAGTTTTCGTGTTTATGTTAGTACTCGAAATTTGCTTCTCTTCCCTAATGTTTTCCAAGAACTTCTCTGGCCATCTCACTCATGTATATATTGAGAAGTTGAATTACGACCCATCTTAAAATAATATAAACACAATAAACACAATATACGCAGCTTCTAGATTGTAATATTTTTTTGAGTAATGGGTCTTATCTGGGCTGGGTTATCTTTGTACCTGTGGAGTTCATATTGACAAATAGATGATATCATCATTCATATTGACAAATTAGTCGCAAACTTTTCTCGTTAATGGATAGATAAATTAGTAGTGCTTGCATTAGTTTAAAATTTTTTCGTGAAATATCACTTTACAAATGATGGGGAAAAAACAATGTTAGTTGACATGTGGATGATAAACTATGTGCAGATATCTATTCTATCTGTCATTGTTCGTCGTGGGTGTAGTTTTTGGCTTCTGTACATCTTATAAATTTTATTGAATTACTTGGTTTTGATTTCTTATTTCCTATTTGGATATGTGTTTAATAATTATGGCTTTTAATCCCTAATATGTAGGGGCTGTATAAACTTTATTTAACATATTACTTCAAAACCCTTATATCTATATTTTAAAAGTTCAGATTCAATCTTTTTTTCACGCTCCGTGAATGTTTTCCGCGAAAAGGGTTTCTCCCTTCCTCGGAACGCAAAAAACCCTTTTCGCAGAAAATATATGCGGAACATAAAAAATAAAGATTGAATCTGGCCACATTTGAAATATAGATGTGACCTCAATAGTGTTTTAGGTAAAATTTATCTAGGCCCCCGGAAAACACAACCCAATAATTATATATACATATTTCAATGCTAACATAGAGAACTCTTAGATTTTGACCTGTCAACATAAACAACCATTTAAATGCACTAGATTGAGAATTTAATTTATGCTGAAATATATCATGTCAATTGTCAACATTATAAAAAGAGAGGTCCCAAGACATTTAAGGACTGGCTCCCGAGTTTTTTAATGGGAAGGAAGGAAGTGTTTAGGAGGTAAAGTACTTTTATCCCATTTTTGGAGTAAAAATTTTGGAGCGAAAGATTGTTAAATTTATATTCATAAACACTTGTTTTCGCTCCTTTTAAAAACTCGGGGGCATGATTATAAAGGGAAGTGAAACTAATTTACTTACGTTTCACTTGTTTTCCTTCCCTTTTAAAACTCGGGAGCAAGAGGTTAGATTTTAACAAGTTGCGACGGCATTGTGTGCAGGCCCGATCCTTAGATTTTTGGGGCCCTAGGCAAAATATTAAATCTGGGCCCTTTTAATAATAAGTACGATAAAAAATTTCTCGTATATAAAATAAAATTACACCCGAGTAGCAGCATACTTAGTTACACATATTAAAACATTATAAGAAATGGGTTCTACGAGCTTTTCGTGATGCAAAATCATTAATAATAACATCAACATCAATATTTTCTAGAATTTCCTTCTTGATTGATAAAATTGCAAGCCCATTCAACCGTTCTTATGACATTGACGACCTCAAGTAGGTTTTTATCAACTTTAACTTTGAAAAGCTTCTTTCTGCTGATGCCACAGTCACCAGAACCGTTAGAAAAATTCTTTCGCTAATTTCACCATTATTTAACTTCCTAGAAAAGTAAGTATACGAGAAATGCCTATTATTATCATCAAGAGGATAGTCAAGATTTGATTCTCTTACAGGCCCTTTTTCAATTATAATGGGCCTGTTTGGCAACTTACTTATAAGCCACTTATGGCTTATAAGCCCGTAACAACTTATCGACGAGTGTTTGTCGACCCAACTTATAAGCTGAATTTACAACTTATAAGTTGAAAGTTGGCAGTGACGTACTTTTTTCCAACTTATTTTCATTTTTTCACTTTTTTCTAAAGTTTTGATTTTAAAATATAAATTTTTAAATATTTTCTAATTTAAGATTCATGAACTAAGATAATTGTAGTTAATAATTATTTGTTTTAATTTATTTAAGTAAAAAAACTTCTGATTTATAAGTAAATTTATCCAAACACTTATAGAACTTATAAGTATTTATCAACTTATCACTTATTTCGCACTTAAATCATTTTAAGTCATAAGTTACTTATTTTAAGATTTCCCAAACGGGCACAATGTCTCTTGTTTTATTATCAAGATTAGTCCAACTACTAGGATCGTAAACATTGACATAAGCTATTTCTTGTTCCTGATCACTAACATTATTAGGAGGAGCTTGCTCTATCTCTGGTCCTATATCCTTGTCAACTTCAAAAAGATTGTTGGGAATCTTTGAAGCATCATTTGACAAACCAGGGTCATTTTCAACATTAGTGGCCTCATTTGAAACATTAGTTTCATCATTATCATTAATAGTATCACCTGAATCCTTAACTGGGTTATGAGTTGAATTTTTAACAACAAATCTATCAATAGCCCCTTGTTGTGATTTTACAAACTCTTCATCAAGTTTTTTCTTTTTTCTTTTTACACTTCCAGATAAATGCTTTTTAGGCAACATTTCAAATTGATAAAACAAATAAATCAAACAAGTAATACAAAAACTAGAGAAAGAGATGATAACACCTGGATTTAAGTTATAGTGCACACAGAGATTTGGAGATTTGGGAAGAACTGATGAAGCAGCCAATTACAAGATTGAAGTCTGAATCATCCCACAACCATCAGTCAATCACCGTCGGATAGAGCAACGCCAATACTAATTTGTTCGAGAAAAAAGAGCCTGAATTTTCCAATCTCAAAATCCTCCGTTAATTTCAACTGATTGAATGCACTACTGAGATGGGTGTTGTATCTATTTAAGTAACTGAGAAAATTACCCGTTGCCATAGTTAATAGAAATTAGGATATAAGATTGATTGTAAATAACGGTTTGGTTTATCGGAACTATTGAAAAATTTTAATGGGTTTAATGCGGATGGTTGAGGTAAAAAAAACCCTGGATCTTGGTTGAAGAGAAGGTGAAGAAACTGGGTTGTATTTTGTGTACTAAGAGACATACGTTTTTTTTTAACTATTACTAGTACTACAACACCTATAAAATTTTGGGCCCCCATGTAGCTATGGCCCTAGGCCATTGCCCCTCTAAACTACCCTGAGGACCGGGCCTGATTGTGTGGCACCCATTATGATAAATATTCTTCCATGTAGGGTGTAGCAATGCTCTCAAGATATGGGGTGCTCTGCAGGAAATGGAATACATAGTGCTACCAAGAATGAGAGAACAGTTTTAAGGGCTTTAATGTAAGGGCTCAAAGTTCAGGGGGCTAATGAAACAATGCATCTGTTGACTGTTCAAGATATGTTTTGCATAAAACAACATTCTTGACCCTACTTCACTGTATATAACTTGATGACCAAGTTTAGTAGAGGAAGATCAGGCCCTGATAAAATACCCTACCTTTATATTTATGGGACTTTAAGTCACTCAGCACTCCTCACAGTTTGCTTACTGTAATAACCCCAATTTTTGAGAAATTTTGAAACCCTTATGAATAGTGTTTTGCTGAACGAGAAAACTTTTCATGCCACGCTATGTAGGGGTTCTGTTATTGATCTTATGGGATATTATTAGTACTCTATGTGGTATATAAGTGTATGTAAAGATCGTCAGAATCCAATTCCGAACACTTTGATTTTTCCCGGAAATCCACAAGATACGGAGAGAATTGAGTATAAGGTAACAGGATAAAAATGATTTAAATTAAAGGATTATAAGAGAGGATCATAGAAGGAATATAATGTATTGAGAAAGGATAAGGGAACCTAAGTAATAAGATCCCGGGTATGATCCCTCAAACGATAAACAAAAACGAAAGTTAAGCGAACCGTATAACAGATCAGCGGTCATTAGACAAACAATTAGGAAGTTAATCAAAGGGATTAGAGAGGATGATGTCACCCAACCAATGAGAAGAGGACAAGGAGGGGAGGATGACATCATGAGGATGACACAAGCATGACATGGGAAGGAAGGGGATGTGGTGACTTTTTAACCACACAAAACCAAGGGCAACTAGGTAATTCACTAAAGCAAACAAAAAATCAACCAACCAAAAGCAAATCAAGCCAAAACACAAAAATCTCTCTTCTTCTTCTTCATGCTCTCGGGTGCTTTTCTTAAAAAATGAAAGTCCAAGCTCCTCCACTTACTATTTAGCAAGGTAATTATCTAAGCTTCCCCATGGATAGTTACATACTTCCTATAAGTTTAAGCTTCTAATTCCAAGCCAATCTTTTTCTATAAATCATGAAAGAAGATGGTGAATAGTGTTTTCAAGAACTAAAATTTGTGTTCTTGAAGTTTTATTTAGATTAAGCTTGGATAAGGGCTTTAAAGGTGATTCCAAGCCATTCTCTTGATTCTCCACTCTCCAAGGAAGGTATATCTTCTCAAACCTTTAGTATTAAGTTTTGTTGGTTTGGATTTCATAATGTTAGATGACGGGTTAGTGTAATGAGTGTGTACTCATGATAGAGCTTTGTTTAGTAAGTGGTTTTGTTGATTTTGGAGTTAGGAGTGATGCTTGTTAGATTTGAAGTTCTTGGTCACTTTTTTTGACTTGGTTTAGATGAATAAATTGGAAATATTGAGTTGATTGGGGGCTGTTGTAATGTAGTTTAGATGGAGGTTTGATTGGGTTGTGAATTGGAGTTGAAATTGTGGTTGTTTGAATTGGTTTAAATTTGGGAAATCGCGTAAACATAGCCGTCGTAACGTCCGATTTTCTGTAGACTGTTTTTGTGCATAACATTAGGACCCGAGAACCCCCTGCTAGATTATGACCACTGCCATGTTTAGATAGCTCATGTTACGAGCTTCGTTTTGATATGTAGTTCGTTCGATTCCGATGCACAGTTTAGGAGAAACGACCGTTTCAAGTAACGGCGTTTCGCGAACGAAACTTTTCCCTCGCCTTACTTTGAAACATAGGTTAAAGACCAAAAAGGGTTAATTAATGTATGAAACATTTATGGTAAGTGTGTTAGGCAGTTGGTAAGACACTCGCGAAGGAATCGCCTTAAAACTCGTAAAGGTTAAATTATTAAAAATGGTGGAGCCGAGGGTACCCGAGTGACTTAAGCGAATCAGTGAGCGCAAAGCAAGCGTTAGAGTCTAAGTTAGTTAAAGTATAGATTTACAAGTGATTTTGGTTTAATTCCAACTTACTTTTTGTTTATAGGTTACCAGACTCGTCCCGAGCCTTTTATCACCCCAAGTCGCTCAGGCAAGTTTTCTACCCGATATACTGTTGTTGTGATGTAAATATATATATATGCATTATCTTGTGATAGTGCATGATTGTTATTAGCAAATTCTGCGATATATTGGAGCATGCTGATATGGTATATATGCATGTCTGTTTCGTAATCTGGTTATCTATCTGTTGATTTCAATGCTTATAGTTGCATAATACCTATGCTAGAAATAAGCAAGTAGTTGCGTATACCCTTAGTATAGGGGATAAAAGGTGAACATATTTCTAAACCGGGAGTCGATGTTCCCGAGTATATTATATATATATATATTTATATATATATGGATATAGTTTTAAAAACTATGGATCGAATAAGGTTTATTCGATACCTTTATTTTACTTAATTGAATATTAATTTGAGTATTCATTCGAGGGCTTATGACTCAGTTTATTTTATTATTTGAATATTATTTGAATATTCATTCGAGGGCTTATGACTCAGTTTATATTATTATTGAATATTACTTGGATATTCATTTGAGGATGTATGACTCCTTTATTTTATGAATATTATTTATAGTATTCATTCGAGGTATTATGACTCCGCTTATTACTTAATAATATTCTTTATTGTATTAAAGAATAAGGTGTTGATAATCAAACTTACTTTTGATTATTCAAATAAAGATATTACTTTCGTATAAGTATATCTTTGATTATTTGCTATTCATTTCAAGTATAAGTTTTAATACTTCTACTTCAATTATTTTATAAAGATTATTCTTTATGGGAATATTATTTAAATAATAATATTCAGACATTTTCTAAATATTCTGGGGACTGATTTACTTCATTAAATCAGCTTCACTCCAAACATTCTTAAAAATGTTTTGCGAGTCTTCAAAATGATTTTTTTAAAAGTTAGAGCGGATCCCAAAACTCATTTTTTTTAAGATCCTCCTTTCGAAGGGGATTTAAATACTCGCTCAAAACCTGAGGGATCCGGCTCTGTGGTGTGTTTTATATTCGCAACAAGGTTGCTGTTTTGATAAATGAATTGATTACTTACCCAACACTCGGGAAGTAAAATTCTTGGAACAAGTTAATCCATTAACAGGCATCGCCTGGGAAATATCGGTGAGTTCTCCTTTCCAAATAGATACGACTTCTTGGTGGAGCCGTATCAACAAGTTTCTACTTGGGGAAAGTGGGGACGAGCTTTACGTTTCAGAGTCATGGATTTCATCTGAACTAGGAGTGGCGTAAGTGGCCGAGTAGCGCCGGCCCAGCCTTATTATATTGGCCCAAATGGCCTGGAAGTTCCGCTAAGGCGGTCCATTCCTTAGGAGTTCAGTGTTCGGTTGACAAGTAAATCCGACAGGTTCTCCTCTACATGTAGAAAATGGTGGGGTTGTACTACTACGACTGATCATCGTAAGTGGTCTTCCTGGCGCGGTAAACTCCCGTAATGAGTTCATCATCCAATTGGATAATTCTGCAACACTACCCAGAGCACTTCGATAGAAAGGCTACGGTTGGGCGATTGTTGAGTGTTGGCAGGGTCAAGTTTTCAAAATGATGTTTACATCAAATGAAGTATCTCGTAACTTCATTTTATTTTGATAATATTTTAAAGATTTAATCTATTCAAATCTTGCCTTATAGTCTCATCTATGTGATGAACTTTTGAAGCTAATTATAACTTGAACGGTGGTAGTTCAAGTAGTATTTGGGAAAGATATAAGTATATTGGGGTATCTTGTAACTTCATCTTTTCAACTTATATCTAATTAATAATTGTCTTATGAATGACAAAGATTTTCAGAAAAACGTTGAGACAAGGTTAGATATATGAGATCACCTTGCAACGATATTTTTTTTTATACAGTTATACACTGGAACTCTGTGTGTATTGTGCATGGAAGAGGACTTCCAATATTTTGAAAAGTATATATGTATATATATATATACTGAATATTTTGCAACTTCATCGCATTAAGATATCAACTTGGTTCATTTCTTTTGACCAAGACTTTCATGAGTACTATGAGAAGGCTCATATATTGTTAATCATTATACATATTATTTTGGTGGGCTTGCTGCTCACCCTTGCTTTCTTCTTTCATCACACAACATCAGATAGACAAGATGAACCGGACCAAGCTCCCGATTCGCAAGAGGTTAGGAGACGTTCCGCAGTTTTCTAGAAGCACTGATGCCGCCATAGCTGAGGTAGGAACTACCAATAGGCTAGGCTTTCAACTTTTGATGTATCAGATTATGTATATTTATGACTTGTAATAATGGCAAAGAAATGTAAATTTATTCAGAAACCTGTTTAAGGTGTATTGGCATATAATTGTGGAATAAAACGACTTGTGATTATTTTTGGATATTCATCTCTGAGACTATAAATTGTGGTGTGTGTGTTTATTGTGGGGTCACAGTACAGAGTAGTTGATTATTTATTAAGATTGGGTGTTATTAAGGGAAATGGAACTCGTGACAACCCGGATCCCCGACCCCGGATTTGGGGGTGTTACAGAAGTGGTATCAGAGCTAAGCGTTATAAACCTCAGAGATGATGTGACGTTAAGATAATAAGTTAACCAAGATAATAAGAACTCTTGCCAAGTTCATAGTCGGGCTACCTAACGTAGTACTGACAGTTAAAACCCTTATGGGAACCCTTATAAATATCGTGATAGGAGCGTAGTTCGTTATCGTATATGGTAGCGGAACTCCGAACCCTGAGGTTGAGGAGCAACAACGCGATGATGTTTTATTAGTAATTGGAGATCGGATTGTGGATCTGATAGAGTGTCCTAATGCAGGACCGGATGATGTTGATATTGAGGATGTAGCGGTTGAGGATGTTGTCCTAGAAGGGATAGTTGCTGAGGAGGATCCCATGGAGGATCCTGACAAGAATGAATAAAAGGACCACTGATGAATTGATGACCATGGTTAGGTCGACTACCAGAGGTAGGATTGGTCGGTCACTACCGGAGGTTCGTTCAAGTTGTAAAGATAGTAGCCCTTTAACGCGGCTTACTCATAAGACTGAGAAGTTCGAATAGACAGAGAAATGCGAGAACAGCTTTTAAGAACTGAAGCAAAGGTTGGTGACGACCCCTATGTTGGCGTTGCCGGATGGAAAAAGGAGATTTTGTGAAGCGTAGTGACGCTTCGCACAAGGGCTTAGGGTGCGTGCTCATGCAACACGGTAAGGTAATCGCGTACATGTCAAGACAATTAAGGTAATATGAAATTCGATATCCCCGCTCATGAGCTTAGGCTCGTGGCAATAGTTTTACCCTAAGGATTGGAGGCACTACTTGTATGGAGAGAAGTGCGAGAATTACCTAAGCCATAAGTGCTCTAGTACATTTTCACGCAGAAAGAGCTCAACATATGCCAGAGGAGGCAGTTAGAGCTAATCAAGAATAATGATTGGGAGATTCTTTATCATTCGGGGAAAGCCAATATGGTGGCTGATGCCCTTAGTAAAAAGGAGGGACTCAAGATGATAATGTCTTTTGGAGAGTTTATAAGAGATTTTGAGAAAATGGAAATAGAAGTGAAGGTAACCGGAGCCGGTACCGAAAAGCTGTTTGAGATTGCAATACAACCCGAATTATTGGAAAAGATCATATTGTGCCAGAAAAAGTTATGAATAAAGGCAGAGAGCCAACAATTAGATAAAAGATTAATATCGAGAAAGATGATAAGGGAATAATGAGGTATTCCTATAGAATTTGGGTTCCGAAAGTTCAAGAGCGTAAGGATGAGAACTTAGATGAGAGCCATGGTTTGAGGAATAAGATTTAGAGCAAACCCTGAACGTGATAATCAGGGAGGTCGCCATCAAGATAGAAGGAACCCATGACATAATGGAGTGAACAATGAGGATTTTAAATTAAAAGATGACCCCAATTATGGGGAGTAGGATGAAACATTTCATACTAAGGAAACAGAAAGTCGAGTAAGGAAAGGAGACCCGAGACGGTACTCCTATACGGCAATTCATGGACCTGTCTAAAAAGAACTTAGACTATTATCCCCAACCACCACCCTGAGGAGACAGTGCGGTGAGAAATTCTTTCAGGACCTTTAAGTCGCTAAGCTCTCAGAGTTCCATGGAACAAGCTGACCCAGCCGAGGCAAGAGCCTGGCTAAAGGAAATATAGGAATCATTTGAGATTCTAAATGATTGACGAATCTCAAAAGGACTATTTTTGTCACTTACCCTCCTAAGAAAGAGACCACCCGCTGGTGAAAGACCAAGGAAGGCACGGAGCAAGAGATTATAATAAACTGATTTAAGTCCAGTCAATTGTTTTCGGGAAAGTAATTCCCAAAGATAAGGAGATAGTGTAAAAGCTTTAGAGCCAGAACAAAGGCAGACAAGTATGATAAATTATGAATCTAAGTTGTAAAAGTTGTCAAGATTCGTTCCGAGGACACGAATCCAGAATGATGGGATGTTTGAAATCAATGCTTATATTGTGATTGGTTTGTGAAATAATGATAAGAGAAAGGAAAATAAAAAAAAACTGAAGTGGAAAGGAATATAAAGGCAATAGAGTTTGAGGAATGATAAGGGAGTTGGGTATGAGGAAACCCTAAAGACTCATAGCAATAGAAATAGAAAAGTATGTAATCATCAGGATGATGATGATCCACCATGAGTTAAAATTGATGGTTGAAGGCATAAGAGATACATATATTGTACCCCCTTTAAGTTGGGAGGATTCGAGGAAACCTTGAGATAGTTCGAAGGATAAATATTGAGACACGGATAGACTGAGGAGACAAGAAAGTAAGAAATCAGGAAAAATTGGATGAAGGAAGTGACCTTCAATAATGTGAAATGTAAGACCGGTGGCTCGATACCCAGAAAGGGAGACGCCAGGGATATCTCAAGGATGCTATTATGAAGTTAGGTATAGACTATCGAGGTGGGAATGATGAATAAGATAATCTATCAAGGATATATGACTTGATTTATCCATGAAAGGATGCATGTACCTTTTTAAAGGTGGAATTAAGAATAGAACATCGGTAACTTAAAATGAATCCTAGGGGAATGCATAAAGGTTGGCATTTCACCCTTAATAGGGACAGTATGAGTTTTGACAGGATGAATTGGAAAGGATTAAGGTAATAACAACCTTTAAGAATCAGTTGAGAAATTTTTCAGAAGTATATAGACAATGGTTCTAGTAGTAGTAAATGGTATTTTGATATGCCCTGTATCTAAGGAATACAGGAGGAACGATTCAAGGATAACCCTAGAGGTTTTACAAGGAGAAAGGTAATATTCAAAATTTTCAAGAATAGAAATGTTGATAAAGGAAATATGACGTAATTATATTGATGCCAAGTGAGGCACGTGTTAAACCACGAGAAGGTATGGATCGAACCAGTAATGGTCGAAATTGTTCAGGGCAATTAGGACTTAAGATAAAAGATGCTCTAAGTATAATTGAGAGTCAGTCATGACAGTGATTAACCTCTAAAGACTGAGGCAATAACTTATGGAAAAAAAATGGTGATTTTTTTTTTTACTCATCAGATTTTAAGGAAAACATCTTCACATAAGCTGTGATTGAAATGAGGTAGAAAATTATTTGGAGGTGGTTAAAATGACATTGACTGTAAGGAAATTGTACTATCAGGAAAGGCCAAAGAGGTGGCCGACACTTTAAAGGTAAGAGGATAATTATAGGCGCCTGTGCCAAAAGAATACAGTGATGATGGTTAAAGCTGTGAAGGTTGTATTATGGTTTGGAAGATTGACATTCCTTCTGATGACTGTGCAATACCCGACCGTAATAGTAGTTGGTAAAGGTTTAATTCGTGTAATCGCCATGAACGGGCTATCTATCTTAGAAGGTCCTATCTTGAGATAAACCAGGACCATGTTTCAAAAAGGACTAAACAAACCTTTGAGTTAAGTCTTCTATTGAAGGCATATGATTACGAATGGTATTAACCTGCTATCGTTGCTTTGAGCGAAACTCTTCTGCAATTTTATTTGCTTCATGTCATGTATGTATGTCAGGATCAGGAGTGTTCTTCATGAATCATGAATGGTGATTATGTTACCTCCTTAGAAGAATTCGATACGATATGTATGGACTCCGTATGGTTAGCTATTAAGACTTCAAGGAAAATGAATGACTACAGTAGGTCAGTGGTGGACCATAGTAAGGCAGCAATGATTCTGCGAGTATTGAGCTGAATACAACTGTGAGAGTTGTATTGGAATGGGTGTTGAGATTGAGTACCACTAATCGGGTCGTGGTAGTGTATAAGTTATCATTGATAGACTAATTAAGTAGAGTATCTACCTAGTGAATAATTATTCTTTCTTATCAATAGAGAGTCGTATTATTATACGAGGAAGGTTGCGGTGCAAGCATAGAATTCTAGTAACGATGATGTATAGAATGAGATCCCAGATTCGATTTTCGATGTCGAGGGAGTTTCAAAGGTGATTGTGTATAAGCTCGAGGAAGAGTGTGGGTCCATAGAATGATGGACGGGATAGCAAAAATATTTAGGCACGTGAAATGCAAGGCTATAATGCTTGATGCTGATATAAATACGTATATGTTTTGTTCTCCTATGACAAACCTCTATAGTTCAGAGGTAGGTTCCAAGCCAGATATTTTGTGGCAGTATATATTTTTTTTCATATATACAATCCTCTTCAGTTCGTTCTTTTCTCTTCTTTTCATTTCATGTAAGCTGAGAAGAACAACCCTTCCAGAAGGGGAGGTATTGCCGAATGACTATCTATCTGTGTGATAGAAGCCGAGTAGGATACCAGCTATTATTTAATTGCTTGTCAAGTACTAAAGGCTGGCCACCTTCTGTACTAACTATGCGATATAACAAGTGTTCATGATCATATTGATCTCTCAACAAATTCCTTTACTTCTATTTGATTGATCAAATTTTTGGAAAATAGAAACAACTGAAAAAGGAGTAATAAAGTGGTGGTAGTATGCGGAATGGGAACACATTCGTGATACTAAGGTTGACGTGGTTATTAAAAGGTTATAGAACACTAACGAGCAAAAGTATAACCAGTATAATATTAGGAACGGAAGGTAGTAGCGATTACGAACTGGAAAAGAATGGGTATTGAGAAGCAGAAGCTCTAATGCTAAAAGCAATAATGAGAGTCTGTGCAATAGACTTGAAAGAATTTGGAATGATCACTTAATTCGGATTGAGTTATCTTACGACAATAGATCATATGTCATTATCGAGATGTCGCCTTATGAGATCCTTGAGGGAAGACAATGTCGATCTCCCTTATGTTAGGATGAAGTTGTAGAGCGCAAGATGCTCGGACCCGCAGTAGTCCAAAGGACCAAGGATATGATAGATCTAATCAGAGGACGGCTGGTAGTAGCCCAAGATGGACATGATAAGTATGTTGATTTGACACGAAAGGATAAAGAGTATGAAATAGGGGACCTAGTAATGTTATAGGTATCCCTTGGAAAGGATTGATGAGGTTCGGAAAGAAAGGAAAGCTAAGTCAACAATTTGTTGGACCCTTGGATATATTAAGACGTTTGGGAAGTTAGCATATGAGCTAGCCCTAACCCCGAACATGTAGCAGGTCGTAACGTGTTTCACGTATCAATGTTAAGGAAGTGTAATTCAGATGCCAGATAAATAGAGGCATATGAGCGCATAGATATGCAACCCGACGTAACCTATATGGAGCAACCAGGAAGGGTTATAGAGTGAAAAGGAACAAGTGCTTAGGAGAAGGATTATCAAACTAGGCAGAGTTTGGTGGTAGAACCACAATGTGGGAAAATTGACTCGAGGGTTAGCAAGTGTAATGCTAAGAAAGTATCCCCATTTGTTTTCTATCTGATTCCAGGACGGAATCCTTTTAAGGAGGGGAGACTGTAATAACCCCAATTTTTGAGAAATTTTGAAACCCTTATGAATAGTGTTTTGCTGAACGAGAAAACTTTTCATGCCACGCTATGTAGGGGTTCTGTTATTGATCTTATGGGATATTATTAGTACTCTATGTGGTATATAAGTGTATGTAAAGATCGTCAGAATCCAATTCCGAACACTTTGATTTTTCCCGGAAATCCACAAGATACGGAGAGAATTAAGTATAAGGTAACAGGATAAAAAGGATTTAAATTAAAGGATTATAAGAGAGGATCATAAAAGGAATATAATGTATTGAGAAAGGATAAGGGAACCTAAGTAATAAGATCCCGGGTATGATCCCTCAAACGATAAACAAAAACGAAAGTTAAGCGAACCGTATAACAGATCAGCAGTCATTAGGCAAACAATTAGGAAGTTAATCAAAGGGATTAGAGAGGATGATGTCACCCAACCAATGAGAAGAGGACAAGGAGAGGAGGATAACATCATGAGGATGACACAAGCATGACATGGGAAGGAAGGGGATGTGGTGACTTTTTAACCACACAAAACCAAGGGCAACTAGGTAATTCACTAAAGCAAACAACAATATCAACCAACCAAAAGCAAATCAAGCCAAAACACAAAAATCTCTCTTCTTCTTCTTCATGCTCTCGGGTGCTTTTCTTAAAAAATGAAAGTCCAAGCTCCTCCACTTACTATTTAGCAAGGTAATTATCTAAGCTTCCCCATGGATAGTTACATACTTCCTATAAGTTTAAGCTTCTAATTCCAAGCCAATCTTTTTCTATAAATCATGAAAGAAGATGGTGAATAGTGTTTTTAAGAACTAAAATTTGTGTTCTTGAAGTTTTGTTTAGATTAAGCTTGGATAAGGGCTTTAAAGGTGATTCCAAGCCATTCTCTTGATTCTCCACTCTCCAAGGAAGGTATATCTTCTCAAACCTTTAGTATTAAGTTTTGTTGGTTTGGATTTCATAATATTAGATGATGGGTTAGTGTAATGAGTGTGTACTCATGATAGAGCTTTGTTTAGTAAGTGGTTTTGTTGATTTTGGAGTTAGGAGTGATGCTTGTTAGATTTGAAGTTCTTGGTCACTTTTTTTGACTTGGTTTAGATGAATAAATTGGAAATATTGAGTTGATTGGGGGCTGTTGTAATGTAGTTTAGATGGAGGTTTGATTGGGTTGTGAATTGGAGTTGAAATTGTGGTTGTTTGAATTGGTTTAAATTTGGGAAATCGCGTAAACATAGCCGTCGTAACGTCCGATTTTCTGTAGACTGTTTTTGTGCATAACATTAGGACCCGAGAACCCCCTGCTAGATTATGACCACTGCCATGTTTAGATAGCTCATGTTACGAGCTTCATTTTGATATGTAGTTCGTTCGATTCCGATGCACGGTTTAGGAGAAACGACCGTTTCAAGTAACGGCGTTTCGCGAACGAAACTTTTCCCTCGCCTTACTTTGAAACATAGGTTAAAGACCAAAAAGGGTTAATTAATGTATGAAACATTTATGGTAAGTGTGTTAGGCAGTTGGTAAGACACTCGCGAAGGAATCGCCTTAAAACTCGTAAAGGTTAAATTATTAAAAATGGTGGAGCCGAGGGTACCCGAGTGACTTAAGCGAATCAATGAGCGCAAAGCAAGCGTTAGAGTCTAAGTTAGTTAAAGTATAGATTTACAAGTGATTTTGGTTTAATTTCAACATACTTGTTGTTTATAGGTTACCAGACTCGTCCCGAGCCTTTTATCACCCCAAGTCGCTCAGGCAAGTTTTCTACCCGATATACTGTTGTTGTGATGTAAATATATGTATATGCATTATCTTGTGATAGTGCATGATTGTTATTAGCAAATTTTGCGATATATTGGAGCATGCTGATATGGTATATATGCATGTCTGTTTCGTAATCTGGTTATCTATCTGTTGATTTCAATGCTTATAGTTGCATAATACCTATGCTAGAAATAAGCAAGTAGTTGCGTATACCCTTAGTATAGGGGATAAAAGGTGAACATATTTCTAAACCGGGAGTCGATGTTCCCGAGTATATTATATATATATATATTTATATATATATGGATATAGTTTTTAAAACTATGGATCGAATAAGGTTTATTCGATACTTTTATTTTACTTAATTGAATATTAATTTGAGTATTCATTCGAGGGCTTATGACTCAGTTTATTTTATTATTTGAATATTATTTGAATATTCATTCGAGGGCTTATGACTCAGTTTATATTATTATTGAATATTACTTGGATATTTATTTGAGGATGTATGACTCCTTTATTTTATGAATGTTATTTATAGTATTCATTCGAGGTATTATGACTCCGCTTATTACTTAATAATATTCTTTATTGTATTAAAGAATAAGGTGTCGATAATCAAACTTACTTTTGATTATTCAAATAAAGATATTACTTTCGTATAAGTATATCTTTGATTATTTGCTATTCATTTCAAGTATAAGTTTTAATACTTCTACTTCAATTATTTTATAAAGATTATTCTTTATGGGAATATTATTTAAATAATAATATTCAGACATTTTCTAAATATTTTGGGGACTGATTTACTTCATTAAATCAGCTTCACTCCAAACATTCTTAAAAATGTTTTGCGAGTCTTCAAAATGATTTTTTTAAAAGTTAGAGCGGATCCCAAAACTCATTTTTTTTAAGATCCTCCTTTCGAAGGGGATTTAAATACTCGCTCAAAACCTGAGGGATCCGGCTCTGTGGTGTGTTTTATATTCGCAACAAGGTTGCTGTTTTGATAAATGAATTGATTACTTACCCAACACTCGGGAAGTAAAATTCTTGGAACAAGTTAATCCATTAACAGGCATCGCCTGGGAAATATCGGTGAGTTCTCCTTTCAAAATAGATACGACTTCTTGGTGGAGCCGTATCAACAAGTTTCTACTTGGGGAAAGTGGGGACGAGCTTTACGTTTCAGAGTCATGGATTTCATCTGAACTAGGAGTGGCGTAAGTGGCCGAGTAGCGCCGGCCCAGCCTTATTATATTGGCCCAAATGGCCTGGAAGTTCCGCTAAGGCGGTCCATTCCTTAGGAGTTCAGTGTTCGGTTGACAAGTAAATTCGACAGGTTCTCCTCTACATGTAGAAAATGGTGGGGTTGTACTACTACGACTGATCATCGTAAGTGGTCTTCCTGGCGCGGTAAACTCCCGTAATGAGTTCATCATCCAATTGGATAATTCTGCAACACTACCCAGAGCACTTCGATAGAAAGGCTACGGTTGGGCGATTGTTGAGTGTTGGCAGGGTCAAGTTTTCAAAATGATGTTTACATCAAATGAAGTATCTCGTAACTTCATTTTATTTTGATAATATTTTAAAGATTTAATCTATTCAAATCTTGCCTTATAGTCTCATCTATGTGATGAAGTTTTGAAGCTAATTATAACTTGAACGGTGGTAGTTCAAGTAGTATTTGGGAAAGATATAAGTATATTGGGGTATCTTGTAACTTCATCTTTTAAACTTATATCTAATTAATAATTGTCTTATGAATGACAAAGATTTTCAAAAAAACGTTGAGACAAGGTTAGATATATGAGATCACCTTGCAACGATATTTTTTTTTATACAGTTATACACTGGAACTCTGTGTGTATTGTGCATGGAAGAGGACTTCCAATATTTTGAAAAGTATATATGTATATATATATACTGAATATTTTGCAACTTCATCGCATTAAGATATCAACTTGGTTCATTTCTTTTGACCAAGACTTTCATGAGTACTATGAGAAGGCTCATATATTGTTAATCATTATACATATTATTTTGGTGGGCTTGTTGCTCACCCTTGCTTTCTTCTTTCATCACACAACATCAGATAGACAAGATGAACCGGACCAAGCTCCCGATTCGCAAGAGGTTAGGAGACGTTCCGCAGTTTTCTAGAAGCACTGATGCCGCCATAGCTGAGGTAGGAACTACCAATAGGCTAGGCTTTCAACTTTTGATGTATCAGATTATGTATATTTATGACTTGTAATAATGGCAAAGAAATGTAAATTTATTCAGAAACCTGTTTAAGGTGTATTGGCATATAATTGTGGAATAAAACGACTTGTGATTATTTTTGGATATTCATCTCTGAGACTATAACTTGTGGTGTGTGTGTTTATTGTGGGGTCACAGTACAGAGTAGTTGATTATTTATTAAGATTGGGTGTTATTAAGGGAAATGGAACTCGTGACAACCCGGATCCCCGACCCCGGATTTGGGGGTGTTACACTTACTCAGATTTTCCTCTGTTTTAGCTCTGTTTTGATTGATCTAGATTCTTACTCTACTAAAATGGAAATGAAGGCCGTTGCTCTAAAGAAGAAAAAACAAGACTCTTCACCAAGGAGAGGACGGATCAAGAAAAAGATATATACTATTATCTTTAAACACACTCTTACGGTTGTGCCTCGTCGATGTCAGCCTGTCAGGTATGTTTCGAAAGATAAAGAAGGGTGACTTGAAGGGCTCTTAGCTTAAATTCTTCAACCCCAAGATGAATTCCAGTTTTGTGATTTGTTTCATTAACTTTCTTTTACATACTACGTAATTTAGACTGTTTTCATGACTGGGGGTTGTTTGTATCATCTTCCCAACGGGCCTCTCATTAGTCATAATGTCTCCTGAGAATTTGTGGCAGTGGGTGGTGATGAATTAGTCGATGATGTTTGTTAGCTTATTCGTGTTGTCTTGTGACTTTTACTTGTACGACTTTATGTATAATATAATTCGTGTTGTCTTGTGACTCCTACTTGTTTGTCTCTAATGTATAATGTGAAGTAGATTTCTTAAATCGATGGAATGCCTTAAGAAAATATAGAACAATTAAGACACAAATGGTTTTATTTTCTTTATTTGTCAAAAAAAGACTCATAAGTTTGCATTCATAGCGTATTCAAGTCGAACCGTGTCAGATCAACCAAACAAAATTCAGCACAGAGGAAACTGCATTCAACTGTAATTCTGCAGATATGATATGATGTTTTCTAATATTTGAATACAGTACCTACACATACGCCAAAAAGCTAATGCTACTAGAGTGTAAGAATGAGGCCAATTGGACTATGATCACTAGCATCGACATCTGGGAGAATATACGAGTCATAAACCTTGTCCACAATGGACTTAAAAACAAGAAAGTAATCCAAGCGCCATCGTTTATTTGTCCCGCGTCCTTGGTTCCAACCCCAGAAAGTATAGCCAACAACACGGTTGATGCCTAAAAGTGTCAACAAAGCCTTTGTTACACTGTGTACTCATCTTGTAGTTGCCTCGTCAGCATGCCAGTTGGATGACAGCTGGAAGGTTGTCATAAGTTATTTAGTTAGATAGTTTGTATGTATATATATCCATTATGTGATAGTTAGTTAGATATTATTATTACTTTACTTTCATTTTAACAGACAATACAATGTAATCGCTATCTCTCTAATGTAAATACACAATTAATTTATTCTTCTTCTTTAATGCTTTACATAGATACAAATATACATATTGATTTCTATCATAGTATCAGAGCCATGAGCTGGATTCTTCTGCATTTGTGCTTGATTTCACTCTGCTTGTTCGTTGTTCTTATCAGAGCTTCGATCTATCAAGTAGTTGTTCAAGTACTTCTACTGTGAACTTTGCATTGTGATTTTGGATCATTTTTCTCAATCTTCGATCACCGATTGATCTTTAATGGTTTCGAGTTTTCATTTCTCGATTCTACTTCAATTTGCTGGTTCACAGAATTAAGTTTCACTGCGTACATATCAGAGTTAAGTTCGCACATCAACTGTTTGATTAATGGTTCTAGTTTCTTTTTTTCTCCAATTTTCACCCGATTTCATCTCTTCTAAATAATTTTTTCCGTGTGCATCAAATGTTTGGCACATCTTCTCTCTCAATATGTGCGTTGATTTCGATGTGTTTTCTTTAATCTGAGTATGTTCGTCAGTTTTTAACAATTTTTTACTGACCTGTTATAATACTGCTTGCGTTGAATTTTGTTTTGGTTCTTCGCTGCGATCTCTTATCTCTGTTTGCGTAGCGGTGTTGCTGATGTTTTGTAATTCTCATACTCTGGCGACTCTATATGTTGTTCAGCTCGTTCTTGTTTTGTTGCGCACAATCTGTTTGATACTTGTTCTCTTCGAAATTTTATCATTTCTATAACTCAATTCACTTATTCTTCTGTGTTTCTTGATCCATGATGGCGTTACAGAACACACATCACAATTCTGTTGTTTCAGAGTCATTTGTTCATAAAAATATAGTTCTATTGTACGTTGTGGTGGATTTTGTGAAGTACTACTGTTTGTGCATTACAGTTTGCTGCTTCGGTAAAGCCATATATATGTGCTGAGAGAGACGGTATCAAGGGTTTTTGGATTTGTTTGCTATTGGAGATTTGATGTGTGTCTTGTTTGTTTGTACAAATGGAGCTATTGTTCAGGTTACTCACTCCAGAATTGGTTTGTTTGTGCTTCAACCTTTAGCCTCTCTTTTGCGATGAAGACTCTTGATAGTGAAGAGTTTGATGTAGAACCTAGAAAACTTGATGATGAAAGAGAAAAGTTGATACGAAGTACCAAAGTAGTTTAGATAAAGAATCAGGCGTTGTTATCGAGTTTAGCAAATTGTCTATCGTCATATAGTACGATATTGGTTAACAAGTTTGTTCTCTCTAGAACCATTGACGTGGAGATTGATCAAGGTGTGGTTGCATGTAAATGTAATATTTGTTGGAATGCTAGTCACAACCATGTTTAGTCTGAGGTACATTGACGTGGCCATGGTTACAATTTTTAGCAGTTGGATAATATATCTATTTAGTAAGCACCATGATAACAGAGTTTGGGCTTTGCTAAATAATATCCTCTCTTTGCCCATTTGTGGGTTTTTTACTCCTTACTGAGGTTATGCCCTTTGTGGCTTATGCCCCCTTTTTGGGTTTGTTACTCATTGCTGAGTTTATGCCCTTTGTGGCTTGTTCCCCTCTGTGGGTTGTTGCTCCTTAGTGAGTTTGTGCCCCTTGTCGGGTTTTTATCATGCCATATTGGCTTAAATGTTACCTCTTTCTAGATTGTTCCTTGCTTTTTCCATCTGCTTCAAATATGAGAACATGACATTAACATTGATATTGCCTTGTGGAAGTTCGAAACCCACAAGTAATACTGCACTGTCATCGATGCCCGTGGACATTGTGACTTTATCAAGATTAGAATATGATTATTGTAACATCTCACGCTGATTGTGTTGTTCTCATTATTGACTCCAGTACTTGTGATTTTGAGGCTAGTATTTCTAAGGATGGTCTCACCCTTAGTGTCAAGCAAATGCTTTGTTGCTGTCACTGAACTCTATTTCATGGTTGCATATTGTTTCCTTCTCTAATGTTACTCTTCAAGTTGGATGTTTGTAATTTTTTCTCACATCCAACTTGAGGGGGGATGTTACAGTGTGTACTCATTTTGTAGTTGCCTCGTCAGCATGCCAGTTGGATGACAGCTGGAAGGTTGTCACAAGTTAGTTAGTTAGATATTTTGTATATATATATATCCATTATGTGATAGTTAGTTAGATATTATTATTACTTTACTTTTATTTTAACAGACAATACAATGTAATCTCTATCTCTCTAATGTAAATACACAATTAATGTGTTAGGTCACACACACACTGTAGAGGGGGTGAATACAGTGTATAGTACACTCAAATCGAACTTTAAGAACTTAAGTAACATAAAACAAACTTTATTGAAACAATAAACTCTGTTACAGTATGGAACTGTTACCTCTCAGTGATGAACAAATATCACGAGAGCTGCTAGGGTTATAATGAATAATCTTCTCTAATAATGATAACACTTATAGTGTAAACCCTATGTCTGTGTTTATATACTACACAGTTACAAGATAATCGCTAATTGATATGGAATATAATTCTGCTTCCTAAAATATATCAATCAGATATCTTTTCTTCCAAGTATTCCATTCTTCACGGAATTCCTTCTTCATGCATATCCCTTCTTATGTTTATCTCAATCTTCTTTCCTTTAATCAGCTACTGTCCTTATCTGATTATCCTTCAGCACTTAAGTTCTGATATCTATCTTCTGATGATTATCTCCTGATAACATACGTACTGATATCCTTATGTCCTGACTTCCAGTATAAGTATTGATCAACAGTTAAGTACTGATTTATCCTGTTCAGTAAGATCTGAAAGCTAAACATAAAACATATTAGCCATGACATTATCAAATATATCTAACAATCTTCCCCAACTTGTAAATTAACATAATATACAAGTTTAACAGATATTTGATGATGTCAAAAACATTAAGTACAAATGCATGAGAATTAGGCTAGATAACTACAACTTACAGTCCTTAAAGTTTTTTCCAATTTCAACTTCTGATAACAACTTCAATCTGTATAAATATCAGAATTTAAGCAGTTGTAGATCTTCGACTTGGCTTCTTCATTTTCTGATCTCTCTGATGTCAGGAGTTGTTCTGAGATAGTTCTTCAACAAACATTTCTCAGCATATCTTAGTTCATCAATCATTCTCCTTTTAACATCTTTAAGCTCTGCAGTATCTTCACCAGTTTGAAAGATTGCAGCTCTGAGATCATTGATCTTTGCTTTTCTCAACTCCTGATCTAGTCTTATAACATAAGCTTTGTCAGACTCTAGATTGAATTCAAGTCCCTTAATACCAAGATACGTTCTGATCTGTGCAGTATTAGGCTTCATATCAACAATATCACCATTGTGATCTCTGTACTTTGGAACATATATGATGTCAGACTTAACAGAATAAAGCCTTTTCTGTCTCTGAATCTGTTCTTTTAAGTAGTTTGCAGCAGTCCCTATTATTCTGTCATCCACTTGAAGTAAGAAAAGTACATGCTCCAATTCTTCAAAATACTTCAATGGAATGGCATTTTGTCTTATATGATAAACCCTACCATCTGTCATGAAATATAACATGATATATTCTTTCAAGTAGGTATGGTAAACCATCTGTACAGATTCCAGTTGATTCAATCTCTCAGGAGTTGCTCTAATACCTGGTTCACTCAAGGAAGTTGGATCATTGGTAGTGTTGTGTACTCTTCTTTCATCAGCACTTCCCAATCCAGTTTTATCTCTAGCTTCCTTTCCAGTAACTACTCTTGCTTCAAAACCACTTACAGTAGTCTTCAAAGATTGAGTCTGTTTTGCTTTAGTGAATCCTGGTAGGAGTGTCTTTGATCTATTTTCTGATATCAAGTTAACTTGAGCTCTGTCAGAGGTTACTTGCTTCTTCTGAATATCAGAACTTACAATTTCTTGACTCTGAACAACTTGAGCCATGTCAGAGGTTGTTTTAAGAACTTTTCTTGAAGTCAGAGCAAGATCATCTTTTTCATCAGCAATTTCTTCTTCCTCAGGAGGTACATAAACCTTGATAGGTTCACCAACCTTTTCTTTACCCTTGGATCTTGGATCTATCCGTGGTTGTGATCTAGCCAATGTTGCTTCAGTATGTGTCCTTTCTTTGATCACAATGCCTTTAAGTTTTGGAAGTGACTTTTTACCAGAAGCTTCAGATTTAGATGTGACTTTTTCTGATTTAAGTCTGGCTTCTTCTTCCTTTAAAATTTCCAAGTCCATTCCTGGATTTTCTTGAAGAAATAACTGTCTTGACATTTCTTCATCAAGATCTAGAAGTTCATCAGAACTTATCCTTTTACCAGCAGCAGAACTTATTCTTTTCCCAGTATCAGAACTTGTCCTGTGACTAGCTTGTGTTGATGTAAACCTTCTACCTTGACTATGACCGCTACCCATTCCAGAGTATCCTTGATCATCATTTCCATCATCCTTTCCTTGCAGTGTCTTGTTAGTTTTGCATTTGGACTTAATTACCTTCTCCCCCTTTTTGGCATCAGCAGGTAGTAAAAGAGAGATAAGTAATTCCACTGAGGATTGGATTTCAGTAAGTTGAGATTGCTGAGAAGCTTGATTTGTCAGAATGTCATCAATCTGAGCTTGTTGTTTCTCTTGAGTTTTCTCAATATAAGCAATCCTGTCAATGGTAGGTTGAAAGAACTTTTTCTTATCAATTTTCCAAACTTGTTCTTGTTTGATAAAGTTCTCCTGAATCTTGTGTAGCTCTGCATGAGTAGTTGAATGAAGACCTTGTAGATGTTTAGTACTCAATGCAGTGACTCTAAGCTGGGTTTTAAAATCATCAGAATTTAACATTTCATCAGCTTTAGTCAAGTGCTCAGCAAGATGTAATGCATTTGGAACACATGAAACTGAGTTCCATTCCTTAGTCCACTCCTGACCTGCAGGAGTTTCACTCCAAGGGACTGGTGCTGGTGTAGCCCCAGTAACAAACTTCTCTACCAGTTCAGACTTAGGAAGAGTCTGTTGAGGAGTATGTCCTGAAGGACCTGCTTCATCAGCATCTACAGTTGGAGCAGCATCACCAGTATCTCTAGCATTTGTAGCATCAGAACTTAAAGAATCAGTATCTTCGGATAAGACAACAGTGTGAGTAGCAATGGAGGCTTCAGCATCCTCTAATTGCTGATCTGATACTAAGTTCTGATCAACAGCCAAATCCTAATGCTCACCTAAAGTCTGATCATCAGCATCTTGATGCAAAGAAGGTGTTGGTGATAACTCTGGAGTTTGAACAGCATCAGTAACAGGTGTTGTGAAAGGATTATTTGCTGTTGGAGCTTCTAAGAAAAGTATTTCAGGCACAACCAGGTTCTGAATATCAATTTCAGCACTTGTGCCTGGATCAACAAGAGACACAGATGGTGAGTTAGCCTTGTCAGATACAGCTTCCTGAGATGGAGTTGATGGAGAAGAAGTGACTGGAGCAAATTCCTTGTCTTGTGAGATCAAAGATTCCTGATCCCCTTCCTTAGCTGCTTCATCTTCATCATTTGAAACTGGCCTTTGTGCCCTCTGTTTCTTGTACTTCCTTGTTGATTTGGATTCCTTGGGAGTTTCAGGAACTACCATTCGTCTAAGCCTCTTGAGAAGACTAGAACCCCCAATTTCAGAATCCTTCTGAGAAACCTCTTTCTCAGCTTCAGTTACAACAGGTTCTCTAGCAGGAACCGGTTCCTCAGAATTAGAGTCATCTCTCAAGGCAATCCTCCTTCTCTTTTGAGGTGTTTGAGGAACATTCTTTGTCCTCTTTGGCTTGGAAGATGAAGGCTTCACAATAGGTGCTGAAGATGAAGGTTGAGCAGTCTGTGAAGTGGAGAGATAGTATTTGAGATATGTTCTGAGGGTAGGTTGAGTAGAATGAGAGGTAGGTACTGAGGTTGATGGATTTTGGGTGTTTGGAGTTGGTTGGACATCAGAGTAAACAGATCTATAAGTATCAGGATCATCACTTACCAGGATCTGTTTTACAGACTTAGGAATCTGTAATGGTCTAAGCACTTTTTTCTTAGTATCAGCATTTACCAGGTCATTAAAGTATCATTTTGCAACCTTAAAAGGTGGGGTTTGGGTGCTGACTAACTGAGGTTCATCAGTACAATAAGTGTAAATAAGTTGACAGAATCTAGCAAAATAAACAACATCGCGATCCTCTGTCATCCTATCCCCAATAAAACCAATTAAAGCAGTTGCAAAATCAAAATGAGTTTGATTGATAATTGCATACCCGATGTGATGACTCATAATAGAAATAGCATCAAAATTCGAACATTTGTTTCCAAAAGCTTTGGTGATGCAATCAAAGAAGAAACTCCATTCTCTTATGATATTAGCCCGTTTCAACTGTCCAAGTTTCGTCAGACTTTTTTCATATCCCAATTCAACCATTAACTCCCGAAGGGCTGAGTCCTCTGGAATTGAGAAAGTACAATCTTCTGGAAGATGTAAAGCCCTGCGTACTGTACCAGGAGTGACTACAAAGGATGAATCACCCACTTGGAAGATAATACTGGGAGTTCCACGTTGACCACCATCATCAAAAAGTCCAGTCCTCCAAAACCTCAGAACTTGTTGGCTTGAGTACAATTCAGATGGAGCTTCAGTGTGATCAAGAACTGCAGCATAGTTGTTGGGGACAAACTTAGCTCCATCAATGATTAAATCCCAGTTGCCTAGTTTCAAGGAAAAACCGTTCCATTTATCAAGAGAAACAGTTTTAATTCAAAATTTAAACCGTTAGCACTGATTGAATTATTTTTCACTGCATCATTGAAATTCTGAAAATACATCACATGAAAATGACCAAGATAAATTAGATATGTAAGTGCTGAAAATGAATCAGAACTTAATATAAAACAAAAGTTATATGGTCATCAGAATATCAATCAGGATCTATCAACACAAGATAAAATAACTCAGAGACAAAATCTTGAAGTAAAAATAATTTTCATTAATATATCAAGACAATACATTTATGAAATGGAAATTACATCAATACTTATACAAGATTTTCCCTAAGCTTTTAATCCTAACATCAACAGCCTTAGTCCTAGCTAAGAAGCCTGACAAAGCTGATGATGAAGAAAAACAGGAAGAAGACGAGATTAAGTCATCTTCTTCTTCCTACTCTCGACAAACAGAATGGTGAGTCTGATGATTCGCTCTTGTTGGCGGAGAGCTTCCAGCCTTTCCTCCTCCAATCGCTCCAGATGGTGATGGTAGTCCATATAGAAGAACAGGAGGCGTGTCAGTACCTCCTGTGGGATAGAGTCCCATATCTCCTCAAGAATGGCTGTGACATGCCATTCCTGCTGCCACTCGGCACAACTTAGCTCCATATTGAAGGTTTGGTAGTTCAAAAACATGTTGTATCTGACCATTGTGTTTTTGAAAGAAAAAGGAGGATAAGTGTGTGAGAAGAATGTGATGGAAAGACTGATGTGAAGTGGTTGCTTATATAGACAAGAGAATGCCAGGAGACGCAAAGAAATTGAATGCTGACAGGTAGAATTAATTCTACCTCGTCTCCCTAGACTTTGAAAAAGAATAACATTCATTGGAAAGAGGAATCATGGTTTAAACCGCACAAGACACAAGAAACAATGGACTGTTCAAGTACGAATACCATTAATCCTAATCATAGTGACTATTAATCTTCCACTTCAACATATTCAATTATTAACTGAGACTGTTATTAAATTTTATTCACAGATAAGTCAAGTAAAACATTAGACTGTAATATCAGAACTTAGACTTATATCAGAACTTAACAGTCATCAGAACATAATTTCTTAACTCGAAAAAGGAATGCCCATCTTAGTAAATACTCATACAAGTTCTGAGTTATAGACTTCAGAACTTAATCATTAGAACATGTAACTAGAACTTGTCCTCAGAATTAGTGCAATAGTGACACAATGACTGTTTATCTAAAATAACATAGACCACCACATAAATTTTCATCATTCAGATGGAGTGATTAGTGTGTGCATTAAGCTAAATAACAGACAAAGAGTAAAGTCTGATTCACTTCAGTACATCTTAGAAATAAGACATAACTAAAATTTTGCTAAGGAGCTGTCATTGTCCTGAAACCTACTGATGAATGAGTTTATGCTTGAGTCCACCTCAACTGTTTTGTGCTAATTTTATGCATCTTTTGAAATTCTATTTTACAGTGGCTTCTCAGTGTAAGTGAGTCACGACTGTTTATCAGAATTTATGCTATTATCAGAGTATTTCTCCAGTAATCATAGAGTGTGAAAAGTCACCAAGAAAATATTTTGCTTTTCTAATGCATATTTACTTAATACCAGCAATGCACTTGGGTCGTCCCTTCCACATTTTAACTCTAGATCTCAAAGGAGTACCTGATTTTATTCTTTGATCTTTTTGCTTTTTCTTTTGATAAGTGAGGTTTATCAGCACTTAGTACATTCAGCAGTTTTACTAGTATCAGAACTTAACAGATGAGTAGCATTATTCTAATTTGTGACTTAGTAATAAGATATACAAAGTAAACTTAACTAAGCTCAATTATCAGAATTTGCTAGTGTCATAAGATTTCCACTGAAATAATTACTTCTTACATGGAATCATTTGTTTATTGAAGACTACTAGGTCAGTATCTAGCACAGTTATCCTCATAGGATTGAATAGGTACTAGAACAGACATATTACTTATCAGAGTTTAGAAACATATA
The DNA here is from genome assembly GCF_009905375.1 of Apium graveolens. Lineage (NCBI taxonomy): Eukaryota > Viridiplantae > Streptophyta > Magnoliopsida > Apiales > Apiaceae > Apium > Apium graveolens. The sequence goes on from NC_133654.1 coordinate 132,465,791, forward strand.
TCAGACAACAATCAGTACTTAAAGACATTTATCAATTAAGCACAGAATATACAATGAGATTAATTCTGTAAATACTGAGCATAAAGTCTGATAACACAAAACAAGTCTAAGCAGATTTAGAGAAAGAACCTGAAACCATTCCAAGTTCATTTACCAATCTTGTAAAAGTAGCTTCACACAGTGGTTTTGTGAAGATATCTGCCAGTTGTTGATCTGTGGGAACAAAATGCAATTCCACTGTACCTTCATCCACATGTTCCCTGATGAAGTGGTACCTGATGCTGATGTGCTTTGTCATAGAGTGTTGAACTGGATTACCTGTCATAGCAATAGCACTTTGATTATCACAGTAAATAGGGATTTTGAAATATGTTAACCCATAATCCAGTAACTGATTCTTCATCCAAAGAATCTGTGCACAACAGCTTCCTGTAGCAATATACTCTGCTTCTGCAGTTGATGTGGAAATTGACTTTTGTTTCTTGCTGTACCAAGAAACCAATCTGCCTCCAAGAAATTGGCAGCTTCCACTTGTGCTTTTCCTGTCAATTTTGCACCCTGCAAAATCTGCATCTGAGTAACCTATTAGTTTAAAATCTGATTCTCTAGGATACCATAATCCCAGAGCAGCTGTTCCTTTAAGATACTTAAAGATTCTTTTTACAGCTGTTAAGTGAGGTTCTCTTGGATCTGCTTGAAATCTTGCACAAAGACATGTAGCATACATGATATCAAGTCTACTAGCAGTTAGATAGAGTAGAGAGCCAATCATACCTCTGTAGTCAGTAATATCTACTGATTTACCGGTATCCTTATCCAGTTTTGTAGCAGTGGCCATTGGAGCATTGGAGTGGATGCACTTGAACAATCTTGCATTCCAAATTTCTTCAGCAAGTTTCTGGTGTACTTGGTTTGATAAATAAAAGTGCCTTCCTCATTCTGCTTGACTTGAAGGCCCAGAAAATAGCTAAGTTCCCCCATCATACTCATCTGATATCTTGATTGCATTAGTTTGGCAAACTTCTTGCAATGTTTGTCATTTGTAGATCCAAAAATGATATCATCAACATAAATCTGGACCAGAAGTAAGTCCTTTCCATGGTTGAGGTAGAACAGTGTTTTGTCTATTGTCCCTCTGTTGAATCCACTTTCCAGAAGAAACTGAGCTAAAGTCTCATACCATGCTCTAGGAGCTTGCTTAAGTCCATAAAGTGCTTTATCAAGCCTGTAGACATAATCTGGATGTTTGGTATCTACAAAACCTGGAGGTTGTTCAACATATACCTCTTCCTCCAATTCTCCATTGAGAAAAGCACTTTTCACATCCATTTGAAAGACAGTAAACTTTTTGTGAGCAACATAAGCCAAAAATATCCTTATGGCTTCTAACCTAGCAACTGGTGCAAATGTTTCATCATAATCAATTCCCTCCTGTTGAGAATATCCTTTTGCAACCAGCCTTGCCTTATTCCTTGTAATTATGCCATCACTATCAGTTTTGTTTCTGAATACCCACTTTGTACCAACAACAGATCTATTCTTTGGTCTTGGCACTAGGGTCCAGACTTTGTTTCTTTCAAATTCATTCAACTCTTCCTGCATTGCTTGCACCCAATCAGCATCTTGAAGAGCTTCTTCCACTTTCTTTGGCTCAGTCTGAGAGAGAAAAGAATTGTAAAGACATTCATTTAAAGTACATGTTCTAGTTCTGACACCTGCATCAGGATTTCCAATTATCAAATCAGGTGTATGTGATTTTGTCCACTTCCTTGCAGATGGAAGGTTTTCTCTAGAACTGGATGCTCCCCCATGATCCATGCTATCTTTATTTTCATTTTCCGATGCCCCCCCTGAAACTATGCTCTCTGAGTTGGATTCTTCAGTATTTAGATTTTCAGCACTATCAGAACTTGGCTTATCAGAACTTGACGAATCAGAACTTGAAGAGCCAGATGCATGTTCTGATGTTTCTTGAGATGTGGTAGGATCTTGAGTATGCTCCCCCTGCATAGGTGCATCTTCCTTTGACGTAGTCACCACAGTTTCAATAACATCAGAGTTTAATCCATCAGAGATTACAGTATTAGGACTTAGACTGTCAGGATTTTCAGTATCAGAATTTGAGTCTTCATTTTTAAATCTCAGCTGATCATGGTCAATGAAATCTTCAAGACCAGTAATCTTCTTGTCATCAAAAGAGATATTGATAGATTCCATGACCACTTTTGTTCTCAAATTATAGACTCTGAAGGCTTTTATGGAAAGTGGATATCCAACAAAGATTTCTTCATCAGCTTTTAGATCAAACTTTGATAGCTGTTTAGGATGAGTCTTGAGAACAAAATACTTGCATCCAAATACATGAAAATATTTCAGATTTGGCTTCTTTTTCTTCACCATCTCATATGGTGTTTTTCCATGCTTGTTAATGAGTGTTGCATTTTGAGTAAAACAAGCAGTCTGCACAGCTTCAGCCCAAAAATAGGTTGGAAGCTTTGCTTCTTCAAGCATTGTACGTGCAGCTTCAATGAGAGTTCTATTCTTCCTTTCAACAACTCCATTTTGCTGTGGAGTTCCAGGAGCAGAAAATTCCTGCTTTATTCCATGGCTTTTGCAGAACTCTTCCATTATCAAATTCTTGAACTCAGTGCCATTATCACTCCTTAAAATTTTCACAGAATCTTTGACCATTTTATCCAGCTGTTTGACATGATCAATCAAGATAGATGCAGCTTCACTTTTTGTGTGCAAGAAATACACCCATGTGTATCTGGTGAACTCATCCACTATGACCAACGCATACTTCTTCTTTGCAATAGACATGACATTTACTGGACCAAATAGATCAACATGTATTAGATGATAAGGCTCAAGAATTGATGATTCAGTCTTGCTCTTGAATGAATATTTTCTTTGTTTGGCTTTCTGACATGAATCACAAAGACCATCAGGAGCAAATACTGTGTTTGGCAATCCTCTCACAAGATTTTTCTTGACCAGTTCATTTATATTGTTGAAATTTAAATGAGAGAGTTTCTTATGCCAATTCCAGCTTTCTTCAATTGATGCTCTACTCATCAGACAGATTGCAGAACCATCAGTACTTGTTGAAAGCTTAGCTTCATAAATGTTACCACGCCTGTATCCTTTCAGAACAACTTTGCCTTTAGATTTACTCACAATTTCACAGTGTTCTTCAAAGAAATCAACATGATAACCTCTGTCACAGATTTGACTTATACTCAGTAGGTTGTGTTTAAGTCCTGAGACCAGAGCTACTTGTTTAATTATAAAATTTCCAAGATTGATATTGCTATATCCCAATGTTTTTCCAATGTTGCCATCTCCATAAGAAACACTTGGGCCAGCTTTCTCCATAAAGTCTGATAGCAGGGCCTTATTTCCAGTCATATGTCCTGAACATCCACTGTCCAGAACTAGAATATTTTTCCTGTTGCCCTGCAATCACAAAGACCACTAATTATTAGTTTTAAGGACCCAGACTTGCTTGGATCCTTTGGCCTTATTAAGTTTGTTAACATTTGCAGCGGATTTAGCATCAGAGTTTATGTTAACATTTTTCTTATCAGAACTTACACTATCAGACTTTGAATCAGAATTTACACTAGAAGGAACAATGGAAACTTTCTTCAAAGAAGGTTTTATTTGATAATAATCATAGTACAAACTATGATATTCCTTACAAGTATAAATGGAATGCCATAAACTACCACAATGAAAACAAGGATTTTGTGGTTTGTATCTAACAGACTGACTCTTAACTCCTGATTTTGAAGCTAAGGAGTTAATATTCTTATTCTTCTTGCAAAAAGAAGCCAGATGGTTAGAACTTCCACAGTTATGACATATTTTCCTAGGAGCATCAGGAACAGGTTTATAATCATTGCTTTTATTCACACCTTCCTTTCCATTCCTATTTTTCCTAGGTGATTTTACCTTATTTGCATTCTTAACATCTTTCAGCTTATGTTTAAGCTGCTTCTTCGTCATTAAGCCTATGTTCACTTCAGCTGTCTTTTCCTGTTTTAGTTTGTCAGAAGTTGATTCCTTTGTAACTTCTGATTTTTCATTTTCAGACTTTACATTTACAAACTTAACAGGTTTTAACTTTGGCTTTTGCTTATCAACAGACTTAATTTCTTCAGTTCCTTTATCTTTCTTATCTTCTCCATAACCTAAGCCCTCTTTCCAGTTTCCACTACTTAGTAAATTTTGAGTTGTTTTGCCAGAGTTAGTCCAAGTCCTGATAATCTCTCTTTCCTTTTCTAACTCAGTTTTTAGAGATTCATTTAATTTTAGCACTTCATTCCTAACATAAAAAGCATCATCTCTATCCTTCTGAGTTTGATGGAACATGACTAACTCTTTTTCTAAGAAATCATTCCTTTTCTTAAATGCAAGATTTTCAAAAGTTAATCTTTCACATGTTAAAGTTTGATCTCTATAGCTAACAAACATGGTTTTAAGATATCTTCTCAACTCATTAATATCATCAGTATGAAAAGCATAAGTAGTCTGAGGTACCTTTGTTTCAGCAGCTTCAGAACTGCTCTCAGCACTTTCTTTATCAGCATTTGCCATCAATGCATAGTTCTCCTCACTTTCAGAGTCTGAGGTGTCTGTCCAGCTTTTCTGCTTTGTGACCAGAGCCTTGCCTTTGTCACCCTTTACCTTCTTGCAGTCAGGAGATATGTGGCCTTTCTCACCACAGTTATAGCATTTAACATTGGTGTAATCTCCTCTGTCAGATTTTCCTCCTCTGCCTTCAGATCTTCTGAAATTCTTCTTATCAGAACTTATGCCTTTCCTGGAAAACTTCTTTCCCTTCCTGAACTTCCTGTATGCAATCTTTGTGATTCCTTTCACCATAAGAGCACCAGCTTCATCATCTCCTCATCAGCATCAGTCTCAGGCAAGCTTTCAGAATCTGAGTCATCATCACTCTCAGAACTTGATGACTCAGTATCAGACTTTATGAAAAGAGCTTTACCCTTGTCTTTCTTTGAGGAAGCTGCTTTGGGGAATTCTTCTTCAGCCTTAAGAGCAACTGTCCTTGACTTTCCTCCTTTCCTCTTGCTTCTTTGTTCCATCTCCAGCTCATGAGTCTTGAGCATTCCATAAATTTCGTCAAGAGTTGTTTTATCAAGATTGTAGTTGTCTCTTATTGTCGTTGCCTTCAAATCCCAGCATTCAGGAAGAGCTAACAGGAACTTAAGGTTTGAATCTTCAATATCATACTCTTTATCAACCAATGACAAATCATTCAAAAGTTTGACAAATCTATCATATAAATCATTCAATGACTCATTAGTCTTTGATTCAAAGTGTTCATACTCTTGAGTGAGTATTGTCTTCGTGTTCTTCTTAATTGTGTCAGTTCCCTGACACCTTGTTTCCAGAGCATCCCATATTTCCTTAGCAGTCTTGCAGTTGATTACCCTGTTTGACATTACATTATCAATGGCACTATGCAGTAAGTGTCGTACCTTAGCATCCTTAGCAATTGATGCTATGTCCTCAGCAGTATAATCACTCTTCTCCTTTGGTACGGTCTTTGCTGCTTCACCTGCAACTGCAACAGCGAGTTTGGTTGGTTTGTGAGGACCTTCCTTGATTCTATCAAGGTATTCTGGATCTGTTGCTTCCAGGAACATGGTCATCCTTACCTTCCATATGGGATATTCAGATGGTCTCAGTATGGGAACTCTGATGGTCTCATACCGACTCTGAATTTGTGTCTTTGGTGGTTCCTCAGTTTTGGTAGGCTTAGTTGGAGTTTCTGTGTCCGACATGATTGTGTTTGGATCTTTAACTGTATGTGTGTTAACAGATAGGCTCTGATACCAATTGTTAGGTCACACACACACTGTAGAGGGGATGAGTACAGTGTATAGTACACTCAAATCGAACTTTAAGAACTTAAGTAACAGAAAACAAACTTTATTGAAACAATAAACTCTGTTATAGTATGGAACTGTTACCTCTCAGTGATGAATAAATATCACGAGAGCTGCTAGGGTTACAATGAATAATCTTCTCTAATAATGATAACACTTATAGTGTAAACCCTATGTCTGTGTTTATATACTACACAGTTACAAGATAATCGCTAATTGATATGGAATATAATTCTGCTTTCTAAAATATATCAATCAGATATCTTTTCTTCCAAGTATTCCATTCTTCACGGAATTTCTTCTTCATGCATATCTCTTCTTATGTTTATCTCAATCTTCTTTCCTTTAATCAGCTACTGTCCTTATCTGATTATCCTTCAGCACTTAAGTTCTGATATCTATCTTCTGATGATTATCTCCTGATAACATACGTACTGATATCCTTAAGTCCTGACTTCCAGTATAAGTACTGATCAACAGTTAAGTACTGATTTATCCTGTTCAGTAAGATCTGAAAGCTAAACATAAAACATATTAGCCATGACATTATCAAATATATCTAACATTATAATTATAATTCTTATTAGGTTAGATGCAGGACATAAAACAGGAAACAAAACAGGACACTACTACATTACTAATAAAGGATGCATTTATCAATTCACACTAGTACACTACTAATGATAACACTACAGATTTACAAAAAGAAAATTATAAAAATAATTACATTATCTATGCATTCAAGTCAAGGTGCACAAGTAATTAGCTATGTGTTCAAGTAATTTAGTACACAAGGAAAAGAGTAAAGGCAAATTTTGGAAAACAGAAAATCCATGGAAGTCTGTTACTTTTTAGAGCAAGATTGAAACATTGCAATTGTGAGTCCTAAACTTAAGTTGTCGGTGATGTTTTTAAATATAAAGATGGCTTCACACTATGTAGAATACCAAAACCAATAACATATAAAGACCAAAACCAAAATTTATACACAAAACCAATAGAACAAACACTATCATTAAGTTTTCAGAACCAAAAGAAGTTAAAAAACATACAATATAAAGACAAACATACAATATCATACATTTATCACTTTAAAAAAGAAAAAACATACAATATGATGCACATCATATAAAGATAAAGACATGCAGATACATACAATATAATGCCATATAACATCATACCTAATTTATACATACAATATAATACCATACAATAACATACCTAATTGGTCCAAAAATCCCCAATTTTTAAAATCCCCAATTTGTAAAATCCCCAACGAAACAAGTTTGAACAAAATTAGGGTTCATAGAGAGCTTACCAAACCCAGAGCAAAGGAGTTGGTGCTTCGATTCGACTCAAACCTAGCTTCGTCTCAAACCCAGCTTCGACTCAACCCTAGCTTCGATTGGAGCTTCAATTGAGCTTCGATTGTGAGCTTCAAACCTAGTAGCTTCGATTCTTTCAGTTTGTGACTTCGATTGTGAGCTTCAAATGGCTTTGATTGCTTCAGTAGTGAGAGTAGTGAGAGTTCGTTGTAGACTAGTTAGAGTAGTTGAGAGAGTCGGGGTGAGAGAATGTGGGAGTTATGTTTTTTGAGTTTTTAGTTTTTAGTTTTATGTTTTTTATTTTTTATTTGGGGGGAATGTGGGTGAAATATTTGTGGGGAAGTGAATTTGTCTAGGGGGGAAACAAATTTGGAGGGGGGGAACATATACACTACTTAAAATATAAACAGGAAAATACACGGGCTGATTTAGCGTGCTTTTTTTTCCAGCTTACATTAGACATCGGTTGAACTACAAATCGATGTCTATATAAATCTTAGACATCGGTTTTATTGGGACCGATGTTGATAGTACTCTTTTACATCGGTTGCACCAACAACCGATGTCTAAAGGGCGATGTCTATTAACAGATTTCTAGTAGTGTAAAGGGGAAGCAGACTACGGTCTACTACAAGGATCCCAAGATTCAGACACTTGATGAAGAAATTGCTAGAAGATTATTTCTGAAACATAATCCTGGAATGGATTTAGAAAATCTTAAGGAGGAAGAAGCTAGATTTAAAGCTGAAAAGATAAATCTAAAGCCAAAAGCTTATGTTGGAAAAAAACCTCCAAGGCCTAAGGAAAAAGGCATTGTGATCAAGGAGAAATCAAATACTGAGGCATCAAAACCCAAGACTAGATCACAGACTGAGATTGATCCCAAAGACAAAGGGAAGGGAAAAGTTGATGAACTAACCAAGCCACTGGAGATAAAAATTCCTCAAATCCTGATGAAACCAGTGTGCAAAATGGTTCAAGTTACCGATGATACTCTTGCTGAAGATGAAACTGTCAAAACTCTGAAAAGAAGCAAGATATCTGAAGAATCAAAGACAACCTATGACAGTGCTCAAGTTGTTCAGAGTGAAGAACTGCAAGCTACAACAGAAACAACAAGTTCTGATAGAGTTATCAAGACATCAACCTCTGACAAAGCTCAAGTTGATTTATACAAGATGAAAGTAGCGGACAAAAAGAAACTTCTATGGAAAAATGTCAAACCATCAGATGCAAAGAAAAGCCAATTGCTGTCTGATTTCATGACTATTGGGTTAAATGCTAGAGAACCAAGAGACAGGGCTGGACTAGGTTTTGATGAAGCTAAAATCAAGACATGAGTTGAAGTTGCTACTAGAGATCCATTTTTTTTAATTGACAAACCTCTTGAAACACCTTGATAAGGTTATCTCTGTTCAAGTGGTACGGGATGCTCATGACAAGCACAATTTCAAAGAAAATCTGATTCTATTTCTTGAAGATGGAAGGACATATCAAATGTCAGAATCAGATGTGCTAAACAAATCCCTGAAAGAACTTCAATTCTTTCATTATCTTCTAGAGATAAAGTCTGATATTACCAGGAGATGGTCAAATTTCATATTGAAGACCATAAGAGATAAAGCTAGAATTTCTAGTTCAAGGGTTACAGAATTCATTCCAAACATAGTTGAAGATGATGGAAGTGAGATTCCAATGAAGAAGGATTCTGCTTAACTTGAAGTGATTCTGAAAGAGAAATATCTATGCTACAATGAAGATTCTTCTCATCCAGAGGTAATAAGTCTTGGTGATGGTTTAGAAAGAAACCATATCTCTGCTCTAAGGACTGCAATATACCAGATTGGAAGTCAAGGTGAAGACTTGAAGCAAGTCAAAGCTACACTATCTCAAGTCCTGAGGAATAAAGAAGAAAAGCTGATATCAAACTTTGTCAAGAATCATTTTGGATTCAGATTGACTCAGTAAGATTGGTAAAAGCTACAAGGACTATAAGTTGTAGTTAGTTATCTAGTTAAACTCTTATTGCATTTGCACTTAAAATGTTTTTGACATCATCAAATCTATTAATTTGTATATTTTGCATAATTTACAAGTTAGGGGAGATTGTTAGATATATTTGAGATGTCATGTCTAATATGATTTGTGTTTAGTTTTCAGAACTTAACAACAGGACAAATCAGGACTTACTGAAATCAGGACTTACTGGAAGTCAGAACTTAATATCAGATGTGACGACCTCAACCCCGGGGTCAGGAGTTGACGTCACCAAACACATTTACCAAAATATAAACAACAAGATTATTATTAAAATATATTAACTTGACCCCAAACCAAGATCCGAATTAGATTCAAGTATAATTCAGGTTCTCATTATTACAAACCATTTATTCAACATGTAACACACTCTAAGTTTATTCAGCAACTCATCAGACTTCATGGCCTGATACAAACTACCTCAGAGGAGCCGGGTCCTGAAGGGGCGGGAACATGGGTCTATCTGACTGGTCTTCTAGGCATCCATGAGATATATATAACAGTTTGTAAGGGTGAGCATAATCACTCAGCATTACCAACATATGAATAACGGAATAAAACAGTAATGTAAAAATAATAGGAACAGAGCTGTAATCATGATATCAACGCTATATAATGAAAATCAGAGATAACTGGATATCACTAACTAGCATGCTTTATCAAGACAACATAGTAGTGTGCTGTGTAAATACCAGAGTCCAATTTTAGCATGCTAATCACTTTTATAAAACCGCTGAATCTGTTAGGTCACACACACACTGTAGAGGGAGTGAATACAGTATATAGTACACTCAAATCGAACTTTAAGAACTTAAGTAACAGAAAACAAGCTTTATTGAAACAATAAACTCTATTACAGTATGGAACTGTTACCTCTCAGTGATGAATAAATATCACGAGAGCTGCTAGGGTTACAATGAATAATCTTTTCTAATAATGATAACACTTATAGTGTAAACCCTATGTCTGTGTTTATATACTACACAGTTACAAGATAATCGCTAATTGATATGGAATATAATTCTGCTTTCTAAAATATATCAATCAGATATCTTTTCTTCCAAGTATTCCATTCTTCACAGAATTCCTTCTTCATGCATATCTCTTCTTATGTTTATCTCAATCTTCTTTCCTTTAATCAGCTACTGTCCTTATCTGATTATCCTTCAGCACTTAAGTTCTGATATCTATCTTCTGATGATTATCTCCTGATAACATACGTACTGATATCCTTAAGTCCTGACTTCCAGTATAAGTACTGATCAACAGTTAAGTACTGATTTATCCTGTTCAGTAAGATCTGAAAGATAAACATAAAACATATTAGCCATGACATTATCAAATATATCTAACAGTATCAAATACTTATACCCTTAAAGGAATCACAAATCCAAATCAGATACGTAGCAGATAAGTAAAGACAGCTGATCAGGCTATCAACACTAGACGGCTCTAACTGCCATCCCATTTACCTGTTCCGGAACTGAGAGACTAGCTAGGTCTCTGACCTGCTGGACTAATCGGTTATATAGTGCGCACAACCGAATTAGCCTCTTACGCCACCTCCATAGGCCTACTCTGGCCCCAATATATCCCATATCTGACCGTTTTATCCAATTTTCAAAACACTTGTACCTATATCATTTTAAAATCATTTATTTAACCAACACACATATAAAATCTAGTTGGCAAAGTATTTCCTTCGAGATAGGTACCTTTCGAAGTTACTTTTCCCCAAAACAAAGTATTACAATCGACGTCAATAATCACAACAATCCACATTATCACTCCACCATTTTATACAAAGTACTTCACAACACCATTCGAAAATAATTATTTAAGTCCGAAAATATTTTACGTAAATAATTTTATTTATTTATTTTATAAAATTAGGACTCAGAATCAATTCATCACCGTCCACCATCCGCTCGTAAAAACTAATTGTGGACGGCAACAAAATTTATTGGTGCCCGAAAATATTCGGGTATTCGAATAAATTCTACCGATTAACCAAATATATTTCCCACATAAATTAATAATATCACGAATTTTACTCAATAATTCCTACATAAAAAGGAAATAAAATTTTAGGATTATAACAATAAATCCACTACACAACTCGGCCCAACAGAAAAAAATCAGCCCAAGCCCAATAGCAAAATCAACAGAGAAGAACATGAACCCAGCCGCACACACGCGTAGCGCGTGTAGCGGCACACCAACACAACGTGCCTCAACACCTCTCGCCTGAATCGGAGAAAGGAGGTGGCGACCGAAAAAAAATGAAAGAGCACAGAGACAACAACCAATTGCACACCCGTATACATACATATATATATATATGTATAAGCATACAATAACAGGAAAGAATCAAAGTAACCGAACCACGACCACTAACCGGAAAACAAACCAGAGATGAACACGGCGGAAAAACAGGGAACAACGAGGAACATGAGAAAGAGAAAGGAGAGATTAGAGAGAGAGATGTGATCGAGAGAGAACAAAGAGGAAGCCAAGAGATGCACCCAGCCGGGGAAAGAAAAACAGGGGTGGGGGTTAATAATTTTTTTTAAGAGATGTTGCAACTAAGCACATGCAACAAATACGTGTCCCTCTGCTTAATAGAAAACTAACACGTAATGTATAAGATAAATACGAAGGTTTTGTGGCTCGATTTATCCAGAAATTTAAAGTTAACGGACTGAGGTGCACGCAAAACAATTCCAGAAAATTACGAAATTAATATCAAAATGTTATAAATATCCCGAAGTTTACAAAGACATTAATTTTAAAATTTTTAAAATAAATTTTAAGGTGCACTTTGTACCCGCTTTTTAACAAATAATGAAACGACGCGCGGGTGAAACTAACTCCGAAAATTCCCAAAATAATTTTAAATTCTCAGAATAATACGAACTTAATAAAATATAAATTTCATAATTTTTGAAGATTTCCATAATTAAATATGGATTTTACCATTAAACACACTCAGAAAATCATTTAAAAATGAATAATTAATGAAATATTGATTTCCCAATTTTATAAAGTCCTAAAATTAATTATTGAAATTATAAAATTATAAAACCAATTTTAGAGATCATTCAAATATTTATGGAATTAAAAATGCAGTAAAATCATTTTTACAAGCGAAATAAAATCATTTAAGTCACTAATAATTCACACAATTCAATCTCATATATCAACAGATCACAAATAATGAAATAACAACCAATAACTGCTGCCAAAACCATTACACACATTTTATTTAATTATTTAACCTTTATTAAATAAAAATAAAAGAATATGCACGAGTCGTTATCTCCTTTCCCCTTAAAAAGATTCTGTCCCCATAATCTGACTTAGCTAAACAAATGAGGATATTTATCAAGCATGTCTGACTCTAATTCCCAAGTAGACTCTTCTACTCGAGGATTTCTCCACAAAACTTTTACTATAGGAATCGACTTATTCCTAAGGACTCGTTCCTTACGGTCTAGGATTTGGATCGGTTGTTCCACATAGGACAAATCTGGCTGAAGCTCAATCAGTTCATATTCTATGACTTGATTCGAACTAAGAATATAGGGCTTCAACATAGATACGTGGAACACATTATGAATGTGCTGCCACTGCGGTGGTAACGCTATCTCATAGGCAACATTTCCTATTTTCTTCAAAACCTCAAAGGGTCCTATAAATCTAGGGCTAAGTTTACCCTTCTGACCAAATCGCATTAACCCTTTCCAAGGTGATACTTTTAGTAACACCAGAGCTCCTATCTCGAAGTCCATATCTTTCCTATGTAAATCTGCATATTTTCTTTGTCTATCTTGGGCTGTTTCTAATCTTTTTCGAATCAACACTATGGCATCTCTGGTTTGCTGGACCAACTCGGGACCTAACACTTTCTTTTCTCCTACCTCATCCCAATACAATGGTGATCTACACTTACGTCCATACAAAACTTCGTAAGGCGGCATCCCAATACTGGCATGGTAACTTTTATTATACGAGAACTCAATCAAGGGTAGGTGTTCATCCCAATTACCCTTAAAATCCAAAACACAAACTCTCAATATATCCTCTATGGTCTGAATCATTCTTTCACTTTGGTCATCCGTCTAAGGATGATAAGCGGTGCTCATATTGAACTTTCTTCCTAGGCACTCCTGGAATTTAGTCCAGAACCTGGAATTAAATCTCGGGTCTCGATCTGACATTATAGACACAGGCATTCCATGTTTGGTAACTATCTCATCCAAGTATAACTTAACTAGCTTTTCCAACGAATACCTTTCATTGATCGGTAGAAAATGCGCTGACTTAGTCAATCTGTCAATGATTACCCAAATAGCGTCGTGATTTGCTCTCGTCCTTGGCAATCCTACTATAAAATCCATAACAATCTCTTCCCACTTCCATTGGGGAATCTCCAAAGGTTGTAACAATCCGCTTGGTCGTTGATGCTCTACTTTCACCATTTAACATACATGGCACTTACTTACCCAATTGGCAATATCCTTCTTCATTCCTGGCCACCAAAAGCTTCTCTTCAAGTCCTGGTACATTTTAGTACTACCAGGGTGGATAGAAAACCTAGAGTTGTGCGTTTCGTGTAATACGTCATTCTTGAATTCCGTTACATTAGGAATCCAAACTCTGGATGAAAATCTATACAAACCTTGATTATCTTTTTGAGTACACAACTCTTCTCCCGTTAAAGTATCCGACTCTGGTTCCATAACTCATTCTTGACACCTTCTGATCTTTTCCATTAATGCCAGCTGGAAAGTAACTTCATATAGTTGCTCCTGATTTTCACTAGGTACTCGAACCTCAATCTCCATTCTTTCCAAGTCTTTTGATAGTTCCTCCATAATCTTAAACATATTCAACCTTTCTTTTCTACTCAAGGCATCAGCCACCATATTGGCTTTACCTGGGTGATAATTAATCGAACAATCGTAGTCCTTAATCAGTTTTAACCACCTTCTTTGTCTTATGTTCAAATCCTTTTACGTGAATGTACTTCAGGCTCTTATGATCTGTATAAATATCGCATTTCTCTCCATACAAGTAGTGACGCCATAATTTCAGAGCAAATACTATAGCCGCCAACTCAAGGTCATGAACTGGATATTTCTGTTCGTGAGGCTTTAACTGTCTGGATGCATAAGCAATCACTTTGTCATGTTGCATTAACACACAACCCAATCCTTTCTAGGAAGCATCACTATAGATTACAAAGTTTCCCGTCTCATCTGGCAATGCTAAAACTGGAGCCGTCACTAATCTTCATTTCAATTCCTGGAAACTTTCTTCACACTTTTCCGTCCAAACGAACTTCTCATTCTTCCTGGTCAACTTTGTCAATGGGGATGCAATCTTCGAGAAATCTTTCACAAACCGTCGATAATATCCTGCTAACCCAAGAAAACTTCTTATTTCCGTCGGTGTCTTCGGTTGCTCCCACTTTGATACGGCTTCAATCTTTACTGGGTCTACTTTGATACCTTCCTTACTCACTACATGTCCAAGAAACTGTACTTCTGTCAGCCAAAACTCACACTTAGAAAACTTCGCATACAATTGCTTTTCTCTTAATTTCTGAAGAGCAATCCGTAGATGCATTGCGTGATCTTCTGAATTCTTCGAATATATGAGGATGTCATCAATAAATACAATAACAAATTTATCCGGATATTCCTTATATACCATATTCATTAAATCCATGAAAGTCGCTGCGCATTCTTCAATCCAAACGACATCACTAGAAACTCATAATGGCCATACCTTGTTCTGAATGCAGTCTTGGGGATATCTTCTGGCTTTATCTTCAATTTGTGGTAGCTAGATCTTAAGTCAATCTTTGAGAAGTAACATGCTCCCTTAAGCTGATCAAACAAATCATCGATGTGTGGCAAAGGATACTTATTCTTTATCGTCAACTTGTTTAGCTCTCTGTAGTCAATACACAATCTCATACTTCCATCCTTTTTCTTCACAAATAGCACTGGAGCACCCCACGGAGAAACACTGGGTCGAATGACTCCCTTATCTAATAATTCCTGAAGTTGCTTAGCCAATTCTTTCATTTCCATTGGGACCATCCTATATGGATCCTTATAAACTGGTTCAGCTCCCGGTATCAAATCAATGGAAAACTCTATTTCTCGATCAGGTGGAAATACTGGTAACTCTTCTGGGAAAATGTCAGGGAATTTTCTCACTATGGGAATCTCATCCAAAATAAGGGTCTCTTTCTTCGTATCCACCACATGAGCCAAATACACCTCACACCCTTGCCGCAACAATCTCTTTGCTTGCATTACTGAAAGGAACTTTCTATCTTGTCTCTGTCCCTGGTAACTGATCCTTTTATTATCTGGGGTGTACATAGCAACTCTCTTTTTCTTACAGTCAATATTCGCTTTTATATAAAGACAACCAATCCATACCTAAAATAACATCAAAGTCTCCCAACTCGAAGGGTATTAAGTCAACAGGGAACATATAACCCAAAATCTCTAGGGAACATCTAGGACAAAATTGATTTACGATACTTTATCTTTATTAGCCACTTCTATGGTCAAAGGTTCCTCTAGATCTTCCAACATCAATTGCATTTTATTCACACAATTCATAAATATAAAAGATTTAGACGCTCCCGAATCAAACAATAGGTTAACAGGTATGGAATTAAGAGAAAGCGTACCTGCAACCACATCGAAATCATGAAATGGAGACTTCTTGGTCATCTTTAAAGTCCTAGCTCTAGCAGAACTGGTTGCTGGTCCTTGGGATACACTCCTTCCAGCATTAACTTGGGTCACTGACTTGCAATTCCTAGCTATGTGTCCCACTTTGCCGTAACTAAAACAAGTGACTCCTTCAATCTCAGACTTACACTCCGTGGAATAATGACCTTTTTGTCCACACTTAAAACAATTGATATTCTATCGACACTGTCCACTGTGCTTTTTCCCACACGTCTTACAATCAACCATTGGCTTACTAACCCTCGTCGGAGCAGAGTTAACTGAAGTGGTACCGGGTTTAGCCTGGGGAAAATTTTGCCTCTTGAACCTCTTATATTTATTCTTTCCAAACTAACGCTGGAACTTCCAATTCGCTATTCCTGATTCTGACCTAGGAGGTCCACTTTCAAATTTCCTCTTCTTCTCACCCTGCTCCTTTGCAGCTAACCTCTGATCACTCTCTATCACTAGGGCAGCCTGAACTACCGAAGTATTGGTCTTGAGTTGTAAGGCTACAACTCCACTCCTTATTTCTGGCTTCAACCCTTGTTGAAACCGCTTCGCTCGTTGAGCTTCTAAACTCACATATTCTGGTGCTATACGGCCCAACTCTGTAAACTTCGCTTCATACTCCGTAACACTCCTATCCCCTTGTTTCAATTCCAAAAATTCCATCTCCATTTGATTCTGGAGACAGTCCAGAAAGTATTTCTCTAAAAACAACTCTGTAAATCTGGCCCATGGAACTGGACCTTCTCCTTCTAGAGCTCGCGTAGATTCTCACCAATAATTTGAATCATTCCTTAGAAAATAACTAGCATAATCCGTCTTTACATCCTCACTCACCTTAGTGAGCGCAAACACCTTTTTCATCTCCTTTAACCATATCTTGGCAGCAACAGGATATACTTCTCCTTTAAACTCTGGGGGCTTCACTGCCTAAAAAGACTTAAAACTAACACCCTGATTTTCCCCCCTCATCTCATGCTGTTGCTGGATTTGTAGTTGCTACTGTTGGATTTGCTGTTGTTGTTGCTATATAAGCTGTTGTTGTTGTTGTTGTTGTTGTTGTTACAATTGTTGCTACTGCTGCTGGAATTGTTGTTCCTGTTGGGCCAGCTGTGTAGATTGCTGACACAACAAGTTCATCAATTCACTCATGGAAGGATCCCCAACAGATCCGTTATTGGGTTGAGAGTTTCTCTTTGGTGGCATCTCCTGAAACATAACAGTCATATATAAGAAAATGGATTGCTCCAGGCAGTTTATATTTATGCATCAGGAGAGCGTTGCCACTAAGACAATATCCTCATCCCCAGTTTATTTGGATCCGTCCTGAGTGAATGAATATAATCTAAAAATGCCCGCAACAGAAACAACAATAATAATAACAACAATAATAACAACGCATAATATATATATAAAAACTGAACAATAGAATAAAGCAGCTGTAATACAATAACCAAAAGAATCCAACTAGTACAACTGAAAATCCAACCGAAAAGGAACCATCCGAATACACACCAAAATTGGCTGCCATAGCAGCCTCGCCTACTACAAACTATCACAACATAATATACATATACAAAGTAAACAACTACAGAACTCCTAGAAGTTAACTCTGAGCTCTTTATCTCTCTGCTGCAAACCTGTCTAGCCACTACCACTGCCACCAATGGAACCTAGCTCAAACACTAGCCAGTTCACTAGGTCCTGATACTGTACAGCTCTAAACTCTGAGCTAATGAAACGGTCAACAGATCTATCCCTCTCAACCGCCATCTGGGTCAATGCTCGCACACGGGCCGGCACCTCAGGGAAAGGGGCAAAAATGCCCTGAAAAGGTGCAATAGGTATCTGATCAAACTGAGCAGCCAACTCCGGACTTTGATCTCTGATAAAGGAAGTATTCACCGCTCGGTGAATATGGTAAGGGATCGGTGAAGAAGTACCACTAGGGGCCACAGGTGGTACTGGAGGTCTCATCATGGAAGAACTGGGACCACAACCGGGAGGGAAGTCCCTAACAGCAGACACATACCTACGTACCCAACGGGGTTGAGTACCAGGTCCAGGGATGTCTCTCGGCACAAAAGAAGGGATTGATGGAGGAGGCATAAGGGTCTCCTCAGTAACAACATCTGGGGGTCTCTCAGAATCTGAGCTATCCGAGTCAGAGGGATTCTCCCGAGATTGAGAACTCGAAATCGCAATAGGCCACTGTCAACATAATAAATATACAGGAAATACATAACCAGGTCAAGGCAATTCTATCAAAACATTTAATATATGCCAGGGTAACACCGTTGGAACCCTCAAATGACTCTAAAGGTTTGCTCCTCTATATGAGTTGCTGACTCACACTTAAAGACTCACGATATCACCTACTCGACAAAATCCCTAACCTGTATCAGGGACTTGAACCTGTAGCTCTAATACCAACTGTGACGGCCTCAACCCCGGGGTCAGGAGTTGACGTCACCAAACACAATTACCAAAATATAAATAATAAGATTATTATTAAAATATATTAACTTGACCCCAAAC
Organism: Apium graveolens; assembly: GCF_009905375.1. Taxonomy (NCBI): domain Eukaryota; kingdom Viridiplantae; phylum Streptophyta; class Magnoliopsida; order Apiales; family Apiaceae; genus Apium; species Apium graveolens. Next base: position 132,484,376 of record NC_133654.1, read on the forward strand.
CAAGATCCGATCCAGGTTCAAGTATAATTCAGGTTCTCATTATTACAAACCATGTATTCAACATCTAACACACTCTAAGTTTATTCAGCAACTCATCAGACCTCATGGCCTGATACAAACTACCTCAGAGGAGCCGGGTCCTAAAGGGGCGGGAATATGGGTCTATCTGACTGGTCTTCTAGGCATCTGCTAGATATATATAACAGTTTGCAAGGCTGAGCATAATCGTTCAACAGTACCAACATATGAATAACGGAATAAAACAGTAATGTAAAAATAATAGGAACAGAGTTGTAATCATGATATCAACGCTATATAATAAAAATTAGAGATAACTGGATATCACTAACTAGCATGCTTTATCAAAACAATATAGTAGTGTGCTGTGTAAATACCAGAGTCCAATTTTAGCATGCTAATCACTTTTATAAAATGCTGTATCAACTACTTAAACCATTAAAGGAATCACAAATCCAAATCAGATACGTAGCGGATATGTGAAGACAGCTGATCAGGCTATCAACACTAGACGGCTCTAACTGCCATCCCATTTACCTGTTCCGGAACTGAAAGACTAGCTAGGTCTCTGACCTGCTGGACTAATCAATTATATAGTGCGCACAACCGAATTAGCCTCTTACGCCACCTCAATAGGCCTACTCTGGCCCCAATATATCCCATATCTGACCGTTTTATCCAATTTTCAAAACACTTGTACCTATATCATTTCAAAATCATTTATTTAACCAACACACATATAAAATCCAGTTGGAAAAGTATTTCCTTCGAGATAGGTACCTTTCGAAGTTACTTTTCCCCAAAACAATTTGAAAACAGTGATTTATAACTACAAGGGATACGCAACTTAAAACATTTATGTTCCATTACGAAAGTAAAACATTTAGCTATTCATACGTACTGAACCATAAAAGAATGGTCAGGGGTACTTGCCTTGCAACGCTTTAAAAACCCTAAGTAGCTTTTATGCTGACTTCGGTCCTGGGGAAACTCGACTAGGATCTACAAATACAGATGAACATATTCAATTATACTGAAATGCTTGATATCCTCAAATCCTAATTACCCAATCCGGTAACCCGACTAGTATAGTTATTATACACGTAATCACGTAATCACATAACCCGAACACAAATAGGGTTAACACGTATAATATAAATACGTACGTTTACAAATATATTTTTAAGAAAATTTTGGTAGCAACTCCTTTGTTTATAAGACTACCCATGGATTACAATCGACGTCAATAATCACAACAATCCATATTATCACTCCACCATTTTATACAACGTACTTCACAACACCATTCAAAAATAATTATTTAAGTCCGAAAATATTTTATGTAAATCATTTTATTTATTTATTTTATAAAATTAGGACTCAGAATCAATTCATCACCGTCCACCATCCGCTTGTAAAAACTCATTGTGGACGACAACAAAATTTATTGGTGCCCAAAAATATTCGGGTATCCGAATAAATTCTACTGATTAACCAAAAATATTTCCCACGCGAATTAATAATATCACGAATTTTACTCAATAATTCCTGCATAAAAAGGAAATAAAATTTTAGAATTATAACAATAAATCCACTGCACAACTCGGCCCAACAAAGCCCAACAGAAAAAAAAATCAGCACAAGCCCAACAACAAAATCAACAAAGAAGAACAGGAACCCAGCCACACACACGCGCAGCGCGTGCAGCGGCACACCAACACAACGTGCCTCAACACCTCTCGCTTGAATCGGAGAAAGGAGGTGGCGACCGGAAAAAAAATAAAACAGCACAGAGACAACAGCCAATTGCACACCCGTATACATACATATATATGTATAAGGATACAATAACAGGAAAGAATCAAAGTAACCGAACCACGGCCACTAACCAGAAAATAAACCGGAGATGAACACGGTGGAAAAACAGGGAACAGCGAGGAACAGGAGAAAGAGAAAGGAGAGATTAGAGAGAGAGATGTGATCGAGAGAGAACAAAGAGGAAGTCGAGAGATGCACCAAGCCGGGGAAAGAAAAACAGGGGTGGGGGGTTAATAAATTTTTTTAACAGATGTTGCAACCAAGCACAGGAAACAAACACGTATCCCTCTGCTTAATAGAAAACTAACACGTAATGTATAAGATAAATACGAAGGTTTTGTGGCTCAATTTGTCCCGAAATTTAAAGTTAACGGACTGAGGTGCACGCAAAACAATTCCAGAAAATTACGAAATTAATATCAAAATGTTATAAATATCCCGAAGTTTACAAAGACACAAATTTTGAAATTTTTAAAATAATTTTCAAGGTGCACTTTGTACCCGTTTTTTAACAAATAATGAAACGACGCGTGGGTGAAACTAACTCAGAAAATTCCCAAAATAATTTTAAAATTCTCAGAATAATACGAACTTAATAAAATATAAATTTCATAATTTTTGAAGATTTCCATAATTAAATATGGATTTTACCATTAAATACACTCAGAAAATCATTTAAAATGAATAATTAATGAAATATTGATTTCCCAATTTTATAAAGTCCTAAAATTAATTATTGAAATTATAAAATTCTAAAACCAATTTTAGAGATCATCCAAATATTTATGGAATTAAAAATGCAATAAAATCACTTTTACAAGAGAAATAAAATCGTTTAACTCACTAATAATTCACACAATTCAATCTCACATATCAACAGATCAGAAATAATGAAATAACAATCAATAAATGCTGCCAAAATCATTACACACATTTTATTTAATTATTTAACCTTTATTACATATAAATAAAATAATATACACGAGTCGTTATATCAGAACTTAAGGTCATATCAGAACTTAAGTGCGGGAAGACTTTCAGTTAAGGAATGAAGCTGATTTACAGGAGAAGATCGAGACTAAAATAATAGAAGATATGTATGAAAAGAGTTAGAGGACTGGAAGACTTGTAGAAGATATCTGATTGATATATTTTAGGACACAGAATTGTATTCAATATCAATTAGAATATATCTTGTAATTGTACTATATTAACATAGACTTAGGGCTTACAATATAAGTGTTATCATTATCGAGAAGATTATACATTGTAACCTAGCAGCTCTTAGTGATATTTGTTCATCACTGAGAAAGAACAGCAGTTCATATTGTAACAGAGTTTATTGAATATACTTGATCTTTGTTACATACTTGTGTTAAATCAATTTGATTGTATAAACACTGTATTCAACCCCCTTCTACAGTGTTGTGTGACTTAACAGTTTTCAAAGCCCTACTCTAATGACCAAGGTTAAATCTTAATCACCTAAGTCAAGTGAGGTAAAGCCCAAGAAACCTAAAAAGAAGGCTAACAAGGCAAGACCCGAGGAAACTTGGGTACCAAAATCAACTTGATTTGATTTTGATGTGTGCAGGGAAACCAAAAGAGTCTGTGGTATCTAGATAGTGGATGCTCAAGGCACATGACTAGAGAGTCTACCCTGCTCACGAAGTTCAAGGAGAGAGCTGGACCAAGTATTACTTTAAGAGATGATAACAAAGGGTATATGTTAGGTAATTAATTACACACAGAGATCCGGGGGGGGGGGGTGAATGTATTTTTATGTTTTTATGATTTTCTTGAAGTATTTATGGTTATGAACAAAGTATATTAAATCTTGCAGTGAGATGTGTTAAAACTGTGATTAAACAAGCAATAATACTGAACACAAATCTTTCAAAACACACTTAATTTAATATTAAAATTAAGAATATTTTGTTACAAAATTTCTAGGCTATTTGTTGATAAAGAGCTTAGCTTCTTCCTTAAGAGAATACAAGATTTTTCTTATCTAAATTGTTACAGCTAACAAAGGACCAGTGTTAAATTTATATGATAGTTAACTATTGGTTTACACATTGTGTAATAAAAGATGCTATTCACTTTAGTAAACTATCACTAATCATTCCATTTCAGGAAAAGTATATCATCCATTTCTGGCTTAGTATATCTTTGCATATTGTGTTAACTTTGATCTTCTTTGTTAGTTAATCTTCACCCTTGATCTTGCTCACTCTTCAAGCTCCTTTTTGTAGACTTGTCAATCCAACTGGTTGGATTGTTTGTTGATTGTTAATCTTGGATATTGAACTGGTCTACACTTTGTACTTTGAGTTTTACCTCGAGATCTCCAGTTTTGTATATAGAGAACTTGACATCTCGATAAGTATATTGACTTATCGAGATCTCTTATTACGCTATAGTTGATTTGACTTGTAGAGGTTTCTGAATTCTCTACAAGAGAATTTAGCTTGTCGAGATCTCTCCACTTCGTGTCTTCACTTTGGCTTATAGACATCTCTGAATTCTCTATTGACTAATTGACTTGTCGATAACTCAGAGTTTTCTAGTGATATTTGACTAGTCAGTATCTCAAAGTTCTCTAGTGATAATTGACTTATCGATATCTCAGAGTTCTCTAATGATATTTGACTTGTTGATAACTCAGAGTTCTCTAGTGATATTTGACTTATCGATAACTATGAGTTCTCTAGTGAAGAAATGACTTGTCGATATCTCCAATCTTTATGTCTTTAATTTGGATTGTGGATATCTATGAGTTCTCTATTAGCTTTCCTGAGTTCTCTATAGTCATTCTGGAGTTCTCGAATGACTTCTCTATAACACTAAATCTGTGACTTGTAGAGATCTTGACTTATAACATTTTTCTCAAAATAGATTTATTCAACTCCGAGCTTCTTCATAATTCTTCTGAGGCATAATATTCTTGAACTTCTTTCATATAGAATTCTCAGGATTGATACTGTTTACAGAAAAAGACTCCAGTCTGCTCTTGATTATTTTTATAGACTTTAAATGTTACAATACAAAATATAAACTAAGATTACAATATAACTTACTTAGGGTTGTCAATTTTACTTAGTCTTGTTATGGTACAGGCATGTCTTGCACAACAATCTCCCCCAATTTGTGAGAAGATTGATTAACACATATTCATGATTGTTAACAAGACTAACCCCAAGTTATAATGGGAACTAAGATTAATACATTAAAATTGACAAAATTATAACTTTTATATATTAGGAGATTTACAGAATTTAAATAGTTACAAGCATCAGGTAAAGACTATTTTTGCTTCTGCTTCTTTTTTAATGAGATCCTTTAAGTAATCAAGAATTTCAAGTTCTTCTATAATAGGTGTCCCACTTAGAGCTTCTACAAGTTTGAGTCTGTTTGCCTTTGGATAACCATTGTCTAGTAAATCAATCCTTCTTGAGAATTTGCCAGCTTTAATGTTTAAAAACTTTCCATCCTTAGAGATTCTGCTCATTCCTTTTGCCTTGAGTTCTTCTGATCTTTTAATGTATATTTCAATCTCCTCATCATACTTCCTTATCCTCTCCTCATATTCAGCTTCATTACTTGCTCTTCTTTCCTCTCTTACAATCAACCATTCAGCCAAAACAGATCTCTATGCTCTTGTAGAAGTATCCTTATGTTAGGTCACACACACTGTAGAGGCGGGTGAATACAGTGCATAGTATAATCAAATCGAACTCTAATAACTCAAGTAACAGAAAACAAACTTTATTCAAAACAATAAACTCTGTTACAGTATGGAACTGTCCTCTCTCAGTGATGAACAAATATCACGAGAGCTGCTAAGGTTACAATGAATAATCTTCTCGATAATGATAACACTTATAGTGTAAACCCTATGTCTGTGCTTATATACTACACAGTTACAAGATAATCGCTAATTGATATGGAATATAATTCTGCTTCCTAAAATATATCAATCAGATATCTTTTCTTCCAAGTATTCTATTCTTCATAGAATTCCTTCTTCATGCATATCTCTTCTTACGTTTGTCTTGATCTTCTCTTCCTGTAAATCCGCTGCTTTCCTTATCTGAACGTTTCCTTTAAGTCCTGATATTATCTTCTGATAAATATCTCCTGAACCTTAAGTACTGATGACTTAAGTTCCGACTTCAGTATAAGTGCTGATTTCAGTTAATTACTGATTTGTCCTGTTTAAGTAAGTTCTGAAAACTAAACATAAATCACATTAGTCATGACATTATCAAATATATCTAACACCTTATCCTTCAATAAACTTATCACTCTCTTGATTTCTGTGGGAGAGAGAGAATCCATTAAGCTGCAGTCTAGAAATGTGAAGGACCCGTCTTCATAGTAAATTCTCACTTCCCTTAGAGTTACAACCCAGACTCTAACTATTTCCTCAGCTAGTTGTTGAAAATAATCTTCATCTGAGATGCACCAATTTAAAGGTAGAAAATCATTTTGCTTGAAACAATTCCAGATGGCCCTTTTTAGTGACTTCAACTTTTTCTAGTAGGCTTGGATTTCTTAGGTTTCCTCCCAACAGACTTGTAATTGATTTTGAGTGATGGTTTTACAAAAGGTAGGTTTGTGATTTTCTTGAGAGATGTTTGGTTTGAGGTGATTGGTATTTTTAGGAAGGTGCTTGCAATTTGTTTGTATTGAAACTTCCGCTTAGAGGTTGGAGGTGGTTTGAAGATTGAGGTTGTTGGCTTTGAAGGTTGAGCAAGATTTGTTTGGATTTTTGGGGTTTGTTGTGGTTCTGAGCCATCATGCTTTTGCTTACTTCTTCTTTCTCTCCTTTTATTTTCACCATCCTTCTTCTCATCCTCCTTTTTCTCTCCTTGATTCTTGTCCTTGCTGCCAGTTGCTTTAGAAGCTTGACTTGGATTTGAGCCAGAAGGCTTTTATTTGTCATCCTTCTGATCATCATCATCCTTGTCTTTTCTTAGATTGTATTGAGTACTCCCTCCGTCCCATTGGGTTGTTTACGTTACTTTTTGGCACGCTTTTCAATACTTGTTTAAATTATATTTCCATAATATTTTTTTTAAAAAAATAATGAAAAAAAGTTTCATGTTTAAACTTTTATTCAAAAAAAATTAAGAAAAAATATTATGAAACTATACTTTATTGAAGTCTCGAAATACGTGCAAACAGTGTACGTAAACTATCCAGTGGGATAGAGGGAGTATTTGGCAACATTGTGTCAGGATTTACAAGATATGTATCCAAGGTCTTTATCATCTCCACATCCTCATCCTTCTTGTTCCTTTTGTACTTTAGATCAAACTGCAAATTCACGATCAGCCTCATATTTTATCCGACATAATGTTTATGAACAAGGAGATATCTGGCTTGTTTGATTGTTGGACAAACATAAACTTCTCCTTGTTTTGGATATAGATAGGCTTCTGGAAAAGCTGCTATATGTGCCTTTTTGAGCTCTTGGAGTAGTTGAGTGTCTTCTGGAATAACTGGATTCACTCTGTCAATCATTACATCCAGTTCAGATGCTCTTAAAGTTGAAGATTTGTGAGAGTCACCTGAAGACACCTGTCCACACCACCATCATTGATGTTCATGATAATCCTTTTCTCCAAAAAGTTATCAATTTTCACCACCAATGCCCTTATGAAGTTAATGTTCTTGGCCAAAGATTTCTTGCAGGTCACATAGTTGTTTTGAAGAGACACTCTTAGTGCTTCAAGAAGGTCATTGAATTCCTGATCTTGATTGGGTCCTTTTGCAGCCTTTATAAGTCTTTCTTTTCCAACATCAACTTGAGAAGAGCTTTGACCAACCCGAATAGGCTCTTTAGATTTTGCCTTAACATCTCTAGATTGTTGAATCCTAGCCTCAATCTCCCCCTTAGTCTTGGTGACAGGCATAAGTAGGGGAGTTGGAATTTATGGCCTTATTTGTTCAGGTAGTGAGGGCAGTGGTATGTTGAGTTTCCCTATAATGGCTCCCAAAGCAACAAAATTTTGCATTTGGAGATGCTTGTGAGAGTCCACCAGGGTTTTGATGTATGATTGTTGACTCTTGACTAGAGTAGTCAAAGCCTGAACTTGAGCATTGAGAGATGCATTGTAGGTCTCTAGAGAAGCTACTTGTGTCTTGAGATCTAGAAAGTCTTGTGGAGAGGAGCTTGAAGTAGAAAGAGCAGTAGATGGTCCAAATGTAGCTTGCATATATTTCTGAATTTCATCCATGACCAAAGATGAAGGAGTGTATCTTGTAGTGTGCATTTGATCCAACTTCCACCTTGTATCATTGGATTTTGTGATGTGATCTTGAACTACCTTGTACAAGGCTACAAAGGAGTCTTTCAGCTGTGTGACACTCTTATCAATCCCACTGAGATCATACCTTGACATTTGTTCTAAGAAGGTTTTGAATTGGTTTTTGATCTCAGTCTGAGAGGGGATGATTTGATCCATCATTTCCCTGACCATTCTCATAATCTTGTCTTGATGTCCATTCAATGTGATTTGAAGTGCTTTTCAAAAATTGTGGAAAGCCTTGATTTCAGCTTTGTAGACATCATTGATGGCATCATACACCTCTTGGGGAGTTAGGGATCTAACATTGCTTCCTAGAATGGTGATGTATTCCTCCCTGAACTTAGCTAACACATCATCCATTTCAATGGTGAATTCCTTATCCAGCCAAGCATCACAGTTAGCATCCTGACCAGCTTCATCAACAATTTTTGCTTGATTTTCTTCAACATCAGCCTTGTAGGTGAGCATGATAGCTTGGTAGTCCTGATTTGACATGTTGGATCTGAGTAGCTGTTATGATATTTGTGCAAGGCCTCGAAGCTGATCAACCCTAAGATCTTCAATGGTTGAAGGTTGATTTTCAGTTTCTTGAAGCCACTGGGAGATTAAGTGTGGTTGAGATGTTGAGGGTTGAAGATCATAACCACCTATGACAAAAGTCACAGTTTTACTCACAGATTGCTCTGTGGTTATGACAAGTTGTTGTTCCTCACATGTAGTGGGAACCTCCAATTAAATTGGAGGGGATTTGACTGGGTTACTGTCATGTGCACTAGTCTCAAACCCTTGTGCTTCTTGTAAAGCACTGTCACATGAATGTGATAAACTTGCCTATCCGATAGCAGGGTCATTAGCAATTGTACTCCTAGCATCAACTACTAATGTAATTTCTGCTAGGGTTTTGAGGGGATTTGTTCCCGGAACAAGAACCTCCAATTAAATTGGAGAGGATTTAGATAGCTCCCCCTCAGGAGTAATACCCTGAAACCTAACAACCTGTGAAGGCTGATTTGTACATGAAGGTGCATTTGTGACATCCATGGGGTCTTCAGTAAAAACTGATGAATCCCACATGCTTTTGATGGTATCATCAAGGTCTACCCCAACTAGTAGCCTCTCACCATCTGATTCCAGTGTCTGGGTGGTGAGCAAGGTTTCTTGAACCAAGTCACTTGATTGAGCTTGCACGTGAGGAATGGATTCAAGTGTTGTATGTGAAGAAAAAATTTGTGAGATTAAGAGTTGTTGGTAAGAAATGAGTGTTGCAATATCCGGGATATCGCGTGTAAGTATTTTATCAATAAATGATTATTATGTGATTTATGGTGAATTATCTGTTGATTGATATTGATATTTAGATGTTTATAAATGATAAGATATGAGTACGTTAATTTTATTATGTCCAGAATAAAATATAGATAATTATGGTATTTTCCTGGTAATTTTTGGATTGTTATATGATTTTATAATAATTTATTTATTTATTAATTATTTTCTGAATAATTACAAAACTATTTTATAAAGCCGGGAATCGTCCAACCTCAACCATTTTTACGTATATACAACCCGAAACTCTTCTGAAAAGTCCTTCCTAACCTAATCTAATAGTTCCAGATATTTCCCGTGTTTTGACTTTTTCGATCTGGATTACGGTTTGACTCGTGCGCGGCCCGGCGCAAGATTTTCATTATGATAATCATTTCGATAAAGCAACAAAACCCGTATTCTCAAAAGAAGGGATAAAATTATATTATTTTCGTATAAGGTATTTTGTAAGAGGCTAGGTTTGGATAATTATCAAATACGGGTATCAAATCAGATCGTTTTTGCAGTTACGTAGCGACTAAGTAACTAATTTATCGATCCAATACGATCCAACACGAACCAATATTCCATAAATATATATAGCTCTTTCATTATTTCATTTTATTCGTATAATCATAATCAGTCAGTAAAAATATAGAATTTACAGAGAAAACCCTAATTAAACGTTACGTTCTTGGATAATCAAACACAGGAACGAAGGCGTTATCGAACTCTGATTCAAGCGTGCCATATATTAAATCGAAGCTCTCGAAAAGCTCTTTCTGAATCAATTAACTATTTTGGTGTAGAAATCAAGGTAGTTTTCTTATTTAATTATTTTATTTCGAATAAATTAAAGATTAAATTATGAAAATTTGTTCTTGATGTTGTTGATATGATTTGATGTTAGAATCATGTAGATCTTTTCTTCCTGGTCATTTTAGTATATTATATTCAAATTTAGAGTTCAATAACATGTTGAAAAGTTGGTTTGATCTTCGAGTTTGAGTATTCTTGGTGTTTTTGAATAATCTCACCGGAAAATTAATATTTTTGGCCGGATTTTTGATTCGTTAAATCTGGGATAATCTATCTCAACAGATAGATCGTGTTACGAGGATTCTGTTGGTGGTGGCTGTCTTAATAGAAGAGCCTTGTAACGCCTTGATCGGAGTTTGGTCGGCGACGGTGGCGTGAGGTTCAGCCGGATTTTCCGGCGAATCTAGCTTCTTATTGAACGTTTTAACAATGGTTTCAAACTCGGGACAAACAGATGAAGCAATCTGCACCTTTTGGTGCAGATCTGGGTGGTTTGGGGGTTGCCGCCGGCTAGCTTGATGGCGGCGGCCATGGCTGCCGGTGGTGAGGTTGATTGTGGTGGTAAAACTTCAGTTTCATCACGCAACTTCCCTCAAATTTGCAAATTAGTCCCTCCAGTTTAATTTTATTTTAAAAGTGATATTTTCATTATTTTAAAAATTAAAAAATTGTTTATTTAAATATTTTAATTTCAGAAAATTCTTTTTAATTATTTATTTACTTAATAATAAATCTGATTTATTTTATTAATTAATTTTTAATAGATTTTAGTTATTTTAATTAATTAATATAATATTAATTGATTAATTAATTTATTTAATTATTAATTGATTTTAATTGATTTATTAATTAGATTTAATTATTCATTTTGATTTAAAAATTCTGAAAAATAGTTTCGACCTTTAAAATATAATTTAAAATTATTTTCAAGGCTCGATAATTATTACAAAATTATTTTAAGGTCAGATTCGGGTGTTCGAACCCCATTATTTAATCATAAAATGATTCGGAGACCGTTTTAATTCTGTAAAATGTTAAAAAATTCATATTAAATACCTGAAAAATCATTTTGACCCTGAATCTTCTTTGAAAAATTATTTTAATTGAATATCTTACGTGCTACATGTTATATGTGATCTGATTGATGCATAATATGACTGTACGTGCATTCTTTGATGGTTTTTGTTATAACTTTCAATCCGTACGTCTGATTTGGGTGAATTGAAGGATAAATGAAAGCTTATAATGTATATGTGACAATTAGAATGATATGAGATTGAGTATTGATAGATATTTGTGATACCTAGCAGAGTAAGTGAGGAATATAAAAGAAAGCCAGTGATCAGTATATAGAAATGAAGCATAGTAAAAAAAGCAAGTAATCGATGAATAGAAGCAAGGCATAGAAACAGAAGCAAAGTGGTTGATGAGTAGAACTGTTAGATGAGTACAAGTAAAGTTGAAAATCATCTATGATGAGGCAAGTACTTCTGAACCTTTCTTCAAGATATATTGCAAATATTTCTGAACTTTCTCATAACATGTTGCTAGTATTAAAAATAAATCTTATTTTACATTGCAAACATTTTAAACTATTCATCCCTGAACCCTGATCATATCATTGAACTTGAGCCGTAAGCCTTATTTCTTGTAAACCACGAACGGCTGATTTCCCAGATATTAAACCATACAAATATAATACTACTCCACAAATACATACATACCATAAACCAAGTATTGCAACATAATTTCTTGAGCATAAAGAAACTTATACACCCTAAAATACCCTATGACATCAAAAATCTACACCCTGTATTATCATTGAACCATTGTTCATCAAATATTTGATTCTTCATCAGGCTTGGAGCCGTTCTTCATATTTACACCTTGATAAACCTTGGTTATATCTATTAAATAGTTTATGCTCTGAGATAAATGCTTTATCAATGTTAATTATGATTATGTTTTTATTGAATTACAATGGTTGTCATATTAAATCGTTTTAGAATTGGATGGTTTTATAAATGTGGACCAGATTCGTGGTCAGACCAGATTTGTGGTCATAATCGGCCAATGCGTGCCTTGGATCCAGTATAGAGAGCAGAGCTGTGTGCCTTGCTCGGGGTTAGTGTATTACTGATCAGCAGCCTAACCTTGGTTTTTAAAATGAAAAGTGAATATCCAATTCTACTCATTACTTATCCAGAAACTTGATTCTTCTGAATCATTTCAATTTGTCATATTTATCCTTAGCTATTGCTATTATAACTTGCTGAGCTAGTTAGCTCACGCTTGCAAACCTTTTTATGTTTTCAACAGTTGAAAAAGGAAATTGTTGGTAACGAGGATTCCCAGTCCAATATGCGAGCTAGGATTCCAGGTTAAGTTGGATCGATCTAGCTGGAGCTTTATATTGTAGAAGAGTTTTGCAAGATTGTAAGAATGATATCATTATCAGTTGTAAGTTGAACTAGTTGGGATTTGGTGTGATGTAATAAATGATAAGGTTGTGGTTTATTTTCATACTTTAACCTGTTGTGATCCGCGATTGAGTAAAGAAGGGTCAATGCATATAATATTTTACATACATGTTTATATATTGTGTGTGTGTTATGAGCCCCAAACTTCTGACCCGGGTTTGGAGGGCGTCACAGATTTGGTATCAGAGCTATATGTTATAAGTCACTAAAACAAGCCTAGATTGTCGGGAATGAATAGAGGGTTAGGTTTAGGATTAGGAAATAGAAAGATAGAACGTCGAGAGGTTGAGCGTGACTATATAGTAGGTTTTCGTATGATTTGTGATGAGATTCGAGATTCTTATCTAGAGACGCGATTGTCAGATAGCGGCGATGGCAGATTCTTTTATCCCGGGATCGTCTAATCATCCGGAGCATTCAGTCGGAGGACCATCATCTGATTCACGCCCTGCTCTTCCACCAGTGTTAGCCATATTACCTCTTGTTGTGATGATGGCACCTTTTCAAGCTATTATTCTATCCCCTGATGTGAACTACCTATTCGAGAATCCCCCACATGCTAATTCTGGTTCTACCGGATATTCAGCTGTGAGTGAATCTTTTCTGTCTACCATACACCTTATTTTATACCATTAGTTTAAAACCCGTCCTATGAAGTAACAACACCTATGAGAATGGATTCGAGAGCTACAATATATGGTGAGTACACGAGGTATTAAGAAAGGTGGGAAGGAACATAGAGAGAGGATTTAGGTATTCCGAAGAATAGTTGCTACCAAGTTATATGGAGCTACTGGTGAGTATGCCACCCATGATTATCATGTGGAGTGAGATTGATGGATTTTAAGGGAGTTTGAGAAGATTGGAGATCGAGATTTTTCTTGAAATTAGATGATGATATTATGACCAAATATGACACGTATAGTAGTAATGTGATGTGATATTAGCCGAACTTGTTTTATAAAATAGATTTGATAGACCTATTATAATTAGTAATCATAAGAGATGATGATGAGAGTGTTACCAGTATGGGAGACTAGAAGTGAAGTTACGAATAAGATTATGCAACGGTAGTCTGGAGTTTTGTTGATCAATGAAGGCAAAATAGACCCAATAAGGGGTAAAAGATATATGAAAATGAATGGGCTCTTATCTGACTGCTTCCTTGATTTGATACCTTGTAATTATTGAGAAGGACAACAACCAACTCATATAGTAATGACGACCAGGTGTATGATTTTCAGAATTTTAAACAGTTTTCAAAAGCGATTTTTCTTAACAAAATTTTTCTAAAAGTCCTTGGAACAAAACAAGTTTTAAAAACTTGGTTGTAAAACTACTACTTGATTTTCTTGTTTGTTGTATGATTCGGATTATCCAGAAGAATAGTTGTTCTAGAAGTTAGTATGGTTCGTTTAGAAGGCCAAGTGGACCCGCTATTATGGAGAAGATTTGAATGTTCCTAGCAGAAGAATTCAAATATTGTTTGGTAAATTTAACGACAGAAACAATGTACGGAGAAACTGTTCATTCAATTTCTGAGACGATTAGAGTTCAAAGAATACGTCAATTTACAAGAAGCCGAGTTCGAGCAAAGAAGATTGAGAAAATCTCTACACTTTCTAAAGGAAGAACGTTATTAGCAAATGAGTTGATATGTTGAATGATTAGTAGCGTAAGCGAAATTTGAAGTTATGATTGTAAATCTTGTAAAAGTGCAAATAGGATCGAATTATAAAAATATTGAACATGGAAGTGCGACACTAAAAATACAAGACCCAACAAATGGGAATTTATTATGATAATCAATCAAAGAAGGCATTTCAAAGAACTTTCTAAAGTTTATATATTACTCGGAATGGGATCTATTGATCGGACAAGCGTTGAAGATGTAAACAGATGAAATGTGGATGGCGAGCAATGATATCAATCTTTCCTATAATTGTATATATTCTTATGAATCTCGAGTAAAATATGAACTTCTTTCATGGTCAGCACTATAAGGTAATAAGAAAATTATTGAATCCCTTTCAAATCAATCCTCCTTCAAAATATTGCTTTTTGATTGATTGAAGTCGTTCTTCATATTTATACCTTGATATACCCTGGTGATATCTATAAAATGGTTTATGCTCTGAGATAAATGCTTTATCAATGTTAATGATGATTATATTTTTATTGAATTACAATGGTTATCATATTGAATCATTTTAGAATTGGATGGTTTTATAAATATGGACCAGATTCGTGGTCAGACCAGATTCGTGGTCATAATAGGCCAATGCGTGCCTTGGATCCAGTATAGAGAGCAGAGCTGTGTGCCTTGCTCGGGGTTAGTGCGTGACTGATCAGCAGCCTAACCTTGGTTTTTAAAATGAAAAGTGAATATCCAATTTTAATCGTTGCCAATCCAGAAACTTGATTCTTCTGAATTATTTCAATTTGTCATTGTTTAACCTTAACTATTGCTATTATAACTTGTCGAGCTAGTTATCTCACTCTTGCTAACCTTTTTATGTTTTCAATAACTGAAAAAGGAAATTGTTGGTAACAAAGATTCCCAGTCTAGTATGCAAGCTAGGATTCTAGGTTAAGTTGGATCGAGCTAGCGGGAGCTTTATATTGTAGATGAGTTATGCAAGATTGTAAGAATGATATCATTATCAGTTGTAAGTTGAACTAGTTAGGATTTGGTGTGATGTAATAAAAGCTAAGGTTATGGCTTGTTTTCATACTTTAACCCTTTGAGATCTGCGGTTGAGTGAAGAAGGGTCAATGCATATAATATTTTACATACATGTTTATATATTGTGTGTGTGTGTTGTGAGCCCCAAACTTCTGACCCGGGTTTGGAGGGCTTTACAAGTGTTGGCAGCTCCCCCTGAGTGGATGAGGGAGCTTTTGCTCTCACTGTGTGTGCCATCCTTATTTCTTCTACCATACACTTGAATTTGATCAAGTGTTGATTATGCAGACTCTTCACAGGGTGCATTGGGGAGAATGCTCTTTCTATAGAAACACCCTGTTGAGAGGATGCTTCTAGAGTTTGTTTTGTCTCCATTTTTATAATTGCATCCTTTTGGGAGGATATAGAGGGTGTTTGAGTGGTCAGCTCAAATTTCTTACTCTTCTTTGTTCTCTTGACCAATGGTGACTCAGCTTCTATTTGTTACTCACCACTCTCATTCATAATAGTTAAAGGTACCTTCATTCTCTTCTTTTTACTCACCTCATCCTTTTGAGAAGATGAGGTGGTTGGTTTCCTAAATGCTACTTGGTTTGAAGAAGTGGTCTCAGCTTGGGAAGGTCCCTGTGGGTGTTCCTGTGTTTGTACTTCAATAGGTTCAGGAACCATGGTTGTGCTAGACTGTGCATTTGATCTCATGTCAGGCATTGGGTAAGGGTAAGTCCTAAATCTCTCCATCATGAATGGAGTGATTTTCAGACTCATATTTACCTTGTTCTTTATAGTAAGTGAACTAAATATTATTTTGGACACTTGCTTAAAATTGCCTATTTTAGTGCTATCTATACCATCCAACAAATGTATGTCTGTTACTTATGGTTTAAAGTAGATATAATGAATCTAGGAAAGAAAATTTCCTTACCTCTTGCAGATTGGGGCATGGTCAGCCTAGTTGCAAGTTCTTCCAGGATCAATAGACCAATATTCAAGTGTCTCTTATGGGCTATTGAGTACACCAGCTTCTGCACCACACATGAAATATTGTCATACCCTGTCTTTCTGTATGTGAAGGCCCTCACTACAGAATAAAACATGAAGGACCATTCCTTCCTTAAGTTGGTTCTATTCAAGCTTGACAAGTTGATTTTTCCACCATAGTTGATGAAGTCCATAAACCCAGTCAGTTCATCCTGGGTTGGCACCTCCACTAAGTTTACAGTTGGAAGCCCCAAAGCTATATTCACATCTTGCTCATTGAACTCTATATGTTGGCCTCCAACCATGCAAGTTACCACCAGAGATACAGAGTTGTCATTCATAACAGTGCTTACCATAATTGTTGTCCAAAACTCATACAGAACATCCAAGTACAAGACTGGGTTAACAGTTAAATCTCCTGCAAGGTAGGATTCAGACAAGAATTTCATAAAACCCTTGAAACTATCAAGGGCTTGGTTAGCATCAGTAAAAGCTAGGTAATTTGTTCCTTTCTCTGAGATAGTAGCTCTAACAATATTGAGTGCCATTGTTGTTTAGTAAGAGTGAATGGGTAAGAAAAATTAGTGAGAAAAGAGTAAAAATGAGAGAGAAATTGTTTTTTGATTGAAAAGTTAGGTCACTTGAGTACTCGGAGGTGTAAGTATGTATATGTATCGAGATGTCTGGGTGCTTATAGTAAAAGCAAATGGCTTGTCGAGAATTCAAAAATAAATGTTTGGAGTATACTTATCGAGAAGTCATTTTGAATTATGAAAAACATATCGATAAGTCATTATTATTTATTCTTGTAGAGAACTAAAAAATAACTAATCGAGATGTCAAATAAATACCCAGTTTGTCCAGAAATGGACTGAATTGTTTCCAATTTATTTGAATAAATCAAAATAAAATCAGAATAAATTTGCCAAAAGTATTTTACCAAAATAATTTATTAAATTAAACTATTTCAGTTCTGAGTTATTGATAAGTCTAAAAGTTAGACTTGTAGAGAACTCTGTGAGTTAACACTACTAGAGAACTTTACAATGACTTATTTATAAGTCATAATAAAGCTTATGGAGAAGTCACTCGAGAAGTCAGTATATTGACTTATCGAGAACTCACTCGAGAATTCTTAGAATGACTTTTCGATAAGTCAATTAGAATTATCGAGAACTTAGTTCTCTAAATACTTTTGATCACTTTGATTCTGCCTTGTGTTAATTCTATATATTAAAGATGTAAATTAACAGCTAGACAGTTTTCTTAGAGTTTGTAAAATTCCAAGCTAAATTTTTATTTTTGAAAAATAAATATGCAGAGATTTCTGAAATATTTATAATTCATATTTCAGTTAATTTCCAATTAAATCAAATTAATTTTGATTTACTAGAAATTAATCTGCTGCAAAACATTAGCTGAGTTCTTGCCTTAGGATGAAGAATTAAGCATTCCAATTTCACCTACAAGTCTAGTGACAGTTGCTTCATCCAAAGCTTTAGTAAAAATGTCAGCTAATTGTTTTTTCTGTTGGAACAAAAATGAGCTAAATGATACCATTTGTAGCATGTTCTCTAATAATATGGTACCTTACATCAATGTGCATTGTTCTATAATGATTAACTAGATTAGCCACTATAGATATAGCATTAGTATTGTCACACATAATTGGAATTTTGTGTAACACTAGGCCATAATCCAAAGTGCTTCTAATCCAAAGCACTAGAGCACAACAATTTCCTGCAGCTATGTATTCATCCTCTGCTGTAGAAGTTGACACATATTGTTGTTTCTTGCTATAACAGGATACAAGTCTTTGTCTAAGAAATTGACAGCTTCCACTAGTGCTCTTTCTGTCAACCCTGCATCCAGCAAAATCTGCATCTGTGTAGCCAACATCTTCAAAACCAGTTCCCTTAGGATACCATAATCCCAAGTTTGGAGTCCCCTTCAAGTATCTGAAAATCCTCTTTACAGCCATCAAATGTGATTATTTTGGATTGGCTTAAAATCTTGCACAAAAATATGTAGCAAATATGATGTCTGGTCTACTTGTAGTTAAGTAAAGCAATGATCCAATCATCCCTCTATAGCTTGAAATATCTACACTTTTTCCCTTTTTATCTTCATCCAACTTTGCTGCTGTAGACATAGGTGTAGATGGGTGAACAATCAACCATACCAAACTTTTTCAATAAATCTTTGACATACTTAGTTTGGCTGATGAAGATCCCATCACTTCTTTGACTGACTTGAAGTCCAAGAAAGTAACTTAATTCCCCCATCATACTCATTTTATATTCACTTTGCATAAGCCTGGAGAATCATTGACAAAGCTTTTCATTTGTAGAACCAAAGATGATATCATCCATAAAAATCTGAACTAGGATCATATCATCATCATGCTTCTTGTAGAAGAGAGTCTTGTCTATAGTGCCTCTAGTAAAACCATGTTTAAGTAAGAATTCTGACAATGTATCATACCAAGCTCTATATGCCTGCTTTAGTCCATATAGAGCATTGAGTAACTTGTACACAAAATCTGGAAATTCTGGATCTTCAAATCCAGGTGGCTGTTGCACATAAACTTCTTCTTCTACCTCACCATTTAGGAAGGAACTCTTGAAATCCATTTGATACACTTTGAAATTTGAATGTGTAGTAAATGCTAGAAAAATCCTTATTTCCTCAAGTCTTGCAACTGGAGCAAAAGTTTCATCATAATCAATTCCTTCTTCCTGTGAGTAGCCTTTTGCAACCAACCTTGCCTTGTTTCTGGTAACTATACCATTTTCATCCATCTTATTCCTGAACACCCATTTTGTTCCAATTACACTTCTATTCTTTGGTGTAGGAATTAATGCCTAGACTTTGTTTCTTTTAAACTGATTCAGTTCTTCCTGCATGACAGATATCCAATTAGGATCCATTAGAGCTTCCTCAGTTTTTTTAGGCTCTACATGAGACAGAAACCATGCATGTAGGCACTCAGTAGCAGTTGCACTTCTAGTTCTCACACTAGTAGTAGGATCAGCAATAATTGCTTCTCTAGTGTGACTTCTATCCCACTTCCTTGTGTGAGTTTGTTGACTTGTGTCTTCATCATTTTCTTCATCATTGGTATGAGTTATAGATCCGTCTTCTATTTCTCCCCGTGAGTTTGTGCTATCAAATTCAGGTGTTTAAGATGAGCTTCCATTCCCATGATTTTCCTATTTAGTAGTCTCTTCATTCATCATCTTTTATGCATTAGCTTCATCTTCTCGATCTGAATCACTATCAATGTTAAGATTTTCAAATGCAAGGGCTTCAACTTCATTATCATCAAGGCATTATAAGCCTGGACACTTGTCATCATCAAAAGTCACATATGTGCTTTCCATAATCTTCTTTTGATCAATAACATAGACCTTGTAGCCAGTTCTCTCCAATGAATATCCCAAAAAAACTGCTTCAAAAACCTTTGAGTCAAATTTTCCCACATATTTAGAGTTGTCTTTTAAAATGTAACACTTGCTTCCAAACACATGAAGATGCTTTGCAGGCTTTTTCTTAGACATGATTGATTAAGGTGATTTGCCAGGGGCCTTGTTAATGATATATATGTTTTGAGTATAGCATGCAGTGTTAATAGCTTCTTCCCAAAAACTTATTGGTAACTTGGCATCTTGCAGCATTGTTCTAGAAGCTTCAACTAATGTTCCATTCTTTCTTTCAACTACTCAATTTTGTTGAGGTATTCTAGCAGCAGAGAACTCTTAAACAACACCTTTGTTTTTACAGATTTCACTTAATGTTGCATTCCTGAATTATGTTCCATTATCACTTCACAATCTCTTTACACAGTTTTGATCTTCATCCTATTTCTCTATCCTCTTTATATGCTCAATTATGATGTGAGGAGTCTCATCTTTAGAGTGCATGAACTCTACCCAAGTGTACCTTGAAAAATCATCCACCATTACAAGTGCATATTTGTTCATTGAAATTGATAAGACATTTAGTTGCCCAAACAAGTCCATGTGAATAAGTTGCAAAGGTACACTTATAGAATTCACAGTTATTGACTTGTGACTTGATCTTTTCATTTTTCCTTTCTGACAAGCTTCACAAACTTCAACTTAAGCAAACTCCAGATTAGGCATGTCTCTTACTAACTCCTTTTTGACCAAGGTGTTAATTGCCTTGAAATTCAAGTGAGACAACTTTTTATGCCATAGCCTGCTTTGTTCTTCTGATGCCTTGGTGTAAAAGGAAGAAATTCCATCCTTATTTGCTGAGTCCAAGTCTGCAACAGATAAGCTTCCTTTTCTTGGTCCTTTAAAGAAACTTCATTTGTTTCCTTGTTGATGAAAATACATTCTTCTTTGTCAAATAAAACTTTAAAACCTCTGCCTACAAACTGGATGACACTGAGAAGATTTACTTCAAGACCAATTACCAATGTTACATCATCAATGACAACATTTCCATAAACAATCTTGCCATATCCCATTGTGAATCCTTTGTTGTTGTCTCCAAAGGTCACCAAAGGGTCAGCCTTCTCCTAAAACTGTGATAGCAAGGCCTTATTACCTGTCATATGTCTGGAACATCCACTATCTATGATCCATATGACCTTCTTCATTTTGCCCCGCATATAATAAGTTTTAAGTGTGTTTAGCAACCCAAGCAGTATTGGGAACTTTCTTCTTATTAACTGATTTAGCAGAAGTAGAATGGGTTATTTCAGATAAAATAGAATTCATTGACTGTTATGCATTTTCCCTATTTGTTGTCGACCTAATTTTTGTTTCTTTAAGGTCTACTCTCAGCTTGTGGTAACTTTTCATCACTTTCAAGTTGCAAGGGATGCAATCAAACTTGCCACAGACTGAGTAGGGATCACTTGCATCTGCTTCATTGTACATGTAGGTTCCTTCAACTGGCTAGCTAACAACCTTTTTACAAAGGTGAGTTAGGTGATTCACAGAGGAACATTTCTCACATTTCTTTCTTGGAGCTCTGCAACATAAGAAAAATTGTTGCTTTTGTTTATCCCAATTTTCCCTTTTCTATTTTTCTTCTTCTTTCTTGCAACTTCAGTTTTGGTTTCTTTGACAGGTGTCTTGGAACCTTGGTTGTCCATGAGATTTTCTTCAGTTTTGGAAGATTGAGTTGCTTCTGCATTTTTTTTCTCATTGTGTACATCAATAATTTCTTGCTTGATAGTCAACTCTTCTTCTCTGAAGTTAACTTCACATGCCTTGAACATAGGTGAAACAACCTTTTTCAGCATTGCTGGAACATTTTCATTTTCTATTGCTTTTCATTTGTCACCCATATTTTTCTTCTTGTTGTTCAAGGTATCATAATCAAGACCAATAACAATATTTGCACATGGTTTGTTTTTCTTATGGTATTGTCCAATCAACTCAGGTGCATTCTTGAAGGACTTCAACTTCACTTCATTCTTTCTAGGAATATGTTGTGAACTTGATGATAAGTTAAAAAAAATACCTTAGTAGATTTAACTTAGTGAATTTTGTAGCTCTCGACGGATGTTCTATTACATTCCTGACGGATAAACTTTATAGTCCCGACGGATGACAACTGAACATTCATCAAGCGTATAGCTTATGTAACAATAAGTATTGTAGCACATTTCTGCAAACAACGTGTTTTAGTTGACTACTAGATTGATATGCAGCATAGGTTGGCTAATTGTAAATATGAGATGTCTTGGAAATTCTATATAAGTGAAATAGAGTCAAGTGACAGATAGACTCTCGAGGGATGATCTACAAGGCTCCCGACGGATGATCAACATATTCCCGAAGGATGTTCAACATAATACCGACGAATAATCTTATTCAAAATAGCTGTTGATAGTGACAACATACTCACATGCGTCGGGTGTTTGCAAAAGGAATGTGGCAGCCTGTTAAGCAGGATTTTGAGAACAAAGAAGCATTACCATTTTCATGCAACTAAGAAGATGTTCAAAGATGTTGGAATAAAGTAATGAAGTAGCATGGAGTTAGACTAGATATATTTTTGTTTTCTTATCTCGTCTTACTGTCATGTAAACTTGGTGATATATAAACCAACTGTAGCAAGTAGAACAAATAACTAAGCAAGCTTATTTCAGAGAAACATATCAAGCTGTATTCTGTAAGAATTTCTTTGTAGTTTTGTTTATTCAACTTGTAAAGCAGCTGTGTGCTATTCAAAGCATCACAGAGTTCTCAATATGATATATATACATATATCTGGTGAATACTTTCAAATCCACTAGAAAGTTTTAAAGTTTGTGTTTTTTTGATTTCTATTGTTCTTTCATTCCGCATTACTACAAATCAAACATTGTTATATATATATAGTTAGAACATTTTTAAAATCTCAAAAAGAAGCCAGAATTACATTCAACCCCCTTCTGTAATTCTTGTTGTATTATTAGGGAATAAAAATTGGTATCAGAGCAAGCTCTTGAAGAATAAAGAGTATAAAGATCAGAATAAACAACAAGATGAACAAAAAGGAAGTTGGAGTAAAGATCCTATTTCCGGACAAACATAATTATCACCACTGGAAGGTGAAGATGCACCTACATCTTCTTTCCTAAGATAAGGCCTATGTGGACTGCATAGAGAGAAGTCCTCATGTACCTATGAGAGTTGCAACTGGCAATGAACCATCTGTTCCAAAACCTAGGCATGAATGGCCAGATCCTGATATTGAGCAAGTCAGGAAAGATAAGAAGGTCATGAACATAATGTTTAATGGTGTTGATGGTGATATGTTTGACAACATCATTAATTATAAAATAGCCAAAGAGGTTTGGGACACAATACAGATTATTTGTAATGGTACTGAGCAAGTGAGGGAGAACAAGATGCAGCTCCTGATTCAGCAATATGAGCATTTCCACTGTGAAGAAAGTGAACACTCACTGATATATTAAGTAGATTTCAAAAGCTACTAAATGCTCTGAAGCTGCATGGAAGAGTTTATCAAACAAAAGACTCTAACCTCAAGTTCCTTAGATTTCTCCCAAATGAGTGGAAGCCAATGACAGTCTCATTGAGAAATTCACAGGATTACAAGGAGTTTACCTTGGAGAGACGTATCCTGAAAACCTATGAGCTTGAAATAGAGCAAGATGAAAGGATGGAGAAAGGAAGGAAGAAAGGAGGGTCCGTAGCACTGGTTGCTGAGTTAGAGAAGGAGAAAGAGATGAAGGTGGAAGCTGTTGAGTCTACATCAAAGGTCTGTGAAAGCAAGGGTAAAGGGATGGTAGCTGAGAGTGAAGATCAGTTGAGCCAAGATGACATGGATGATATTGATGAGCATTTAGCATTTTTATCCAGAAGATTTGCCAAGCTCAAATTCAAGAAGAATTTTGGAGCAGCCAAGCCAAACAGAAACATGGTTGATAAATTAAAATTCAAGTGTTTCAAATGTGGCTTGGCATGTCTTTTTGCTAGTGAGTGTAGAAAGTCTAATTCCAGCAAAAAGATGTTTGAGCCTGTTGATTATAAGCAGAAATACTTTGAGTTGCTAAAGCAAAAGGAAAGGCTTTTATTATACAGGAAAATGATTGGGCTGCAGATGGATTCGATGAAGATGAAGAAACAAGCTATATCAATCTAGCCCTAATGGCCAAATCAGATGAAATAGAGACCAGTTCTTCATGCAATCAGGTAATCACAACTAACCTAGCATATTTATCTAAAGCTGAGAGTAATGATGCAATAAATGACATGTTTATTGAATTATATCACATGCGTGTTACACTTAAGTCCCTAACTAAAGAAAATGCTTAAATTAAAGAAAACAATTTATTTTTAAGTGAGAGAAATAATGTGCTAGAGTCTCAATTTATTGAATTTGAAAAATTGAGAATTGAGTGTAAAACAGCTAAAGATGAATTAACTGAGTCCTTGAAGAAAGAAGTGATTTTGAAGAAGCAGCTTGAACGAGAACCAGAAGTGATCAAGGCATGGAAATCATCTAGAGATATTCATGCTAAAATCACTAAAGTTCAAGGTATTGAGTCCTTTTGTGATGCAGTCTGGAAGAAGAGTAAAGAGAAGCTTGAGTCCATTTTGGTTGATGAACTATCGAAAGATGTGGACTCGATGAATGATGAAAGTTATCTATCGAGTAATCAAAAGGATTATCCATCGAAAGACAATGAGACACATCCGTCGAATATTAGTAAGCTAGTTAACAAAGCCAAGCTAGCTAAGTTGAATGAGAAATATGGATCAGTTTCTAAAAACTTTGTTCCAGGAGAATTAAGTCAAGTGAGAAAAGAAAAGAGAGTTAATGTTGGGCATCTGTCTATCAAACAATTAAATGACAGATTGGAAAATATTGAGGTTAAAACGGAATCTAAAAAGAAAAATAGGAATGAGAAAGTAGAAATTAACAAACATAACAACTACGTACCTGATAAATATGCACTAAGAACAATCTGTGTTAAGTGTGGTAGTGTTAATTATTTGTCTGTTAATTGCAAACTTTCCATGACTACTCCCATGTGTGCATCTTCTTCTTTTCCCAACATAACTGCCATGCCTTCCATGACTATGAATGTTATGCCTGCTCAGAATATGAATGCACAATTTGCTAATATGCCATTTGCACCTAATTCTTACTATATTGCATTTACTATGCCTCAAATGCCATTTAGCATGCCTTACTGGAATAACATGTTTGCAAATAGCATGCCCTTTCCTGTTAATCAAAATGTGCATGATAATTCTGCTTCAATGTATGGTTTCAAAGGTCCAACTCAAATGACTAAGGATGAATCTGAAATACCTAAGTCAAATGAGGTCAAATCTAAGAAACTAAAGAAAAAGGCTAACAAGGCAGGACCCAAGGAAACTTGGGTACCAAAATAAACTTGATTTGATTTTGATGTGTGCTGGAAAATAGAAAGAATCTTTGGTATCTGGATAGTGGTTGCTTAAGGCACATGATTGGAGATTCTACCCTGCTCACTGAGTTCAAGGAAAGAGCTGGCCCAAGTATCACTTTTGGAGATGACAGCAAGGGTTATACTGTGGGATATGGCTTGATTTCAAAGGATAATGTCATCATTAAAGAGGTTGCCCTGGTGGATGGACTCGAGCATAATTTGTTGAGTATCAGCCAGCTTTGTGATAAGGGCAACTCAGTTACTTTCAATTCAGAAGTCTGTGTTGTGACCAACAAGAAGAGCAACAAAGGGTTCTCACTAGAGTGAGAAAAGGAAATGTGTACCTAGCTGACTTCAACTCATCATATGCAGAATCAATCATTTGTCTTCTCAGTAAAGCAAGTCAAGATGAAAGTTGGCTATGGCACAATAAGTTGTCCCATCTAAACTTCAAGACCATGAATGAGCTAGTCAAGAAAGAATTGGTTAGAGGGATTCCTCAAGTGGAGTTTCCTAAGGATGGATTGTGTGATACCTTCCAGAAAGGAAAGCAGATCAAATCATCATTCAGAAAGAAGCTTAATTCAACAATTTAAGAACCTTTGTAACTGTTGCACATGGATTTGTTTGGACCAGTCAATGTATTATCTATCTCAAGGAAAAGATTTTGCCTAGTAATTGTAGATGATTTCTCAAAGTTCTCTTGGACATATTTTCTGAAATCCAAAGATGAAGCTAGTGAAATCATCATCAATCACATAAGGCAAGTCAAAAATCATCCTGACTTTAATGTGAGAAGAATCAGGTGTGACAATAGAACTGAGTTCAAGAACTCTGTGATGAGATCATTTTGTGAAGAGAATGGGATTATGCATGAGTTTTATGCAGCTAGAACTCCACAATAAAATGGAGTGGTGGAAAGGAAAAACAGATCTCTTATTGAAGCTGCAAGGACAATGCTTGAAGAATCAAAGTTACCAACATATTTTTGGGCTGAATCTGTGAATACTGCATGCTACACTCAAAATATTTCTTTGGTTAATCAAGCTAAATGCATGACTCCTTATCAGTTGTTCAAGAATAAGTAGCTAACTCTAAATTTCTTACATGTCTTTGGCTGCAAATGCTATATCTAAAGGAATCAAACTGATCAACATGGAAAGTTTGATGCCAAAACAGATGAAGGAATTTTTGTTGGATATGCTGTGGGAAAAGCATATTGAGTCTAAAATCTAAGAATCAACATTGTTATGGAATCTATACATGTTGTGTTTGATGATAAAAAGATTGAAGGACTGCAAGATAAAGATTTCCATGAAAGCGTTAAATTCGATAATGTTGAGATGGTTAGTGATGACAGTGATGATGAAAGTGATCAAGAAACAGTGGCTAACGATAATACAGAAAAATCTACACCTAATGAAGCACATAACTCAACATCCGTCGAGTTACATAATGCTTCATCCGTCGGTAGACAATCAGCTTCATCTGTCGAGATACAAAGTGCATCATCTGTCAGAACAATAAGAGAAGCTGAAAGTCAAAACAGGCCACTTACTGAAAGAACCCCATCTTTAAGTCAAAGATCCACAAACTCAGGGGGAGTATCTTATGATCAAAACTCAGTCACACATCAAGACAATAATGAGGCCTCTTCATCTAGAGCTAATCTACCATAACAGAGAAAATGGACTAGAGATCACCCTTTTGAGCTTATTATTGGTGATGCATCCTCTAGAGTTCAAACAAGGAAAGCAACTCAAGAAGAATGTCTATATAGAAGCTTTCTTTCTAAGGAAGAACCAAAGAAGGTAGAAGAAGCTCTGTAAGATCCTGATTGGATTTTAGCTATGCAGGAAGGGCTAAACCAATTTGAAAGGAACAAGATATGGAAGCTGGTACCCAAACGTAAAGAAAAGAATCCAATTGACACCAAGTGGGTATTCAGAAAAAGATGGATGAAAATGGCATAGTTGTCAGGAACAAAGCTAGATTGGTTGCTAAGGGCTACTGTCAACAAGAAGGAATAGATTTTGATGAAACTTTTGCTTCTGTTGCAATACTTGAAGCCATCAGAATTTTCTTAGCCTATGCAGCACATGCCAATTTCAAAGTCTGTCAAATGGATGTCAAAAGTGCCTTTCTGAATGGAGATTTGGGTGAGGAAGTCTATGTCAGTCAGCCTCCTGGTTTTGAAGATCCAAATTTTCCAGAATATGTCTACTATCTTTTGAAAGCACTTTATGGATTGAAGAAAGCACCTAGAGTCTGGTATGATACTTTGTCTAAGTTTCTCTTAGAAAATCACTTTACAAGAGGTACTGTTGACAAAACTCTATTATTTAGAAATATTAATGGCTCTAGTATACTTGTTCAAATTTATATAGATGATATTATATTTGGCTCTACAGATGAAAAAATTTGCAAAAAGTTTGCCAAATTGATGCAAAATAAGTATGAAATGAGTATGATGGGAGAACTAACTTACTTTCTTGGCTTACAAGTTAAGAAAGTTAGTGATGGAATATTCATTAGTCAAACCAAATATATTTATGATCTTTTAAAAAAGTTTGATCTAATGGATTGCACATCTGTAAAACTCCCATTACCACTACAACTAAGCTTGAATTAAACACTACTGAAAAGTCAGTGGATATTTCAAGCTATAGAGGCATGGTTGGCTCACTTTTGTACTTAACAGCTAGTAGGCCAGATCTAATATTTGCTGCTTGTCTTTATGCTATATTTCAGGCTGATCCTAGAGAATCTCACTTAGTAGCTATTAAGAGAATTTTCAGATATCTCAAGGGAGCACCAAAACTTAGCATTTGGTACCCTAGAGATTCTGGCTTTGATCTAACTGGTTATTCAGATGCAGATTATGCATGTTGTGAAATTGATAGAAAAAGTACAACATGAACTTGTCAATTTCTAGGAAACAAGCTTGTATCCTGAAGCAAAATTCAGTTTCTACTTCTACAGCTGAAGCTGAATATATTGTTGTTGGCAGTTGTTGTGCACAGATTTTATGGATGAAAAAACAATTGTTGGACTATGGTCTACAAGTCGACAAAATTCCTATTTTCTGTGACATCACAAGTGCAATTGCCATTACTGAAAATCCAGTACAGCATTCCAGAACAAAGCACATAGACATCAAGTACCACTTCATTAGGGAACATGTGATGAATGGTACTCTAGAACTTCATTTTGTTCCAAGTGAAAAGCAGCTTGCAGATATCTTTACCAAGCCACTTGATGAATCCACATTTTCTAGGTTGGTAAGTGAGTTAGGTATGCATAATTATTCTTAAATCATTTTAGATATTTTTGCAAGTTGAAATGCAGCGAGAAACTTAATTGATTTTTCTGTCTTAGATTAAATTTTGGCTAAGTCAAAATTTACATCTCAACAGATGTTCATTATCCATCGAGTTTGATCATCCGTCGAAATAAAATAGCTTGGTAAAAATCAATTACTTCTCTGGATTATTTTATACCCGACGGATAATTGCTTTATTCTCATCTGTCGAATTGCCATCATTTTAGTGACAAGATTATGTTTGAGTTATGTTACAAATTAGGGGAAATTAAAAAGAGAGGTAAAAATGTTTACTATGCTAGATTCTTTATGATTCTTGCTAACCATCTTGTTGAGAATATTGCTATTGAGAACCCAACCAACAAACTGGATTGTTGGGTTCAAGAAAGGAGAGTGATTGCAGATCTTAACAGAGCAAGTCATCACAGTGAGGTGCCTCTTTTCTATTTTCCATCATGGAGGGCCCGCAGGTAAGTGAGGTAAGCACCACTTTCTCTACAATTTCTACCTCTCAAATTTCTTTGCCTGTAAGTGTAGCTATGGCATCTGTGTCAATGACCCAACAGATGCCTACCCAAGTTACCAAAACAAAAACTTCCAAATCCAAAACAAAGAAAACCCCATCTGGTTTCTCTCAAAAGAAACCAGTTGCAAAATCAACCAAAACTAAGGGGGGAGTGTAGAGGGTGGTAAGGTAGGTGAGGGACAGGGTGAACACCAAAGAAGCCCCCACAGATAAGGATGAAGAGGCAAATGTACCCAAGCCTAGCCACACCACAGTTTCCCAACAAACTGTGGTGATTAATAAGGAAATTATCTCACTTCTAGTTTTATCCTCCCAAAAGGATGTTACTATTGAAACAAGGTCCTAACCAGGAGCATAGGCCAAGAGGGTAAGGGATACTAGCTCACCCCAAACTTATGCCAGAAAGAAGAGATCCAAAACCATTGGGGATGCACAGGGAACACATACAGTGAAAACTAAAGCTAAAGACTCAGTCACTGCACCATCTCAAATTCATATTAATGTGGCTTAATTAAATGTGAAGTCACAACCAAAATCTTTAATCATAGAAGCACCACAAACACCAAACTATCCCACAAATTCTCTAGATGTGGATATGATCAACACATCAATTCCTGATTCCCCTTCTTTAACTTTGTTGGGGAAGCCAAAATCTAGTGCAAGTGAGCATCATCTTTTTGATGATCTGTTGCTCACTTGTCAATTCTTTCAGGAACTATTGAGACATCTCTGCCCAAATTTTCATCAATCTGCACAGAGTCTACAATAGTCTCCACTCCAAACTCATTCATTTCTTCTATTCCGGTGGATATTGTTCATCCGTCGGTTAGTGATTATATCCCGATGGATGTGCCTGACAACAGTCATCCGTCAGCTATCCTAACTACTACCCCGATGGATGTTCCTCATCCGTCGGTACTCACTACACACACTGAAATTTTAACAATTGTTACAAGTGTAGATGGGTTAGTAGTTGTACAATCACTCTTAGGACTGAGGGGAGGGAGTGAATTGAGTGAGAGGCTGAGTTGTTCTCAGGCAAAAGGAGAGGAAAGGAGTGAACAAATGCAGGCTATTTCTTCCAGCCTGGTAAAAAAGAGTGAGAGGAGTTCCACCTTATTAGGTGAAGGTGAGGGTGTGAGGGTGGTGAGTCAAGGGGAGCCCTTAATGCAAGAAAAGAGAGAAAATGAGAGAAAAGCAAGTATAGATGAATGGGAAGAGCCTATTGTAAGTGAGTTAATGGATGTCAATGAGGCTGGCAAGAGACAGCTAATTCAGCAAGAATATCAAGTTATTTTAGACTGTGTTTCTTTTGAAGTTGATGCATTTACTCACCCTGTGGCAGCATATCAAGTTCTAGCTGAATTGGACAATGTGGCTATAGAAAAGATGCTTAACTTGGTGCATACAACTGCTTCAATGCAAAGAGCAAAGGATGCCATCACAGCCATGCCACCTAAAGCTGGTGATGATGTTGACTATGGAACTGGTGAGTCTGAAGAGTTCTTTGGAGATGAAGATGGTGATGAAGAAGAGTTCATGGACATAGGGGGAGAAGCAGGCCCTAGATCTAGATCAAACATTCCACCTTGGGTGTTTTCTAAA
This sequence comes from Apium graveolens, assembly GCF_009905375.1. Lineage (NCBI taxonomy): Eukaryota > Viridiplantae > Streptophyta > Magnoliopsida > Apiales > Apiaceae > Apium > Apium graveolens. The sequence continues at coordinate 132,515,158 of NC_133654.1, forward strand.
GAGTGTGATGAGCAGTATTTCAAGACAACTTTTTTTCACATCATTCAAGAAACACACACTGCTCTTCAAGCCACTACAAATGCTAGAACCAAGAAGCTTCTACAAGCACACCTCAACTCTCTACAACTACATTAAATACAAGCTTTTCAACACAATGAAGATGTCACTTCAATCAAAACTGAGATTGACCAAATTAAGAAGGATGTCTCTGAAAGATTGGATGCAAAATTCCTGGATACAACAGTACTTGACATCAGTAGAAAGTTGAGGAAGAATTCTAGTCTTGCAACTAAAGTGGATTCCCTAGACTCAAGACTAAAATATGTAGAAGCCTCTCTCACAGCTATTCATCTACATTAGGCACAGCAGACTCAGTTTCTACAAAAGCTGGTGATTGCACAAACTTCCACCTCCACTCTACTTGATGATAACAAAAAGGGGGAGAAAGATTCCATCATCCCAGTTAGTCAAGAAGAGCAAACCAGTTAGGGGGAGCATGTGATAAATGTTCAAATAAGTCAAGTAATAGTTCCGGAAATTACTTTGCCAAAGCCACCAGTATTGGACAACATTGATCTGATCCAAATAGCAGCTGCTAAACTGAATTCAAACTCCAATCTCAAGATGCTTGATGTTGCAGTTATTGAGAAGGAATTTGATAACAAGTAGAAGAAAATAGATGAAGAAATTCAGAAGAAATTTGGTCAGTTACAGAAACCAGAAAAGACTTTTCATCACCACTCTCAAGTCGAGCAAATCTCAATGAATGAAATGAGTCTAGGTAGCTTGGAAAAAGGCCAAACTTCATGCATCAAATCTCCAAAAGCTAATCTGATTTTGAAACCTAGAAAGAACTATCCAAAGTCATCAGATAAGAATCCCTTGGATCTCATGTTTGAGGCTCCAAAACCAGATGAAAAGAAGCTGTTGGCAAGGTCCATAGCATTTTACAAAGGTCCATCTGATTCAGTACAAAAGAAGAGAATTGCCAAAATTTACAGGAATGGAAAAGAGATCTGTGTGGTGGCTGGACACCCTCAGTTTGCAGCAGCAAAAAGGGAAGAAAAAGAAAGAATTAAGCAAGAAAAGAGGCAAATGGCTTTAGATGCTAAGAAGCTCAAATAAAAGGAAAAAACAAGATCCTATAGTAGCCAAGCTCCAAGCTGTGAAAGCTGTAACTGAAATCTCTGAAAAACCACTTGTGATTATTGAAGCTCAAGATTAACAAATGCAAAATGAACCTCAACAAAAAAGAAAATTCAGATACATGCTCTATTCCAAAAGATAATTGGACTTCAATGATGAGGAAATGGAAGACTACATTCCCAAACAGTCTACAACTTCAACTCAAACATCCAAGCCCTCAGTGGTACATGAGGAATTCAAGTTGGATCCAACAAAAATTTTTGTGGTGAGCCTATAATTCCCAAGGATGAGCCAATAGACTGGGAAAGTTTGCGAATTCCTGAACTGTAATAACCCCAATTTTTGGGAAATTTTGAAACCCTTAGGAATAGTGTTTTTGCTGAATGAGAAAACTTTTAATGCCACACTATGTAGGGGTTCTGATATGGATATTCTGAGATTTTATTAGTACTTTATATGGGATATAAGTGTATGTAAAGATCGTCAGAATCCAAATCCGAACACTTGGATTTTTCTCGGAAACCCACTAGATACGGAGAGAATTGAGTATAAGGTAACAGGATAAAAAGGATTTAAATTAAAGGATTATAATAGAGGATCATAAAAAGGAATATAATGTATTGAGAAAGGTTAAGGGAACCTAAGTAATAAGATCCCGGGTATGATCCTTCAAACGATAAACGAGAACGAAAGTTAAGCGAACCGTATAACAGATCAGCGGTCATTAGGCAAATAATTAGGAAGTTAATCAAAGGGATTAGAGTGAGTGATGTCACCCAACCAATGAGAGGAGGACAAAGAGGGAAGGATGACATCACAACATGACATGGGCATGACATGGGAAGGAAGGAGATGTGGTGGCTTTTTAACCACACAAAATCAAGGGCAACAAGGTAATTAACTAAATCAAACACAAAAACAAATCAACCAAGCCAAGCAAATTCATTCTTCATCAAAATCAAAAAGCAACCAAGGCATTGTTCATCTTTGCTCTCGGCTTTTTACTATTGCAAATGGGCAAGAATTCAAAACTCAAGATCCAAGCCTCCTAAATTGGTAAGATAATTCCCTAATCATCTTTATGCTTAGTTATGGCTATATCATGAGTTTAAGCCATTAATTCCTTCTGAATCTTCTTCATTTAATCAAAGAAGAAGACTATGAATAGTGTTTTCAAGTTTTTAACTTGAAATTTTTCTTGATTTCCTTGAAGATCCAAGCATTCCTAAGACTTCTCAAAGCTTCTTAAGGCTTCCTAGCTCCTCCCACCACTTCAAGGAAGGTATATCATCTCCAAACCCTAGATTCCTATGTATTATAAGATGATTTTGATTAGTAGGGTGATATTGTAGCTTGATGTTTGTGATTTAGAGTTTGGGAGTGAAATGGTATTGAAATGGAATGGTAAATGTTGTTGTTTTGATTAAAAGAACTTAAGTATGGTTAAAGTTAAGCTTAGGCATAAGTATGAATGTTAAAATTGAATTGGTTGGGGTTGTTATGATGTGATAAGGATGGATGTTGGTTTTATGTTGGATTGAGGTTGAATTGGGTTGGTTTTGAATGGTTTAAAATTTGGAAATCGCGTAAACATAGACGTCGTAACATCCGATTTTCTTTAGACTATTTTTGTGCATAACATTAGGACCCGAGAACCCCCTGCTCGATTATGACCATTGCCATTTCTAGATAGCTCATGTTACGAGCTTCGTTTTGATATATAGTTCGTTCGATTCCGATGCACGGTTTAGGAGAAACGACCGTTTCAAGTAACGGCGTTTCGGGAACGAAACTTTTCCCCTCGCCTTACTTTGAAACATAGGTTAAAGACCAAAAAGGGCTAATTAATGTATGAAACATTTATGGTAAGTGTGTTAGGCAGTTGGTAAGACACTCGCGAAGGAATCGCCTTAAAACTCGTAAAGGTTAAATTATTAAAAATGGTGGAGCCGAGGGTACTCGAGTGACTTAAGTGAATCAGTAAGCGCAAAATAAGCGTTAAAGTCTAAGTTAGTTAAAGTATAGATTTACAAGTGACTTTGGTTTAATTCCAACTTACTTGTTGTTTATAGGTTACCAAACTCGTCCCAAGCCTTTTATCACCCCAAGTCGCTCAGGCAAGTTTTCTACCCGTTATAACTGTTGTTGTGATGTATATATGTATATGCATTATCTTGCGATAGATGCATGTTGGTTAATTAGCAAATGTTGCAATATATTGAAGCATGCTGCTATGGTATATATATATGCATGCCTGTTTCGTATTCTTTCCATATATATCTATTGATTCAGTTGATAATACCTATGCTAGAGGATAGCGGTAACTTGCATATACCCTTAGTATAGGGACCCAAAAGGTGGAAATATTTTCTAAAACCGGGAGTCGAGGATCCCGAGTAGATTTTGTATATATGGATATAAATATATATAAATATATATATATATATATATACTTATATATATATATATGGTCATAGTTTTCAAAACTATTAATCGAATAAGGTTTATTCGATAACTTTAACTTTATTTTATTATTGAATATTATTTCGAATATTATTCGAAGGCGTATGACTCCTTTATATTAAATGAATATTATTTTGAATATTCATTCGAGGACTTATGACTCCTTTTATTTTATTATTTAATATTATTTGAATATTCATTCGAGGGCTTATGACTCAGTTTATTTTATTATTTGAATATTATTTGAATATTCATTCGAGGGCTTATGACTCAGTTTATATTATTATTGAATATTACTTGGATATTCATTTGAGGATGTATGACTCCTTTATTTTATGAATATTATTTATAGTATTCATTCGAGGTATTATGACTCCGCTTATTACTTAATAATATTCTTTATTGTATTAAAGAATAAGGTGTCGATAATCAAACTTATTTTTGATTATTCAAATAAAGATATTACTTTCGTATAAGTATATCTTTGATAATTTGCTATTCATTCAAGTATAAGTTTTCCAACTTCTACCTCAATTATTCTCATGGGAATATTATTTAAATAATAATATTCAGATATTTCGTTCATATCGGGACTGATTTATTTTAATAAATCAGTATTACTCCAAACATTCTTAAAAATGTTTTCGAGTCTTCAAAATGATTTTTAAAAGTTAGAGCGGATCCCAAAACTCATTTTTATATTTAAGATCTTCCTTTCAAAGGGGATTTAAATATTCGCTCAAAACCTGGGGAATCCGGCTCAATGGTGTATTTTATATTCGCAACGAGGTTGCTGTTTTGGTAAATGAATTGATTACTTACCCAACGTTCGGGAAGTAAGTCCATCTATTGAGTCGGCATAAGCAATATGGGCTCAGTGGGCGTCCATAATAGTGTAAGCGGCTCAGTGGGAGTCCATCAAATGCATAAGTGGCTGAGTGGCAGTCCTATTGAGACCAGGTTGATGACCAGTGGGGAATTCGTCCATCTACTAGTAGAAAAGGTTACTTATGGGTATCTTTGCCTGATCAGCAAGATATCTGGTTTATGCGAAAATTCTTTTCCTTTCCAAACTTATTGGATATTGCAATTCTGTTCATACTTTACATGACAGAGGTTTTCAGGAAATGTATAAAGGAAGATGTATATGTGGATATATATATATATATATATCAAAACTTAATGAAGTATGTCATAACTTCATTTCCTTTAATAATATTTTAAAGATTTAATCTATTCAAATCTTGTCTTGTAGTCTCATCTATGTGATGAACTGGTAAAAGCTCATTATACTTTGAACAGTGGTAGTTCAAGTAGCTTTATAAATGATATAAGTGTAGTCAAGTATTTGGTAACTTCATCTTTTAAGCTTATATCTAGTTAATAATTGTCTTATGAATGACAAAGATTTTCAGAAAAACGTTGAGACAAGGTTAGATATATGAGATCACCTTGCAACGATATTTTCTTTTTATACAGTTATAAACTGGAACTTTGTGTATCTTATGCATGGAAGAGACTTCCAATATTTTGAAAAGTATATATGTATATATACTGAATATTTTGCGACTTCATCGCATTAAGATATCAAACTTGGTTCATTTCTTTTGACCAAGACTTTCATGAGTATTACGAGTAGGCTCATATATTGTTAATCATTATACATATTATTTTGGTGGGCTTGCTGCTCACCCTTGCTTTCTTCTTTCATCACACAACATCAGATAGATAAGATGAATAGGACCAAGCTCCCAATTCGCAAGCGGATAGGAAACGTTCCGCAGCTTTCTGGAAGCGTTGAGGCCGCTGTAGCTGAGGTAGAAATTACCAATAGGCTAAGTTTTCAACTAATAATGTACCAGACTTATGTATATTATGAATTGTAATAATGGCAAAGAAATGTAAATTTATTCAGAAACCTTTTTAGGGTGTATTGACATATAATTCTGGAATAAAATGACTTGTGTTATTTTTTGAGTATTCATCTCTCAGACTATAACTTGTGGTGTGTGTGTGTATATTGTGGGGTCACAGTAAAGAGTAGTTGATTGTTTAATAAGATTGGGTGTTGTTAAGGGAAGTGGAACTCGTGACAACCCGGATCCCCGACCCCGGACCTGGGGGTGTTACAGAAGTGGTATCAGAGCTAAGCGTTATAAACCTCAGAGATGATGTGACGTTAAGATAATAAGTTCACTAAGATAATAAGAACTCTTGCCAAGTTCATAGTCGGGCTACCTAACGTAGCACTGACAGTTAAAATCCTTACGGGAACCCTTATAAGTATCGTGATAGTAACATAGTCCGTTCTCGTATAAGGCAGCGGGGCACCGAACCTTGAGGTTCAGGAGCATCAGCATGAGGATGTTTTATTACAAGTTGGAGATCAAATTGTGAATTCGATGGAGTACCCTAATGAGGGACCGGATGAGGTTCAGATAGAGAATGTTGCGGTTGAGGATGTTATTCCGGAAAGGATTGTGGCTGAGGAGGATCTCATGGAGGATCCTGATGAGAATGAAGAGAGGACCGCTGAGGAACAGATGACCGTAGTCAGGGCGACTACCAGAGCAAGAATGGCCGCGAGGGTTGCACTAGAGGATGAAGAGTTACCAAGGGCACAAAGGTTAATGAGGGCAGAAGGAGTGGGGCCTTCCACGACCCCAATTATACCAGTATCAGACCCTCTTCCAGAGGCTCCTGTAGACATCCATGAGGTTCCACCAATTCCTGTTCCCTTCCCTGTACAGAGCCCAGCACATACTGAGGAAATGCCACCTTTATCCTCTGCACCATTGTCACCTGATACCGTGCTTGGTTATCCATTTGGATCTCCTGGGTCTGCACCACCTGCACCCCATGGACTGCAAGATGCTACCACTCAGGCTTCTCTTATCGCTGATTATCATATGACTTTGGGCGGCCTGTCAGAGGCCCGGAATGTTAGGAGTGATCTGTTGGATCGACTTACTGCACCAAGGATTGAGGGTGGGATACTTCCGGCAGGATTAGCGTATAGCATGGAAAGGATTGAGGCTACCACCCGTGTTACAGCTAGAGGCCATCTTGAGGGTCAGGTTGATCCAGCTCTACTTGCAACTATCCTAGACCTCATCACCGCTTTAATGGAGCAGGTTAGGGATGTCGTGCGTGCTCGCATTTCTTGATCCATGGTAGTGTGCAGAGCCAGAGCAATCAGACAAGAATTTCATGTAGCACCGCTTTTGGAGGATTAGCCTAAGTTATGAATGATTAGTTTTAATGACGAGATGACTATCTATGGTAGTACTTTTGGGATAGGAGGGATAAGTTCAAATGATGTAATCCTCTTTAATATGTTCAGTTGTTGTACCCTCGAACAAATGGTTATGTATATATTCATTAATTTCAGTTCAGATCAGTTTGTTTGTGATAAAATCACATTGTTAATTGCTCTATTAACACTTAAGAGAGTGTCATGAAGTTTATCGAACTTGAGAATTCTTAATTTGCAATCGTGCAAGGACTAAACGAGTGGAAGACTTAAGCAAAGTAAGTAAGACAAATATCCGGAGATTCTCAAAATTTTCCAAGTAATATGCCCCCACAAGGAATAAGATTAGGGGCAAACCCTGAATGTGATAGTCAGGAAGGACGCCATCAAGATAGAAGGAACCCATAACATAATGAAGTGGAAAATGAGGATTTTAACGTATAAGATAACCCCAATTATGGGAAAAGGATGAAACATTTCATACTAAGGAAACAGAAAGTCGAGAAAGGAAAGGAGACTCGAGACGGTACTCCTATACGGCAATTCATGGACCTGTCTGAAAAGAACTTAGACTATTATCCCCAACCACCACCTTGAGGAAACAATGCAGTAGGAAATTCTTTTAGGACCTTTAAGTCTCTAAGCTCTCAGAGTTCCAAGGAACAGGTTGACCTAGTCGAGGCAAGAGCCTGGTTAAAGGAAATAGAGGAATCAATTGAGATTCTAAATGAATGACGAATCACAAAAGACTGTTTTTCTTACCCTCCTAAGAGAGAGGCCACCCGCCGGTGAAAGGCCAAGGAAGGCACGAAGCAAGAGATTATAATAAACTGATTAAAGTTCAGTCAATTGTTTTCAGGAAGGTACTTCCCAAGGTTATAGAGATAAAGTAAAAGCTTTAGAGCCAGAACAAAGGCAGACGAGTATGATGAATTATGAATCTAAGTTGTAAAAGTTGTCAAGATTCGTTCTAAGGACACGAATCCAGAATGACGGGATGTTTGAAATCAATGCTTATGTTGTGTTGGTTCATGAAATAATGATAAAAGAAAGGGAAATAAAAAGGAACTGAAGTGGAAAGGGATATAAAGGCAATAGAGTTTGAGGTATGATAAGGGAGTCGGGTATGAGGAAACCCTAAAGACTCGTAGCAATAGAAATAGGAAAGTATGTAATCATTGGTATGAGGGTGATTCACCATGAGTTAAAGTTGATGGTTGAAGGCATACGAGTTATGTATATTTTATCCCCTTTAAGTTGGGAGGATTCAAGGAAACCTTTAGATAGTTCGAAGGATAAATAATAAGATGCGGATAGACTAAAGAGACAAGAAAGTAAGAAAGTAGGAAAATTGGATGAAGGAAGTGACCTTCAATAATGTGAAATGTAAGACCGGTGGCTCGATACTCAGAAAGGGAGACGCCAGGTATGAGAGATATCCCAACATTGAGGTGACTGTTGAGATAAACAACAAAAGTAAATAAGGAATTATTAAGAAGAAGTTCACGTTGAACATGACCAATATCTTCCAGAACATCCATGTTATCATTACCAAATCAGGAAAGAAAAGCGGATGACCATTGTTATCTTTTGGAGGCCATAGGATGCTATTATGAAGTTAGGTATAGACTATTGAGGTGGGAATGATGAATAAGATAATCTCTCAAGGATATATGACTTGATTTATCCGTGGAAGGATGCAGGTACCTTTTAAAGGTGGAATTAAGGATAGAACATTGGTAACTTAAAATGAATCCTAGGGGACTGCATAAAGGTTGGCATGTCACCCTTAATAGGGACAGTATGAGTTTTGACAGTATGATTTGGAAAGGGTTAAGGTAACAACAACCTTTAAGAATCAGTGGAGAAATTTTTCAGAAGTATATAGACAATGGTTCTAGTATTAGTAAATGGTATTGTGATATGCCCTGTATCTAGGGAATACAGGAGGAACGATTGAAGAATAACCTTAGAGGTTTTATAAGGAAAAAGGTAATATTCAAAATTCTCAAGAATAGAAATGTGGATAAAGGAAATATGACGTAATTATAATAATGCCAAGTGGGGCACGTGTTGAACCACGAGAAAGTATGAATCGAACCAGTAAAGGTCGAAATTGTTCAGGGCAATTAGGGCCCAGTATAAAAGATGTTCTAAGTATGATTGAGAATCAGTCTTGACAGTGATTAGCCTCTAAAGACTGAGGCAATAACTTATGGAAAACATCTTCACTCAAGCAGTGATCGGAAATAGGGTAGAAAATTTGTGAAAGTGGTTAAAATGAAATTGACTATAAGGAAAATTTTACTATCAGGAAAGGCCAAAGAGGTGGCCGACGCTTTAAATGTAAGAGAATAATTATAGGCGCTCGTGCGAGAGGAATACAGTGATGATGGTTAAAGCTGTGAAGGTTGTATTATGGTTTGGAAGATTGACATTCCTTCTGATGACTGTGCAAATACACAACCCTAATAGTAGTTGGTAAAGGTTTAATTCGTGTAATCGCCATGAGCAGGCTATCTATCTCAGAAGACACTATCTTGAGATAAGCCAGGACCATGTTTTAAAAAGGACTAGACGAACCTTTGAGTTAAGTCTTCTATTTAAGGCATATGATTAAGAATGGTATTAACCTGCTATCGTTGCTTTGATGGAAACTCTTCTGCAATTTTATTTGCTTCATGTCATGTATGTATGTCAGGATCAGGAGTGTTCTTCATGAATCATGAATGGTGATTATGTTACCTCCTTAGAAGAATTCGATACGATATGTATGGACTCCGTATGGTTAGCTATTAAGACTTCAAGGAAAATGAATGACTACAGTGGGTCAGTGGTGGACCATAGTAAGGCAGCAGTGATTCTGCGAGTGATGAGCTGATTACAACCGTGAGAGTTATATTTGAATGGTTGTTGAGATTGAGTACCACTAATCGGGTCGTGGTAGTGTATAAGTTATCATTGATAGACTAATTAAGTAGAGTGTCTACCTAGTGAATATTTATTATTTCTTATCAATAGAGAGTCGTATTATTATACAAGGAAGGTTGCGGTGCAAGCATAGAACTCTAGTAACGATGATGTCTAGAATGAGATCCCAGGTTCGATTTTCGAAATCGAGGGAGTTTCAAAAGTGATTGTGTATAAGCTCGAGGAAGAGCATGGGTCCATAGAATGATGGACGGAATAGCAAAAAAATATTTAGGCATGTGAAATAGGATGCTATAATACTTGATGTTGATATAAATACATATATGTTTTGTTCTCCTATGACAAACCTCTATAGTTCAGAGGTAGGTTCCAAGCCAGATATTTTGTGGCAGTATATTTTTTTTCATATATACAATTCTCTTCAATTCGTTCTTTTCTCTTCTTTTCATTTCATGTAAGCTGAGAAGAACAACCCTTCCAGAAAGGGGAGGTATTGCCGAATGACTATCTATCTGTGTGATAGAAGCCTAGTAGGATACCATCTATTGTTTAATTGCTTATCAAGTACTAAAGGCTGGCCACCTTCTGTATTAACTATGCGATATAACAAGTGTTCATGATCATAGTGATCTCTCAATAAATTCTTTTACTTCTATATGATTGATCAAACTTTGGGAAATAGAAACAGCTGAAAAAGGAGTAATAAAGTTGTGGTAGTATTCGAAATGGAAACACATTCGTGATACTAAGGTTGACGTGGTTATTAAAAGGTTATAGAACGCTAGCGAGCAAAAGTATAACCCGTATAATATTAGGAACGGAAGGTAGTAGCGATTACGAACTGGAAAAGAATGGGTATTGAGAAGCAAAAGTTCTAATGATAAAAGCTATAATGAGAGTCTGTGCAATAGACTTGAAAGAATTTGGAATGATCACTTAACGCGGATTGAGTTTTCTTACGACAATAGATCATATGTCAGTATTGAGATATCGCCTTATGAGATCCTTGAGGGAAGACAATGTCGATCTCCCTTATGTTAGGATGAAGTTGTAGAGCGCAAGATGCTCGGACCCGCAGTAGTCCAAAGGACCAAGGATATGATAGATCTAATCAGAGGACGGCTGGTAGTAGCCCAAGATGGGAACACGAAGTATGTTGATTTGACACAAAAGGACAAGGGATAGGAAGGAGGGGACCTAGTGTTGATATAGGTATTCCCTTGGAAAGGAAGGATGAGGTTCGGAAAGAAATGAAAGCTAAGTCCACGAATTGTTGGACCCTTGGATATATTAAGACGTATTGGGAGGATAGCATATGAGCTAGCCCTAACCCCGAACATGTAGCAGGTCGTAACGTGTTTCACGTATCAATATTAGGGAAGTGTAATTCAGATGCCAGATAAATAGGGGCATATGAGCGCATAGACATGCAACCCGACGTAACCTATATGGAGCAACCAGGAAGGGTTATAGAGTGAAAAGGAACAAGTGCTAGGAGAAGGGTTATCAAACTAGGCAGAGTTTGGTGGTAGGACCACAATGTGGGAAAATTTACTCGAGAATTAGAAAGCGCAATGCTAAGGGAGTATCCCTATTCATTTTCTATCTGATTCCGGGACGGAATCCTTTTAAGGAGGGGAGACTGTAATAACCCCAATTTTTGGGAAATTTTGAAACCCTTAGGAATAGTGTTTTTGCTGAATGAGAAAACTTTTAATGCCACACTATGGGATATAAGTGTATGTAAAGATTGTCAGAATCCAAATCCGAACACTTGGATTTTTCCCGGAAACCCACTAGATACGGAGAGAATTGAGTATAAGGTAACAGGATAAAAAGGATTTAAATTAAAGGATTATAATAGAGGATCATAAAAAGGAATATAATGTATTGAGAAAGGTTAAGGGAACCTAAGTAATAAGATCCCGGGTATGATCCTTCAAACGATAAACGAGAACGAAAGTTAAGCGAACCGTATAACAGATCAGCAGTCATTAGGCAAACAATTAGGAAGTTAATCAAAGGGATTAGAGTGAGTGATGTCACCCAACCAATGAGAGGAGGACAAAGAGGGAAGGATGACATCACAACATGACATGGGCATGACATGGGAAGGAAGGAGATGTGGTGGCTTTTTAACCACACAAAATCAAGGGCAACAAGGTAATTAACTAAATCAAACACAAAAACAAATCAACCAAGCCAAGCAAATTCATTCTTAATCAAAATCAAAAAGCAACCAAGGCATTGTTCATCTTTGCTCTCGGCTTTTTACTATTGCAAATGGGCAAGAATTCAAAACTCAAGATCCAAGCCTCCTAAATTGGTAAGATAATTCCCTAATCATCTTTATGCTTAGTTAGGGCTATATCATGAGTTTAAGCCATTAATTCCTTCTCAATCTTCTTCATTTAATCAAAGAAGAAGACTATGAATAGTGTTTTCAAGTTTTTAACTTGAAATTTTTCTTGATTTCCTTGAAGATCCAAGCATTCCTAAGACTTCTCAAAGCTTCTTAAGGCTTCCTAGCTCCTCCCACCACTTCAAGGAAGGTATATCATCTCCAAACCCTAGATTCCTATGTATTATAAGATGATTTTGATTAGTAGGGTGATATTGTAGCTTGATGTTTGTGATTTAGAGTTTGGGAGTGAAATGGTATTGAAATGGAATGGTAAATGTTGTTGTTTTGATTAAAAGAACTTAAGTATGGTTAAAGTTAAGCTTAGGCATAAGTATGAATGTTAAAATTGAATTGGTTGGGGTTGTTATCATGTTTGTTAAAATTGAAACATAGGTTAAAGACCAAAAAGGGCTAATTAATGTATGAAACATTTATGGTAAGTGTGTTAGGCAGTTGGTAAGACACTCGCGAAGGAATCGCCTTAAAACTCGTAAAGGTTAAATTATTAAAAATGGTGGAGCCGAGGGTACTCGAGTGACTTAAGTGAATCAGTAAGCGTAAAATAAGCGTTAAAGTCTAAGTTAGTTAAAGTATAGATTTACAAGTGACTTTGGTTTAATTCCAACTTACTTGTTGTTTATAGGTTACCAAACTCGTCCTGAGCCTTTTATCACCCCAAGTCGCTCAGGCAAGTTTTCTACCCGTTATAACTGTTGTTGTGATGTATATATGTATATGCATTATCTTGCGATAGATGCATGTTGGTTAATTAGCAAATGTTGCAATATATTGAAGCATGCTGCTATGGTATATATATATATGCATGCCTGTTTCGTATTCTTTCCATATATATCTGTTGATTCAATTGATAATACCTATGCTAGAGGATAGAGGTAACTTGCATATACCCTTAGTATAGGGACCCAAAAGGTGGAAATATTTTCTAAAACCGGGAGTCGAGGATCCTGAGTAGATTTTGTATATATGGATATAAATATATATATATATATACTTATATATATATATATGGTCATAGTTTTCAAAACTATTAATCGAATAAGGTTTATTCGATAACTTTAACTTTATTTTATTATTGAATATTATTTCGAATATTATTCGAAGGCGTATGACTCCTTTATATTAAATGAATATTATTTTGAATATTCATTCGAGGACTTATGACTCCTTTTATTTTATTATTGAATATTTTTTGAATATTCATTCGAGGGCTTATGACTCAGTTTATTTTATTATTTGAATATTCATTCGAGGGCTTATGACTCAGTTTATATTATTATTGAATATTACTTGGATATTCATTTGAGGATGTATGACTCCTTTATTTTATGAATATTATTTATAGTATTCATTCGAGGTATTATGACTCCGCTTATTACTTAATAATATTCTTTATTGTATTAAAGAATAAGGTGTCGATAATCAAACTTATTTTTGATTATTCAAATAAAGATATTACTTTCGTATAAGTATATCTTTGATTATTTGCTATTCATTCAAGTATAAGTTTTCCAACTTCTACCTCAATTATTCTTATGGGAATATTATTTAAATAATAATATTCAGATATTTCGTTCATATCGGGACTGATTTATTTTAATAAATCAGTATTACTCCAAACATTCTTAAAAATATTTTCGAGTCTTCAAAATGATTTTTAAAAGTTAGAGCGGATCCCAAAACTCATTTTTATATTTAAGATCTTCCTTTCAAAGGGGATTTAAATATTCGCTCAAAACCTGGGGAATCCGGCTCAGTGGTGTATTTTATATTCGCAACGAGGTTGCTGTTTTGGTAAATGAATTGATTACTTACCCAACGTTCGGGAAGTAAGTCCATCTATTGAGTCAGCATAAGCAACATGGGCTCAGTGGGCGTCCATAATAGTGTAAGTGGCTCAGTGGGAGTCCATCAAATGCATAAGTGGCTGAGTGGCAGTCCAGCATAAGGTCCTATTGAGACCAGGGTGATGACCAGTGGGGAATTCGTCCATCTACTAGTAGAAAAGGTTACTTATGGGTATCTTTGCCTGATCAGCAAGATATCTGGTTTATGCCAAAATTCTTTTCCTTTCCAAACTTATTGGATATTGCAATTCTGTTCATACTTTACATGACAGAGGTTTTCAGGAAATGTATAAAGGAAGATGTATATGTGGATATATATATATATATATATATATATATATATCAGAACTTAATGAAGTATGTCATAACTTCATTTCCTTTAATAATATTTTAAAGATTTAATCTATTCAAATCTTGTCTTGTAGTCTCATCTATGTGATGAACTGGTAAAAGCTCATTATACTTTGAACAGTGGTAGTTCAAGTAGCTTTATAAATGATATAAGTGTAGTCAAGTATTTGGTAACTTCATCTTTTAAGCTTATATCTAGTTAATAATTGTCTTATGAATGACAAAGATTTTCAGAAAAACGTTGAGACAAGGTTAGATATATGAGATCACCTTGCAACGATATTTTCTTTTTATACAGTTATAAACTGGAACTTTGTGTATATTATGCATGGAAGAGGACTTCCAATATTTTGAAAAGTATATATGTATATATACTGAATATTTTGCGACTTCATCGCATTAAGATATCAAACTTGGTTCATTTCTTTTGACCAAGACTTTCATGAGTATTACGAGTAGGCTCATATATTGTTAATCATTATACATATTATTTTGGTGGGCTTGCTGCTCACCCTTGCTTTCTTCTTTCATCACACAACATCAGATAGATAAGATGAACAGGACCAAGCTCCCAATTCGCAAGCGGATAGGAAACGTTCCGCAGCTTTCTGGAAGCGTTGAGGTCGTTGTAGCTGAGGTAGAAATTACCAATAGGCTAAGTTTTCAACTAATAATGTACCAGACTTATGTATATTATGAATTGTAATAATGGCAAAGAAATATAAATTTATTCAGAAACCTTTTTAGGGTGTATTGACATATAATTGTGGAATAAAATGACTTGTGTTATTTTTTGAGTATTCATCTCCGAGACTATAACTTGTGGTGTGTGTGTGTATATTGTGGGGTCACCGTAAAGAGTAGTTAATTGTTTAATAAGATTGGGTGTTGTTAAGGGAAGTGGAACTCGTGACAACCCGGATCCCCGACCCCGGACCTGGGGGTGTTACATGAACTAAATTTACCTATCTTCAACAAGCCAAAGAAAACAAAGATAAGAACAACCAAGAAGGTCAAACATGTGACTCTCAGAACCAAAGCCTTAGCCAAAACTCAACCAACTGTCAACAAGGGAGATCTACTCTATATCTGTGACATCAAGGAATTTTCTGATATAAATCTCTACTTGGATGAATTGGAAGAGGTAAGAGGAATTGATGCTCACAGACATCTTCCTGAAAGACTAGTGTTTAAGTACAAGGGATGGAAAGAGTTCACATGGCCTCTTCACATGATTCTTCAAGAAAGCCAATCTTTACTGATAAAGGTCTCCTCATCCTTCCATAAAAACTTTGGTTTTGATGTAACTGCAAGGAAATTGGTCCTAAAGAAGATAGAAGATCTAAGGAGCAATAAAGCCAAAGATGCACTCCCAAAAACTCTATCACTTCCTTTCACAGGAAATATAGTGCATTTGAGGCCTTATTGGCTGATGAAATTCATGGATAACAAGGGTGTTAGAAGATTCTTCAGACTATATGACCAATTGAATATCTCTAGCAATGAGACTCTATTGGAAATACAAGGAAAGCTGGATTTGTCAGATGCTAAAGAACTTGAATTCCACAGGCAGCTCTAAAATCAAATAGAGGAAAACAACAGGAAGCTTGAGAAGAAATCTAGACAATCAAGGAAATAGAAATTATCTGCTCAGACTAGAGGAGCACTTTGATAATGATTGTGAGAACTTTTGTGCAATTTTACTTTATTCAATTTTCAATAAAATTGTAGCACTTATCAGTTTTATCTACTATATTTTAATCTGTACATTTAGGGTGATTTGTTATCATCAAGTCTCTCTTAATTTATGGCTACAATTTTAGTAGACATAAATTGGGGGAGATTGTTAGGAATATGTTGTGAACTTGATGATAAGTTTAACAAAACACCTTAGTATATTTAACTTAGTGAATTTTGTAGCTTTCGATGGATGTTCTATTACAGTCCCGACGGATGAACTTTATAGTCCCGACGGATGATAACTGATCATCCATCAAGAGTGTAGCCTATGTAATAATAAGTATTGTAGCACATTTCTGCAAACAACATGTTTTAGTTGAGTAGATGCTATAGGATTCTGTAAGTCATGTCGACGACTAGATTGATATGCAGAATAGGTTGGCTAATTATAAATATGAGATGTCTTGTAAATTCTGTGTAAGTGAAATAGAGTCAAGAGACATATAGACTCCCGAGGGATGATCTACAAGGCTCCCGACGGATGATCAACATATTCCCGATGGAGGTTCAACATAATACCGACGAATAATCTTATTCAAAATAGATGTTGATAGTGACAACACGGTTACATACATCGGGTGTTTGCAAAAGGGATGTGGCAGCCTGTTAAGCAGGATTTTGAGAACAAAGAAGCATTACTATTTTCATGCAACTAAGAAGATGTTCAAAGATGATGGAATAAAGTAATGAAGTAGCATGAAGTTAGACTATATATAGTTTTATTTTATTATCTAGTCTTACCGTCATGTAAATTTGGTGATAAATAAACCAAGTGTAGCAAGTAGAATAATTAACTAAGCAAGCTTATTTTCAGAGAAACATATCAAGCTGTATTATGTAAGAATTTCTCTGTAGTTTTGTTTATTCAACTTGTAAAGCAGCTGTGTGCTATTCAATGCATCACAGAGTTCTCAATCTGAAATATATATATATATGGTGGATACTTTCAAATCCATCAGAAAGTTTTAAAGCTTGTGTTTTATTACTTAGTATTTTGATTTCTATTGTTCTTTCATTCCGCATTAATGCAAATTAAACACTCTTATATATATTGAGTTAGAACATTTTTAAAATCCCAAAAAGAAGCCAGAATTACATTCAACACCCCTTCTGTAATTCCTGTTGTATTTTTAGGGAATAACAATTCTTTTCCAGCTTCTCCCTTAACACTGCTTCAATCTCACTTGCACACTTGAGCTTGTTCTTCATATATGCATTCTCTTGTCTCACAGCTTCAAGCTCTACCAGCAATAATTCAGCTTCTTGTTTCTCATTTTCAAGCTTCTCATTTATCTTTGTCAGTCTTCTAACCTCTTCATTAGCAGCAACCATACTTGTATGAATGTGAAACATTCTGGTGCTCATCTTCTCTACAGTTTCCTTATATTGACTCACATTCAAATCAATGGTAGTGAGAGTTGGTACCTATGATTTTAATGAGGATGAATTTCCTTGCTCCAAGGCTATTAGTGCATAATTTCCAACTTCCTCATCTTCATCTTTTCAGAATCATCCCAACTTCTTGTCTCTGCAATATAAGCTTGCTTTGCTGTTTCTACAAAAGAGCTTCATATTTTTCTTCCAGTTCAAGATAAGCTTGGTCTTTCTTTGCTTTCTTGGGTTTCCTGTATTCTGTAGAAAAATGACCTAGTTCATCACAGTTGAAGCACCTTATTTTTGATATGTCAACAGATCCAGTTTTGTAACTATTTTTGCTATCAGATGTGTACTTCTCTTTTCTTTTCCCGCTGTTGTCTTTGTTGAATGATTGTCCTTTACCCTTGAATAATCATGGCTTCTTTACTCTAATGTTAGAGAACTCTCTTTCCATATATGTTACAACCGGCATTTCTGTGTATATTAATTGTAAATTTAGTACAACTTTAAAAGCCGAATGCCAATATATGCAACTATTTCATGCTTGTGTGAATGAGAACTCTCCATCTTAAATTTTCGTTATGTGGTATATGAATTTTCAAAGCAAAAGATTATTTATTTCTTTCATTTTTGATTTATAAGGAATATTTTAAACCTTGAATAAATTTCTCTTTAAAAGTTATTTTGTTCACAAATTTCAAAAGTAGTTTTATAAAATTTCTAAAAATCCAAATTATTTTATGGTATAAATTTTATAATTTTTGAAATTTATAAATTACAAAAATAAATCTTTATAAATGTTAATTGTTATAATTAGCAAATTACATAGTTGTCCTTGCATGCAAATCCTTTCTAGTCAATCAAAAAGGGCTAAAGAGACAATTACCACCCTACTAACTCTTATTTTTCTAGCCAAATTCCTCTTTTACCCTTGCATGCAAAATGATTCAAGTATAAGCGGAAGGGTAGTCATGTCAATTCCTATTCCCACTCACATTTGTCAAAACAAAAACCATAAAACAAGTAAAAGACATGATCATTTCACACATCACCCACACCACACTCTTTCTTCTCTCCCTCCTCTCTCTCACTCTCGGCTCCTACCCCCTCACTCTCGGCTTTTCAGCCGAAACCACCCCCTCCCTATTTTATTTCTTTCTCAATCAAGTTCCCACCTCCTACACAAGTAAATTCTACTTCCCATACCATGATCACATATATTTCAAAGAGTTTTGAGTAGAAAGTTTAAGTTTTAAGGTTCCATGTTAAGGTTTTAGTTGAAACTCAAAGTACAACCTTGATTCTTGTGAGTTTAAGGTTGTTTTTGAGAGGAATACAAGGAATGGTGAAGTGCCAAGTCTTGAGAAGGAAACTCTTGATGTTAAATGGCCATTCCCTTCCATTTCATTCAGCCATGACCATAGGGGAGCCGAATGAATGGTTCTTGAGACCATTCTTGTTGCTTTGTTCAATTTTTGCATGTTTATGTGATAATGGCTTGAATTTTGTAGTAAAAATTTGATGAAACTCCTTGCATGCTAAGTGATCATCTATATATAGCTCATGCTAGGCTTGCATGTAAATTTCTTGGTAAAACATACTTAGAAAACATGTTGTTTGGCTTGCAAAACTCGAAGACATGCATGCATGTGGATTTCACTTAGAATGTTATAAGATTTTGATCATTTGGAAAGATTTTATTAGTAAGCTTTAATTTCAGTAGGAATAATGTGTTAATATTGATTAATTCTTCTTGATGCATGGTAATAAGTCGTGTATATCTTTTATAAAATGCATAACTTGTTGTTTCAAAAACTTGATGATTTGTGAGTTGTGAAATGTGGTTTCTTTTGTTTTGCCATGATTGCACCTTAGGAAAGGATGATCTCCACCAATATTATTTTGAGTATAAGGGAGTTAGTTTAGTAGATCACCATGTTTAAGTCTTGGTTTGGGTATTGAGTTGTTGGTGGTTGAGTTTGTCAAGTCAAAATCTTGGAGAAAGGAGAGTTATAATTTCTGCAGAAAATCAGTTTAGTACCCTGAGGTTTAGAGTGAGTTTTGACCATGTCATTGATGTGCACTTTGAGGCCCAAGCCACCAGAAGTTATTATTGGGAGTATATAAAAGAGTTTAGGTGTTGGTTGGAGGATTGCATGTCATTTGGTTAGGTGCACAAGTAGAATAACAAAATCTGTCCAGCAGGGGACAGTTTTGTTGCAACTTAGAAATAGGGAGATTTGACCATGTCATTGGTAGGCCCTCATTAGGCCCTGTTGGGCCTTAGTTAGAGGGAATGTCAGAGAATTGTTTCCAACCATAGTTCATAGGATATGAGTTAGAACCATGTGTCACAAGTTAATTCAAGTTAGGGTGTTTTCTTCCCAGGAAAACAGGGTAACCATGGACTTTGAGCTTAGGCCCAAAAAGGCCTAAGCCAGGCCCTTGAGCCACATCAAGTTTGGGAGATGCCCTTAGGTCAGGAGAGTCTTGTATAAGAGTTTTGAAGGAAAATCTATAGTTTAAAGGTGTCAAATGCACTCAAGAAACCATAGATGTCATTCTGAAATTTGCACCAGTGAACACTTTCACTCATCACATAGTTTTAGAATACTTAGGAGTGAGGTCTTGGTTAACCACCATAGTTGTAAGATATTATAAGGTCAGTAAAATAAAAGGCACAAGTGAGGGTCAATAGGTCTTGGACAGTTTAGTAAAGGCACATCGAGTTTGGAAGCCAAAATTAGAAGACTTTGTCTAGTTTAGCGACCAAGTGACTTAAGTTGGGGGATCGAGATCATCCAAGCCCAGTGTTGCATTATGGTGTATATGGTGTTATTTGGTATTAATATATGATATGTGATTATGTGGCTATGTGTGTGCAATTATAAATTAAAGGTTAATATAAATTAAGTGCATATAGGCCTAAGTACCATCCGTGT
The DNA here is from genome assembly GCF_009905375.1 of Apium graveolens. Taxonomy (NCBI): domain Eukaryota; kingdom Viridiplantae; phylum Streptophyta; class Magnoliopsida; order Apiales; family Apiaceae; genus Apium; species Apium graveolens. Next base: position 132,535,630 of record NC_133654.1, read on the forward strand.
TTAAATTCGGGTTGTAAATAGGTTAAGTTGGTGAGAATATATTATAATGAGGATTATTATTATTTATGTAGGATCTCGAGACGAGGGAAAACTTGCCATAAAGGTCGAGTAAAGCTCCAGTTGCTCCTACCAGTCAGACCAGACCAGCCTTTCTCAAGACAAGTGATTCAACTTGTCCTTCATATTTACTGCTAATAGTTCATACATTGCTGCAACTATCCTGTGTCATTTGATATATTAAATCAAGCATATCTTATGTTTATATTTGAATTATATAAAAATGCCATGAACCCTCGAGTACGTATTACAAAGTGGTCTTATCATGATAGTATATTAAAGTAATTCGAATGCCAGGATAAAAGAAAGGGTAGTTATAACTCTTGGTTGATTCTCTTGATTAACATGCTGATGATTCCTAAGTATTGATATCTCATCCTGATACTTGAACCCCTATAGAACATTACCTTGAACCCTAAAAGCCAGATACTTATCAAAGTGATTCCTCATTGATTGATACCCCTCTTTCTTATCCTGAAGCTTGATAATTCTGATATATCCTGAGTTAAAGATCATTTCTGCATACCTTAATACCCTTAGTATTCATGAAGCTTATCTTCTTGATGATCCAGCACTTGAACCTTGATGAGAAACCATTTCTTAAAGCCCAATTTGGCATTACCCTTTATAATATCCTATAGCCTCACTAAATCCCCTTGTCCAATCTTTGATATATGAAAACCACTCAGTTACTTTAATAGAGTATAGTTTTGTGAATCATGGCCCTGAGATTTAGTACCATATTTCCCGTGTTTCGAGTTGATCTATAATCCCTTGATAAAAAAAATGTTTACTAGAAAAGAGATTTTGTTATAAATCGACATCAATTTTTGAAATAAATAAAATGTGGGTTTTCAGTCCCAAAGGGGGATAAATGTTTTCTTTGAATAGTGGATCTGGACTGAGACGCGAGTCTTTTCCACACTAATATTAGGCTTAAAAGTTGCTTAGAGATTCCCATTAATGTTTTAGAACCCAACGAGGTTCGGGATTACTTCGCGGCTGATCACCGGCTGTAATCCGTAGCGTCATAAAATAATTTTGATTAAGATATGATTTTTTTAAAATTGTTTATCACACCCCCAACTTAAACAACAAAATAAATATAGCTATAACATCTTTTTAATGAAGAATACACAACCAACTACAAGATCTTACAGTTTAGGGTTTGGAACAGCCCATCACTACCAACTATTACATCTGTTTACAAATACCGAGTCCTCACACAACTATTATTACTTATTCTACCTGAGCTCGAACATAAGCATCAATATCACAGGTCTTACAGGCAGTCTGCTTGAATCTAACCATAGATGCTAGCTGTAATATCAGGGTAAAGCAAGAAGTGAGCCAAATGCTAAACAAGTGCGAACAGTACGACACAAAACATAAATTGAGATATACTTTTAAGAATGACAATGGAAAGTCATAACTAATGATAACGAGAGATAAAACTATGTGAGATGGCATTATTTTGCTTGCATCAAAACAATTTTAAAATCATGTCTTAATCAAAATCATTTTATGACGCTACGGATTACAGCCGGTGATTAGCCGCGAAGTAATCCCGAACCTCGCTGGGTTCTAAAACATTAACGGGAATCCCTAGGCAACTTTTAAGCCTAATATAAATGTGGAAAGGACTCGCGTCTCAGTCCAGATCCACTATTCAAGAAAACATTTATCCCCCTTTGGGACTGAAAACCCACATTTTATTTATTTCAAAAGCTGATGCCGAATTGTAACAAAATCTCTTTTAACAGTAAATATTTTTATCAAGAGATTATAGATCAACTCGAAACATGGGAAATATGGTACTAAATCTCAGGGCCATGATTTACAAAACTTTACTCTATTAGGGTAACCAAAAGGTTTTCATATGTCAGAACTTGGACAGGAAAATATGGTGAGACTAATGGATAATATGAAGGGGTAATGCCAAACTGGGCTTAAAGCAATGGTTTCTCGTCAAGGTACAGGTGTTGGATCATTAAGAAGATAAGCTTCAGGAATACTATGGGTGTTAAGGTAATGATCTCTAGCTCATGATGTATATATATATATCAGAATTGTCAAGCTTTAGGATAGGAAAGAGGGTTTCAATCAATGAGGAATCATGTTGGTAAGTTTCTGACTATCAGAGTTCAAGGTAAGGTTCTATAAGGGTTCAAGTATCAGGATGAGATATCAATACTTAGGAATCATCAGCATGTTAATCAAGAGGATCAATCAAGTAATATAACAACTCTTCATTTTATCATGGCATTTAACTATCATGAAAATACTTTTGAACTACTTGCAATACATACTCGAGGGTTCATGGCATTTCTATATAATTCAAAGATAAACGAAAGATACGCTTGATTTAAACATATCAAAATGACTCATGATAATTGCATCGATATATATGAACTGTTTATAGTAAATATGAAGGTCAAGTTGAATCACTTGCCTTGAGATAGGCTGGTCTGGTCTGACTGGTAGGAGCAATTGGAGCTTCACTCGACTTTTATGGCAAGTTTTCCCTCGTCTGGAGATCCTACATAAATAATAATAATCCTCATTATAATATATTCTTACCATCTTAACCTATTTACAACCCGAAATAAAACATGGATGACACTTAGGCCTATACGCACCTAATTTATATCCACCTTTATATTTCAAATGTACACACGTAGCCACATAATCACATATCGTAAATTAATACCAAATAACACCATAATGCAACACTAGGCTTGGATGATCTCGACTCATAACTTAAGTCACTTGGTCGCTAAACTAGACAAAGTCTTCAAATTTTGGCTTCCTAACTCGATGTTCCTTTCTTAAATTATCCAAAACCTATTGACCCTCACTTATGCCTTTTGCTCTACTGACCTTATACTATCTTACAACTATGGTGGTCGACCTAATACTCACTTCTAAGTGTTCTAAAACTATGTGATAAGTGATAGTGCTCACTGGTGCAAATTTCAGAATGACAACTATAGTTTCTTGAGTGCATTAGGCACTCTTAAACTACAAGTTTTCCTTCAAAACTTTTACACAAGACTCTCCTGACCTAAGGGCATCTCACAAACTTGATGTGGCTCAAGGGCCTGGTTTGGGCCTTCCTGGGCCTAAGCTAAAAGTCCAAGGTTCCCCTGTTTTTCTGGCCAGAAAATGCCCTGATTTGAATTAACTTGTGACACATGGTTCTAACTCATATCCCATTAACTATGGTTGAAAAAACATCTCTGACACTCCCTCTAACTAAGGCCCAATAGGACCTAATGAGAGCCTACCCATGACATGGTCAAATCTCCCTATTTCTAAGTTGCAACAAAACTGTCCCCTGCTAGACAGATTTTGTTATTCTACTTGTGCACCTAACCAAATGACATGCAAACCTCCAACCAACTCCTAAAACCTTTTATATACTCCCAATACTAACTTCGGGTGGCTTGGGCCTCAAAGTGCACACCAATGACATGGTCAAAACTCACTCTAAACCTCAGAGTACTAAACTGATTTTCTGCAGAAACTATAACTCTCATTTCTCCAAGGTTTTAACTTGACAAACTCAACTACCAACAACCCAATACTCAAACCAAGACTTAAACATGGCAATCTACTGAACTAACTCCCTTATTCTCAAAATAACCTTGGGTGAGATCATCCTTACCTAAGGTACAATTATGGCAAAATAAGAGAATCTACACTTCACAAATCACAAATCTTCATGCTTTTGAAACAACAAGGTATGCATTTTTATAAAAGACGATCACGAATTATTACCATGCAACAAGAAGCATAAATCAATATTAACACATTATACCTACTGAAATTAAGACTCACTAACAAAATCTTTCCAAATGATTAAAATCTTACAACATTCTAAGAGAAATCCTCATGCATGCATGCCTTCGGGTTTTTCAAACCAAAACAACACATTTTCTATATATATTCCATCTTAAAATTGAAATGCAAGCCTAGCATACGGTATACCTAGATGATCACTTAGCATGCAAGGAGTTTTATCAATTTTCACCACAAAATTCAAGTCATTATCACATAAACATGCAAAAATTGATCAAAACAACAAGAATGATTTCAAGGACCATCCATTCGGCTCCCATATGGTCATGGCCGAATGAAATGGATGGAAATGGCCATTAAATCATCAAGAGTTTTCTTCTCAAGACTTGGCACTTATCCATTCCTTGTAGTCCTCTCAAAAACAACCTTAAATCCATAAGAATCAAGATTGTATTTTGAGTTTCACTAATACCTTTACATGCAACCCTTAAACTTAAACTTTCTACTCAAAACTCTTTGAAATATGAATGATCATGGTATGGGAGATAACATTTACTTGTATAAAGAGTAGAAGCTTGGTGGAGAAATGAAGAAAAATGGGGAGGGGTGGTTCTCAGCTAAAGGCCGAGAGTGAGGGCGAAGGAGGGCCGAGAGGAGGGAGAAGGGGAGGGAGGAGAGAGTGAGGTGTGGGTGGAGTATGAGAATGATCATGACATTTGCTTGTTTTTATGGTATTTGATTTGACAAAATTTGAGTGGAAAGGAGAATTGACAAGTCTATCCCTCCACTTATACTTGGTGCATTTTGCATGCAAGGGTAAAGAAGGAAATTGGCTAGAGAAATAAGAGTTAGTGGGGTTGGAATTGTCCTCTTTGTCCTTGAAAAGAATGAGAGGGGGGTTTGCATGCAAGGGCTTTCTTGTAATTTGCTAAATATGACAACTAAAATTTATAATGATTTATTTGTATAAAATAAAATACAAGTTCAAAAATTATAAAATTTATATTATAAAATAACTTAGATTTTTAGAGACTTTATAAAATCATTTTCAAAATTTGTGAACAAAATACCTTTTAAAAGAAAAAATTTCCAAAGCTTAGAATATTCCTTATAAATCAAAAATAAAGAAATTAAATAAACTCTTGCTTTGAAGAATCATATACTACACAAAGCAAATTTATAATGCAGAAATTTTCACTCACACTAGCGTACAATCATTGAATATATTTTCATTTGACTTTAATATTATACCAAATCCACAAATAATATTACATAAAATGCCGGTCGTAACATCCTCTCCCCCTTAAGGGATTCTGTCCCCAGAATCTAAGAGAAAAGATTAGGATGCCGGGAACGCATATCAGACTCTAACTCCCAAGTCGACTCTTCGACCTTAGGGTTCCTCCAAAGTACTTTTACTAACTATACTGACTTATTTCTAAGACTCTTTACTTGCCAGTCGAGTATTTTAACCGGTTGCTCCATAAATGACCAGTCTGCCTGAATTTCTACAGGTTCATATTCTATCACATGGCTAGCGTTATGATTGTACTTTTTAACCAACGACACATGGAACACTTTATGCACATGCTGATACTGAGGTGGTAAGGCCAACTCGTAGGCCACCTTTCCTAATTGACTCAAAATCTCAAAAGGACCTATGTATCTAGGTGCTAACTTCCCTTTCTTGCCAAATCTCATCAACCCTTTTCTAGGTGACACCTTCAGCAACACAGCTTCGCCAATTTGGAATTGAACGTCCTTACGCGCTGGATCCGCATACTTCCTCTGTCTATCTTGAGCAACAAGCAACCTTTTCTGAATTAACTTGACCGAGTCATGCAACTGTTGTACCAAATCCGAGCCGAGAATTCTTCCTTCTCCTACTTCATCCCAACTTGTTGGTGATCTACATTTTCGCCCATACAAAGCTTCGTATGGTTGCATGCCGATACTGGAATGATAGTTGTTGTTGTAAGAGAATTCAATCAACGGCAAATGGTCGTCCCAACTTCCTGCAAAATCGATTGCACAACTGCGCAACATGTCTTCAATTGTTTGAATTGTCCTTTCACTCTGGCCATCAGTCTGTGGGTGGTACGCCGTGCTCATATTCAACTTTGTGCCAAGACATTCCTGAAATTGCTTCCAGAATCTCGAGTTAAATCGGGGATCTCTGTCTGAAACTATTGATACGGGTACTCCATGCCTTAGTATGATTTCACGCACATACAGATGAACCAACTTGTCCAATGACGACTTCTCGTTTATTGGAAGGAAATGCGCCGACTTCGTAAGACGATCAATTATAACCCATATTGCGTCATGTCCAGATTTCGTTCATGGTAGTCCTACTATAAAGTCCATAGCGATATTTTCCCATTTCCATTCTGGAATCTTCAGGGGCTGAATTAATCCGCTTGGTCGTTGATGTTCTGCCTTTACTTTCTGACAAGTATAGCACTTCGCAACCCATTTTGCCACGTCTCGCTTCATATTTGGCCACCAAAAGTTCTTCTTTAAGTCTCGATACATCTTGGTGCTTCCCGGATGGATTAAAAATTTCGAATTGTGGGCTTCATGGAGGATCTCATTCTTTAATTCAGGTACATGGGGAATCCATATTCTGGATGAAAACCTTAGTATCCCTTGCTCATCCCTTTGAGTATTAATCTCCTCTCCAGATAACTGATTCTTCTCTTTTTCCATTACTTCCTCTTGACACTTCTTTATCTTTTCCACTAGTGTTGGCTGAAAGGTCATTGCACGACAAACTTCCTCGACTTTTCCATAAGCACAAAGTTCCAATTCCAATTTTTCGATTTCTTCAGATAACTCTTTTGATGTTATCATCATATTCAATCTCTCCTTCCTACTCAGAGCATCGGCCACTATGTTCGCCTTTCCAGGATGTAATTTATCGAACAGTCATAGTCCTTGATCAATTCCAGCCATCTCCTCTGCCTCATATTGAGCTCTTTCTGAGTAAAAATGTACTTTAAACTCTTGTGATCCGTGTAGATTTCACACTTCTCTCCGTAGAGGTAATGACTCCAAATCTTAAGTGCGAACACTATGGCGGCTAGTTCCAAGTCATGCGTCGGGTACTTTAACTCATGTGGTTTCAACTGTCTTGACGCATATGCGATCACTTTACTGTGTTGCATCAACACACAACCCAAACCCTTATGTGAAGCATCGCTGAATACTACAAAATTCCCTTGATCATCTGGAAGTACCAACACCGGAGCTGTTACTAACTTTTGCTTCAACTCTTGAAAGCTATCTTCACATTCTGCACTCCATTCAAACTTTTGATTCTTTCTGGTTAACTTGGTCAATGGCGTGGCGATCTTCGAGAAATCGTTGATGAATCTCCTATAGTATCCGGCCAATCCTAGAAAACTTTGCACTTCCGTAGGAGTCTTTGGCCTCTCCCAACTCATAACTGCCTCAATCTTTGCCGGATCCACTTTAACTTCCTCATTTCCAATGACATGCCCCAAAAATTGAACTTCCTTTAACCAAAACTCACATTTGGTAAAGTTGGCATACAACTTCTCTTGTCGGAGTATCTCCAATGCTATCGAGAGGTGCTGCTTATGTTCTTCTTCCGACTTAGAATAAATAAGGATGTCATCAATGAATACCACAACAAATTTGTCCAAATACTTCTTAAATACCCGATTCATCAGATCCATAAATGCGGCCGGAGCGTTGGTTAATCCAAACGGCATTACTAGGAATTCATAATGCCCATATCTGGTCCTGAATGCGGTCTTGGGAATATCTTCTTCTTTGATCTTTAATTGATGGTATCCCGATCTCAAATCAATCTTCGAAAAGCATTTTGCTCCCTTCAACTGATCAAAAAGGTCATCTATCCTTGGTAGCGGGTAGCGGTTCTTGATCGTTACCTTATTCAACTCCCGATAATCTATGCATAGTCGCATACTCCCATCTTTCTTCTTTACAAACAGAACAGGTGCTCCCCATGGCGACGCACATGGCCGTATCACTCCCTTATCCAATAATTCTTGTAGCTGGCTCGCCAACTCTTTCATTTCTGCTGGTGCCATCCTATATGGGGCCTTTAAAACTGGTTCCGTGCCTGGAGCAAGGTTGATCTCGAACTCAATTTGTCGATCTGGTGGTAAGCCTGGTAGTTCGTCAGGAAACACATCGGGGAACTCGTTAACTACAGGAATATCTTCCATGCTGGGGCTGCCTCTCTCTGAATCCACTACATATGCCAGGAACGACTCACAACCTTTTCTAAGTAACTTCTTAGCCTGAACAATTGTAAGAAATAGTTGCTCTTGCCTTTGCCCCTTAAATACTACATTCTCTCCACTCTTCGTCTTTAAATACACTCTCTTGGTCTTACAATTTATCTGAGCGCTATTCTCTCCTAACCAATCCATTCCTAAAATTATATCAAACTCTCCCAACTTGAATAGTATCAAGTCGGCTGAGAACTTATATCCCGAAATATCAATCTCATACTTTGGACAAAATTGATTCACAGGAATCTTCTCTTGATTCGCAATTACCATATTTACTACCTCACTCATAACCATTGTATCACATTGGAGCTTATCAATAAAAGATTCTGATATGAAAGATCTTGTTGCTCCCGAATCAATCAAAACTTTAGCTTTGACATTATTGAGTAAAAGTGTACCTGCTATCACCTCAGAATTCTGAACAGCATCCTTCATCTTTAGATCAAATATCCTTGCAGTTGATTGCGGGGTTGGTGTGGGTGGTGGAGGTAATGCCAATACCTCGGCTGACACACTCGCACTAGTACTTGCCACATTCATTAGAGCTTTGACTGGTTCGGTTGCCTTGCACTCCCTAGCTATGTGTCCAGTCTTCCCACACTTGTAGCACGTAACTCCTAGCTTCGGCATCTTGCACTCATTTGCCAAATGTCCCTTCTGATTGCACCTGTAACACGTCATGCTCAGCTTATTGCACACTCTGGGGTGCCTTCTTCCATAGTGCTTGCATTCCGGTCTCTGGAACCTGTTTTCTCCAACTTGCCCTTGGGTTGCCTGGTTGTTTCCTTTTGATTCTTGCCTTTTGCCCAAATTTCCCTTCTTTTGAAAATTTCCGCCCTTCTGGAAACCAATCCTCTTTATATTCCGATCTTGTGAACTTCCAGCTTCAGACTTTTCTCCATAAAATGGAACCTTACTCTTCTTGTTATCCCTCTCTTTCCTTGACTACATCCCATTATTCTCAATCAGAGCAGCTTTCTGTACTACTCCCGCATAAGTTTCAAGCTCAAACATAGCCACCCTATCTCTGATCCAAGGCTCCAATCGTTGCTGAAATTTCTTTGCTTTTTCCTCCTCAGTGCTGGTATACTTTGTCACAAACCTTGACAACTCAGTAAACTTCTTCTCATACTCCAATACAGTCATGTTCCCTTGCTTCAACTCAAGAAATTTTAGCTCCATCTGATTCTGCATGTACTTAGGGTAATACTTGTCCAGAAATAACTTCTTAAATCTCTCCCAAGAAACCTGTTGAGTGACTTCCATAGCCTTTACTGATTCCCCCCAATAGATAACTTCTCCCTTCAAGAAGTAAGTAGCATACGGCGTCTTCTGTTCGTCTCCTAACTGTACCAACTCAAAAGCCCTTTCCATCTCCTTGATCCATGTGTTAGCTATCACTGGATCAATGGTATCATGAAATGCAAGTGGATTCACATTCTGAAAAGCCTTGAAAGTGACAATTTGTCTAGGTGGTACTGGTGGTTCAGGTGGTTGGTGTGGCTCACGGTTATCTTGGTTTTCAATTCGTTGTTGAAGAGTTAGTTGTTGTTGAGCTATAGCATTGGTTTGCTGTTGCAAGGTTTCCAGTAGTCGAAGAATATTTAGGTCTGTGGTGGAGGTGGTTGTTGGGTTCTTCTTTTTGGGAGGCATGATCCTGAAATAAGAGTTGTGTCAAAATAGATATGAATGATAAAATGATTCAAGGGTATCGCATGACATTCTCATTTACATATGGGGTCAAGTTTCCAAATTAAGTAGATATGATGATAAAAATATAAAATAACAGTTGAGAGCAAATGGAACAATAGCACATAATTATTGAAATTTTAAAGGTCACAGTACATAGGATTGGGACATAGTCTGTTTCTAGGAATAACAGGCTTATTTAAAGGAAACAACGGGAACAACTGGGGATTCCATAGAGTCTGATAGTACAACAACATGAAAGGTAAATGGAAAGAACTAAGGCTCCACTCCATCTGAACGGGGCTTGGTAGTCTTTTCCTCTCGAAGCGTCTTCACAATGCTCTGGAGCTCATCCGCCACCATCTGAATGACATACTAGCTGGTGCGGTCCCGGTGCGCTGGCATCTCCTCAAGCTTAGTGTTGACGTACTGAACCAAGGTCTCAAGTCTCGCAGTCATCTGCTCCTTGGGCTTCCCTTCGTAGTTTCGGCTGTCTGGATACACATTCTTCAGTCGGTCTATCAGTCCGTCGTACTTGCGCTGAAGCATGTCGAACTCGCGCCTCAACTCAGCATACACGGAGAAAGCAATAGTGTCATCCGACCCTGAGGATGACGAGGAATGCACCCTTTGCTGACAACCAATAAGAGGAGTATTAATAATAATTTACTTAACCTACTCTCTCGCATAATATCTATAACCTACACACAAATCCTATAACCTATTTGGGCTGTCCAGGGACTCTAAACCGTAGCTCTGATACCAAAACCTGTCACACCCCCAACTTAAACAGCAAAATAAATATAGCTATTACATCAATTTAATGAAGAATACACAACCAACTCCAAGATCTTACAGTTTAGGGTTTAGAACAGCCCATCACTACCAACTATTACATCTGTTTACTAATACCAAGTCCTCACACAACTATTATTACTTATTCTACCTGAGCTCGAACATAAGCATCAGCATCACAGGTCTTACGGGCAGTCTGCTTGAATCTAACCATAGCTGCAAGCTGTAATATCAGGGTAAAGCAAGAAGTGAGCCAAATGTTCAACAAGTGCTAACAGTACGACACAAAACATAAATTGAGATATACTTTTAAGAATGACAATGGAAAGACATAACTAATGATAACGAGAGATAAAACTATGTGAGATGGCATCATTTTGCTTGCATCAAAACAATTTTAAAATCATGTCTTAATCAAAATTATTTTATGACGCTACGGATTACAGCCGGTGATCAGCCGCGAAGTAATCCCGAACCTCGCTGGGTTCTAAACATTAACGGGAATCCCTAGGCAACTTTTAAGCCTAATATAAGTGTGGAAAGGACTCGCGTCTCAGTCCAGATCCACTATTCAAGAAAACATTTATCCCCCTTTGGGACTGAAAACCCACATTTTATTTATTTCAAAAGCTGATGCCGAATTGTAACAAAATCTCTTTTAACAGTAAATATTTTTATCAAGGGATTATAGATCAACTCGGAACATGGGAAATATGGTACTAAATCTCAGGGCCATGATTCACAAAACTTTACTCTATTAGGGTAACCAAAAGGTTTTCATATGTCAGAACTTGGACAGGAAAATATGGTGAGACTAATGGATAATATGAAGGGGTAATGCCAAACTGGGCTTAAAGCAATGGTTTCTCGTCAAGGTACAGGTGTTGGATCATTAAGAAGATAAGCTTCAGGAATACTATGGGTGTTAAGGTAATGATCTCTAGCTCAGGATGTATATATATATATATCAGAATTATCAAGCTTTAGGATAGGAAAGAGGGTTTCAATCAATGAGGAATCATGTTGGTAAGTTTTTGACTATCAGAGTTCAAGGTAAGGTTCTATAGGGGTTCAAGTATCAGGATGAGATATCAATACTTAGGAATCATCAGCATGTTAATCAAGAGGATCAATCAAGTAATATAACAACTCTTCATTTTATCATGGCATTTAACTATCATGAAAAGACTTTTGAACTACTTGCAATACATACTCGAGGGTTCATGGCATTTCTATATAATTCAAAGATAAACGAAAGATACGCTTGATTTAAACATATCAAAATGACTCAGGATAATTGCATCGATATATATGAACTATTTATAGTAAATACGAAGGTCAAGTTGAATCACTTGCCTTGAGATAGGCTGGTCTGGTCTGACTGGTAGGAGCAACTAGAGCTTCACTCGACTTTTATGGCAAGTTTTCCCTCGTCTCGAGATCCTACATAAATAATAGTAATCCTCATTATAATAAATTCTTACCATCTGAATCTATTTACAACCCGAAATTAAACATGGATGGCACTTAGGCCTATACGCACCTAATTTATATCCACCTTTATATTTCAAATGTACACACGTAGCCACATAATCACATATCGTATATTAATACCAAATAACACCATAATGCGACAAAGTCTTCAAATTTTGGCTTCCTAACTCGATGTGTCTTTCCTAAATTATCCAAAACCTATTGACCCTCACTTGTGCCTTTTGCTCTACTGACCTTATACTATCTTACAACTATGGTGGTCGACCTAATACTCACTTCTAAGTGTTCTAAGACTATGTGATAAGTGATAGTGCTCACTGGTGCAAATTTCAGAATGACAACTATAGTTTCTTTAGTGCATTAGGCACTCTTAAACTACAATTTTTCCTTCAAAACTTTTACACAAGACTCTCCTGACCTAAGGGCATCTCACAAACTTGATGTGGCTCAAGGGCCTGGCTTGGGCCTTCCTGGGCCTAAGCTAAAAGTCCAAGGTTCCCCTGTTTTTCTGGGCAGATAATGCCCTGACTTGAATTAACTTGTGACACATGTTTCTAACTCATATCCTATGAACTATGGTTGGAAAAACTTCTATGACACTCCCTCTAACTAAGGCCCAATAGGGCCTAATGAGGGCCTACCCATGACATGGTCAAATCTCCCTATTTCTAAGTTGCAACAAAACTGTCCCCTGCTGGACAGATTTTGTTATTCTACTTGTGCACCTAACCAAATGACATGCAAACCTCCAACCAACTCCTAAAACCTTTTATATACTCCCAATACTAACTTCTGGTGGCTTGGGCCTAAAAGTGCACACCAATGACATGGTCAAAACTCACTCTAAACCTCAGGGTACTAAACTGATTTTCTGCAGAAACTATAACTCTCATTTCTCCAAGGTTTTGACTTGACAAACTCAACTACCAACAACCCAATAATCAGACCAAGACTTAAACATGGCAATCTACGGAACTAACTCCCTTATTCTCAAAATAACCTTGGGTGAGATCATCCTTACCTAAGGTACAATTATGGCAAAACAAGAGAATCTACACTTCACAAATCACAAATCTTCATACTTTTTAAACAACAAGGTATGCATTTTTATAAAAGATGATCACGAATTATTACCATGCAACAAGAAGCATAAATCAATATTAACACATTATACCTACTGAAATTAAGGCTCACTAACAAAATCTTTCCAAATGATCAAAATCTTACAACATTCTAAGAGAAATCCTCATGCATGCATGCCTTCGGGTTTTTCAAACAAAAACAACACATTTTCTACATATATTCCATCTTAAAATTGACATGCAAGCCTAGCATAAGGTATACCTAGATGATCACTTAGCATGCAAGGAGTTTTATCAATTTTCACCACAAAATTCAAGTCATTATCACATAAACATGTAAAAATTGATCAAAACAACAAGAATGATTTCAAGGACCATTCATTCGGCTCCCATATGGTCATGGCCGAATGAAATGGATGGAAATGGCCATTAAATCATTAAGAGTTTCCTTCGCAAGACTTGGCACTTATCCATTCCTTGTAGTCCGCTCAGAAACAACCTTGAATCCATAAGAATCAAGATTGTATTTTGAGTTTCACTAAAACCTTTACATGCAACCCTTAAACTTAAACTTTCTACTCAAAACTCTTTGAAATAAGAATGATCATGGTATGGGAGATAACATTTACTTGTATAAATAGTAGAAGCTTGGTGGAGAAATGAAGAAAAATGGGGAGGGGTGGTTCTCGGCTAAAGGCTGAGAGTGAGGGGGAAGGAGGGCCGAGAGGAGGGAGGAGAGAGTGAGGTGTGGGTGGAGTATGAGAATGATCATGACATTTGCTTGTTTTTATGGTATTTGATTTGACAAAATTTGAGTGGAAAGGAGAATTGACAAGTCTATCCCTCCACTTGTACTTGGTGCATTTTGCATGCAAGGGTAATGAAGGAAATTGGCTAGAGAAATAAGAGTTAGTGGGGTTGGAATTGTCATCTTTCTCCTTGAAAAGAATGAGAGGGGGGTTTGCATGCAAGGGCTTTCTTGTAATTTGCTAAATATGATAACTAAAATTTATAATTATTTATTTTTATAAAATAAAATACAAGTTTAAAAATTATAAAATTTATATCATAAAATAACTTGGATTTTTAGAGACTTTATAAAATCATTTTCAAAATTTGTGAACAAAATACCTTTTAAAAGAAATTTTTTCCAAAGCTTAGAATATTCCTTATAAATCAAAAATAAAGAAATTAAATAAACTCTTGCTTTGAAGAATCATATACTACACAAAGCAAATTTATAATGCAGAAATTTTCACTCACACTAGCGTACAATCATTGAATATATTTTCATTTGACTTTAATATTATACCAAATCCACAAATAATATTACATAAAATGCTGGTCGTAACATTGTTTGATACCAACAAAATGATGCCATCACCCAAAGTTTTATCTCTCATTATCATTGGTCATGTCCTCCCATTGACATTCTTTAATATATATCTCTCGATTTATGTTTTGTATCGTATTGTTTAGCGCTTGTTGAGCATTTGGCTCACTCCTTGCTTTACCCTGATTTTACAGCTAGCAGCTATGGTTAGATTCAAGCAGACTGCCCGTAAGACCTGTAATGTTGATGCCTATGTTCGAGCTCAGGTAGAATAAGTGATAGTAGTTTGTGTGAGGACTCGGTATTTAAAATCAGTTGTAATAGATGATAGTGTTGGGCTGTTCCAAACCCTAAACTGTAAGATCTTGGATTTGGGTATGTTTATTTATTATTAAATGTTGTAATAGTTATATTTAATTTGTTGTTTAAGTTGGGGTGTGACAGGTTTTGGTATCAGAGCGACGGTTTAGAGTCCCTGGACAGCCCAAATAGGTTAAAGGGTATATGTGTAGGTTATAGATAATATGCGAGAGAGTAGGTTAAGTAAGTTTATTATTAATACTCCTCTTATTGGTTTGTCAGCAAAAGGCGCATTCCTCGTCATCCTCTGGTTCGGACGACACTATTGCTTTCACCGTGTATGCTGAGTTGAGGCGCGAGTTTGATATGCTTCAGGGAAAGTACGACCGACTGATAGACCGACTGAAGAACATGTACCCGGACAGCCGAAACTATGAAGGGAAGCCCAAGGAGCAGATGACTGCGAGACTTGAGACCTTGGTTCAGTACGTTAACACTAAGCTTGAGGAGATGCCAGCGCACCGGGACCGCACCAGCCAGTATGTCATTCAGATGGTGGCGGATGAGCTCCAAAGCATTGTGAAGACGCTTCGAGAGGAAAAGACTACCAAGCCCCGTTCAGATGGAGTGGAGCCTTAGGTCTTTCCATTTACCTTTCATGTTATTGTACTATCAGACTCCGTAGAATTTCCCAGTTGTTTCTGTTATTTCCTTTAAATAAGCCTGTAGATCCTAGAATCAGATTATGACCTTTAAATTTCAAAAATCATGCTCTATTGTTCCAATTGCTCTCAACTGTTATTATACACTTTTATATGCATCATCATATCTGCTTAATTTGAAACCTGACCTCACATGTAAATAAGAAAGCCATGCGATACCCTCGAATTGTTTTATTATTCATATCTGTTTTGACATAACTCTTATTTCAAGATCATGCCTCCCAAAAAGAACCCAACAACCACATCCACCACAGACCCAAATATTCTTCGACTACTGGAAACTTTGCAACAACAAACCAATGCTATAGCCCAACAACTACTAACTCTTCAACAGCGAATTGAGAACCAAGATAACCGTGAACCACACCAACCACCTGAACCACCAGTAACACCTAGACAAATTGTCACTTTCAAGCCTTTTCAGAATGTGAATCCACCTGCATTTCATGATACCACTGATCCAGTAATAGCTAACACATGGATCAAGGAGATGGAAAGGGCTTTTGAGTTGGTACAGTTAGGAGATGATCAGAAGACGCCGTATGCTACTTAGTTCTTGAAGGGCGAAGTCATCTATTGGTGAGAATCAGTAAAAGCTATGGAAGCAACTCAACAGGTTTCTTGGGAGAGATTTAAGAAGTTATTTCTGGACAAGTATTACCCTAAGTACATGCAGAATCAGATGGAGCTTAAATTTTTGGAGCTGAAGCAAGGGAACATGACTGTACTGGAGTATGAGAAGAAGTTCACTAAGTTGTCAAGGTTTGTGACAAAGCATACCAGCACCGAGGAAGAAAAAGCGAAGAAATTTCAGCAAGGATTGGAGCCTTGGATCAGAGATAGAGTGGCTATGATTGAGCTTGAAACTTATGCGGGAGTAGTTCAGAAAGCTGCTCTGATTGAGAATAATGGGATGTAGTCAAGGAAGGAGAGGGATAACAAGAAGAGGAAGGTTCCATTTTATGGAGAAAAGTCTGAAGCGGGAAGTTCACAAGATCGGAATTTAAAGAGGATCGGATTCCAGAAGGGCGGAAATTTTCAAAAGAAGGGAAATTTGGGTAAAAGGCAAGAATCAAAGGGGAACAACCAGGCAAGCCAATGACAAGTTGGAGAAAACAGATTCCAGAGACCCGAATGCAAGCACTGTGGAAGAAGGCACCCCGGAGTGTGTAATAAGTTGAGCATGACATGCTATAGGTGCAATCAGAAGGGACATTTGGCGAATGAGTGCAAGATGCCGAAGCCAGGAGTTATGTGCTACAAGTGTGGGAAAACTGGACATATAGCTAGGGAGTGCAAGGCAACCAGACCAGTCAAAGCTCTGATGAATGTGGCAAACACCAGTGCGAGCGTGCCAGTTGAGGTATTGGCATTACCTTCACCACCAACACCAACCCCGCAAGCAACAGCAAGGACATTTGATCTGAAGATGAAGGATGCTGTTCAGAATTCTGAGGTGATAGCATGTACACTTTTACTCAATAATGTCAAAGCTAAAGTATTGATTGATTCGGGAGCAACAAGATCTTTCATATCAGAAACTTTTGTTGATAAGCTTCAATGTGATAAAATGATTATGAGCGAGGTAGTAAATGTGGAAATTGCGAACGAAGAGAAGATTCCTGTGAATCAATTCTGTCCGAAGTGTGAGATTGATATTTCGGGGTATAAGTTTTCAGCCGACTTGATACTCTTTAAGTTGGGAGAGTTTGATATAATTTTAGGCATGGATTGGTTAGGAGAAAATAACGCTCAGATTAATTGTAAGACCAAGAAAGTGTATTTAAAGGCGAAGAGTGGAGAGAAGGTAGTATTTAAATGGCAGAGGCAAGAACAACTATTTCTCACAATTGTTCAGGCTAAGAAGCTACTTAGAAAAGGTTGTGAGTCATTCCTAGCGTATGTATTGGATTCAGAAAAGGGCAACCCCAACATAGAAGATATCCTTGTAGTTAACGAGTTTCCCGATGTGTTTTCAGATGAACTACCATGCTTAGCACCAGATCGACAAATCAAGTTCGAGATCAACCTTGCTCTAGGAACGGAACCAGTTTCAAAGGCCCCATATAGGATGGCACCAGCAGAAATGAAAGAGTTGGCGAGCCAGCTACAAGAATTGTTAGATAAAGGAGTGATATGGCCAAGTACGTCGCCATGGGGAGCACCTGTTCTGTTTGTCAAGAAGAAAGATGGGAGTATGCGACTATGCATAGATTATCGAGAGTTAAATAAGGTCACGATCAAGAACCGCTACCCGCTACCAAGAATAGATGACCTTTTTGATCAGCTAAAAGGAGCAAAGTGCTTTTCAAAGATTGACTTGAGATCGGGATACCATCAATTAAAGATCAAAGAAGAAGATACTCCCAAGACATCATTTAGGACCAGATATGGGCATTATGAATTCCTAGTAATGCCGTTTATATTGACCAACGCCCCGACCGCATTTATGGATCTGATGAATCGAGTATTTAAGCAGTATTTGGACAAGTTTGTTGTGGTATTCATTGATGACATCCTTATTTATTCAAGTCGGAAGAAGAACATAAACAGCACCTCTGGATAGCATTGGAAATACTTCGTCAAGAGAAGTTGTATGCCAAGTTTACCAAATGTGAGTTTTGGTTAAAGGAAGTTCAATTTTTGGGGCATGTCATTGGAAATGAAGGAGTTAAAGTGGATCCGGCAAAGATTGAGGTAGTTATGAGTTGGGAGAGGCCAAAGACTCCTACGGAGGTGCGAAGTTTTCTAGGGTTGGCAGGATACTATAAAAGGTTCGTCAAGGATTTTTCGAAAGTCGCCACGCCATTGACCAAGTTAACCAGAAAGAATCAAAAGTTTGAATAGAGTGTAGAATGTGAGGATAGCTTTCAAGAGTTGAAGTAGAGATTGGTAACAGCTCCGGTGTTAGTACTTCCAGATGACCAAGGAAACTTTGTGATATTCAGCGACGCTTCACATAAGGGATTGGGTTGTGTGTTAATGCAACACAGTAAGGTGATCGCGTATGCGTCAAGACAGTTGAAACTGCATGAGTTGAAGTACCCGACGCATGACTTGGAACTAGCCGCCATAGTGTTCGCACTTAAGATTTGGAGACATTACCTCTACAGAGAAAAGTGTGAAATCTACACGGATCACAAGAGTTTAAAGTACATTTTCACTCAGAAGGAGCTCAATATGAGGCAGAGGAGATGGTTGGAATTGATCAAGGACTATGACTGTTCGATAAATTACCATCTTGGAAAGGCGAATGTTGTGGCCGATGCTCTAAGTAGGAAGGAGAGACTGAATATGATGACAACATCAAAGGAATTATCTGAAGAAATCAAGAGATTTGAACTAAAACTTTGTGATTGTGGAAAAGTTGAAGAAGTTTGTCCTGCAATGACTTTTCAGCCAACATCAGTGGAAAAGATAAAGAAATGTCAAGAAGAAGTAATGGAGAAAGAGAAGAATCAGTTATCTGGAGAGGAGATTAATACTCAAAGGGATGAACAAGGGATACTAAGGTTTTCTTCCAAAATATGGATTCCTCATGTACCTGAAATAAAGAATGAGATCCTACATGAAGCCCACAATTCGAAATTTTCAATCCACCCGGGAAGTACCAAGATGTATCGGGACTTAAAGAAAAACTTTTGGTGGCCAAATATGAAGCAAAACGTAGCGGAATGGGTTGCGAAGTGTTATACTTGTCAGAAAGTGAAGGCAGAACATCAACGACCAAGCGGATTAATTCAGCCCCTAAAGAATATAGAATGGAAATGGGAAAATATCGCTATGGACTTTATAGTAGGACTACCACGAACGAAATCCGGGCATGACGCTATATGGGTTATAGTTGACCGTCTTACAAAGTCAGCGCATTTCCTTCCAATTAACAAGAAGTCGTCATTAGACAAATTGGTTCATCTGTATGTGCGTGAAATCGTACTAAGGCATGGAGTACCTATATCAGTAGTTTCAGACAGAGATCCCCGATTTAACTCGAGATTTTGGAAGCAATTTCAAGAATGTCTTGGCATGAAATTGAATATGAGCACGGCGTATCACCCGCAGACTGATGGACAAAGCGAAAGGACAATTCAAACAATCGAAGACATGTTGCGCAGTTGTGCAATCGATTTTGCAGGAAGTTGGGATGACCACTTGTCGTTGATTGAATTCTCTTACAACAATAGCTATCATTCCAGTATCGGCATGCCACCATACGATTTGTACGGGCGAAAATGTAGATCACCAACAAGTTGGGATGAAGTAGGAGAAGGAAGGATTCTCGGCTCAGAATTGGTACAACAATTGCATGACTCAGTCAAGTTAATTCAGAAAAGGCTACTTGATGCTCAAGATAGACAGAGGAAGTATACGGATCCGGCACGTAAGGATGTACAATTCGAAATTGGCGAAGCTGTTTTGTTGAAGGTGTTAGATATATTTGATAATGTCATGGCTAATATGATTTATGTTTAGTTTTCAGATCTTACTTAACAGGACAAATCAGTACTTAACTGGGAATCAGTACTTATACTGGAAGTTAGGACTTAAGGATATTAGTACTTATATTATCAGGAGATAATCATCAGAAGTTGGATATCAGAACTTAAGTGCTGAAGGACGATCAGATAAGGACAGTAGTTGATTAAAGGAAAGAAGATCGAGATAATCATAAGAAGAGATATGCATGAAGAAGGAGTTCCGTGAAGAATGGAATACTTGGAAGAAAAGATATCTGATTGATATATTTTAGGAAGCAGAATTATATTCCATATCAATTAGCGATTATCTTGTAACTGTGTAATATACAAACACAGACATAGGGTTTACACTATAAGTGTTATCATATTCGAGAAGATTATTCATTGTAACCCTAGCAGCTCTCGTGATATTTGTTCATCACTGAGAGGTAACAGTTCCATACTGTAACAGAGTTTATTGTTTCAATAAAGTTTGTTTTCTGTTACTTAAGATATTAAAGTTCGATTTGATTGTATTATACACTGTATTCACCCCCTCTACAGTGTGTGTGACCTAAAAAGTGGTATCAGAGCCTATCTGTTAACACACATAGAGTTAAAGATCCAAACACAATCATGTCTGACACAGAAACTTCAACTAAGCCTACCAAAACTGAAGAACCTCCAAAGACACAAATCCAAAGTCGGTATGAAACCATCAGAATTCCCATACTGAGACCATCTGAATATGCTACAGATCCAGAATATCTTGATAGAATCAAGGAAGGGCCTCACAAACCAACCAAGCTCACTATTGCAGTTGCAGGTGAGGCAGCAAAGACTGTACCAAAGGAAAAGAGTGATTATACTGCTGAAGATATCGCATCAATTGCTAAGGATGCTAAGGTATGACACTTACTGCATAGTGCCATTGATAATGTAATGTCAAACAGGGTAATTAACTGCAAGACTGCTAAGGATATATGGGATGCTCTGGAAAGAAGGTGTCAGGGAACTGATACAATTAAGAAGAACAGGAAGACAATACTCACTCAAGAGTATGAACACTTTGACTCAAAGGCTAATGAATCATTGATTGATTTATATGATAGATTTGTCAAACTCTTGAATGATCTGTCACTGGTTAATAAGGAGTATGATCTTGAAGATTCAAACCTTAAATTCCTGTTAGCTCTTCCTGAATGTTGGGATTTAAAGGCAATAACAATAAGAGACAATTACAATCTTGATGAAACAACTCTTGATGAAATTTATGGAATGCTCAAGACTCATGAACTTGAGATGGAACAAAGAAGCAAGAGGAAAGGAGGAAAGTCAAGGACAGTTGCTCTTAAGGCTGAAGAAGAATCCCCCAAGGCAGCTACCTCAAGGAAAGACAAGGGTAAAGCTCTGTTCACAAAGTCTGATACTGAGTCATCAAGTTCTGAAAGTGATGATGACTCAGATTCTGAAAGCTTTCCTAAGACTGATGCTGGTGAGGAGATGATGAAGCTGTGTGCTCTTATGGTGAAAGGGATCACAAAGATTGCATACAGGAAGTTCAGGAAGGGAAAGAAGTTTTCCAGGAAAGGCATAAGTTCTGATAAGAAGAATTTCAGAAGATCTGAAGGCAGAGGAGGAAAGTCTGATAGAGGAGATTATACCAATGTCAAATGCTATAACTGTGGTGAGAAAGGCCACATATCTCCTGATTGCAAGAAGGTAAAGGGTGACAAAGGTAAGGCTCTTGTCACAAAGCAGGAAAGGTGGACAGACACCTCAGACTCTGAAAGTGAGGAGAACTATGCGTTGATGGCAAATGTTGATAAAGAAAGTACTGAGAGCAGTTCTGAAGCTGCTGAAACAAAGGTACCTCAGACTACTTATGCTTTT
This sequence comes from Apium graveolens, assembly GCF_009905375.1. Taxonomy (NCBI): domain Eukaryota; kingdom Viridiplantae; phylum Streptophyta; class Magnoliopsida; order Apiales; family Apiaceae; genus Apium; species Apium graveolens. Next base: position 132,557,539 of record NC_133654.1, read on the forward strand.
CATACTGATGATATTAATGAGTTGAGAAGATATCTTAAAACCATGTTTGTTAGTTATAGAGATCAAACTTTAATGTGAAAGATTAACTTCTGAAAATCTTGCTTTTAAGAAAAGAAATGATTTCTTAGAAAAAAAGTTAGTTATGTTCCATCAAACTCAGAAGGATAGAGATGATGCTTTTTATGTTAGGGATGAAGTGCTAAAAATGAATGAATCTCTAAAAACTGAGTTAGAAAAGGAAAGAGAGATAATCAGGACTTGGACTAACTCTGGAAGAACAACTCAAAATTTGCTAAGTAGTGAAAATTGGAAAGAGGGCTTAGGTTATGGAGAGGATAAGAATGATAAAGGAACTGTAGAAATTAAGCCTGTTGTTAAGCAAAAGCCAAAGTTAAAACCTGTTAAGTTTGTAACTGTAAAGTCTGATAATGATAAATCAGAAGTTAGAGAGGGATTAACTTCTGACAAACTAAAACAGGAAAAGACAGTTGAAGTAAACATAGGCTTAATGATTAAGAAGCAGCTTAAGCATAAGCTGAAAGATGTTAAGAATGTAAACAAGGTAAAATCACCTAGGAAAAATAGGAATGGAAAGGAAGGTGTGAATAAAAGAAATGATTATAAACCTGTTCCTGATGCTCCTAGGAAAATATGTCAAAAATGTGGAAGTTCTAACCATCTGGCTTCTTTTTGCAGGAAGAATAAGAACATTAACTCCTTACCTTCAAAATCAGGAGTTAAGAGTCAGTCTGTTAGATATAAACCACATAATCCTTGTTTTCATTGTGGTAGTTTATTGCATTCCATTTATACTTGTAAGGAATATCATAGTTTGTACTATGATTATTATCAATTAAAACCTTCTTTGAAGAAAGTTTCCATTGTTCCTTCTAGTGTAAATTCTGATTCAAAGTCTGATAGTGTAAGTTCTGATAAGAAAAATGTTAACATAAACTCTGATGCTAAATCCGCTGCAAATGTTAACAAATTTGATAAGGCCAAAGGATCCAAGCAAGTCTGGGTCCTTAAAACTAATCATTAGTGGTCTTTGTGATTGTAGGACAACAGGAAAAATATCCTAGTTCTGGACAGTGGATGTTCAGGACATATGACTGGAAATAAAGCCCTGCTATCAGACTTTGTGGAGAAAGCTGGCCCAAGTGTTTCTTATGGAGATGACAACATTGGAAAAACATTGGGATATGGCAATATCAATCTTGGGAATGTCATCATTAAAGAAGTAGCTCTGGTCTCAGGACTTAAACACAATCTGCTGAGTATAAGTCAAATATGTGACAGAGGTTATCATGTTGTTTTCTTTGAAGAACACTGTGAAGTTGTGAGTAAATCTAAAGGCAAAGTTGTTTTGAAAGGATACAGGCGTGGTAACATTTATGAAGCTAAGCTTTCAACAAGTACTGATGGTTCTGCAATCTGTTTGATGAGTAGAGCATCAATTGAAGAAAGCTGAAATTGGCACAAGAAACTCTCTCATTTAAATTTTAACAATATAAATGAGCTGGTCAAGAAAGATCTTGTGAGAGGACTGCCAAAGTCAGTATTTGCTCCTGATGGCCTTTGTGATTCTTGTCGGAAGGCCAAACAAAGAAAATCTTCATTTAAGAGCAAGACTGAATCATCAATTCTTGAGCCTTATCATCAATTACATGTTAATCTATTTGGTCCAGTGAATGTCATGTCTATTGCAAAGAAGAAATATGCGTTGGTCATAGTGGATGAGTTCACCAGATACACATGGGTGTATTTCTTGCACACAAAAAGTGAAACTGCATCTATCTTGATTGATCATGTCAAACATCTGGATAAATTGGTCAAAGATTCTGTGAAAACAATAAGGAGTGATAATGGCACTGAGTTCAAGAATTTGATAATGGAAGAGTTCTGCAAAAACCATGGAATTAAGCAGGAATTTTCTGATCCTGGAACTCCACAGCAAAATGGAGTTGTTGAAAGGAAGAATAGAACTCTCATTGAAGCTGCACGTATAATGCTTGAAGAAGCAAAGCTTCCAACCTATTTCTGGGCTGAAGCTGTGCATACTGCTTGTTTTACTCAAAATGCAACACTCATTAACAAGCAAGGAAAAACACCATATGAGATGGTGAAGAAAAAGAAGCCAAATCTGAAGTACTTTCATGTATTTGGATGCAAGTGTTTTGTTCTCAAGACTCATCCTGAACAGCTATCCAAGTTTGATCTAAAAGCTGATGAAGGAATCTTTATTGGATATCCACTTTCCACAAAAGCCTTCAGAGTCTATAATTTGAGAACAAAAGTGGTCATGGAATCTATCAATGTCTCTTTTGATGACAAGAAGATTACTGGTCTTGAAGATTTTATTGACCATGATCAGCTGAGATTTGAAAATGAAGACTCAAATTCTGATACTGAAAATCCTGACAGTCTAAGTCCTGATGCTGTAAACTCTGATGGATTAAACTCTGATGTTATTGAAACTGTGGTGACTACGCCAAAGAAAGATGCACCTATGCAGGGGGAGCATACTCAAGATCTTACCACATCTCAAGAAACATCAGAACATACATCTGGCTCTTCAAGTTCTGATTCGTCAAGTTCTGATAAGCCAAGTTCTGATAGTGCTGAAAATCTAAATTCTGAAGAATCCAACTTAGAGAGCATAGTTTCAGGGGGAGCATCAGAAAATGAAAATGAAGACAACATGGATCATGGGGGAGCATCCAGTTCTAGAGAAAACCTTCCATCTACAAGGAAGTGGACAAAATCACATACACCTGATTTGATAATTGGAAATCCTGATGCAGGTGTCAGAACTAGAACATGTACTTCAAACGAATGTCTTTACAATTCTTTTCTCTCTCAGAATGAGCCAAAGAAAGTGGAAGAAGCTCTTCAAGATGCTGATTGGGTGCAAGCAATGCAGGAAGAGTTAAATGAATTTGAAAGAAACAAAGTCTGGACCCTAGTGCCAAGACCAAAGAATAGATCTGTTGTTGGTACAAAGTGGGTATTCAGAAACAAAACTGACAGTGATGGCATAATTACAAGGAATAAGGCAAGGCTGGTTGCAAAAGGATATTCTCAACAGGAGGGAATTGATTATGATGAAACATTTGCACCAGTTGCTAGGTTAGAAGCCATAAGGATATTTTTGGCTTATGCTGCTCACAAAAAGTTTACTGTCTTTCAAATGGATGTGAAAAGTGCTTTTCTCAATGGAGAATTAGAGGAGGAAGTATATGTTGAACAACCTTCAGGCTTTGTAGATTCCAAACATCTAGATTATGTCTACAGGCTTGATAAAGCACTTTATGGACTTAAGCAAGCTCCTAGAGCATGGTATGAGACTTTAGCTCAGTTTCTTCTGGAAAGTGGATTCAACAGAGGAACAATAGACAAAACACTGTTCTACCTCAACCATGGAAAGGACTTACTTCTGGTCCAGATTTATGTTGATGATATCATTTTTGGGTCTACAAATGACAGACTTTGCAAGAAGTTTGCCAAACTGATGCAGTCAAGGTATCAGATGAGTATGATGGGGGAACTTAGCTATTTTCTGGGCCTTCAAGTCAAGCAGAATGAAGAAGGCACTTTTATTTGTCAAACTAAGTACACCAGAAACTTGCTGAAGAAATTTGGAATGCAAGATTGTTCAAGTGCATCCACTCTCATGGCCACTGCAACAAAACTGGATAAGGATACTGGTAAATTAGTAGATGTTACTGATTACAGAGGTATGATTGGCTCTCTACTCTATCTAACTCCTAGTAGACCTGATATCATGTATGCTACCTGTCTTTGTGCAAGATTTCAAGCAGATCCAAGAGAACCTCACTTAACAGCTGTGAAAAGAATTTTCAAGTATCTTAAAGGAACAGCTGATCTGGGATTGTGGTATCCTAGAGAATCAGATTTTAAACTAATAGGTTACTCAGATGCAGATTTTGCAGGTTGCAAAATTGACAGGAAAAACATAAGTGGAAGCTGCCAATTTCTTGGAGGCAGATTGGTTTCTTGGTTCAGCAAGAAACAAAAGTCAATTTCCACATCAACTGCAGAAGCAGAGTATATTGCTGCAGGAAGCTGTTGTGCACAGATTCTTTGGATGAAGAATCAGTTACTGGATTATGGGTTAACATATTTCAAAATCCTTAATTACTGTGATAATCAAAGTGCTATTGCTATGACAGGTAATCCAGTTCAACACTCTATGACAAAGCACATCAGCATCAGGTATCACTTCATCAGGGAACATGTGGATGAAGGTACAGTGGAATTGCACTTTGTTCCAACAGATCAACAACTAGCAGATATCTTCACAAAACCATTGTGTGAAGCCACTTTTACAAGATTGGTAAATGAACTTGGAATGGTTTCAGGTTCTTTCTCTAAATCTGCTTAGTTTTGTTCTGTTATATCAGACTTTATGATTAGTATTTACAGAATTTAATCTCTTTGTGTATTTTGTGCTTAATTGACAAATGTGTTTAAGTACTGACTGTTGTCTGATATATGTTTCTAAACTCTGATAAGTGATATGTCTGTTTAACTATTCAATCCTATGAGGATAACTGTGCTAGATGCTGATCTAGTAGTCTTCAATAAATAAAGGATCCCATGTAAGAAGTAATTATTTCTGTGGAAACCTATTGACACAAGCAAATTCTGATAATTGAGCTTAGTTGAGTTTACTTTGTCTATCTTATTACTAAGTCACAAATTAGAATAATGTTACTCATCTGTTAAGTTCTGATACTAGTAAATCTGTTGAATGCACTAAGTGCTAATAAACCTCACTTATCAAAAGAAAAAGCAAAAGGATCAAAAAATAAAATATGGTACTCCTTTGAGATCTAGAGTAAAAATGTGGAAGGGACGACCCAAGTGCATTGCTGGTATTAAGTAATATGCATCAGAAAAGGAACTAAAATATTTTATTGGTGACTTTTCACACTCTATGATTACTGGAGAAATACTCTGATAATAGCATAAATTCTGATAAGCATTCGTGACTCACTTACACTGAGAAGCCACTGTGAAATGGAATTTAAAAAGATGCATAAAATTAGCACAAAATAGTTGAGGTGGACTCAAGCATGAACTCATTTATCAGTAGGTTTCAGGATAATAACAGCTCTTTAGCAAAGTTTTAGTTATGCCTTATTTCTAAGATACACTGAAGTGAATCAGACTTTACTCTTTGTCTGATATTTAGCTTAATGCACACACTAATCACTCCATATGAATGATGAAAATTACTGTGGTGATCTATGTTGTTTTAGATGAACAGTCATTGTGTTTCATTGCACAAATTCTGAGGACATGTTCTGATTACATATTCTGATGATTAAGTTCTGAAGAATATAAATCAGAATTTGTGTGAGGACTTCCTAAGATAGGCATTCCTTTTTCGAGTTAAGAAATTATGTTTTGATGACTGTTAAGTTCTGATATAAGTCTAAGTTCTGATATTACAGTCTAATTCTTTACTTGACTTATCTGTGGATAAAATTTAATAACAGTCTCGGTTCAAACTAAAATATGTGAAGTGGAAGATTAATAGTCACTATGGTTAGGGTTAGTGATATTCGTACTTGAACAATCAACTTTTACTTGCTTCTTGTGCGCATTAAACCATGTTTTCTCTTTCCGATGAATGTTTTTCTTTTTCCAAGTCTGGGGAGATGAGGTAGAATTAATTCTACCTGTCAACATTAAATTTCTTTGCGTCTCCTGGCATTCTCCTGCCTATATAAGCAACCACTTCACATCAACCTTCCCATCAAATCTTTTCTCACAAACTTACCTTCATACTTTTTCTATCAAAAACACCATGGTCAGATACAACATGTTTTTGAACTACGAAACCTTCAATATGGAGCTAAGTTGTGCCGACTGGCAGCAGGAATGGCACGTCACTGCCATTCCTGATGAGATATGGGACTCTGTCCCACAGGAGGTACTCACCCACCTCCTGTTCTTCTATATAAAATACCATCGCCATCTGGAGCGATTGGAGGAGGAAAGGCTGGAAGCTCTCCGCCAGCAAGAGTGAATCATTCGACTCGCCATTCTGTTTGTCGAGAGTAGGAAGAAGAAATGATTTATTTTCTTCTTCCTGTTTTTCTTCATCATCAGCCTTGCCCTGCTTCTTGAGCTAGGACTAAGGCTGTTGATGTTAGGTTTAACAGCTTAGGGAAATCTTGTATAAATTCTGATGTACTATCAATTTCATGAATGTATTCTCTTGATATATTAATGAAATTTGTTTTTGTTTCAAGATTTTATCTCTGAGATATTTTGTAATGCATTGATAAATCATGATAAATATTCATATTCTGATGACCATATAAATTCTGTTTTAATTTATGTTCTGATTTTACTTTATCAGTACCTACTCCTCTGATTTATTTTGGTCATTTTCACTTGATTTATTTTCAGAATATTAATGTTGCAGTGAAAAATAATTAAATAAGTGGGAACGGTTTCAATTTTGAATTAAAACTGTTTCTCCTTGATTAATGGAATATCTGGGTAAGTGGAACAGTTTTTCCTTGAAAAATGACAAGTGGGTAAGTAATGATTACTGTTTTCTCGAGCCCAGTAACTATCCGCTGTTACTGCATGTCTAACAGGTGTCCAATGGTAACATTTTTTTTTCCAGAGTATAAGTAAGAGAGAGAGAGAGGATTTTTTAATCTTTTATTTCCCTTCATACTTTTTCTTTCTACTTGTTTTTACTCTCCTTCTTCTTCTAACGTTGGTTTTTCATACAGACATTTTCTCAAACACCTAACAGGCACTCTTAAATCTCAATTTTTCACATGGCACCTAAGGATTTAATCATTGATGGAGCTAAGTTTGTTCCAAATAACTATGCTGCAATTCTTGATCATGCCGAAGCTCCATCTGAATTGCATTTTGTGCAAGATCTTCTTGCACATAGTGAGATTGGGTATGCATTGACCCAGCCTTCAGTCTTTTCGAGCCAATAAGTTCTGACATTTTGGTGGACTGGGCACTTTGATAATGGTGGTACACATGGCACTCCCAATATTGTTTTCGAAGTGGGTGATTCTTCATATGCAGTCACTCCTGGTACAATACGCAAGGCTCTACATCTCCCAGAAGGATGTACCTTTTCAATTCCTGAGGAATCAGCTCTTCAGGATTTAATGGCCAGTTTGGGATATGAACAGAGTTTGGCAAAGCTTGGGCAGTTGAAACGGGCTCATATCAGAAGAGAATGGAGCTTCTTCTTCGACTGCATCACTAAAGCTTTTGGGAACAAGTGTTCAAATTTTGATGCTCTTCCTATAATGAATCAGCACATCGGGTATGCTATTATCAACCAAACTTATTTTGATTTTGCAACTGCTATAATTGGTTTTATTGGGGATAGGATGACAGAGGATAGGAATGTTGTTTACTTTGCTAGATTCTGTCAACTTATATATACTTTTTGTACTGATGAACCTCAATTAGTCAGTTCCTCAACTCCACCTTTTAAGGTTGCAAAACGTTACTTTAATGACCTGATAAATGCTGACAGTAAGAAATCAGTGGTTAGACCTTTACAGATTCCTCAGTCTGTAAAACAGATCTTAGTAAATGCTGATCCTGATACTTATAGCTCTGTTTATTCTGATGTCCAACCAACAACAACCACCCAAACACCATAACAACCATCAACACCTACTACTCATTCTACTCAACCAACTCTCAGGCAATATATCAAATCCTATCTCTCCACTTCACAGACAGTTCAACCCTCAACCTCAGTACCTACTGTGAAGCCTTCATCTTCCAAGCCAAAGAGGACAAAGACTGTTCCTCAAACACCTCAAAAGAGAAGGAGGATTGCCTTGAGAGATGAATCTGATACTGAGGACCAGGTTCCTTCTTCAGAACCTATTATTGATGAAGCTGAGAAAGAGACTTCTCAGAAGGATTCTGGAATTGGGGGATCTAGGCTTCTCAAGAGGCTTAGAAGAATGACAGTTCCTGAAACTCCCAAGGAATCAAAATCTACAAAGAGATACAAGAAACAAAGGGAAAATAGGCCAGTTTCAGATGATGAAGAGGAAGCAGCTAAGGAAGGGGATCAGGAATCTCTGATCTCACAAGAAAAGGAATTTGCTAAAGTCACTTCTTCTCCATCAACTCCATCTCAGGAAGCTGTTTCTGAAAAGGCCAACACACCATCTGTATCTCCTGTTGATCCAGGCACAAGTGCTGATATTGATGTTCACAACTTGGTTGTGCCTGCAGTAATTCTATTAGAAGCTCCAACAGCATATAATCCATCCACAACACCTGTTACTGATGTTGTTCAAACTCCAGAGTTATCTACTACACCTTCTCTGCATCTAAATGCTGATGATCAGAATTTAGGTGAGCATCAGGATATGGCTGTTGATCATAACTTAGAACCAGATCAGCAATTAGAGGATGCTGAAGCCTCCATTGCTACTCACATTGTTGTCTTATCTGAAGATACTGATTCTGTAAGTTCTGATGCTGCAAATGCTGGAGATACTGGTGATGCTACTCGAAATGCAGATGCTGATGTAGCAGGTCCTTCGGGACATGCTCCTCAACAAACTATTCTTAAGTCTGAACTTGTTAAGAAGTTTGTTACCAGAGAAGCACCAGTGCCTTGGAGTGAAACTCCTGCAGGACAGGAGTGGACGAAGGAATGGAACTCAGTTTTCTATGTTCCCACTGAAAAGCATCTTGCTGAGCACTTGACTAAAGCTGGTGAAATGTTAAATTCTGATAATTTCAAAACCCATCTTAGAGTCACTTCATTGAGTACTAAACATCTACAAGGTCTTCATTCAACTACTCATGCAGAGCTACACAAGATTCAGGAAGAATTTATCAAACAGGAACAAGTTCAAAAGATTGATAAGAAAAAGTTCTTCCAACCTACCTTTGACATGATTGCTTATATTGAGAAGACTCAAGATAAACAACAAGCTCAGATTAATGATATTTTGACAAATCAAGCTTCTCAGCAATCTCAACTTACTGAAATCCAAGCTCAGTGGAATTGCTTGTCTCTCTTCTACTTCCTGCTGATGCCAAAAAGGGGAAGAAAGTAATTAAGTCCAAATGCAAGACTGACAAGACACTGAAAGGGAAGGATAATGAAAAGGATGATCAAGGACGCTCTGGAATGGGTAGAGGTCATAGTCAAGGTAGAGGTTTCACATCAAGAAAAGCTGAAATCAAAAGTCACATGACAAGTTCTGATACTGGGAAAAGAATAAGTTCTGCTACTGGTAAAAGGATAAGTTCCGATGAACTTTTAGATCTTGATGAGGAAATGTCAAGGTAGTTATTTCTTCAGGAAAATCCAGGAATGGACTTGGAGAGTTTAATGGAAGAAGAAGCCAGACTTAAATCAGAGAAAGTCACATCTAAATCTGAAGCTTCTCGTAAAAAGCCACTTCCAAAACTCAAAGGCATTGTGATAAAAGAAAGGACAATTTTGCTGAAGCAACATTGGCTAAATCACAACCGCAGATAGATCCAAGATCCAAGGGTAAACAAAAGGTTGGTGAACCTATCAAGGTTTATGTGCCTCATAAGGATGAAGAAATTACTGATGAAAAGGATGATCTTGCTCTGACTTCAAGAAAAGTTCTTAAAACAACCTCTGACATGGCTCCAGTTGTTCAGAGTCAAGATAAAGTAAGTTCTGATATTTCAAAGAAGCAAGTAACCTCTGACACAGCTCAAGTTAACTTGATATCAGAAGTTAGACCAAAGACACTCCTACCAGGATTCACTAAAGCAAAACAGACTCAACCTTTGAAGACTGCTGCAAGTGGTTTTGAAGCAAGAGTAGTTACTGGAAAGGAAGCAAGAGATAAAACTGGATTGGGAAGTGCTGATGAAAGAAGAATACAGAACACTACCAATGATCCAACTTCCTTGAGTGAACCAGGTATTGGAGCAACTCCTGAGAGATTGAATCAACTGGAATCTGTACAAATGGTTTACCATACCTACTTGAAAGAACACATCTTGTTGTACTTCATGACAGATGGTTGGGTTTATCATATAAGGCAAAATGCCATTCCATTGAAGTATTTTGAAGAATTGGAGCATGTACTATTCTTACTTCAAGTGGATGACAGATTGACAGGAACTGCTGCAAACTATTTGAAGGAACAGATTCAGAGACAGAAAAGGCTTTATTCTGTTAAGTCTAACAGCACATATGTTCCAAAGTACAGAGATCACAAGGGTGATATAGTTGAAATGAAGCCCAACACTACTCAAATTATCACTACCTTTCTAGGTTACAGGGTTGTGGAATTCAATCTTGAGTCTAATAAAGCTTATTTGATCAGACTTGATCAGGATATAAGAAAAGCAAAGATTAATGATCTCAGGGCTGCAATCTTTCAAATTGGTGAAGATACTGCAGAGCTTAAAGATGCTAAAAGGAGGATGATTGATGAACTTAGATATGCTGAGAGATGTTTGTTGAAGAACTATCTCAGAACAACTCCTGACATCAGAGAGATCAGAAGATGAAGCCAAGTCAAGATCTACAACTGCTTAAATTCTGATATTTGTACAGACTGAAGTTGTTATCAAAAGTTAAATATTGGTAAAGCTTTAAGGACTGTAAGTTGTAGTTATCTAGTCTAATTCTCATGCATTTGTACTTAATGTTTTTGACATCATCAAATATCTGTTAAACTTGTATATTATGCTAATTTACAAGTTGGGGGAGATTGTTAGATATATTTGATAATGTCATGGCTAATATGATTTATGTTTAGTTTTCAGATCTTACTTAACAGGACAAATTAATACTTAACTGGGAATCAGTACTTATACTGGAAGTCAAGACTTAAGGATATCAGTACTTATATTATCAGAAGATAATCATCAGAAGTTGGATATCAGAACTTAAGTGATGAAGGACGATCAGATAAGGACAGTAGCTGATTAAAGGAAAGAAGATCGAGATAAACATAAGAAGAGATATGCATGAAGAAGGAGTTCCGTGAAGAATGGAATACATGGAAGAAAAGATATCTGATTGATATATTTTAGGAAGCAGAATTATATTCCATATCAATTAGTGATTATCTTGTAACTCTGTAATATACAAACATAGACATAGGGTTTACACTATAAGTGTTATCATATTCGAGAAGATTATTCATTGTAACCCTAGCAGCTCTCGTGATATTTGTTCATCACTGAGAGGTAACAGTTCCATACTGTAACAGAGTTTATTGTTTCAATAAAGTTTGTTTTCTGTTACGTAAGATATTAAAGTTCGATTTGATTGTATTATATACTGTATTCACCCCCTCTATAGTGTGTGTGACCTAACAGAAGGTGTCACCTAGAAAAGGGTTGTCTAGATTTGGCAAGAAAGGGAAGTTAGCACCTAGATACATAGGTCCTTTTGAAATTTTGAGTCAAGTAGGGAAGGTGGCCTACGAGTTGGTGTAACACCCCCAAATCCAAGGTCGTGAATTCGGGTTGTTACGATCACTTATTAATTAAATAATTCTCTTTTCACAATATTACTCGACCTTTTATTCAGACTCACACACACACAGGTTATATGCTTGGAAACATTATTAAATAAATCATTTCCACTTATCTACCTGACGGGGCTGGCGCACAAAAAGCCTACGGAACTCACGAGCGTTCCTTACCCGCCTAAGGACAACAGTCCTGGTCTGATCCATGCTGGTAGTCTGTTGTGATATGATATATAAAAGCAAGGGTGAGCATTAAAGCTCAGCAAGGTATATATCCCCATAATTAAGTATGTAAGGATAAATAAAACCAATAATTATACTTTGTATCTCCAAAGCGTTCTGAAAGTTTATATGCTTATCAAATTTATAAAATTCTCAAAATCAACTACAATAGTATATCCACTGAATACTTGTATTCATCTCCTTCTCAAAATCATTTTATACTCGTACTCATTTTATTTCAAAATCTCAAGATGTTACTCGAACCAAGATTCTCATATGGGTGTGATATATATTCGTCAACATCCCAATTTAAAACTCAGCCTTATCGGCAGATTTCTCAAATGGATTTGATATATAATCATCAACATCCTTATTTAAACTCAGTCTTATCGGCAGATTTCTCAAATGGATTTGATATATATTCATCAATATCCTTATTTAAAACTCAGCCTTATCGGCTCTCTGTTGTATATTTCACAACAGTTTTTCCAAAATGGAAGAAAGGGACTATACTGGAATAAACCACGTATCGGTGATCAGCCGAATACGAAATTTTCTCTACTAGTAGAAGGAATACAAACCTAGCCGCCTTTGGGCTCATCAAGACACTACACGGTGGTTGCCCATTGCCGTGCAAGTCCGAAAGTCAATGGTCACATAGACCATATAACCGTACAATGCGCCACTCCGCGCTTGCATAATGCGCCACTCCGCGCCTGGTCACTGCCCGATACCACTCCGTGCCGGGCAGGCCACATTCCAGTCCCAAAACATTTATATCTTTTGCTCAAAATCCTTTTTCGAAGGAATAGGTCGTTAAAAGTTGACCTGTAAATAAGATGTTTTATTCATTACTTTTAACTCAATTGATCTTTGGGAGTTGTCGGAGTTTTGAATTTAAAATCATTTTCAAATCCCTATCTGTAGTAGGGTGACACATATATTACTCACTTGTTCTTTATTGAACGAGGAAGCAAAACTCTTATGCTTCTAGACTAAGTTCCCTAAGGTTTTGATACGTTTCAAATGATTAATCTCTTTCAAGAGTTTTGAATAATTTAGAAAGTACCTTTGGGAAATATGTCTATTTTTAAATAAGTTTTTAGAAGTCCGAAGACATTAAATATCTAAGGTCTCATAATAATCTAAGAGGGATTTAATGAATTGATAAAATCTTATAAATAAAACATCTCTGTATAAGGTTCAATGAATTGATAAAATCTTAAGTACAAAGTATTTCTAATTAAGGTTCAATGAATTAATAAAAAACCTTAAATACAAAATATTTCTGAATAAGGTCCAACGAATGGAGACACCTTAATCAAATAATCAAAACAGGATTTGGTATCCTATAATTGCTCTTTGAATAGTTAAATCTTTATTAAATAACGTGAAATGATTTATAAACTATTCAGTATATTTTTAAATACTTTCTTTATATTTAATAATCCCTTAAGTATCGCTTTATAAAATAATCAATCAAGTAAGGGTGTCCCTTAAATGAATAAACCAATATTTCTCGAAGTTTAAGTCAAAATCTCAATCGTTCGCTTGATATATATATTACGCGAACGTACTTTGTTTATCGAAATAGAAATCTTTCGCGTTCGGCTCTCTCCGGAATTAAATCGTTATTAAAATATTTCCGACTCCCATTATCCTATATTATATTTGAAATACGTTTCAATTTCTCATACTCGTGTAAAACGAAATTTGTTTTCGTAAACAATCGCATAATTCGTATGCATTGATATCATAGACAAGCATATATATTTGAACTGTAAATCATGCCATCAATATCACAACAGTATATAAATATATAGCATGGATAGTATGAGATAGGGTTTCGAAAACTTGCCTCGAGTAATCGAAGTGGTATGGTATCTAGTGTTTGGTTGGCGATCTATAAACAAGAACCAACAGTCTAAGTTAGTACGCGATTAACGTCTCGCTTTTATTAAGCAACTTTCGCAACTACTCAAGTATAACGAATCTCCGATCGTCACATTCTCAACACTTATATTCTCACTTTATAACATGGTCGAGTTTTGAAATCGATCGTTCGCTTTAGAAAATTCATTTCGAGTTTTAAGCTCGAACGTGAGAAAACGCGCGTCAAAACTTGGTTTTTATGCGTTTCTCGCTTGCGCTCGCTTTACCAAAATATTTTTATAAAATCGAAAAATTAATATTTTCTCAAAATTCTTTTTGGAAAGTCTTCTCTACTGTCATATCCATTTTTTATAATTTTTCCAGAATCTCGAAATTATTTTAAGTCCTTCAAAATCACCATGCAAGTGGACTTAAGTGCAGTTGGCTAATCGCAGAAATGTTTTACACTAAAACGACCATAACTCCTAAACCGTAAATCTCCTCATGATGATCTACACATGTATAGAAACTACAAAACAAGATCTATCTGGTTATGGCCAGTGGTGTTCAAATTTTAACCATTTTCATGGCCGAATGTCCTGCAGAAAACAGATAAAGTGCAAGAATGCCCAAACTCAATTTCTACTACTTGATCTTAACACAATCACTACCTATAACCATCATAAACACAAGTACTTCTCAAGATCCACCCACATACACCTTATATGCTCTATATAGTACCACATACATGGATTACAACTCAACATCTCAAGCCTTTAGCAAGAACATAATCAATACAAACTCAAACAAACACAATCCTTTGGATCTTAACACTACAACAAACATAACTCTTAAATCCAACCATAAAACCTTAAAGGGTTGAAACTTATACCTTCTTGGACACTAGAAAAGGTAGTGCTAGGATTATTGAGGCTTGGTTTGCTTAGAAAACACTTAGAAGGGCTAGCTCCTTAAGAAACAAAACCAAGAAACAAGTTAGAATTTCGGAGTTACATTTCAGCACCTCATTCAAACATTTTTATAAAATTGAAAAAAAATAATTTGAGGCTGAAATTTGGTACGAAGCTTACCCATGATATAGAGAAGATATGGTAAAAATTTCATGATATTTGAATGAGTATATTTTGAGTTATGAATTTTTCTTTCTCCCTTGCTCAGAAAATCCGAACTGCTGGAATGAAAAATGGGAGAGCTTTAAGTGAGGGAAAAGGGGTTGTTTTCTTTTGTGGCTAAAGTGTGGGAGTGTATAATGAATATATGGGATGTATGCAGCAGATTTGACAATAATTTGGCAAAGGTATGGGTTGGTTTGATTGTGTGGTGAAGTGAGAAAAGGGAGAAGTATGGCTTGTGTACTTGTTTGTCTCCCATCACTATTCAACACTATTCTACTAACTATTCTAGTTAGCTTCTAATCATCTAGTTACACTCCTAACTACTAGTTAGGACTTGGTTATGCATGGCCAACTTGCATGGGATTTAATTTCTCATTCGTTTATTTATCGTAAACGCAATCGTCGTTCCATTCCGATAGTTTCCACGTATAACGACTTGTTTCGTAGCGATTTCTTTTATCGCTTATAATCCTATAACCAATTCCATTCCTTCTCTTGATCATAGAAACACCTTGATATATTATTTATTTCACGTAGTATTCCCGGTTCTACGCCATTCTTTATGGATACGAAAACACGTAGTATAATTGTGAATCTTCGAATTCCGTCGGCTTTTACATTCACTTATTTTCCTCGATAAACAAGAATATGATCTCGGATTCTCAAAATTCCACTATTCATTTTATGATGATCCCCATACGTATTACTTAATTAGCTCAAGTTACTATTCACAGAAGTTTTAAAATATTACAAAAATCAGGGTTCTTACAGTCTCCCCCCCTTAAAAGGATTCCGTCCCGGAATCAACTCACAAATAGATGGGGGTACCTTTCTCGCAGGTGGCTCTCTAATTCCCAAGTCGACTCCTCGACCTTGGGATGTCTCAATAAGAATCTGAATAGCTTGACACTCTTGTCCCTGAGTACTTTCTCTTTTCAACCAATGATTTTAACTGGTTGCTCAATGTAGAATAGATCTAGTACTTACTCATGTTTCACTATATTCTTGGTATCCGCATTATACTTTCTCAACATTGGCACATGAAAAATACTATGAACCTGTTGAAGGTTTGGAGGTAAAGCCAATTCGTATGCCACGGTTCTATTTGTCACAAAATCTCAAAGGACCCATATATCGGGAACTCAACTTCCCTTTCTTTCCAAATCTCATCAGTCCTTCCCATGGTGACACTTTCAAAAATACCTGGTCACCCACTTCATACTCTCTGTCTTTTCGTGCTAAGTCGGCATATTTACGCTGTCGGTCATCCTCTGATCAACTCAACTATGTCCCTCGTTCTTTACACCAAGTCGGGACCTAGTAACTTTCTTTCACCAACTTCATCCCAGTACAAGGGTGAATGGAACCTCCGACCATACAGCGCCTCATGTGGGGGAATTTCTATACTCGCATGATAACTATGATTATAGGCAAACTCTATCAAAGATAGGTGTTCATCTCAATAACCTTAAAAATCAATTACAAAATTTCTCAACATGTACTCCAATGTCTGAATGATTCACTCACTTTGTCCATCGGTTTGGGGATGGTATGCAGTACTCACATTCAGTTTGGTTCATAAGCATTCCTGAAAGCTCCTCAAAAAAATCTGGAGTTGAATCGGGGATCTCTGTCAGATACGATAGCTACAGAGACTCCATGTCTTATCACAATTTCCTTGATGTATAGCTCTGCTAATCTATCCACCATGTAGGTTTTCTTGATTGGAAGAAAGTATGCTGACTTGGTCAGTCGATATATAATTACTCATATTGCATCACGGTTAGCCTTAGCTCGGGGAAATCCTACCACAGAATGCATGGCTATTTGTTCCCACTTTCACATCGGAATTCCTAAGGGTTGTAGGAGTCCCCTCAGTCGCTGATGTTCCACCTTCACTCTTTAACAGGTCAAACACTTACTGACTCAATTGGCCACGTCTCTTTTCATGTTGGGTCATCAATAATATTCATTTAGATCTCGGTACATCTTGGTACCTCCATGATGAATTGAATATCCATCGGCAATGCCAGCACGGGGGCTGTTACCAAACTCCTTTTCAATTCCTGAAAACTATCCTCACATTTTTCATTCCACGCAACCTTTTCCGTTTTGCAAGTAGGCCTAGTCAAAGGTCCTGATATCTTAGCGAAATCCTGTACGAACCTCTCATAAAACCGGTTAATTCCCAAAAAGTTCCTACTTCCGTAGGTGTGGTTATTCTTTCTCATTGGAATACTGCCTCAACATTGGTAGGGGCAACTAGCACTCTTTCACTGCTCATCAATTGTCCTAAGATCTGAACTTCATTTTGCCAGAATTCGCACCTTGAGAATTTGGCAAACAACTTTTCTCTTCTCAATGCTTCTACCACTATCCTCAGATATTCCGCATGTTCTTCCTCCATTTTAGAATAGACTAAAATATTATCAATAAAAATAATGACGCACACGTGCAAATACTTTTTAAACACTCGATTCACAAAGTCCATGAAAGCTACTGGGGAATTCTTTAGCCCGAACGACGTCACCAAGAACTCATAATGTCCATACCTCGTGCGAAATACGGTATTTGTCCCCTGTTTTAATCTTCAGTTGGTGATATCCCGTTCTTAGATCGATTTTCGAAAAGTGTACAACTCCTTCAAGTTGGTCAAACGAATCGTCAATTCTAGAGAGAGGGTATCTGTTCTTAATAGTCAGCTTATTCAGTTCCCTATACTCTGTGCACAATCGCATACTGCCATCCTTCTTTTTGACAAACAACATTGGTGTGCCTCATGGTGACACATTAGGTCTCATCATTCCTTTGTTCAACAGTTCTTGCAACTGTGAAGTCAATTCTTTCATTTCAACCGGGGCTAGCCTATATGGGGCTTTTTGAAACTGATGTCATTCCTGATGCTAATTCGATAGCGAACTCTATCTCTCGGTCAGGTGATAATCCTGAAAGGTCTTTGGAAAACACATCCTCAAATTCGTTAAAAACTGGTATGTCACATACATCGGGGCTTCTCTCTTGGTACCCGCCACGTATGCTAAATACGCTTTGCTATAATTCCTCAATAATTGCTTCGCTTGAGCAATATTCAAAAATTTCTGGGTCTGACGCTGACCCTTAATCACAATTTCCTTACCGTTAGGCATTCGGATTTTAACTTTCTTTCCTTAATAATCAATCTAAGTACCATTGCTCGACAACCAATCCATTTTTAAGACCACATCAAATTCTCTCAGCCTGAAAGGAATTAAGTCCAACTTAAAGTCCTTCCCTCCTAGTTCCCACTTGCAGATTAGATGAATCTCATTAATTGGAACAACCTCTAAATTCACTATTTCTATTCGCAATAATTCTCGCATTGGAATCACATTAAGTTTTAACTTGGCCAAAAATCTCGCGATATAAAATACTTAGTTGCTTCAGAATTAAACAGAATATTTGCAGTAACCAAATTGAGTAAAAGGTTACCTGCTATCACGCCCTAGCTGGGTTGGGGCAGTTGCTAGAATAATGTCTTGGTTGGTTGCAATTAAAGAACCTCAGTAGCTCTTTTCCCAAATTACATACCCCGAGATGTTTCTCCCCACATGACTTATGATCTGGTAGGGGTGACCGAAACTGGTTATAAAACATAGTCCTATATTGACCACCTCCCTGGGCGATACTCTTGCTTACCGGTTCGCTAAACCTGGTACCCACTACGGGTTGGGACACCGCTCCCCTCTCAGTCCTAATCGGAAACTTCTATTTATCGCTCTACCGCCTTGGCTTCCGAACTCCTCTTCTTGCTCTCTTCCTCTTTTTGACCTTGCTCACTCTCTGCCTCTACAATCGAGGCCTTTTTGCACATAGTCTGTTATCTCAAGTAATGACACTCGGTCCTGAATTCATTGTTTCAGCCCTTACTGAAATCTCCTTGCCTTTTTCTCTTTCGTGTTCACAAACTCCGGCACGAATCTCAACAGTTCAATAAATTTGGCTTTGTACACAGCCACTGACATCTTATCTTACTTAATCTCTAGAAACTTCAACTCCATCTGAGCCTCCATAAACCTGGGAAATACTTTTCCCCATGTGATAATCACATCAGTCTCCAGGGTTCCTTTAGGTTCCCACTAATAATTTGCTTCTCCTTTCAACATATAATTGGTGAACACGGTCTTTTGTGTCTCTTCTATAGGCACTATCTCAAAGCTCTTTTCCATTTCTTTCAGCCAAGCTCTGGCCTTAACAGATTAGCAGTCCCTTGAAATTTCTGGGGGTTTTAACAACCTAAAGGCCTTAAAGACATTAGTAACTGGAACATGATCAACCTGGGTTGAGGGTGACAATTTAAATTATCTCGAAGAAGATTCATAATTTGGTCCATGGGGTTTCCGCTCTGGCCTTCCCCCTCGTTAGTATCCATAGTTTCTTCTTCATTGTAATCCTCTAAGTCGAATTCATTATATTCGACTTCCTCGTGTTCTTGGTTATTTTGGTTTACCAATTCAGCAGGGTTTGCTCTAGTTCCCCAATATGTCGGGGTGGCATCGTTATGCTAATATTAAAGATCACCAATATAACATTATTCGCGTCTCTCCTCATTATGTTAAAGTCGCTTAATAACTCGCTTTGCCACAAATACATTCTTCATTCCTCTTTAGTTACTCGCAACGTTGTGCCCACGCACCTGATTTGATGCGTTAACAAAAGACGACATCCTGTCGAGAATATACACGTAGCTCCTAGTGATATCCCACTCTTGCAATTCTGCGTCAGACTTATTGGTCTTCTCCTCCAGCAGTTCGGAGCTTGCTGCGTTGATTGCAGGAGCATGAAACTTTTCGAAAATTATTCTGTCGATTCTCGCTTTCCGTGCCGAGCTATAATGGCTTAACGGACAAAATGATTTCATATTATCGCATAGCATTCTCATCTTGGGACACGCTAAAATCTTCCTTATAGGACATAGATTCCTCAATAGTATAGCGAATACCCTTCTTGGTAGAATCGCTGTTTATCATGTATTGAACCCTTATTATCGGAACAATACTTTCAACCAATTCAGGTAACGTAATAACCTTAATAGTAAAAGAATTAAGAATCTTGATTCTTGCCTAATATGTCTCCTCAAGGACCCTCTATAAAGAGCTATGAGTAGCAAGACTCGGGTTTTCCAATCAACCCATGGTATTGGGGTATCGTTTTCATCCCGCTTTCTCCGGAGACTTAGCTCCACTTCTATATCAACATTATAAAAATCATGTACAATTTTCTCCTTTCCTCATTTTGTCGATCTTAAACGATCCCATCAATTTCCGTATAACACTTCACATAAACACTTCAACATAACTCCTGGTAGTCCATCAACAAACTCTATCGGCTCAACCAATGGACTCTCTTTTGCATATAACTCTTAGCACTCTTTTCTCTGAGTGCTACAACTCATTCTCTTCCCTTAATGTCGGCTTTTCAATCAACTGTTAATAACTCAACCAATGCCTCAACTCTTAAGGCTAAGGTCCCCTTGGGTACTACTGTCGCGACTACTCCATAGTAATCCGACTACGAACTCGATGAAAGTTCTTGTTAACTTTTAGATCCTCAGTCTACCCATTTTACTCTTACTGTTTCCAAGACTTATAACCTTTGGCTCTGATACCATTTCTGTAACACCCCCAAATCCAAGGTCGTGAATTCGGGTTGTTACGATCACTTATTAATTAAATAATTCTCTTTTCACAATATTACTCGACCTTTTATTCAGACTCACACACACACAGGTTATATGCTTGGAAACATTATTAAATAAATCATTTCCACTTATCTACCTGACGGGGCTGGCGCACAAAAAGCCTACGGAACTCACGAGCGTTCCTTACCCGCCTAAGGACAACAGTCCTGGTCTGATCCATGCTGGTAGTCTGTTGTGATATGATATATAAAAGCAAGGGTGAGCATTAAAGCTCAGCAAGGTATATATCCCCATAATTAAGTATGTAAGGATAAATAAAACCAATAATTATACTTTGTATCTCCAAAGCGTTCTGAAAGTTTATATGCTTATCAAATTTATAAAATTCTCAAAATCAACTACAATAGTATATCCACTGAATACTTGTATTCATCTCCTTCTCAAAATCATTTTATACTCGTACTCATTTTATTTCAAAATCTCAAGATGTTACTCGAACCAAGATTCTCATATGGGTGTGATATATATTCGTCAACATCCCAATTTAAAACTCAGCCTTATCGGCAGATTTCTCAAATGGATTTGATATATAATCATCAACATCCTTATTTAAACTCAGTCTTATCGGCAGATTTCTCAAATGGATTTGATATATATTCATCAATATCCTTATTTAAAACTCAGCCTTATCGGCTCTCTGTTGTATATTTCACAACAGTTTTTCCAAAATGGAAGAAAGGGACTATACTGGAATAAACCACGTATCGGTGATCAGCCGAATACGAAATTTTCTCTACTAGTAGAAGGAATACAAACCTAGCCGCCTTTGGGCTCATCAAGACACTACACGGTGGTTGCCCATTGCCGTGCAAGTCCGAAAGTCAATGGTCACATAGACCATATAACCGTACAATGCGCCACTCCGCGCTTGCATAATGCGCCACTCCGCGCCTGGTCACTGCCCGATACCACTCCGTGCCGGGCAGGCCACATTCCAGTCCCAAAACATTTATATCTTTTGCTCAAAATCCTTTTTCGAAGGAATAGGTCGTTAAAAGTTGACCTGTAAATAAGATGTTTTATTCATTACTTTTAACTCAATTGATCTTTGGGAGTTGTCGGAGTTTTGAATTTAAAATCATTTTCAAATCCCTATCTGTAGTAGGGTGACACATATATTACTCACTTGTTCTTTATTGAACGAGGAAGCAAAACTCTTATGCTTCTAGACTAAGTTCCCTAAGGTTTTGATACGTTTCAAATGATTAATCTCTTTCAAGAGTTTTGAATAATTTAGAAAGTACCTTTGGGAAATATGTCTATTTTTAAATAAGTTTTTAGAAGTCCGAAGACATTAAATATCTAAGGTCTCATAATAATCTAAGAGGGATTTAATGAATTGATAAAATCTTATAAATAAAACATCTCTGTATAAGGTTCAATGAATTGATAAAATCTTAAGTACAAAGTATTTCTAATTAAGGTTCAATGAATTAATAAAAAACCTTAAATACAAAATATTTCTGAATAAGGTCCAACGAATGGAGACACCTTAATCAAATAATCAAAACAGGATTTGGTATCCTATAATTGCTCTTTGAATAGTTAAATCTTTATTAAATAACGTGAAATGATTTATAAACTATTCAGTATATTTTTAAATACTTTCTTTATATTTAATAATCCCTTAAGTATCGCTTTATAAAATAATCAATCAAGTAAGGGTGTCCCTTAAATGAATAAACCAATATTTCTCGAAGTTTAAGTCAAAATCTCAATCGTTCGCTTGATATATATATTACGCGAACGTACTTTGTTTATCGAAATAGAAATCTTTCGCGTTCGGCTCTCTCCGGAATTAAATCGTTATTAAAATATTTCCGACTCCCATTATCCTATATTATATTTGAAATACGTTTCAATTTCTCATACTCGTGTAAAACGAAATTTGTTTTCGTAAACAATCGCATAATTCGTATGCATTGATATCATAGACAAGCATATATATTTGAACTGTAAATCATGCCATCAATATCACAACAGTATATAAATATATAGCATGGATAGTATGAGATAGGGTTTCGAAAACTTGCCTCGAGTAATCGAAGTGGTATGGTATCTAGTGTTTGGTTGGCGATCTATAAACAAGAACCAACAGTCTAAGTTAGTACGCGATTAACGTCTCGCTTTTATTAAGCAACTTTCGCAACTACTCAAGTATAACGAATCTCCGATCGTCACATTCTCAACACTTATATTCTCACTTTATAACATGGTCGAGTTTTGAAATCGATCGTTCGCTTTAGAAAATTCATTTCGAGTTTTAAGCTCGAACGTGAGAAAATGCGCGTCAAAACTTGGTTTTTATGCGTTTCTCGCTTGCGCTCGCTTTACCAAAATATTTTTATAAAATCGAAAAATTAATATTTTCTCAAAATTCTTTTTGGAAAGTCTTCTCTACTGTCATATCCATTTTTTATAATTTTTCCAGAATCTCGAAATTATTTTAAGTCCTTCAAAATCACCATGCAAGTGGACTTAAGTGCAGTTGGCTAATCGCAGAAATGTTTTACACTAAAACGACCATAACTCCTAAACCGTAAATCTCCTCATGATGATCTACACATGTATAGAAACTACAAAACAAGATCTATCTGGTTATGGCCAGTGGTGTTCAAATTTTAACCATTTTCATGGCCGAATGTCCTGCAGAAAACAGATAAAGTGCAAGAATGCCCAAACTCAATTTCTACTACTTGATCTTAACACAATCACTACCTATAACCATCATAAACACAAGTACTTCTCAAGATCCACCCACATACACCTTATATGCTCTATATAGTACCACATACATGGATTACAACTCAACATCTCAAGCCTTTAGCAAGAACATAATCAATACAAACTCAAACAAACACAATCCTTTGGATCTTAACACTACAACAAACATAACTCTTAAATCCAACCATAAAACCTTAAAGGGTTGAAACTTATACCTTCTTGGACACTAGAAAAGGTAGTGCTAGGATTATTGAGGCTTGGTTTGCTTAGAAAACACTTAGAAGGGCTAGCTCCTTAAGAAACAAAACCAAGAAACAAGTTAGAATTTCGGAGTTACATTTCAGCACCTCATTCAAACATTTTTATAAAATTGAAAAAAAATAATTTGAGGCTGAAATTTGGTACGAAGCTTACCCATGATATAGAGAAGATATGGTAAAAATTTCATGATATTTGAATGAGTATATTTTGAGTTATGAATTTTTCTTTCTCCCTTGCTCAGAAAATCCGAACTGCTGGAATGAAAAATGGGAGAGCTTTAAGTGAGGGAAAAGGGGTTGTTTTCTTTTGTGGCTAAAGTGTGGGAGTGTATAATGAATATATGGGATGTATGCAGCAGATTTGACAATAATTTGGCAAAGGTATGGGTTGGTTTGATTGTGTGGTGAAGTGAGAAAAGGGAGAAGTATGGCTTGTGTACTTGTTTGTCTCCCATCACTATTCAACACTATTCTACTAACTATTCTAGTTAGCTTCTAATCATCTAGTTACACTCCTAACTACTAGTTAGGACTTGGTTATGCATGGCCAACTTGCATGGGATTTAATTTCTCATTCGTTTATTTATCGTAAACGCAATCGTCGTTCCATTCCGATAGTTTCCACGTATAACGACTTGTTTCGTAGCGATTTCTTTTATCGCTTATAATCCTATAACCAATTCCATTCCTTCTCTTGATCATAGAAACACCTTGATATATTATTTATTTCACGTAGTATTCCCGGTTCTACGCCATTCTTTATGGATACGAAAACACGTAGTATAATTGTGAATCTTCGAATTCCGTCGGCTTTTACATTCACTTATTTTCCTCGATAAACAAGAATATGATCTCGGATTCTCAAAATTCCACTATTCATTTTATGATGATCCCCATACGTATTACTTAATTAGCTCAAGTTACTATTCACAGAAGTTTTAAAATATTACAAAAATCAGGGTTCTTACAGTTGGCCTTACCACCTCAGTATCAGCACGTGCATAATGTGTTCCATGTGTCATTGCTTAAGAAGTACAATCCTGACGCTAGCCATGTAATAGAATATGAACCAGTAGAAATTCAGGCAGACCTGTCATTTGTGGAGCAACCGGTCAAAATACTCGACTGGCAAGAGAAGAGTCTTAGAAATAAGTCAGTAAAGTTATTAAAAGTACTTTGGAGGAACCCTAAGGTTGAAGAATCGACTTGGGAGTTAGAGGTGATATGCGTTCCCGGTATCCTCATCTGTTCTCTTAGATTCTGGGGACAGAATCCCTTCTGGGGACAGAATCTTTATAAATGTTAATTGTTATAATTAGCAAATTACATAGTTGTCCTTGCATGCAAATCCTTTCTATTCGATCAAAAAGGGCTAAAGAGACAATTACCACCCCCACTAACTCTTATTTTTCTAGCCAAATTCCTCCTTTACCTTTGCATGCAAAATGATTCAAGTATAAGTGGAAGGATAGTCATGTCAATTCCTATTCCCACTCACATTTATCAAAACTAAAACCATAAAACAAGTAAAAGACATTATCATTTCACACATCACCCACACCACACTCTTTCTTCTCTCCCTCCTCTCTCTTACTCTCGGCTCCTACCCCCTCACTCTCAGCTTTTCAGCCGAAACCACCCCCTCCCCATTTTCTTTCTTTCTCAATTAAGTTCCCACCTCCTACACAAGTAAATGTTACTTCCCATACCCTGATCACATATATTTCAAAGAGTTTTGAGTAGAAAGTTTAAGTTTTAAGGTTGCTTGTTAAGGTGTTAGTTGAAACTCAAAGTACAACCTTGATTCTTGTGAGTTTAAGGTTGTTTTTGAGAGGACTACAAGGAGTGGTGAAGTGCCAAGTATTGAGAAGGAAACTCTTGATGTTAAATGGCCATTCCCTTCCATTTCATTCGGCCATGACCATAGGGGAGCCGAATGAATGGTTCTTGAGACCATTCTTGTTGCTTTGTTCAATTTTTGCATGTTTATGTGATAATGGCTTGAATTTTGTAGTAAAAATTTGATGAAACTCCTTGCATGCTAAGTTATCATCTAGATATAGCTCATGCTAGGCTTGCATGTAAATTTCTTGGTAAAACATACTTAGAAAACATGTTGTTTGGCTTGCAAAACTCGAAGACATGCATGTATGTGGATTTCACTTAGAATGTTATAAGATTTTGATCATTTGGAAAGATTTTATTAGTAAGCTTTAATTTCAGTAGGAATAATGTGTTAATATTGATTAATGCTTCTTGATGCATGGTATTAAGTCGTGTATATCTTTTATAAAATGCATAACTTGTTGTTTCAAAAACTTGATGATTTGTGAGTTGTGAAATGTGGTTTCTTTTGTTTTGTCATGATTGCACCTTAGGAAATGATGAACTCCATCAAGA
This sequence comes from Apium graveolens, assembly GCF_009905375.1. NCBI lineage: Eukaryota > Viridiplantae > Streptophyta > Magnoliopsida > Apiales > Apiaceae > Apium > Apium graveolens. The sequence goes on from NC_133654.1 coordinate 132,583,415, forward strand.
TTATTTTGAGTATAAGGGAGTTAGTTTAGTAGATCACCATGTTTAAGTCTTGGTTTGGGTATTTAGTTGTTGGTGGTTGAGTTTGTCAAGTCAAAACCTTGGAGAAAGGAGAGTTATAATTTCTGCAGAAAATCAGTTTAGTACCCTGAGGTTTAGAGTGAGTTTTGACAATGTCATTGATGTGCACTTTGAGGCCCAGGCCACCAGAAGTTATTATTGGGAATATATAAAAGGTTTTAGGTGTTGGTTGGAGGATTGCATATCATTTGGTTAGGTGCACAAGTAGAATAACAAAATCTATCCAGCAGGGGACAGTTTTGTTGCAAATTAGAAATAGGGAGATTTGACCATGTCATGGGTAGGCCCTCATTAGTCCCTGTTGGGCCTTAGTTAGAGGGAGTGTCAGAGAAGTTTTTCCAACCATAGTTAATAGGATATGAGTTAGAACCATGTGTCACAAGTTAATTCAAGTTAGGGTGTTTTCTGCCCAGGAAAACAGGGGAACCATGGACTTTGAGCTTAGGCCCGAGAAGGCCCAAGCCAGGCCCTTGAGCCACATCAAGTTTGGGAGATGCCCTTAGGTCAGGAGAGTCTTGTGTAAGAGTTTTGAAAGAAAACCTATAGTTTAAGGGTGTCAAATGCACTCAAGAAACCATAGATGTCATTTTCACTCATCACATAGTTTTAGAACACTTAGGATTGAGGTCTTGGTTAACCACCATAGTTGTAAGATAGTATAAGGTCAGTAGAATAAAAGGCACAAGTGAGGGTCAATAGATCTTGGACAGTTTAGTAAAGGCACATCGAGTTAGGAAACCAAAATTAGAAGACTTTGTCTAGTTTAGCGACCAAGTGACTTAAGTTGGGGGATCGAGATCATCCAAGCCTAGTGTTGCATTATGGTGTATATGGTGTTATTTGGTATTAATATATGATATGTGATTATGTGGCTATGTGTGTGCAATTATAAATTAAAGGTGAATATAAATTAAGTGCATATAGGCCTAAGTGACATCCGTGTTTAAATTCAGGTTGTAAATAGGTTAAGTTGGTGAGAATATATTATAATGAGGATTATTATTTATGTAGGATCTCGAGATGAGGGAAAACTTGCCATAAAGGTCGAGTGAAGCTCCAGTTGCTCCTACCAGTCAGACCAGACCAGCCTTTCTCAAGGAAAGTGATTCAACTTGTCCTTCATATTTACTGTTAATAGTTCATATATTGCTGCAACTATCCTATGTCATTTGATATATTAAATCAAGCGTATCTTATGTTTATCTTTGAATTATATAAAAATGCCATGAACCCTCGAGTACGTATTGCAAAGTGGTCTTATCATGATAGTATATTAAAGTAATTCGAATGCCAGGATAAAAGAAAGGGTAGTTATAACTCTTGGTTGATTCTCTTAATTAACATGCTGATGATTCCTAAGTATTGATATCTCATCCTGATACTTGAACCCCTATAGAACATTACCTTGAACCCTAAAAGCCAGATACTTATCAAAGTGATTCCTCATTGATTGATACCCCTCTTTCTTATCCTGAAGCTTGACAATTCTGATATATCCTGAGTTAAAGATCATTTCTGCATACCTTAACACCCTTAGTATTCATGAAGCTTATCTTCTTGATGATCCAGCACTTGAACCTTGATGAGAAACCATTGCTTAAAGCCCAATTTGGCATTACCCTTTATAATATCCTATAGCCTCACTAAATCCCCTTGTCCAATCTGTTAGGTCCCAATGTGTTTGTAGAAGGGGGGGTTGAATACAAACAGTACCAATTAATCGAATAAATGCGGAATAAAAAAAATGAAACAAAATTCAAGTTAAATAAAAATATTATTAAACTTGAAAGGTGTTACAATAACTGTATCGATTACAAGGTATTAATCTCAAATCAATTATCACAAATCTAGAATAAATTCGACATGAACTTTTTCTATTTTTGCAATAATTAGAATCAAATGCTAAACGCGATTTGAGATTAAGTTCTAGGGATTTTGATCCGCTAGATTGTTACACAAGAACAAGATAAAGATTTCTAGTTGATTGGATTTAACTTTGCAATCTAGAAATTGATCTTTGAATTTCAGCAGAGAACAATGAAATATTTCTTAGGCGGCTGCTGTGTTCTTGTATTTTTTCAGTAAGTGAATGTCTTCTGCTTCTTTTTCTTTTTGTATGCAATCCAACAAAATTACTTGAACTGCAATGAGAATCGGTAGGACAATCTCTTTGGCTCAGCAAGACTTTCAGTAGGACTTGCAATTGTACTAGCAAGACAATCTGATTGAACTACAATGACTATCGGTATGACAATCAGTTGAACTAGCAAGACAATCTCCTTCCTAGTGTAACTTTCGGTATGACAATTGAAATGACTTGGCATGACAATCGGTATGACAATCCAGATTGTCATGCTAGTTCATTTTCAATTGTCTTGCTGATTTAAGATTGTTTTTAAACCAATTAAACTTCTGAAAATTCCTAAAATTAATTCAGAATTAATTAATCAATTAATTCAATTAATAAATAAATTATTCTTCGCAGATATAATTTATTTTCTTAATTAAATTAGATGACTTAATTAATTAATAGAGAATTAATTCTAGTCTTGAGCAGCAACCATTCTTCTGCAAATCTTCTGAAAATCACTGAAAATTATGAATCAATTCCACCACTTCAACGTTGACACTCGATGTACTGTCTGGTTCATGAGTGACTAACTTCCGTGATGTTTCTTCATGTGTTGACTTTGATACTCTGATTTTCTTCTGATTTTCTTCATATTAAATCCTTGTAATTAATGATACTCTGACGAGATCTCTGTCACTTGATTAAATCCACGATCTTGATTTATATCACTGAGGCATGATCAACTTCTTGAACTTCTTCCAGTGAATTACCTCCTCAAGTCTGTAGATGAACCTTGTTTCTGAATCCTTTGACAGATATTACTTTGCGAGATCTCTCTGACGGTCGATCCACTATTTACTTATTACATTCTTATTTGAGTTGAGTTGAATCCTCGAATATACAAATAGGCTATGACATATGACTTACAATCTCCCCCTATTTGTTTGTTAGACAATAACACACAAATACCTAGAGGATAACTCAACTAACAAATAAGAAAAAGATATAAACATACATGCAAAGTAAATAGCAGAAAAGTTCTGGATGAAATTTAACATTTTCCAGATTCCAAGTAGATGTTCCTCTAGACTGAACATATCTTCAAGCAGTTCCATCTTCATTTGTACAACCACATTTCCTGTTGAGAAGCCCATATCTCTTGCTTCTCCCCCTATGAGAATCAACTGATTAAAGAAGATCACCTTCGTTTTACCACCTCTCCCGTACAATAGGATCCGCAGATAAAAACCAATGGTACTCCACTTTTGAAAACAGCTTCTTCCCTTACTAGAAAATCACCTTGTGTTTACCACCTCTCCCGTACAATAGGATCCGTAGTTACAAACAACAATGGTGTGGTGTAGTGTACATGTAGGATCTTTTTCTTACTCCCTTCTATTTCTCCCCCTTAGTTGAGGAATCCTCCAAACTATTTCTTAAGCTTTTATCTCCCCCTTAAAGAAGGAATGTATGCCGTCGTCTGAAGGAGTTCTCATATTTCACTTGGTTGGAAATGAAATAACAAGTAGTTTCTCTTTCTTCCTCACTGTGAGTGTGTGATCCTGTTTTAGTGTACCTCACATGAGTTTCACTCTTCTCTCCACTCGTGTTTACACTCATTCTCACAAGTGTATCACTCTTCTCTCATAGCTCCATAATCCAGCTGTACCTGCAAGGAAAATCACCTTAGCCATCCTTAAGGAGGTCACAGGTGGTGCAATGGGAGTTCACAAATCCCCATCCTTGTTAAACTCGTCAGATGAATCTGAGTCATAATCTACAAGTTGCTAGTTTCCCTTTTAGGGTTCCAGATTTGAATTCTGGGAAGGTAAACAATGATCCAACGAATTTAGCATAAAGATCAAAGTTCCCTTCTAATGCCTGTGAAGACATTTCCTTGTGACTCATCAGGTAATATCTGAATCATTGTCAACAAGTTGCCGATCTGCACCTATGTCAGATCCACTATCCGCAGATACATCCAGGGGATTTAAGCCTGGGGAGGTAGACACTGACCACTGACATATGGCTTTTGGATCAGTATCCTCTCCTAACACCTGTAAAGGCAATTGGTCCATTAACGAACCTTAAACAATCGAATCTGACCTTAAAATGGTCGAAACTCTTGTTTCCGTCAACTCATCCTTTGTGTGTGTAACATTTCCTTGTGCATCAAGAATTGTTTATGTTTGAAATGGTGACACTACATCGGATACCTTGGCCGACAGGCAAATTTCAATAGACGCACCCTGTTGAGAGAATGAATCTAGTAACTGTTTTTGTGCCTTTTCAGCCATTACATCTTTTTGAGAAGATGTATGGGGGCTAGCAGTTGTCTCGGTTTAAATACTACTCATCTATGTAGGAGACAGAGCTACTGTGTTGACTACAGAACCTTCCTTATGTGGTGCACTAAGGCACTATCTCCCTCACGCTCATTCATACTATATTTAGTGGTAAGAGAGTGTTGGTTGGTTCTGTTTCTGTGTTTGTCTTTACAGTCTGGGATAGATGTTGTGGGTTTTCAACCTCATGACTGTCAATGAAAGAAAGTCATTGGAGACTGAACCTGTAACAAAGAACATATGGTGATAGAGAGAAAATGATTTACAATAGTGATTTCAAAAGATTTTACACGAAATAAGAAATCACTAATGTAGAAAGAAGTTTGATTTTGTTTTTCAATATGAATGAGTTTTTGATAAAACATTGATCACTTAGGGTAAAGTCTAAGTAATTCTCATTCATGTCAAAAGCTTACAAATATCTGCAACATAATGTTAACAACATATCATTGACCGATACTTGTCAAGTAGTTTAGATACTAATTGTTATGTTGCATAATCAATATACCACTGCACATATAAAACAATATGATTGTGCTTAGTGATAAGATAGTTATTAATATGACGACTCTACTTATTCATATAAAATTATAACTTCTGTTAGAGTGTCATACCATGTCCTTGACGATTGCTTGAGCAGTATACTAGTTCATACCAACCTGAAGTGAGATTGTGAAGAAGAAATTGCATAGTCCAATAGATCTGCAGCTGCAAAGTCCAACTGTGGTGCATTGACTTCCTCTTTTGACTTACCAACCAGGAGTACACTTGTACACATCTTACTAGAGTACAATTCCAAGTGTAATGTGCAGCAGGTGTCTGATATGTCATAATATTCTCAAGTCTCGTCACTGGTGCTATATGTTAGATACTGCTTCCTGATAATAACCTAGCACAATATACAAAATTACAATGATAACATTCCCAGCTTGCAAACAGCCATATCCCTCAGATAAACCTTTGCTGTTATCTCCAAAGGTAACCATGGGGCCAGCTTTCTCAACCACATTTGATAGCAGGGCTCTATCTCCGGTCATATGTCTTGATGATCCACTGTCAAGAATCCACACTACCGGTTATACTTGTTTAATGCCCTGCACTACAAATGGATTAGACCTTCTTCGGAACCCAAACTTGGTTGGGCCCGGCATACTTGTAGAACTGTCCTTTGTCAGGCAAAACAACATTTTTAATTTTAATTGTCTCAACTTTCTCAATGACTGAACATTTGACCTTGTAAATAGCCTTAACAAATTTCTGTTTAAGCTTAGGCACAAATGTCTCCTTTCTAGCCTTAGAAGGACTGGCAGTCTTAGACCTATCATGCTTCTTGTTATTCACATGCTGACGAGGAGTAGTCTTATCATTAGACACATGCTTACCATTAAAATAAGCATACATCATATTAAAAGCACAAGACATACAATTAGCAACACCACATGCTTTATGAGAGTGATTAACAGTAGGCAATTTATGCATGGTAGACATGGCATTATTGTTATCCAACTCATGTGTGTCTGAGTTAGTCTCAGTTGCTTTCACAACTTTGACTGGAACTTTCGACTCACTTGACTTGGAAACAATCTTCTCATTAGCATGATCCTCAGCACGTATTTCTTCTTGAATAACAGAAGAGGTCGCATCAAATGGTTCAGCAATTGATGCTTTATAGAGGGGTTCATCAACACCCTTAAGCACATGTGGTACTTCCCTCCCTTTAGCACAGACATGAGGAGGGGAGTTTATGCCTAATTCTCCAATAGCAGCATTGTAATCATATCCTATTCCAGATGTTTGATTAACAGCTTGCTTACTGTAGAACTCTTTAGCCTTCGAACAAGAATTGAAGTAGGCTCTAACCTTAGTCTCAAGACCGGTGATCTTGTCTTTGAGAATAGTTTCGAGTTTTCTATAACAGTCAACTCTATTCTCTAGAAAAGATACCTGTTCTTTTAATTTGTCTTGATTAATATGCACAAGTCTTAATTCATTGACCTCTTTCTCAAGGTCTGTGATCTGTAAACTTAACAGTTCATTATCACGACGTGCACAATCTAAGTTACCTCTTAGATGATAAACCATTTCAGCATCAGAAAGTTTTACCTCTATTCTTGACGATGAAGCTTTTCCATCAATAGCCATAAGAGCAAGATTTCCTTCATCTTCATCTTCACTGTCAGTATCATCCCAGCTTCTTCCCTTTGCCAGATAAGCCCTTTCAGAGTTCTTTCTTACTTGCTTTGGCTTCCTACATTCTGTGGCAAAGTGTCCCAACTCATTGCAGTTATAGCATCTAATGGTGCTTCGATCAACCATCCCTGTTTTGTACCCACCACTGCTGGTGTTGGAGGATGAAGATCCACCTTTCTGGAATTTGTTGTAGTTGGACTTGTACTTAAGCTTGGGATTCCTCCTGAATCTGACATGGGAGAATCTCTTGACAATTTGGGCCATTGATTCATCTTCCAATTGCTCCAGCTCTTCCAAGGAATAAAAATCATCACTTGATTGATTTGTAGTAGGAGGATCATATTCTGCTACTAACTCATTTTCCTCACCCTTGGAAAACTGTACCATTCTTTCTAACTGTTGAGATTGTTGTTGTTGTTGACCTTCAGCTACAAGTGCAGTAGATGTGCTGACCATTCTATCCTTCTCGTAGACTTCCTTCTGTTGAATCTGCTCCAACTCATAGGTTTTTAACACTCCATAGAGCCTGTCCAAAGAAATCTCACTCAGATCTCTAGCTTCTCTAATGGCAGTGATTCTATGTTCAAGATGAGCTGGCAGTGTTAAAAGGAACTTTTTGTTGACCTCCCTGATTGAATAATACTTTCCATTGATGTTCAGGTTGTTGATCAACGCATTGTACCTCTCAAACACTTCAGTAATTCCTTCTCCTGGATTTGATTTGAAATGTTCATATTCTGAGGTTAGGATTTCCAACTTGTTCTCCCTAACTTCCTCTGTGCCTTCATTAATCACCTCAATAGTTTCCCACATGTGTTTGGAATTTTTACAGTTCATCACATGTCTGTTCATCAAGGGATCAAGGGAATCAATTAATATTAATTGAAGGCTGGCATCCAATGAGGCTTCTTCCTTCTCAGCAGGAGTAAAATCTTCAGGCTCTTTTGGATAGGTTCTAGCTTCAGTAGTCACCACACCATCTATTATTACCTCCGGTTCAATAACCATCGGAGTTTTTATACCCTTCTTTAACAAGTTTGAATATTTGGGATTTGCAACTTGTAAAAATAATAGCATCTTCTTCTTCCACATGATATAATTCTCTTTATCAAATTGTAGAATTTTAACGGTTCCAACTTTATGTGAAGTCATTATGAATTTTTGAATAAATAAAAATTCAAGGAGTTGAAAAATCACAAAAGTCTAGGATCTTGATTTGTTCGTTAATCAGAAGGCTCTGATACCAATTGTTAGGTCCCAATGTGTTTGTAGAAGGGGGGTTGAATACAAACAGTACCAAATAATCGAATAAATGCGGAATAAAAAAAATGAAACAAAATTCAAGTTAAATAAAAATATTATTAAACTTGAAAGGTGTTACAATAACTGTATCGATTACAAGGTATTAATCTCAAATCAATTATCACAAATCTAGAATAAATTCGACATGAACTTTTTCTATTTTTGCAATAATTAGAATCAAATGCTAAACGCGATTTGAGATTAAGTTCTAGGGATTTTGATCCGCTAGATTGTTACACAAGAACAAGATAAAGATTTCTAGTTGATTGGATTTAACTTTGCAATCTAGAAATTGATCTTTGAATTTCAGCAGAGAACAATGAAATATTTCTTAGGCGGCTGCTGTGTTCTTGTATTTTTTCAGTAAGTGAATGTCTTCTGCTTCTTTTTCTTTTTGTATGCAATCCAACAAAATTACTTGAACTGCAATGACAATCGGTAGGACAATCTCTTTGGCTCAGCAAGACTTTCAGTAGGACTTGCAATTGTACTAGCAAGACAATCTGATTGAACTACAATGACTATCGGTATGACAATCAGTTGAACTAGCAAGACAATCTCCTTCCTAGTGTAACTTTCGGTATGACAATTGAAATGACTTGGCATGACAATCGGTATGACAATCCAGATTGTCATGCTAGTTCATTTTCAATTGTCTTGCTGATTTAAGATTGTTTTTAAACCAATTAAACTTCTGAAAATTCCTAAAATTAATTCAGAATTAATTAATCAATTAATTTAATTAATAAATAAATTATTCTTCGCAGATATAATTTATTTTCTTAATTAAATTAGATGACTTAATTAATTAATAGAGAATTAATTCTAGTCTTGAGCAGCAACCATTCTTCTGCAAATCTTCTGAAAATCACTGAAAATTATGAATCAATTCCACCACTTCAACGTTGACACTCGATGTACTGTCTGGTTTATGAGTGACTAACTTCCGTGATGTTTCTTCATGTGTTGACTTTGATACTCTGATTTTCTTCTAATTTTCTTCAGATTAAATCCTTGTAATTAATGATACTCTGACGAGATCTCTGTCACTTGATTAAATCCACGATCTTGATTTATATCACTAAGGCATGATCAACTTCTTGAACTTCTTCCAGTGAATTACCTCCTCAAGTCTGTAGATGAACCTTGTTTCTGAATCCTTTGACAGATATTACTTTGCGAGATCTCTCTGACGGTCGATCCACTATTTACTTATTACATTCTTATTTGAGTTGAGTTGAATCCTCGAATATACAAATAGGCTATGACATATGACTTACACAATCTTTGATATTTGAAAACCATTTAGTTACTTTAATAGAGTATAGTTTTATGAATCATGGCCCTGAGATTTAGTACCATATTTCCCGTGTTTCGAGTTGATCTATGATCCCTTGATAAAAAAATGTTTACTAGAAAAGAGATTTTGTTATAAATCGGCATCAGTTTTTGAAATAAATAAAATGTGGGTTTTCAGTCCCAAAGGGGATAAATATTTTCTTTGAATAGTGGATCTAGATTGAGACGCGAGTCCTTTCCACACTTATATTAGGCTTAAAAGTTACCTAAGGATTCCCATTAATGTTTTAGAACCCAGCGAGGTTCGGGATTACTTCGCGGCTGATCACCGGCTGTAATTCGTAGCGTCATAAAATAATTGTGATTAAGATATGATTTTTTTTAAAATTGTTTTGATACCAATAAAATGGTGTCATCACCCAAAGTTTTATCTCTCATTATCATTGGTCATGTCCTCCCATTGACATTCTTTAATATATATATCTCTCGATTTATGTTTTGTATCGTATTGTTTAGCACTTGTTGAGCATTTGGCTCACTCCTTGCTTTACCCTGATATTACAGCTGGCAGTTATGGTTAGATTCAAGCAGACTGCCCGTAAGACCTGTGATGCTGATGCCTATGTTCGAGCTCAAGTAGAATAAGTGATAGTAGTTTGTGTGAGGACTCGGTATTTAAAATCAGTTGTAATAGATGGTAGTGTTGGGCTGTTCCAAACCCTAAACTGTAAGATCTTGGATTTGGGTATTGATGGGGATAAATAAATTATGATAGTGTAATTAAATACTGCATTAATTATACAAGCTGTGGGCTGCTAGGCCCAATAAAAAGATATACGATACTTAGACCATAAAGGTTAAGCCTGATGGACCAGATCAGGCCTGATGGAATAAAAAAGGCCCAAAACCCTGATTATTAATTAATTTCGTAATTAATTAATAAGGGAAAAATCAGATGTTGAGAAGAGTCCCGATAAGGATATAAATCCTTAGAGATTAGCCTCAAGGGGACCTAAAAGGATAAGGAATCAGTTTCCTACTATCTAGGACTCCAAAGTCCATTCTAATTATGAGACTTGCCCACCAAATCTCCTATACCAAGTCCAATTCAAGGGCTCCCAACATCTATATAAGGGGCATCACCCCACAAATCAGAACTACATTTTTCGGCTTGATTCTCTAATTCACAGAGATACGTAGGCATCTCGTAAAGGCAGATCGAGCCACGAAACACGAGAGCAGCCATTAAAGGCCTTGAGCTCCCGAATCTTAGTAATAAATACAGCAAATAATAACCTTAGTTTTTTATCCATAACATTTGGCACCGTCTGTGGGAAAGCACAACAACAACCATGGCGAGAACACGGAGAACAATTGGAGCTCTGGAGGAAGGAACACCATCAAGGACAACTCAGGTGATTTCGTCAACCGTGGAGGTTCCGCCCCATTCGACTTATGCATCTACTCAATGGGATGCCCAGATAGGGGGAACTCAACCTCAGCCACAAGGGACAACTCCCTCGATTATTCAAGGTACGAATCCTCAAGTTCAACAAGTACATATACCTGTGAATTCTCGACCCGTCGGGTATGAATATTCAACTGTTGTTACTACTAACCCCCCTTATGGGATGCCCCTTCGCCCTGAGGTTGGAGGAAGCGGATATGCTGGGCGAGGCGAAGCACGAGGGCAGTCACCCCCCTATATACGAGGTTTGGGTCCTATTCCTGAGGATCGGGAATTTTCTGGTCCTTACACTGAGAGAGACTCCGAATCTTCGGATGATGAAGTGGCCCCGAGAAGGAGGCGTCCTGGAAAAGAGCCAATGGCCGATGGAAGGCAACGCCCCCAAAGCACCCCAGGGGCGAATCCCCAAGAAGTGCAGGAAAGGATCAGGGCTCATGAGGCTGAAATCCAAAGGCTGAGGCGTGATTTGGAGGCTCACCAGGCCACCAGACCCCAGATACCTCCTAGGGGGAGAAATCCTCCTCCTGTCATAGACCTGGATGGTCCGGTAAGAAGAAGGGCTGCTGTCTCAAGAACTGATCCAAGCAATCTCCTTCCCCTTAGAGATCCTGATGATCCAACTCCACCCTTCACAGAAGAGATAATGAATGCCCATATCTCAAGGAAATTCAAGATGCCCACTATCAAAGCCTATGATGGCACGGGAGACCCCGCTAATCATGTTAGGACATTCTCTAATGCACTGCTGCTGCAACCCGTGAATGATGCTATAAAGTGTCGGGCCTTCCCTCAAACCCTGTCGGGTATGGCTCAAAGATGGTACAGTCGCCTGCCCCCAAATTCTATTGGATCGTTCAGAGAATTAAGTCGGGCTTTTATTAAGCAATTCATCAGTGGAAGAGTCCAAGAGAAAAGTTCAGCATCTCTTATGAGTCTTGTGCAGGGAGCTAAGGAATCCTTGAGAGATTACCTGAATCGTTTTATAAAGGAGGCTTTAAAAGTCCCAGACCTTGATGATAAGGTAGCCATGATAGCACTGCAACAAGGAACTAGGGATGAGTTTTTCAAGATGTCTTTGGCCAAACGACCCCCTGAGAGCATGTTGCAGCTCCAAGAGAGGGCATGGAAGTATATCAAGGTTGAAGAAAGTATGAGGAAGACCATAGTAAGTAATGAGCCCACTGGAGGCAAGAAGCGGAAAGCTGATTTAGAATATATTGCAAAGGACAAATATCCTAGAACCGAACAAAACCCTGATTCAACCCCAAGAAGGGAGGACCTGGGCAAAAGTTCACTGAATACGCTAAGCTGAATGCTCCCAGAAGTCAGATTTTGATGGAGATTGAGAAAGACAGAGATATTCGCTGGCCTAAGCCCTTGAAGGCTGATCCCGCCAAGCTATATAAGGGCAAGTATTGCAGGTTTCACAGAGACATTGGCCATGACACCGATGAGTGTAGGCAATTGAAAGATGAAATTGAGTTTTTGATTCGAAAAGGAAGATTGAACAAGTATACTGGAGATGGAGGGGACAGAAATAATAATGGAATGAAGAACTTTGAAGATCGTAGGAGGGACCAAGACGATCAGGGGCAGAATCCCCAACCTAGAGGGCCGGTTATAAATGCAATTTTTGGAGGACCGCGACGCCCTCGAGGGCCAGTGATAAACACGATCTTTGGAGGTCCAACTGCTGCTGGATTGTCCAAAAATTCCAGAAAGACATATACTAGGGAGGTTATGCATATTGTTGGAGAAGCCCCGAAGAGGGCCAGGACAGAAGTAACATTGGCTTTTGATGATTCCGACCTAGAGGGTGTGAAGTTTCCCCATGACGACCCGCTGGTCATAACACCGATAATAGGAAATAGCCCGGTTAAGAGGGTCCTTGTGGATAATGGTGCTTCTGTGGATATCTTGCTCCACGACACCTTTCTAAGAATGGGGTATAACGACTCCCAGTTGACACCAACCGACATGCCGATATATGGATTTGCTGGAGTAGAATGTCTTGTGGAAGGGATAATCAAATTGCCAACCACCATAGGTACGGAACCAAGGCAAGCAACGCAGATGCTGGATTTCGTGGTGGTAAAGGCTAGTTCAACTTATAATGCTATCATGGGGAGAACAGGGATACATGCCTTCAAGGCAGTCCCCTCTTCCTACCATTCAGTCATGAAGTTTCCCACCCGAAACGGGATTGGAGAAGAGAGAGGAGATCAAAAAATGGCTAGAAGCTGTTATGTGGCCTCTTTGAGGGCAGATGGAGTCAGGGGGGAGGTTCTTCCTATTGAAGATATGGATGTTCGAGAAAATGATGAGAATAGAGGAAGGCCAGCAGAAGAATTGGTTTCGGTTCCTTTAGACCCCGAGAATCCTGAGAGGATGACTTTCATTGGAGCCACATTAGAGGAGCCCCTTAGAGGGAAGTTAGTGAAATTTTTGCAAGAAAATGGTGATGTGTTTGCATGGTCAGCAGCTGATATGCCAGGCATAGACCCGGAGTTAATTACTCACAAGCTAAACGTGGATCCAAGCCGGAAGACAGTGAAACAAAAGAAAAGAATTTTTGCCCCGGAAAGACAAGAGGCTATAAAACAGGAAGTAGAAAAGCTCTTAGAGGCTGGTTTTATTGAGGAGATTCAATTTCCGGAGTGGTTAGCAAACCCTGTAATGGTGAAGAAGGCTAATGGAAAGTGGAGGATGTGTATAGACTTCACCGATCTGAATGATGCATGCCCCAAAGACTGTTTTCCGCTGCCTAGAATTGATACTTTGATTGATGCCACTGCTGGACATGAGATGCTGAGTTTCATGGATGGATTTAGCGGATACAACCAGATCAAAATGCATAAGGATGACATTCCAAAGGTATCATTTATCACTGACTTTGGTGTTTATTGTTATCTTGTTATGGCGTTTGGTCTCAAGAATGCAAGAGCCACCTATCAAAGGTTGGTGAATAGAATTTTTAAGGATCTTATTGGTAAGACTATGGAAGTCTATGTTGATGACATGTTAGTCAAGAGTCTAGTAAAGACTGATCATATAGCCCATTTAAGGGAAGCTTTTGAGGTCCTGAGGAACTACAAGATGATGTTTAATCCTACGAAGTGTGCTTTCAGAGTAGGATCTGGAAAATTCTTGGGACTGATGGTCTCAAAGAGGGGAATTGAGGCTAACCCAGATAAAATAAAGGCGATCCTGGACATAGAACCACCAAAAACTGTTAAGGATGTTCAGAAGCTTACAGGAAGGGTTGCTGCGCTAGGACGATTCATCTCCAAGTCGGGGGACAAGTGTTTGTCATTCTTCAAATCGCTAAAGAGCATCAAAGACTTTGTATGGAGTGAGAAAAACCAGAAGGCATTTGAAGAGTTAAAGAAGTATATGGCCCAGGCCCCGTTGTTGGCCAAGCCAGTTCTGAGTGAAATTTTATTCTTGTACTTGGCTGTTTTAGAGAGCGCCTTGAGCGCGGTATTGGTTAAGGAGGAATTGAAAGTCCAGAAACCCGTATACTATGTCAGCAAAATTTTGCATGGTGCTGAGTTGAATTATTCAGCTATTGAGAAATTCGCTTTAGCCTTGGTAATGGCTTCGAGAAAACTGCGTCCTTTTTTTCAGGCTCACCAGATTGAGGTGCTAACAAATCAGCCCCTGAGAAATATCATTCACAGTCCCAAGGCGAGTGGGAGATTGATTAAGTGGGCAATAGAGCTGGGAGAGTTCGATCTCAAGTATAAGCCACGTACGGCAATAAAAGCCCAGGCACTAGTTGACTTCGTGGTGGAATGTACCATACCCAACCAAGAAGCCGGGGGGCAGGAAGATGCCATACCTCAAGACAAGGGAGTCGATGATGGGGGCAAAGAGAAGGATGATAAAGAATATTGGGTTCTCTATTTTGATGGGGCATCAAAAACGAACTCCAGTGGAGCAGGATTGGTTTTGCAAAGCCCTGATGGGTTCTTAATTGAGTATGCTATGAAGCTAGACTTTCCAACCACAAACAATGAGGCAGAGTATGAAGCCCTGATAGCTGGCCTTGGTCTAGCTGGGACACTTAGAGTCAAAAACTTAAAGGTCCGTGGAGACTCGAAGCTGATCATATCCCAGGTAAAGGGAGAATTTGAGGCAAGGGATGATACGATGGCTAAGTATGTTCGCCTAGTAAGGGCTGTGATGACCCAATTTAATGAATGCCATGTTGAACACATTCCAAGGGAAGAAAATGCTAAAGTAGATGCGCTATCAAAGTTTGCTTAATCTGAGATTGAAGAAAGTTCAGGAAGTGTGTACTTCCGTGTTTTGAAGACACGAAGCATAGATGTTAAGCTTGTGGCTCCCATAGGCTTGGGGAGGTCATGGATTGATCCCATCAAGGCTCACATTCAGACCGGTTGGTTGCCAAGCGATGCAACTGAGGCACGGAAGTTAACTATTCGAGCACTAAGGTACTCCTTGATAGATGGAATTCTGTATAAGAGATCTTTCATGGTTCCTTACTTGAGGTGTCTCAGGCCCGACGAGGCACGCTTGGCTCTTGAGGAAGTGCATGAAGGTATTTGTGGGCAACACTTGGGGGGCAGGGCCTTGGCTCATAAGATAACCCGTTTAGGCTTCTATTGGCCAGAAATGATGGCTGATGCCAAAGAATATGTGAAGAAGTGTGATCGTTGTCAGAAGCATGCACCAGTTGTTAGACAACCCCCCGAGATGCTGACCTCTATCAACTCGCCTATTCCCTTTGCCATGTGGGGGATGGATATTCTAGGGCCTTTTCCTATGGCCACGGCACAAAGGAAATTTCTGATTGTAGCCATTGATTATTTCACCAAGTGGATCGAAGCCAAACCCTTGGCCAAAATCACAACTAAGCAGGTTGCACAATTCCTGTGGGAAAACATTATGTGCCGATATGGAATTCCCCGTATCCTCGTCACTGACAATGGAACACAATTCAACAATGAGGAATTCAAGAAGTATTGTGAAGAAAATGAAATTGAGTTATGATTCACCTCTGTGGCTCACCCGCAAGCCAATGGGCAAGCAGAGGTAGCAAATCGGATAATCCTGGATGGACTAAAGAAGAGGATCGAGAAGTCAAGAAATAATTGGGTGGATGAGATACTTCCAATATTATGGGCCTACAGGACTACCTGTAGAGTCATGACAGGAGCAACTCCCTTCATGTTGGCATATGGGGCAGAAGCAGTAGTTCCAGTAGAGATATCACATTCCTCTCCAAGGATTCAGGCTTTCAATGTAGAAGAAAATGAGGAAGGGCAGAGGTTAGCCCTGGATTTAATCGATGAAGTGCGAGATAAAGCACATGCAAAGATAGTAGAATATCAGAAAAAGGCTTCATTCTACTATAACTTAAGGGTTAAAGAGAGGTTTTTCAAACAAGGTGACCTAGTCCTGAGAAAAATAGAGGCTTCTGGTGTCGGACAGAAAGGAAAGCTTGCCCCGAATTGGGAAGGGCCGTACAGAGTCAAGAGCGTTCAGGGTAGAGGAACCTACAAGCTGGAAACTATGGAAGGTTTTGAAGTCCCGAGGACCTGGCATGCACAAAACCTGAAGGTTTACTACGTGTAAGATAGGCGAAGTACGATTCTCACTTGTCATTGTGACAAGTAGGTTTAAAAGCACCTTGAAGCTTTGCTTGCGTAGGATTTTATATTCCAGTAGAATTTACATTGTCTAGTTATTGTTGATTAGGGTCGAACCCATGCTGTGTAAGGTTTTGGAAAACCAGACTTCATATTAAAGAGTTTAAAATTATTTCTATCTAAGGATGTTTAAAGTTCAAATGCGTATTAAGATTGTAAAGTTAAAACAGAAAGAGGCAAGAAAAGCAACATATGAAATATAACCCCGAAGGGTAATAAGTTTAGATATGAATAAAGTTCAAAAAGAAGATATACAAAAAGTTAGGCCTTGGAAGGCTGAGATTCCTCAGAACCACTATCCGAAGTCTCCTCGGAAGTCTCAGTCGTTCCTTTGGACGTCTCGGTTGTCCCCTCCGAAGTCCCTGTAGAAGTTCCCTCTGCAGGAGATGCTGGCTGTTGAGGCGCTGCTTTTGGAGGCTCTTCCATCCTGGCCTTCTTAGCGACAGGCTCAAACTCCTCTTCGGAAGAATCTTCCTCCTCTCCGTCCTTGATCATAACAGCAAGCTTCTCAGTAACACCTCCAAGCTCTGGAACCCGCACAGGGCAAGGAAAGGGGGACTGCTCAAGGACCTCTGGAAACTCATCCTGGATGGCCTCCACAGCAGCATCCCAGCCCTCTTTATAGCTAACTGGGTGAAAAAGGGCATCATGCTCCACCATCAAGTCCTTGAATTCTTGGGTGTCCATCCAGCCATCAAAGGCTTTGTCCTTCTACGCCTTTAGAATGACATTTTCGGCCCGGGCCATCTCCAGGTCAGAAGTGGAAGAGGCCAGTTGAGCTTCAAGGGCCTCTATTTTTTGGTTGGCCTCCTCCAACTTCTTGTTGGCATCTTCCAGGCCAACCTTCCAAGCCTTAGCTTGGTGAATTGCCCCTTAGAAATGGGCGTTAGCCTGCAAGAGAAACAGCGAAAGTTTAGAAAAGAAACATGGAAAGATAAGTACGAAGGGCATAAGTAAAGGACGTACCGTCGTCAGAGCCTGGGCTCCAAATAGCTCATTCCCCTCTAAGTCCTGTTGAAGGACAAAATCTTGTTAATCCACCGGGGAGATGGAATGCTTAGACCATTCCTTGGACAGCGCCGTGCTGCCCACAATTGAGTCCTTGCCCCGGATCCCCCAAGCAGGTTGAAAATAGGCCCCTGGCCTCTGCTTGGTGCGTAGAACTTGGCTGGGGCCTTCCTCATCTGGCTCCGTTGCCTGAAGAAGGAACTCGGGGAAGCGGTCACCCAGTCGAGGGTCTTTAAAGATCTTCCCGGCCCTCTTCATCCTGGTTGTCTCCATGTCCTTCGGCTTGGTAGCCTCCTCAATCTTCTCAGCCACTACAACAAACAAAGTCAGTTGAAAACCAATGAAATAAAAGTGCAGGAAATAAAGGAGGTAAGAAAGGGAACTTACTTTTCTTATTAACGGGAGAAAGGCCGCGTTCTACCAGGACGGTCTCCCGGATAAGGTCCCAAGAATGGGAAGTACCGTTGTCTTGCGTAAGGAGGTTGAAACCTCTAGCCTCCTCCTCAGACAAAGTTATGTCATTTGGGCTCCCGTCCACGGCCAGCCCAAAGGATGATCGAAACAGGGAGCCCCAATCTCCACCTTCCCAAATAACAAACAAAAAATCTTTCTTCCACCCCAAGTTGTTGTCAGGGATGGACTTCCCATTCACGATATAGGGGATAGTGGGGCGCTGGTTGATAGAAACCCAACCCGGACTTTTATCAGGGCTGTTTTTGAACTGAAAAATCTTCCTGAAGACAGCAACAGATGTGGGGACGCTGTGCTTGGCGCATTGCGACAGATAGCACAGAATCAACCTCCAGGAATTAGGGGGAAGTTGGAAAGGGCTGATGCCCACATCAGCCAGTAGCAAAGGAATGAATGGATGAAAAGGGAGTCTAATACCTGCCCTTAGAGTATCCCTATAGACGCATAGCGCATCCTTCTTCCACTGACAGGCCCTGTCGGCCGGACCCGCAAGAACCAGCTTAAAAAGCTCCTTGATTTTGAAGCAGCTGCTCAACTTTTCCAGGTCCTTGGGATCCCGTAAAGCACTAATATGATCGTGCGCGTCCAGATGCACATCAGACGGATACTCGTCCCCTCGAGTGTTGATCATGTCGATTAAGGAAGTATACCTCGATCGAATAGGAAAATCGTTGGACTTTCTAGCCACGTTCATCTTGGCCAAGCGAGTCATTCTTTTGTCAGCCATCTGAAAAAAGTAAGGGGCACGTAAATGGGCTATCTTAAAATGGCACACAATGGAAAAATAGACACGAAAAGCAAAGGGAGGAATCTTACCTGAAGAAGCGCTCCTGAAAAAGGCTTTGAGCTCCGACTTGCTGTTATTCCTCTGAGAATCTTAGCAGGAAGATAAAGAAGAAAACTAAGAAATGAGAAAGTGAGGAGTATTAGCCTTTCCTCATTCCTTTATATAAGAGGAAAAGGAAGTTGAAGGGACGAAAAGCCTATTGAGAACAAAAGCCCATAAGAAAAAGCCCAGAAAAAGGAATATTCTAGAATATTCCTAGGAATTCTAGAGCATTCTAAACAGGGTGTATTAAGCCCAGTAATATTTGGTAAAGCCCAATAAAGAGGCCTAGTAATATTTGAAAAGCCCAATAAAGAGGCCCAGTAATATTTGAAAAGCCCAATAGAAAAAGCCAGGCCCAAATCCAATTAGGATTTGGAAAATTCAATTTTAGCCCTAAAAAATGTAAGGACCAATGGAGAAGGCTAGAAAAAGATCAGAATCCAGGTCGAGATCCATGTCGTGAATCCTGCCCGAAATCTTTCGAGCAGACACCCGAAAATAACGGGTAATAAAGACCAGAATTCAGGTCGAAATCCAGGTCTTGAATCCTACTCGAAAACTTTCGAGCAGGCACCCAAAAATAACGGGCAAAAAAGACCAGGATCCAGGTCGAAATCCAGGTCGTGATCCCTGCCCGAAATTTTTCGACTAGGCTCACGAAAACAACGTAAAAAATAGGATTAAATTGAAGTCGAAATTTCGACCAGGAATGAGGTCGAATTAGCCAAGCATCTTTCAGGAATAAAGAATAAAAACCCAGGTCAAATTTCGACTAGGATCCTGGTCGAAATCCAGGTCGTGGATCCTAGTCGAAATCCTTCGACCAGGAATCAAGAAAATCAAAGAATTTTCGACCAGGATTCAGGTCGAAATTTCGACTAGGATCCTGGTCGAAATCCTAGTCGATGGGTTCAAGATCAGAAGCTAAAAGTGGGGAATTAACGACCTAGATCCAGGTCGAAATTTCGACTAGGATCCTGGTCGAAATCCAGGTCGTGAATCCTAGTCGAAATCCTTCGACCAGGATGACAAGGCTGACCCCTATTTTCGACTAGGATCCAGGTCGAAATTTCGACTAGGATCCTGGTCGAAAAAGGGCTGGAAATCTGAAAAATCCCAGAAAATTAGGGAAAAATCCCAGAAAATTAGGGAAAATCCTAGAAAATTAGGGAAAATCCCCGAAAATTAGGGAAAAATCCCAGAAAATTAGGGAAAATCCCAGAAAATTAGGGAAAATCCCAGAAAATTAGGGAAAATCCTAGAAAATTAGGGAAAAATCCAGAAAATTAGGGAAAAATCCCGGAAATAAGGGAAAAATTCCTGGAAATTAAGATAATTCCTGAATAAAAGGAAAATTCATTGTAAATGTGTAGGTCGCTCCACACTTTACGGAAAAACAAAACCTTGTAAGGGAATGTATAGACTTAACTTCTGCGAAACCTAATCAATGTTTCCCAAAAGTTGGGGGGCAAATGATAGGGATAAATAAATTATGATTGTGTAATTAAATACTGCATTAATTGTACAAGCTGTGGGCTGCTAGGCCCAATAAAAAGATATACGATACTTAGACCAGAAAGGTTAAGCCTGATGGACCAGATCAGGCCTGATGGAATAAAAAAGGCCCAAAAGCCCTGATTATTAATTAATTTCGTAATTAATTAATAAGGGAAAAATCAGATGTTGAGAAGAGTCCCGATAAGGATATAAATCCTTAGAGATTAGCCTCAAGGGGACCTAAAAGGATAAGGAATCAGTTTCCTACTATCTAGGACTCCAAAGTCCATTCTAATTATGAGACTTGCCCACCAAGTCTCCTATACCAAGTCCAATTCAAGGGCTCCCAACATCTATATAAGGGGCCTCACCCACAAATCAGAACTACGTTTTTCGGCTTGATTCTCTAATTCACAGAGATACGTAGGCATCTCGTAAAGGCAGATCGAGCCACGAAACACGAGAGCAGCCATTAAAGGCCTTGAGCTCCCGAATCTTAGTAATAAATACAGCAAATAATAACCTTAGTTTTTTTATCCACAACAGGTATGTTTATTTATTATTAAATGTTGTAATAGTTATATTTGATTTGCTGTTTAAGTTGGGGTGTTACAAGATAGGACATTGACTGATCAAGCTCATCAAGTTCATCCAGGGTGTAGAACTCATCTTCTTCCAATTTCAGTATGGCTTGTTCCTGTGAATCATTGTTTCTTTGCTCACTTGCTGATGCATTTAGAGTCTGGGATCTTGGCTCATCATTAGAGGTCTGGCTTTTATTGACAGTTTGAGCACTTGAACCATCTACAACATGCCATTGACCAGCTCTTAATGATTTCCTTTGAATCATCTCTAATTCATATATTTTTATTATTCCATACAGAACTTCCAGAGTTATTCTACTCAAGTCTCTCCCTTCTCTGATTGCTGAAATTTTCTGTTCAAAATGATCAGGGAGTGTAAGCAAAAATTTCAAGTTCACTTCTTCAGCTTCATAGTATTTGTCATGGAGCTGCAAGTCATTTATCATCTTGTTAAACCTTTCAAACACATCAGTGATACTTTCTTTTGGCTTAGCCATGAAACCCTCATGCTGTGAAATTAGTATCCTTCTTTGATTAGATCTAACTTCCTCAGTTCCTTCACAGAGTATTTCAATCTTTTCCCATATCTGCTTAGAAGTGTCACAGTTGACAATGTTATTATACATTACATTGTCAAGTGACTCTATTAGGATCAACTGCAAGCCACTGTTCAGGGAGACTTTTTCTTTTTCAGGCTTAGTGTACTCAGAAGGATCTTTGGGAGCATAATGAGCTGGGATGACCATGTCTCCATCTATAGATTCCTCAACTCTAACCATAGGAGTGAAAGGCCCATTTTTAAGAATCTAAATATATAATGGATTAGCCATCCTGATAAACAGCAACATTTTCTTCTTCCAAAGAGTGTAGTTAGTTTTATCAAAAGTAGGGATTTTGATGCTACTGATTTTCTGTGTATTCATTCTTCCAAGATCTTGAATCTGTTTGCTTTGAGATTTTGCTCTGATAACACTTGTTAAGTAATGAAGTACACACAGGGGGGATGAATATGTTTTTAATGCTTTTCTTGAAGTGTTTATGGTTATGAATAAAGTAAATTAAATCTTGCAGTGAGATGTGTTAAAACCGTGATTAAACAAGCAATAACAGTGAACACAAATCTTTCAAAACTCACTTAATTTTATATTAAAATTAAGAATGTTTTGCTATAAAATTTATAGGCTCCTTGTTGATAAAGAGCTTAGCTTCTTTCTTGAGAGAATACAAGATTTTTCCTATCTATATTGTTACAGCTAACAAAGGACCAGTGTTAACTTTATATGATAGTTAACTACTGGTTTACACAGTGTGTAATAAGAGATGCTATTCACTTTAGTAAACTGTCACTAATCATTCCATTTCAGGAAAAGTATATCTTCCATTTCTGGCTTAGTATATCATTGCATACTTTGTTAACTTTGATCTTCCTTTGTTAGTTAATCTTCACCCTTGATCTTGCACACTCTTCAAGCTGCTCTTTATAGACTTGTCAATCCAAATGGTTGGATTATTTGTTGATTGTTAATCTTGGATATTGAACTGGTCTGCAGTTTATACTTTGAGTTTTACCTCGAGATCTCCAGTTTGGTATATAGAGAACTTGACATCTCGATAAGTATATTGGCTTATCAAGATCCCTCATTACTCTATAGTTGATTTGACTTGTAGAGGTCTCTGAGTTCTCTATAAGAGAATTTAGCTTGTCTAGATCTCTCCACTTCATGTCTTCACTTTGGCTTATAGACATCTCTGAGTTCTCTAGTGACTAATTGACTTGTCGATAACTCAGAGTTCTCTAGTGATATTTGACTTGTCGATATCTCAGAGTTCTCTAATGATAATTGACTTATCGATATCTCAGATTTCTCTAATGATATTTGACTTATCGATAACTCAGAGTTCTCTAGTGATATTTGACTTGTCGATAACTCTGAGTTCTTTATTAAAGAAATGACTTGTCGATATCTCCAATCTTTATGTCTTCAATTTGGCTTGTCGATATCTCTGAGTTCTTTAGTAGCTTTCCTGAGTTCTCTATAAGTCATTCTGGAGTTCTCGAATGACTTCTCTATAACACTAAATCTGTGACTTGTAGAGATCTTGACTTAGAACATTTTTCTCAAAACAGATTTATTCAACTCCAAGCTTCTTTATAATTCTTATGAGGCATGATCTTCTTGATATTCTTCCAGATAGAATTCTTAGGCTTGATATTGTTTACAGAAAAAGACTTCAGTCATTATTTTTACAGACTTTAAATGTTACAATACAAAATGCAAACTAAGATTATAAAATAACCATTTCTAGGATTGAGTGAATGGAGTGATATGAGTGAGAGGCTGAGGTGCTCCCAGGAAAAAAAGAGGAAAAGAGTGAACATATGCATGATATTTCTTCTAGCATGGCAAAAAAAAGTGAGATGAGTCCCACCTTAGATGGTGAATGTGAGGATGTGAGGGTGGGGAGCCAAGGGGAGCCCTTGATGCAAAAACAAAGAAAAAATGAGAGAAAGTCAGGTACAGAAGAATAGGAAGATCCCATTGCTAGTGAGTTAATGGATGTCAATGATGCAAATAAAGAGAAACTATTTCAGCAAGAATAAGTTGTTCTAGATTCTATCTCTTTTGATGCTGAGGCATTTACTCACCATGTTCCAACATTTCAGATTCTAGCTGAACAGGGCAATGAGGATGCCGAGAAGACTCTAACCTTGGTGCACACTGCAGCTTCTATGCCAAGGGCAAAGGATGCAATCAATTCTTTTCCACCTACAACGGGTGATGATTTTGATTATACTTCTAGTGCTTCTGGTGATTCTTTTGGAGATGATTTTCATGGAGAAGATGCCAATGAATCTGGAATGAACACAGGGGGAGATGCAGAACCTAGCTCATCTATAGACACTTCAACCTGGATGCTCACTAAAGATTGCATTTATCATCACTTCACATCCATCTATCCAAGATCATTCATCAGACTCAAATAGCCATCCAAGCCACCACCAATTCCAGTACCAAAAGTCTTCTATAAGCCCATCTTGAATCTCTGCAACTGCACAAAATTCAGACTCTCAAATAAACTCAAGATGTGGATGACATCAAGAACACTATTGAAGCAGTTTAAAAGGATCTCAATAAGAGACTCGATTCCAAACTTCCTGAGTCGACCATGACAGATATACACCAGAAGCTTAGGAAGGAAACTGGCTTAAATAGAAAGGTTGAGGCATTGGATTAAAGACTGACATAAGTGGAGAATTCAGTTGCCAGGATTCTTGCCAATCAAGAAACTCAGACACATCTTCTGCAATAATTGGTGGCTGCTCAAACTTCCAACCCCGACTTAATTGATGATAACAAAAAAGGGGAGAAGAATATAAGTGTACAAGTTAGTAATTTAATTGTTCTAGCCATTACCTTCTCAAAGCCACCGGTGTTAGATAATATTGATCTAATCAACATAGCAGCAGCTAAACTCAAGCTGAAAGAGCAAAAGAAGAAAATTGATGAAAGAATTGAGAAGGAATTTGGTCCAATTACCAATCAAGGAAAATATGTGAAGCACTCCACTCAACTGAGACCAATTCCAATAAATGAAATGAAGTTGGGAAACATGGAAAAAGGTCAAACCTCATCTAGAAGAAATCAATAAGCCATTGTGATTTTGAAGCCTAAGAAACACTCATCAAAACACTCAAGCGAAAATCCAATGGACCATGTCTATTCAACTTCTAAACCCGATGAAAAGAAGCTGCTTGGTCACTTTATTATAAATCACAAAGATCCAAGAGACTAAGTTTTGAAGAAAGGGATAGAAAATATCTACATGCATGGAAAACTGATTTGTGTGATAGCTTGGCATCCTCAATTTGGAGAAGCCAAAAGAGAAAAGAGATTGAGGCTCAAATCTCGGGAAAAACATGCTAACTTAGAAGCAAAGAAACAAGCTGAAAAGCCTGCTACAAAGTCAGAAAATGAGAAGCCTGCTACAATAACTGAAATTAAGAAGCATGAGGAACCAATGCATAAATCCGTGAAAAGGGTAAAGGAGACAGCCAAAAAGAAGATGATATTTGAAGAAGAAAAGGAAGAACCAATGCCAACTTAGTCTACTACCAAAAATCAACCAACTATGCCCATAATGGAGCAAGTTGAAATCAAGATCCATCCTGGTGTGAACTTTCATGGTGAGCCAATTATTCCCAAGGATGAACCAATGGAATGGGAAAGCTTACCTTTACATGAGCTAAACATCCCAATTCCAACCACTTCAAAAAGAAGAAAGAGATTAGCAAGCAAGCAAGTCATGTCTGTCTCATTCCAATCCAAAGCCTCATCTAAACCCAAGCCAACAGTCAACAAAGGAGATCAACTCTTTATCTGTGACATAAAGGAATTTTCAGACATTAATCTTTACTTGGATGAGCTAGATGAAGTTATAGGTATTGATGCCTATAATAGACTTCCAGAAAGATTAGTGCTCAGATACAAGGGTGGAAAAGAAATGACTTGGCCTATTCATAGGATTCTCAATGAAGGCTATACTGTCTTAGTTAAAGTATTCTCTACAATCAAGAAAGATTTTGGATTTGCCAAGATGGCCAAAATAGAGATACTTAACAAAATTCAACAAATAAGACAAAGCTAGAGACACCCAAGTGCACTACCAAGAATCTTAACTATTCCTTACACTGGAAGTAGAGTGCACTTAAGGCCATACTAGTTGATGGAGTTTATAGATGAAAGAAATACCTAAAGTTTCTTCAGACTAGAAGACCAGCTAAAAATATCAAGCGAAAAGATTTTCAAGTAAATGCAGGAGATGCTGGATCCATCTAATGAAGATTAATCTGAGTTCAACAGACAACTCCAATACCAGATAGAAGAGAATAATGAGAAGTTGGGAAAGAAGACTAGGCACTCAAGGAAAAATAATTAATTTGCTAAGTCTAGAGGAGCACCTTGAACAAGGCTTGTGAGATTTCTGTGAACTTTCTTCTATCAATTTTCAATAAAATTTACAGCACTTATCATTTTTATCTACTATTAAATGATCTTTTTGTATAAGGTGTTTTGTTATCATCAAGTCCTCCTAAATTTATGCCTACAATTCTAGTAGACATAAACTGGGGGAGATTGTTAGGAATATGTTGTACGTTTGATGATATTTTACCAAAAAACCTTAGTTAATTTAATTAAGTGTGTTTGTAAATTTCAACGGATAATCTTACTTTGTCATCCATTGAAAGAGTAGCTTATGTTTAAATAAGTTTTTGTAGCACATTCATGTATACTGTAATGTCTTAGAGAATTAAAGGTTGTAGGATATTCTAAGTCATGTTGACTACTAGAATGGTATGCAAAATAGGTTAGCTAATTGTAAATATTAGATGCCTTATAATTTTGCATAAATGAAATTATGTCAACTGTTATAGAAATACTTTCAACGGAATTTTACAAGGCTTTGATGGATGACTTAAGATACTCTAAACGGATGATCCAATAGAGACTCACTGGATAATCTATAAAGTCTCGACGGATAACAAATTCAAATAGCAGTTGAAAGTCACTTGACAGGTACATAGGTTGATTATATACAAAAGGAATGTGGTGGCCTATTTGCAGGTTATGAGAACAAAGAAGCATTTTCATTTCCATGCTTACTTGAAGAAATACAAAGATGGTAGTTAGAGAGATGAAGAAACATAAGATTAGACTTAGACATTTTATTTTATGTGTAACTTCTTGATATATAAACCAAGTGTAGCAAGTAGATTAATTAATCGAGTGAACTGAGAAATAGAAAAAGCTACATCTGTTAGGAATTTCTCTGTTTTTTCTTTGTAACTTTACTTGTAAGCAGCTATGTGCATTCTTGCATCGCAGAGTTCTCAATCTTTGTGTTTAATTACTTTGTGTCTTGAATACATATATATTTCATTTCCACACACTTGCATATTTAAACACGGATATATTTTGGTAAAGAGTTTTCTTAATTTCCAAAAGAAACTAAGAATTCTGTAATTCTATTATTAGATTGTTTGGGAATAACAACATTTCTAAATGGTGAACTTGAAGAAAAAGTTTATGTTGAACAACCTCCAGGGTTTATTGATCCAAATATCTAGATCATGTTTACTTACTAGATAAAGCACTCTATGGACTAAAGCAAGCTCCAAGAGCCTGGTATGAAACACTTGCTCAATTTATGTTGGAAAGAGGTTTTATAAGAGGTATAATTGATAAAACTCTATTTTTTAAATACCATGGCAAGGACTTATTATTAGTACAGAGATATGTCGATGATATCATCTTTGGTTCTACTAATGATAAACTTTGTGAGAGGTTTGTAAAGCTAATGCAGTCAAGATATCAGATGAGTATGATGTGAGAATTGAGTTATTTTCTGGGTTTACAAGTAAAGCAGACAGATGAAGGTAACTTCATAAATCAAGCAAAATATACCGGGAATTTTCTCAAAAGGTTTGGAATGCAAGACAGTTTAGGTGCAACAGCTTTCATGGCCACAACAACCAAGTTAGATTTAAATACAGGTTCATTAGTAGATATAACTAACTACATAGTTATGATTGGCTCACTCCTATATTTAACTGCTAGTAGACCTGATATCATGTATGCTACCTGTTTGTGTGCAAGGTTCCAAGCTGATCCAAGGGAACCACATCTGTTAGCTGTAAAGATTTTTAGATATCTCAAAGGCACCATTAATCTTGGATTATGGTATCCTAAAGAGTCAGACTTTAAGCTAATTGGATATTCAGATGTTGATTTTGCAAGATGCAAAATTAACAGGAAAAGCACCTCTACAAGCTGCCAATTTCTTGGTGGCAGATTGGTTTTTTGGTTTAGCAAGAAATAAAAGTCAATTTCCACATCAAGTGCTGAAGCTGAGTACATTGTTATAGGAAGATGTTGTGTTCAAATTCTTTGAATGAAGAATCAGTTATTGGATTATGGGTTAGAATATTCTCATATTCCTATATATTGTGATAATCAAAGTGCTATTACAATAACAGGAAATCCAGTATGGCATTTAATGACTAAACATATCAGTATAAGGTACCATTTTATAAGGGAACATGTAATAAAAGGTACAGTAGAATTGCACTTTGTGCCTAAATATCAGCAGTTAGCAGACATCTTCACCAAACCACTCTGTGAAGCCACCTTTACCAGATTGGTGAATGAATTATGAATGATCTCAGGACAATTCTCAAACTCTGATGAAAATTTATGATCTATAGTTGATAATTAGAGTGTGGTATCTTTATCATATGTATCAGGTTTTGCTAAAATCTGATAGTAGTGTTAAATACTGATGCCATGAAATAAATTATCAAGTCAAGTTTACATCGTGATAGTTAAACTATGACAGTAATTGTATGATAAACTCTGATTATATGGATAAGTACTGATATTGGTCAAAGGAGTGTTGACTGATGAATCATGACTATAGCTAGTTAAATACTGATATCGGTCAAATACTGATTGACCGATATAATCAGATTATATTTTGAATTTATTCAAAATACCTTTTTCCAGTATTTTAATTAGAGAAATATGATATATAATTAGTGAGATTATTTAAAGTTGATTATATATGTTAATTGATATCATGAGGATAGGAAAAATAATTCGGTTTTCACAACATAATATCTTGTTTAATTGTGCACATAATTACTACACTTTAAACCACGCACCATAATTGCTTTTCTATTGAATGATAACATGCCACGTGTCCCACTAAGATGAACAGTCCGAGTAAGTAAAATTGTAGTGTTAATCAAAATCAAATTCTACTTTCTAATTATCACTTTATCAATATTTGATTATCTTCTTACTCTCTTTTACTCTCGAGCTTAAACTCTCAAATACTAATCAGTTTTTGAGTAAAATACTTATATAAAAATCATGACTTCTTCTTCTACATCAATGCCGTTTATTTATGGCGGGTTCAAATTTATCACGAACAATTACATTGTTATCCTGGACAACAATGGGATAAATTCTGATTTTCATATCTTTCAGGATTTCTTAAAAGCGAGTGAAGTTGGGTATGCTCTCACAGCTCCAACAACTATTTCTGGAGATCAGGTTCTTGCTTTATGGAGAACTGGTCTGTTTGATGATAGAGGTGAAACAGGCACTCCAAACATCATTTTTGAGTTTGATGACAATTAGAGGGTTGTAACCCCTCAGACAGTGTGTGATGTTCTTCACCTCCCAGCTCCCACTTCTTATGCAACATTTGTGGGAGATGCTGAAATGAGAAGGTCCTTCACCAAAATTGGCTATGACAAGGACATGAAGAATCCTGGTCATCTGAAGAGAAATGGGATAAGAAATGAGTGAAACTTCTTCTTTGATTGCATTACAAAGATATTCAACAACAAATGCACAAACTTTGATCCCTCCCAATAATGACACAACAAATTGGGTACTCTCTAATTCATGGTACTTACTAGGATTTTGGTAGAGTAATTTTATGCTTTATAGGGGATGATTAAAATCTGATAAGGATATAGTATATTATGTTAGATTTTATCAGTTAATTTTTAATGTTTATTTCCCTGATACCCCAATCCCTGCTAACTAGATTGTGTCAGTTTTTAAGCTCTCCAAGAGAGCTTTCTCTGATCTTATTTCTAAAGATTCAGAAAAGATTGCTCTAGCTTCTTTGAGGTTGCCAGTAATTTCCAGGAACTTGCTAATTGTAAGGCTTCCTGAGACTTATGGTTTACCTAACCAACAAAGTGCTAACCTATAGGCTGTAACAGTTGGTAACCCCCTGTAGCTAACCCCAGTACTGCAACCCAAACACTTCCTAAAACACAATCCACCTCAGGTGCCTCCTAAAAGACACATGTTGTAAAATGGAAGAAACCAGCAAAAGATGATGCTAGAGTTATTGTTTCGATTGAAAACTCACGGGACATTATTATTCAGTTTGCTAGGCCTTATGGTCAGAGAGCAAGTGCTGCAAATACTGAAGTAGCACAGAAAGGGGGTTCAGTGCAAGATTCTCATTCTTTTAAGCCTTCAGACCTTGTTCAAAGAAAGCTTGTACTTTCTGAGTCAGAATCAGATGATGAGGGCAATGCTACCTTATCATCTAAATTCAAGAATTTACATCCTAATTCTACTCAAAGTCTGGTTGTTCTATCAACTGATGAGGGCGGTGATGCTGTTCGATCAGATTCAAGCCCGAGACTAAGGATCAAGAAGAAGAAATTGGTCAAAACCTACATTGCTCAAAGTCTGATGCAGATCAAGAAAGAAATTACTGAGAAGACACAAAGTGCAGCTACTGGTACTGATCAGTGGACTAGACAAATTACCGATGCACCTGTGATCACTTCTGATTCTCCAGCAAAGAAGAAACGAGTGAGGGAGATCACTCATGAGCAACTGGAGGCATTAGTCAAGAGGCTACAGAAACATAAATTGTTTCCTGGATCAAGCACACAAGAACCTGTATTTCAAAGGAATACATCAGCTATTTCAAATCCCGATCCAGTCACACAAGAACTTGTACTTCAAAGTAGTACAACAGACTTTATACAAGTAGAGCCTCTAGCTGAAAAGTCCATTCAAGAATGGCATGATGCAGCAACTGCAAAGGTAACAACTGAAGTTGCCAGAGTCAAAGACATAATAGCAGCTCAGAAGTTAGATACTGAGGAGAGGAGTACACAAGAACCTGAATGTCAAAGTCATCCAGCAACTCCTGTATCTTCTTCCCCACAAGAACCATTGCCTCAAAGTGGTAATGAAGGCTTAACTCCTGATCAAGTTGTCTTAGCAGTTGATCCTGAAGGAAGGGTATATTCAACACCAACATCAGCTGAACTTCCCTCAGTTCAACCCTTGGATGTATACATAGAAGTTGATCCTTTAGAATAACAAGGTATAAATACTGATTCATCTTTATCAACATTTAGTTTATATACTGATTCTGAATTATCATCATGTAAAATGAATCCTGATGACATGAATATGATTAGATCTTTACAAAGGACTAACTCTAGTCATAGAATCACAAACAACTCTTCTCAGCCACCTCTTATTTCTGTAGGACAAACTTATCTGAGCCTTTCATGTAATAATGAGAGAAAAGATTTAGAGAAAAACAGAATTAAAGAGAGGAAGGATCCTTACCTGAAAAAGGAGAGGTAGTTGAGTGTACGGATTTAGTTAACCCTTGTAAGAAAACTCTGACTATTAAAAGTTATGAGATGAGTGGTGTGAGAAGTAGTGAGACTACTTTAAAAGAATATAGAGATTTAAGTGTGTTTATTGAAAATTTTGCAGGCGCATAGAGTATTAAAGATACAACTCCTGAACAACAGTCTATAGACCCTCGGATAAACTCTGATGTGCCAAATACTGATACTTTCCCTACAGGTCTAAGTACTGATACTTTCCTAGAGTCCACTCACATCTCTATGTCATCCACTGCAGCAATTCAAGTTCTTACTGTCACGCCCCCAACTTAAACAACAAATTAAATATAACTATTAAAAAATTATAACAGAGATAACACAACCAAATCCAAGATCTTACAGTTTAGGGTTTGGAACAGCCCAACACTACCATCTATTACAACTGATTATAAATACCGAGTCCTCACACAAACTACTATCACTTATTCTACCTGAGCTCGAACATAAGCATCAGCATCACAGGTCTTACGGGCAGTCTGCTTGAATCTAACCATAGCTGCTAGCTATAATATCAGGGTAAAGCAAAGAGTGAGCCAAATGCTCAACAAGTGCTAACAGTACGATACAAAACATAAATCGAGATATTCATTACAGAATGATAATGGAAAGACATAACTAATGATAACGAGGGATAAAACTATGAGTGATGGCATCATTTTTACTTGTATCAAAACAATTTCAAAATCATGTCTTAATCAAAATCATTTTATGACGCTACGGATTACAGCCGGTTATCAGCCGCGAAGTAATCCCGAACCTCGCTGGGTTCTAAAACATTAATGGGAATCCCTAGGAAACTTTTAAGCCTAATATAAGTGTGGAAAGGACTCGCGTCTCAGTCCAGATCCACCATTCAGAGAAAACATTTATCCCCCTTTGGGACTGAAAACCCATATTTTATTTATTTCAAAAACTGATGCCGAATTATAACAAAATCTCTTTTAACAGTAAACATTTTTATTAAGGGATTATAGATCAACTCGAAATATGGAAATATGGTACTAAATCTCAGGGCCATGATTTACAAAATTTTACTCTATTAGGGTAACCAAAAGGTTTTCATATGTCAGAACTTGGACAGGAAAATTTAGTGAGACTAATGGATAATATAAAGGGGTAATGCCAAACTGGGCTTAAAGCAATGGTTTCTCGTCAAGGTACAGGTGTTGGATCATCAAGAAGATAAGCTTCATGAATACTATGGGTGTTAAGGTATGAAGAAATGATTCTTTAGCTCAGGATATATCAGAGTTGTCAAGCTTTAGGATAAGAAAGAGGGGTATCAATCAATGAGGGATCACTTTGATAAGTTTCTGACTTTCAGGGTTCAAGGTAAGGTTCTATGGGGATTCAAGTATCAGGATGAGATATCAATACTTAGGAATCATCAGCATGTTAATCAAGATGATCAATCAAGTAATATATCAACTCTTCATTTTATCATGGCATTTAACTATCATGAAAAGGCTTTTGAACTACTTGCAATACATACTCGAGGGTTCATGGCATTTCTATATAATTCAAAGATAAACGAAAGATACGCTTGATTTAAAACATATCAAATGACTCAGGATAATTGCATCAATATATATATGAACTGTTTATAGTAAATACGAAGGTCAAGTTGAATCACTTGCCTTGAGAAAGGCTGGTCTGGTCTGACTGGTAGGAGCAACTGGAGCTTCACTCGACCTTTATGGAAAGTTTTCCCTCATCTCGAGATCCTACATAAATAATAATAATCCTCATTATAATATATTCTTACCATCTTAACCTATTTACAACTTGAAATTAAACACGGATGTCACTTAGGCCTTTACGCACTTAATTTTTTATTCACTTTTAAATTACAAAAGTACACACATAGCCACATATTCACATATCATATATTAACACCAAATAACACCATATATACCATAATGCAACACTAGGCTTGGATGATCTCGACTCACATCTTAAGTCACTTGGTCGCTAAACTAGACAAGGTCTTCTAATTTTGGCTTCCTAACTCGATGTGCCTTTCCTAAATTATCCAAAACCTATTGACCCTCACTTGTGCCTTTTGCTCTACTGACCTTATACTATCTTACAACTATGGTGGTCGACCTAATACTCACTTCTAAGTGTTCTAAAACTATGTGATAAGTGAAAGTGCTCACTGGTACAAATTTCAGAATGACAACTATGGTTTCTTGAGTGCATTAGACACTCTTAAACTACAATTTTTCCTTCAAAAACTTTTACACAAGACTCTCCTGACCTAAGGGCATCTCAAGGGCCTGGCTTGGGCCTAAGCTAAAAGTCCAAGGTTCCCCTGTTTTTCTGGGTAAAAAACGCCCTGACTTGAATTAACTTGTGACACATGGCTCTAACTCATATCCTATGAACTATGGTTGGAAAAACTTCTCTGACACTCCCTCTAACTAAGGCCCAACAGGGCCTAATGAGGGCCTACCTATGGCATGGTCAAATCTCCCTATTTCAAAGTTGTAACAAAATTGTTCCCTGCTGGACAGATTTTGTTATTCTACTTGTGCACCTAACCAAATGACATGCAAACCTCCAACCAACACCTAAAACCTTTTATATACTCCCAATACTAACTTCTGGTGGCTTGGGCCTCAAAGTGCACATCAATGACATGGTCAAAACTCACTCCAAACCTCAGGGTACTAAACTGATTTTCTGCAGAAACTATAACTCTCCTTTCTCCAAGGTTTTGACTTGACAAACTCAACTACCAACAACCCAATACTCAAACCAAGACTTAAACATGGCAATCTACTGAACTAACTCCCTTATTCTCAAAATAACCTTGGGTGAGATCATCCTTACCTAAGGTACAATTATGGCAAAACAAAAGAGATCACATTTCTCAACTCACCAATCATTAATTTTTTGAAACCACAAGATATGCATTTTATAAAAGATAACCACGAATTATTACCATGAAACAAGAAGCATAAATCAATATTAACACATTATTCCCACTGAAATTAAGGCTCACTAACAAAATCTTTCCAAATGATCAAAAGCTTATAACATTCTAAGAGAAATCCACATGCATGCATGTCCTCGGGTTTTGCAAACCAAAACAACATATTTTCTACATATATTCTATTATAAAATTGACATGCAAGCCTAGCATAAGCTATACCTAGATGATCACTTAGCATGCAAAGAGTTTTATCAAATTTTCACCACAAAATTCAAGTCATTATCACATAAACATGCAAAAATTGATTTAAGCAACAAGAATAGTCTTAAGGACCATTCATTCGACTCCCATATGGTCATGGCCGAATGAAATGGATGGGAATGGCCATTTAATCTTCAAGTGTTTCCCTCTCAAGACTTGGCACTTCTCCATTCCTTGTAGTCCTCTCAAAAACAACCCTAAACTCACAAGAATCAAGGTTGTACTTTGAGTTTCAACTAGAGCCTTAACATGCAACTTCAAAACTTAAACTTTCTATTCAGAACTCTTTGAAATATGAATGATCATGGTATGGGAAATAAAATTTACTTGTATAAAGAGTAGAAGCTTGGTTGAGGAATGAAGAAAAATGGGGAGGGGTGGTTATCGGCTAAAAGCCGAGAGTGAGGGGGGAAGGAGGGCCGAGAGGAGGGAGAAGGGAGGGAAGAGAGAGTGAGGTGTGGGTGGAGTATGAAAATGATCATGTAACTTTGCTTGTTTTATGGTATTTGATTTGACAAAATTTGAGTGGAAAGGAGAATTGACAAGACTATCCCTCCACTTATACTTGGTTCATTTTGCATGCAAGGGTGAAGAAGGAAATTGGCTAGAAAAATAAGAGTTAGTGGGGTTGGAATTGTCCTCTTTGTCCTTAAAAAGAATGAGAGGGTGGTTTGCATGCAAGGGCTTTCTTGTAATTTGCTAAATATGACAACTAAAATTTATAATGATTTATTTTTATAAAATAAAATACAAGTTCAAAAATTATAAAATTTATACCATAAAATAACTTGGATTTTTAGAGACTTTATAAAATCATTTTCAAAATTTGTGAACAAAATACCTTTTAAAAAAAAATTCCAAGGCTTAGAATATTCCTTATAAATCAAAAATAAAGAAATTAAATAAACTCTTGCTTTGAAAAATCATATACTACATAAAGCAAATTTATAATGTAGAAATTTTCACTCACACAAACGTACAATCATTGAATATATTTCATTCGGCTTTAATATTATACCAAATTCACAAATAATATTACAGGAAAATACCGGTTATAACATCCTCTCCCCTTTAAGGGATTCTGTCCTCAGAATCTAAGAGAACAGATGAGGATACCGGGAACGCATAACAGACTCTAACTCCCAAGTCGATTCTTCGACCTTAGGGTTCCTCCAAAGCACTTTTACTAACTTTACTGACTTATTTCTAAGGCTTTTCTCTTGCCAGTCGAGTATTTTAACCGGTTGCTCCACAAATGACAGGTCTGCCTGAATTTCTACAGGTTCATATTCTATCAGATGGCTAGCGTCAGGATTGTACTTCTTAAGCAACGACACATGGAACACATTATGCACATGCTGATATTGAGGTGGTAAGGCCAACTCGTAGGCCACCTTTCCTACTTGACTCAAAATCTCAAAAGGACCTATGTATCTAGGTGCTAACTTCCCTTTCTTGCCAAATCTCATTGACCCTTTTCTAGGTGACACCTTTAACAACACAGCTTCACAAATTTGGAATTGAACATCCTTACACGCTGGATCCGCATACTTCCTCTGTCTATCTTGAGCAGCAAGCAACCTTTTCTGAATTAACTTGACTGAATCATGCAACTGTTATACCAATTCTGAGCCGAGAATTCTTCCTTCTCCTACTTCATCCCAACTTGTTGGTGATCTACATTTTCGCCCGTACAAAGCTTCGTATGGTGGCATGCCGATACTGGAATGATAGCTGTTGTTATAAGAGAATTCAATCAACGGCAAGTGGTCATCCCAACTTCCTGCAAAATCGATTGCACAACTGCGCAACATGTCTTCAATTATTTGAATTGTCCTTTCACTCTGGCCATCAGTCTGCGGGTGGTACGCCGTGCTCATATTCAACTTCGTGCCAAGACATTCCTGAAATTGCTTCCAGAATCTCGAGTTAAAGCGGGTATCTCTGTCTGAAACTATTGATACGGGTACTCCATGCCTTAGTACGATTTCGCGCACATACAGATGAACCAACTTGTCCAGTGACGACTTCTCATTTATTGGAAGGAAATGCGCCGACTTCGTAAGACGATCAATTATAACACATATTGCGTCATGTCCGGATTTCGTTCGCGGTAGTCCTACTATAAAGTCCATAGCGATATTTTCCCATTTCCATTCTGGAATCTTCAAGGGCTGAATTAATCCACTTGGTCGTTGATGTTCTGTCTTCACTTTCTGACAAGTATAACACTTTGCAACCCATTCTGCCACGTCTCGCTTCATATTTGGCCACCAAAAGTTCTTCTTTAAGTCTCTATACGTCTTGGTGCTTCCCGGGTGGATTGAAAATTTCGAATTGTGGGCTTCATGGAGGATCTCATTCTTTAAATCAGGTATATGAGGAATCCATATTCTGGATGAAAACCTTAGTATCCCTTGCTCATCCCTTTGAGTATTAATCTCCTCTCCAGATAACTGATTCTTCTCTTTCTCCATTACTTCTTCTTGACACTTCTTTATCTTTTCCACTAGTGTTGGCTGAAAGGTCATTGCACGACAAACTTCCTCGACTTTTTCGCAAGCACAAAGTTCCAATTCCAATCTTTCGATTTCTTCAGATAACTCTTTTGATGTTATCATCATATTCAGTCTCTCCTTCCTATTCAGAGCATCGGCCACTACATTCGCCTTTCCAAGATGGTAATTTATCGAACAGTCATAGTCCTTGATCAATTCCAGCCATCTCCTCTGCCTCATATTGAGCTCTTTCTGAGTAAAAATGTACTTTAAACTCTTGTGATCCGTGTAGATTTCACACTTCTCTCCATAGAGGTAATTTCTCCAAATCTTTAGTGTGAACACAATGGCGGCTAGCTCCAAGTCATGCGTCGGGTACTTTAACTCATGCAGTTTCAACTGTCTTGACGCATATGCGATCACTTTACTGTATTGCATCAACACACAACCCAAACCCTTATGTGAAGCGTCGCTGGATATTACAAAGTTCCCTTGATCATCTGGTAGTACTAACACCGGAGCTGTTACCAACTTCTGCTTTAACTCTTGAAAGCTATCTTCACATTCTGCACTCCATTCAAACTTTTGATTCTTTCTGGTTAACTTGGTCAATGGCGTGGCGATCTTTGAGAAATCCTTGACGAATCTTCTATAGTATCCGGCCAATCATAGAAAACTTCGCACTTCCGCAGGAGTCTTTGGCCTCTCCCAACTCATAACTGCCTCAATCTTTGCCGGATCCACTTTAACGCCTTCATTTCCAATGACATGCCCCAAAAATTGAACTTCCTTTAACCAAAACTCACATTTGGTAAACTCGGCATACAACTTCTCTTGACGAAGTATTTCCAATGCTATCCAGAGGTGCTCCTTAAATTCTTCTTCCGACTTAGAATAAATAAGGATGTCATCAATAAATACCACGACAAATTTGTCCAAATACTTCTTAAATACCCGATTCATCAGATTCATAAATGCGGCTGGAGCGTTGGTCAGTCCAAACTACATTACTAGGAATTCATAATGCCCATATCTGGTCCTGAATGCGGTCTTGGGAACATTTTCTTCTTTGATCTTTAATTGATGGTATCACGATCTCAAGTCAATCTTTGAAAAGCATTTTGCTCCCTTCAACTGATCAAAAAGGTCATCTATCCTTGGTAGCGGGTAACGGTTCTTGATCGTTACCTTATTTAACTCCCGATAATCTATGCATAGATGCATACTCCCATCTTTCTTCTTTACAAACAGAACATGTGCTCCCCATGGTGACGTACTTGGCTGTATCACTCCTTTATCCAATAATTCTTGTAGCTGGTTTGCCAACTCTTTCATTTCTGCTGGTGCCATCCTATATGGGGCCTTTGAAACTGGTTCCGTTCCTGGAGCAAAGTTGATCTCGAACTCGATTTGTCCATCTGGTGGTAAGCCTGGTAGTTCGTCTGGAAACACATCAGGAAACTCGTCAACTACAGGGATATCTTCTATGTTGGGGTTGCCCTTTTCTGAATCCACTACATATGCTAGGAACGATTCACAACCTTTTCTAAGTAGCTTCTTAGCCTGAACAATTGTAAGAAATAGTTGCTCTTGCCTCTGCCCCTTAAATACTACCTTCTCTCCACTCTTCGTCTTTAAATACACTCTCTTGGTCTTACAATTAATCTGAGCGCTATTCTCTCCTGACCAATCCATTCCTAAAATTATATCAAACTCTCCCAACTTGAAGAGTATCAAGTCGGCTGAAAACTTATACCCCGAAATATCGATCTCACACTTTGGACAAAATTGATTCACAGGAATCTTCTCTTGGTTCGCAATTACCACATTTACTACCTCACTCATAATCATTATATCACATTAAAGCTTATCAACAAAAGATTCTGATATGAAAGATCTTGTTGCTCCCGAATCAATCAATACTTTAGCTTTGACATTATTGAGTAAAAGTGTACCTGCTATCACCTCCGAATTCTGTACAACATCCTTCATCTTCAGATCAAATATCCTTGTTGTTGCTTGCGGGGTTGGTGTAGGTGGTGGAGTTAATGCCAATACCTCAGCTGGCACGCTTGCACTGGTACTTGCCACATTCATCAGAGCTTTGACTGGTCCGGTTGCCTTGCACTCCCTAGCCATGTGTCCAGTCTTCCCACACTTGTAACACGTAACTCCTGGCTTCGGCATCTTACACTCATTCGCCAAATGTCCCTTCTGATTGCACCTGTAGCATGCCATGCTCAGCTTCTTACACACTCTGGGGTGCCTTCTTTCGCAGTGCTTGCATTCTGGCCTCTGGAACCTGTTTTCTCCAACTTGCCCTTGGCTTGCCTGATTGTTCCCCTTCGATTCTTGCCTTTTACCCAAATTTCCTTTCTTTTGAAAATTTCCGCCCTTCTGGAATCCGATCCTCTTTACATTCCGATCTTGTGAACTTCCCACTTCAGAATTTTCTCCATAAAATGGAACCTTCCTCTTCTTTTTATCCCTCTCCTTCCTTGACTGCATCTCATTGTTCTCAATCAGAGCAACTTTCTATACTACTCCCGCATAAGTTTCAAGCTCAAACATAGCCACCCTATCTCTGATCCAAGGCTCCAATCCTTGCTAAAATTTCTTTGCTTTTTCCTCCTCGGTGCTGGTATACTTTGTCACAAACCTTGACAACTCAGTGAACTTCTTCTCATACTCCAATACAGTCATGTTCCCTTGCTTCAACTCAAGAAATTTAAGCTCCATCTGATTCTGCATGTACTTAGGGTAATACTTGTCCAGAAATAACTTCTTAAATCTCTCCCAAGAAACATGCTGAGTGACTTCCATAGCTTTTACTGATTCCCACCAATAGATGACTTCTCCCTTCAAGAAGTAAGTAGCATACGGCGTCTTTTGATCGTCCCCTAACTGTACCAACTCAAAAGCCCTTTCCATCTCCTTGATCCTTATGTTAGCTATCACTGGATCAGTGGTATCATGAAATGCAGGTGGGTTCACATTCTGAAAAGCCTTGAAAGTGACAACTTGTCTAGGTGGTACTGGTGGTTCAGGTGGTTCAGGTGGTTGGTGTGGTTCACGATTATCTTGGTTTTCAATTCGTTGTTGAAGAGTTAGTTGTTGTTGAGCTATAGCATTGGTATGCTGTTGCAAGGTTTCCAGTAGTCGAAGAATGTTTGGGTCTGTGGTGGATGTGGTTGTTGGGTTCTTCTTTTTGGGAGGCATGATCCTGAAATAAGAGTTGTGTCAAAACAGATATGAATGATAAAATGATTCGAGGGTATCGCATGGCATTCTCATTTACATATGAGGTCAAGTTTTCAAATTAAGCAGATATGATGATAAAAACATAAAATAACAGTTGAGAGCAAATGGAACAATAGCACATAATTAATGAAATTTTAAAGGTCACAATACATAGGATTAGGACAAGGTCTGATTCTAGGAATAACAGGCTTATTTAAAGGAAACAACGGAAATAACTGGGGATTCCACAGAGTCTGATAGTACAACAACATGAAAGGTAAATGGAAAGAACTAAGGCTCCACTCCATCTGAATGGGGCTTGGTAGTCTTTTCCTCTCGAAGCATCTTCACAATGCTCTAGAGCTCATCCGTCACCATCTGAATGACATACTGGCTGGTACGGTCCCGGTGCGCTGGCATCTCCTCAAGCTTAGTGTTGACGTACTGAACCAAGGTCTCAAGTCTCGCAGGCATCTGCTCCTTGGGCTTCCCTTCGTAGTTTCGGCTGTCCGGATACACGTTCTTCAGTCGGTCTATCAGTCGGTCGTACTTGCCCTGAAGCATGTCGAACTCGCGCCTCAACTCAGCATACACTGTGAAAGCAATAGTGTCGTCCGACCCAGAGGATGACGAGGAATGCACCCTTTGCTGACAACCAATAAGAGGAGTATTAATAATAATTTTACTTATCCTACTTTCTCGCATATAATCTATAACCTACACACATATCCTATAACCTATTTGGGCTATCCAGGGACTCTAAACCATAGCTCTGATACCAAAACCTGTCACGCCCCCAACTTAAACAGCAAATTAAATATAACTATTACAAAATTTTAAAAGAGATAACACAACCAAATCCAAGATCTTATAGTTTAGAGTTTGGAACAGCCCAACACTACCATCTATTACAACTGATTATAAATACCGAGTCCTCACACAAACTACTATCACTTATTCTACCTGAGCTCGAACATAAGCATCAGCATCACAGGTCTTACGGGTAGTCTGCTTGAATCTAACCATAGCTGCTAGCTGTAATATCAGGGTAAATCAAGGAGTGAGCCAAATGCTCAACAAGTGCTAACTGTACGATACAAAACATAAATCGAGATATTCATTAAAGAATGACAATGAAAAGACATAACTAATGATAATGAGGGATAAAACTATGAGTGATGGCATCATTTTTACTTCTATCAAAACAATTTAGAAATCATGTCTTAATCAAAATCATTTTATGACGCTACGGATTACAGCCGGTGATCAGCCGCGAAGTAATCCCGAACCTCACTGGGTTCTAAAACATTAATGGGAATCCCTAGGCAACTTTTAAGCCTAATATAAGTGTGGAAAGGACTCACGTCTCAGTCCAGATCCACCATTCAAAGAAAACATTTATCCCCCTTTGGGACTGAAAACCCATATTTTATTTATTTCAAAAACTGATGCCGAATTATAACAAAATCTCTTTTAACAGTAAACATTTTTATTAAGGGATTATAGATCAACTCGAAACATGGGAAATATGGTACTAAATCTCAGGGCCATGATTTACAAAATTTTACTCTATTAGGGTAACCAAAAGGTTTTCATATGTCAGAATTTGGACAGGAAAATTTAGTGAGACTAATGGATAATATAAAGGGGTAATGCCAAACTGGGCTTAAAGCAATGGTTTCTCGTCAAGGTACAGGTGTTGGATCATCAAGAAGATAAGCTTCATGAATACTATGGGTGTTAAGGTATGAAGAAATGATTCTTTAGCTCAGGATATATCAGAGTTGTCAAGCTTTAGGATAAGAAAGAGGGGTATCAATCAATGAGGGATCACTTTGATAAGTTTCTGACTTTCAGGGTTCAA
This sequence comes from Apium graveolens, assembly GCF_009905375.1. Lineage (NCBI taxonomy): Eukaryota > Viridiplantae > Streptophyta > Magnoliopsida > Apiales > Apiaceae > Apium > Apium graveolens. Next base: position 132,625,276 of record NC_133654.1, read on the forward strand.
GGTAAGGTTCTATGGGGATTCAAGTATCAGGATGAGATATCAATACTTAGGAATCATCAGCATGTTAATCAAGAGGATCAATCAAGTAATATATCAACTCTTCATTTTATCATGGCATTTAACTATCATGAAAAGGCTTTTGAACTACTTGCAATACATACTTGAGGGTTCATGGCGTTTCTATATGATTCAAAGATAAACGAAAGATACACTTGATTTAAAACATATCAAATGACTCAGGATAATTGCATCAATATATATATGAACTGTTTATAGTAAATAGGAAGGTCAAGTTGAATCACTTGCCTAGAGAAAGGCTGGTCTGGTCTGACTGGTAGGAGCAACTGGAGCTTCACTCGACCTTTATGGCAAGTTTTCCCACATCTCGAGATCCTACATAAATAATAATAATCCTCATTATAATATATTCTTACCATCTTAACCTATTTACAACTTGAAATTAAACACGGATGTCACTTAGGCCTATACGCACTTAATTTTTTATTCACTTTTAAATTACAAAAGTACACACATAGCCACATATTCACATATCATATATTAAAACCAAATAAAACCATATATACCATAATGAAACACTAGGCTTGGATGATCTCGACTCACATCTTAAGTCACTTGGTCGCTAAACTAGACAAGGTCTTCTAATTTTGGCTTCCTAACTCGATGTGCCTTTCCTAAATTATCCAAAACCTATTGACCCTCACTTGTGCCTTTTTTTCTACTGACCTTATACTATCTTACAACTATGGTGGTCGACCTAATACTCACTTCTAAGTGTTCTAAAACTATGTGATAAGTGAAAGTGCTCACTGGTACAAATTTCAGAATGACAACTATGGTTTCTTGAGTGCATTAGACACTCTTAAACTATAAGTTTTCCTTCAAAAACTTTTACACAAGACTCTCCTGACCTAAGGGCATCTCAAAAACTTGATGTGGCTCAAGGGCCTGGCTTGGGCCTTCTTGGGCCTAAGCTAAAAGTCCAAGGTTCCCCTGTTTTTCTGGGCAGAAAATGCCCTGACTTGAATTAACTTGTGACACATGGTTCTAACTCATATCCAATGAACTATGGTTGGAAAAACTTCTTTGACACTCCCTCTAACTAAGTCCCAACAGGTCCTAATGAGGGCCTACCCATGGCATGGTCAAATCTCCCTATTTCTAAATTATAACAAAACTGTTCCCTGCTTGACAGATTTTATTATTCTACTTGTGCACCTAACCAAATGACATGCAAACCTCCAACCAACACCTAAAACCTTTTATATACTCCCAATACTAACTTCTGGTAGCTTGGGCCTCAAAGTGCACATCAATGACATGGTCAAAACTCACTCTAAACCTCAGGGTACTAAACTGATTTTCTGCAGAAACTATAACTCTCCTTTTTCCAAGGTTTTGACTTGACAAACTCAACTACCAACAACCCAATACTCAAACCAAGACTTAAACATGGTAATCTACTGAAATAACTCCCTTATTCTCAAAATAACCTTGGTGAGATCGTCCTTACCTAAGGTACAATTATGACAAAACAAAAGAGATCATATTTCTCAACTCACCAATCATTAAGTTTTTGAAACCACAAGATATGCATTTTATAAAAGATAACCACGAATTATTACCATGCAAAAAGAAGCATAAATCAATATTAACACATTATTTCCACTGAAATTAAGGCTCACTAATAAAATCTTTCCAAATGATAAAAATCTTATAACATTCTAAGAGAAATCCACATGCATGCATGTCCTCGGGTTTTGCAAACCAAAACAACATATTTTCTACATATATTCTATCATAAAATTGACATGCAAGCCTAGCATAAGCTATACCTAGATGATCACTTAGCATGCAAAGAGTTTTATCAAATTTTCACCACAAAATTCAAGTCATTATCACATAAACATGCAAAAATTGATTTAAGCAACAAGAATAGTCTTAAGGACCATTCATTCGGCTCCCATATGGTCATGGCCGAATGAAATGGATGGGAATGGCCATTTAATCTTCAAGAGTTTCCCTCTCAAGACTTGGCACTTCTCCATTCCTTGTAGTCCTCTAAAAAACAACCCTAAACTCACAAGAATCAAGGTTGTACTTTGAGTTTCAACTAGAGCCTTAACATGCAACTTCAAAACTTAAACTTTCTATTCAAAACTCTTTAAAATATGAATGATCATGGTATGGGAAATAACATTTACTTGTATAAAGAGTAGAAGCTTGGTTGAGGAATGAATAAAAATGGGGAGGGGTGGTTCTCGGCTAAAAGCCGAGAGTGAGGGGGGAAGGAGGGCCGAGAGGAGGGAGAAGGGTGGGAGGAGAGAGTGAGGTGTGGGTGGAGTATAAAAATGATCATGACACTTTGATTGTTTTATGGTATTTGATTTGACAAAATTTGAGTGGAAAGGAGAATTGACAAGACTATCCCTCCACTTATACTTGGTTCATTTTGCATGCAAGGGTGAAGAAGGAAATTGGCTAGAAAAATAAGAGTTAGTGGGGTTGGAATTGTCCTCTTTGTCCTTGAAAAAAATGAGAGGGTGGTTTGCATGCAAGGGCTTTCTTGTAATTTGCTAAATATGACAACTAAAATTTATAATGATTTATTTTTATAAAATAAAATACAAGTTCAAAAATTATAAAATTTATACCATAAAATAAATTGGATTTTTAGAGACTTTATAAAATCATTTTCAAAATTTGTGAACAAAATACCTTTTAAAAGAAAATTTTTCCAAGGCTTAGAATATTCCTTATAAATAAAAAATAAAGCAATTAAATAAACTCTTGCTTTGAAAAATCATATACTACATAAAGCAAATTTATAATGCAGAAATTTTCACTCACACAAACGTACAATCATTGAATATATTTCATTCGGCTTTAATATTATACCAAATCCACAAATAATATTACCTGAAAATACCGGTTGTAACTTATTAAAGGACAGTCCATTCAATCTACTATTCCACCAACTGTTGCAATCAATGTTCTTACTGAAGGACAGTTCCTTCATCTTTTATTTTCCCTATCCCTGCCGTTGATGTAGATGTAGGACAGTTCATTCAAGATACACTCATTATTACAGAATCACCATAACACTCCATTGGTACTGAGGTTCTGGAGATAAATACTGAAGCTCCACCTCATATGGTTACTATTCTTAAAGATCTGGAGTTAAATTTTCAAGGCATGGAGGAATCTATTCATGAGAGTTTGTCTCATGATGGATAAAATGTTAATGTCACTTTAGATCCTGATGAAGATCTTGATGAGCTTTTCTTTCCTAAAGACATGCCTACACATGAAAAGCAAAGGAGATTACATGAGCTTAATGCTAAGAAGAGTAGAGAGTTTTCTGATGCTGAATGGAATTCTATCTGGAAAGTTACTTCTTATCCTATCTTTGCTGCTAATGCTTCTCAACATTTGGAGGGAGCAAAGCAGATTATTGAAAATCCTGATACTTTGACACATCTCAAAGATTCTACACTATTGATCAAATCAGTTCAGCATACCCAGTCTCAGGCTAATACTCAAATTGATAAACTCAAGGACTCCTTTCTTGAAACTAAGCTAACCACGACCAAGGAGATCCATAAGCAGTTAGTGATAAGTAGATTTTATATCTACTTGGAAAGCTTCATTATAGGCTTAAGTTGGAGTTTTGGACTCAAGTATGTGGTATTTTTGATCTATTTTTATGTAATTACATTGCAGAGCATCGGTCATAGGAGGAAAGGGCTTTACAAGGATTTTATGCTGATAAGAGATCAGATTTTGAAGTCTAGGCCATTCTCAAATTGTAGAGAATCTCGTTATCTTCGTGTGGGCAGTTGAATCATCAAATTATGATGAACATAGCTCAAGTTATGACCAAAAAAAGAATTGTAGTCAAAAATCCAGAAGAGCTGCGCACCCGCGCCAGGAGCTGTGTGTCTGCGCCCCATAAATCACTATTCCAGGCGCCCGCGCCAAAAAGTTTGCGCGCCCGCGCGGTCTTTCTGCCCCAGAATCCTGTTTCTACTTGAAATCGAAGAATTGGAGGGCCTAGGTCATCCGGGGGCCTATATAAACTAATAAAAGACATTTTTAATAACAAGGAGCCAAAAGAGAGCATTGAGAAGCCCTAGAGAGCACAAGACACCAATGGAGAAGAAGACTTTTGTATTCTTTAATCTAGTCGATACTTGGATGCTTGTTTTCGATTTGTCTTTAAACCCTAGTACTCTTATATTCTTTATCATGTTTTCATTGATACCCATGGTGATGATGAGTTCGATTATAAACTAATCGTTGTCATGGGGTTCTAACAGATTTATTTATGGATTTCAATAGTTAATTGTTTTATAATCTTTAGTGTGTAATGATTTATGATTTCCTAGTTTGGTTGTGCATATTCGTCTTTGATGCATAGCTAACATCTAAGATTGTTTGTTAATCTCTATTGAAGGGAAAGTGAATATAGAGGTTTAGAACTTGCCATGCTAGAATAAGTTTATGTATGAATTGACATGCATAATTCATGGGTAATTTTAACCATCTTATTGACCCTATGTAATCACGATAGATAACTTGCTCTTAAACCATTATATTTTCAATCTTTATAAACATATAGGGACTAAGCATAATTGGTGTTTATTCAACTTCTATCTTAATTGTGGATGTTTGGTAGTAGGGTATACGTATAACGAAAGTTAGCGTGTACTAGTTTCGTGTTATCTGATTAGTTGTCATCACCATCACATGTTAGGGTTAAAGACATAAACTTTGAATGAAGTATTTAATGAAGTTAGAATCCCATGTTTATTCTCATATAAGTAATTCAATCTTAATTCTCTTAGTTAAAGCTATTTAGTATAATCTTTTAGTTAAATCAAAACTAAAATTGTTACTTGTCTTAGCATTGAACGATAACCATACATTGTTGTATAGGTGCATAATCTGAACTTAACTTAAACCAGTCTCTGTGGGAAGGAACTTGACTTATATCTTATACTACTTGTGATCGCGTACACTTGTGTGTATTTTCGAGTTTGATTTACAGCGAACAAGTTTTTAGCACCGTTGCCGGGGACTTGGTGTTAATTTTTAGTTTATGTGCTTGACATTAGTGATCGTTAAAGTTCACTGACTCGGATTCTTTTACTTTCACGGTTTACTTGTTTGTGTTTCAGGTACTCGAGAGAGCGTATATGCGAACACATTCTCAATCTCTTAAGGAAACTATTGAAGAAGTGGAAGAAGAATTTCTTGAAGAAGTTGATAAAGTTGAAGAAGAAAGTGAAGAAGAAGAAGTAATCATTACAATGGGAGATCCAGCAGTAGATATGAAAGCTTTGATGGATTATTCTCAACCAAAGATTAATGACATTCAGTCTAGCATTGTTAGACCAGCCATTGTTGCTAATAACTTTGAAATGAAGTCTAGCACGATTCAAATGGTACATAATTCAGTTCAATTTGGGGGTTCTCCAACGGAAGATCCAAATATGCACATCAGGGATTTCATAGAGATCTACGACACCTTCAGGTACAATGGTGTGTCCGAGGATGCGGTGAAACTGAGACTATTCCCATTTTCTCTGAGGGACAGGGCTAAGAGCTGGTTACACTCTCTACCAGCTGGTTCGATTGCTACTTGGGAAGATCTTGCTCAAAAGTTTCTCACTAAATTCTTCCCTATGGAAAAAACAGCTGCAATCAAGAATGCTCTTACTCAATTTGCGCAATAATCAGGGGAATCGCTAGGTGAAGCTTGGGAGCCATATAAGGAGATGCTTAGGAAGTGTCCTCATCATGGAATGCCTGATTGGATGATCATCAATTGCTTCTATAATGGTTTGGGAGCACAGTCAAGACCCATGCTCGTTGTAACATCAGGTGGAGCCTTATGGGCTAAGAGCAGTAATGAAGCTTATGAGCTAATTGAACTGATGGCTGTTAATGAATATCAGTATCCAACCTAGAGATTACCACGGGGTAAGGTAGCAGGAGTTCTTGAAGTGGATACAGCTACGGCTATCACTGCTCAACTAAAGGCATTATCTATGAAGATCGATTCTTTGGCTAATTATGGTGTTAATCAGATAACAGTGTTTATGAGATGTGTGCAGGTTCGCATGCGACGGAGCAATGCGCTATATCTAGTAAATCAGCTCATTTTGTGAGCAACTTTGAGAGATCGCAGCAACCAGTTCCAGACGCTTATCATCCTGACAAATGGAATCATCCTAACTTCAGCTAGAGCAATAATCAGAATATGATGCAACAGCCGTTCTAGCAGTTTGGAAACAAGCAATTCAATATTCTTGGTTTTTAGCAACAATTTACACCAAGACAACAACTCCATCTTCAACAACAAACTCATGAAGGTGCAGGTCAATCTTCGAATGAAAAATCTGAATTGGAGGAGTTGAGGCTTATGTGCAAAAACTAGGCTCTTATATGCAAAAGCCAGGCTGTTTCTATCAAGACTCTAAAGAACCAAATAGGGCAAATTTCTAACGCCTTATTGAATCGACCACTAGGAACACTTCCTAGTGATACAGAAGCCAATCCAGGCAAGAGGGAAGTTGAAAAATAGAATAACGCCATCACCTTGAGGTCTGGAAAGGTCGCAAGCCCCCAAATTCAGCAAGACGAAGAGTCTGAAAATTCTATCCAGAATGTAGGTGCGTCTGAACCCTTGCCAATTCCAGAAAATGAGATTCTAGCTGAAAAAGTTGTGTAGAAGGATGCCAAGGTGGAACCGAAGAAGAAATCTATTGCAAACAATCCTCCTGAGGGAAATACAGGGGATTAACAAGTCTATCCATCTCCGCCATATCCTAAAAGACTTCAGAAGCAGAAGTTAGATAAGAAATTTTCCAAGTTTATTGAAGTTTTCAAGAAATTGCACATCAACATACCATTTGCTGAAGCTTTAGAACAAATGTCGAGCTATGCGAAGTTCATGAAAGGTATTCTCTCGCAGAAGGTGAAGCTTGAGGAGTTGGAAAGCGTTGCTCTAACGGAGGAGTGCAGTGTTGTGCTGCAACAGAAGTTACCTCTGAAGCTTAAAGATCCCGGAAGTTTCACTATTCCTTGCACTATTGGAAACTTGTCGTGTGACGGCCTCAACCCCGGAGTCAGGAGTTGACGTCCCCAAACACTAATATCAAAATATAAACCACAAGATTATTATTAATATATACTAACTTGACCCCAAACCAAGATCCGATCCAGGTTCAAGTATGATTCAGGTTCATATTATTACAAACCATTTATTCAACATCTAACACCCTCTAACTTTGTTCAGCAACTCATCAGACCGCATGTGGCCTGACAAACACTACCTCAGAGGAGCCGGGTCCTGAAGGGGCGGGAACACGGGTATGTATGACTGGTCATCTAGGCATCTGCGACATATAGACATAACAGGTTGCAAGGGTGAGCATAATCGCTCAGCAGTACCAACATATGAATAACAGGATAAAATAGTAACGTAACAATTATAGGAACAGAGCTATAATCATGTCAACAACATTGTATAATGAAAAACTGAGATAACTGGATATCTGTAATAACCCCAATTTTTGGAATTTTTGAAACACGGATAAATAGTAACTTTTGCTGATGATGCTGATTAAGGAAAATTATCAGACCACGCTATATAGGAGTACTTTTATGGAAATTCTAAGATCGTACTAGTATTCCATAAAGTAAATGAGTGTATGTAAAGGTCGTTAGATATCGAATCCGGACACTTTGATTTTTCCCGAAAATCCACCAGATACCGAAAGAAATGGGTATAAGGTAACATGATTAAAAGGATTTAAATTCAAGGATTATAAGAGAGGATCATAAAAGGAATATAAAATATTGAGAAAGGTTTAGGGGAACCCAAGTAATAAGATCCCAGATATGATCCTTCAAACGACGAACGAGAACGAAAGTTAAGCGAACCGTAAAACAAATAAGCGACCAAGAGACAAGCTTGTACAAGAAGCCAAGGATTGTGACATCATCAAACCACAAGGAAAGGACATGTGTTAAAAAGGTGACACAAGCATGGTGACATAAGCATGACAAAAAGAAGTGTGTTGTTGGTTGATTCTTGGCCATGCAAAAGTTACCATGGTAAAAGATCAAAATTTGCCAAGCCAAAAAGGAAATCAACCAAGCAAAATATCATAACACAAAAATTAAAAATTTGACTTTGCTCCCATGAAGAGAAGCTCTCGGCCAAAATAAACCCAGCAACTTGAAATTATCATATCTCCTTCAATACTCACTCAAATGTTGTGTTCTATAGCTCGTTGGAAAGGTATTGAGATGGACTACAACTCTTGTTCACAAGTATCGTCCAAATAAGCATGGTAAGATCCTCATTTTTACAGTTCTTTCAATTGTACTTTTAGAAATTTCAAAGCCTAACTTTGTGTTCTTGATTTCTTTGAAAAGATCAAGCTTGTAGGAGGCTCCCTAAGGCTTCCTAGCAACTTAACACCTACCAAGGAAGGTATAAACTTCAAACCATAGCCTTTACTTTTACTATTAGTGAGTTTGATGGTTGGTTTTCAAAACGAGAAGCATGATGCTTGTGTGTTTAGAGTTTCGATTGGATTTTTAATGATTTGGATGTTGAATTCTTGTTTATAGTTAATGAAACTTAAGTATAGCTAGTAGTTCATGTGTGGGGTTGTATAAATTGGAAAATCTTGAGGTTTGGGGACTGATGTAGTAAGGTTTGGATGAGGGTTGGTTGTATTGTTGGTTGTGAGTTGAATGGTGGTTGTTTGGAGTTGTTTAAAACTTGGTAATCGCGTAAATATAGTCGTCGTAATGCCCAATTTCATACAACTGCTTGTTTTTAGTGTTCGGGACAGAGAGTTAACTATTGAATTTGTGACTTTGCCATGTTTAGTTAGATTATGTCTAACTAAATGACTAATTGGAGTATGAAACAATTATGTAAAGTGGATTAGGCAGTTGGTAGAGTACTCACAAAAGAATCGCCTTAAAATTCTTAATGGTTAATTTATTAAAAATTGTGGAGCCGAGGGTACTCGAACGACTTATGTGATTCGTTAAGCGTAGGAGTGACCATAAGCGAACGTTAGGGTTCAATTGGTTAAAGTCTAGTTTCTTAAGCGACCGGGGTTTAATTCCGACTTATGTTGTTGTTCATAGGTTATCGGACCCACTCTAAGCTTAAGTCTATCCGGGAACACTCAGGCAAGTTTTCTACCCGTTATACTGTTGTTGTGATGTATACATATGTATATGCATTATCTTGTGATAGATGCATGGTGGTTAATTAGCAAATCTTGCGATATATTGGAGCATGTGATATGGTATATATGCATGTCTGTTTCATAATATTGATATATATTGTTGATTCAATTGCTTATAAGTTGCATAATACCTATGCTAGAGATAAGCAGTAGTTGCGTATACCCTTAGTATAGGGGACCCAAAGGTGAATATTTTCTAAAACCGGGAGTCGATGTTCCCGAGTATATTATATATATATTTATATATATAGATATAGTTTTCAAAACTGTGAATCGAATAAGGTTTATTCGATAACTTTATTTTATTAATGAATATTATTTTGAATATTCATTCGAGGGCTTATGACTCCGTCTATTTTATTAATGAATATTATTTTGAATATTTATTCGAGGACATGTGACTCCGTTTATTTTATTTAATGAATATTATTATTTGAATATTCATTCGAGGACTTATGACTCCGATTGTTTACTAATTATTATTCTTTATTTTATTAAAGAATAATGTGTCGATAATTAAACACACTTTTGATTATTCAAATAAAGATCCTACTTTCGTATAAGTATATCTTTGGTTATTTAATATTCATTTCAATTATGAGTTTTAAAACTCCTACCTCGATTATTTTTATAAGGATCACCCTTATGAGAATATTATTTAAATAATAATATTTAGATATTTTCTAATATATCGGGACTGATTTATTTTACTAAATCAGCATTACTCCAAACATTCTTAAAAATGTATTCGAGTCTTCAAAATGATTTTTAAAGGTTAGGGCGGATCCCAAAACTCATTTTTTTATATTTAAGATCTTCCTTTCGAAGGGGATTTAAATACTCGCTCAAAACCTGAGAGATCCGGCTCTGTGGTGTATTTTATATTCGCAACAAGGTTGTTGTTTTGATAAAAGAGTTTTTGATTACTTACCCAACACTCGGGAAGTAAAATTCTTGGAACAAGTTAATCCATTAACAGGCACCGCCTGGGAAATATCAGTGAGTTTTCCTTTCCAACTAGATACGACTTCTTGGTGGAGCCGTATCAACAAGTTTCTACTTGGGGAAATGGGGGACAAGCTTTATGTTTCAGAGTCATGGATTTCATCTAAACTAGGAGTGGCGTAAGTGGTCGAGTGGCGCCGGCCCAGCCTTGTTATATTGGCCCAAATGGCCTGGATGTTCCGTTAAGACGGTCCATTCCTTAGGAGTCCAGTGTTCGGTTGACAAGTAAATCCGACAGGTTCTCCTCTACATGTAGAAAATGGTGGGGTTGCACTACTGCGACTGATCATCGTGAGTGGTCTTCCTGGCGCGGCAAACTCCCGTAATGAGTTCATCATCCAATTGGATATTTCTGCAACACTACCCTGAGCACTTCGATAGAAAGGCTATGGCTGGGCCATTATTGAGTGTTGGCAGGGTCGAGTTTTCAAATTGATGTTTTCATCAAATGAAGTATCTTGTAACTTCATTTCATTTAGATGATATTTCAAAGATTGATTCTATACAAGTTTTGTCTTGTAGCTTAATCTATGGGATGAACTATTTATACATTGAACGGTGGTAGTTCAAGTAGTATTCAGAAAAGATTTAAGTATATTGGAGTATCTTGTAACTTCATCTTTTAAACTTATATCTAGTAAATGATTATCTTGTGCATGTCAAAGATTTTCAGAAAAACGTTGAGACAATGTTAGATATATGAGATCACCTTGCAACGATATTTTTATACATTTATAAACTGGAACTCTGTGTATATTATACATGTCAGAGGATTTCAAAGATTGTGAAAAGTATATAGGTATATATATACTGAATATTTTGCGACTTGGTCGCATTAAGATATCAACTTGGTTCATTTCTTCTTGACCATGACTTTCATGAGTACTATGAGAATGCTCATATATTGTTAATTATTATACATATTATTTCGGTGGGCTTGTTGCTCACCCTTGCTTTCTTCTTTCATCATACAACAACAGACAGACAAGATGAACAGGACCAAGCTTCCAATTCGCAAGCGGTTAGGAAATGTTCCGCAGTTTTCTGGAAGCGTTGATGCCGCCGTAGCTGAGGTAGGAACTACCAATAGGCTAGGCTTTCAACTATTGATGAACCAGACTTATGTATATTATGAATTGTAATAATGGCAAAGAATATTTAAATTATTCAGAAACCGGTGAAATGGTTTATAATTGTGGAATAAAATGACTTGTGTTATTTTTGGGTATTCATCTCTAAGACTATAACTTGTGGTGTATGTGTATATTGTGGGGTCACAGTACGCAGTAGTTGGTTGATTATTAAGATTAAGTATTATTAAGGGAAATGGAACTCGTGACAACCCGGATCCCCGACCCCGGATTTGGGGGTGTTACAATATCACTGACTAGCATGCTTTATCAAAACAACGTATTAGTGTATTGTGTAAGTACCAGAGTCCAATTTTAGCATGCTATTCACATTTATAAAGCCGCTGTATCAACTACTTATACCCTTACGGGAATCGCAAATCCAAATCAGATACGTAACAGATATGTGAAGACAGTTACACAGGCTATCAACACCAGGCGGCTCTAACTGCCATCCCATTTACCTATTCTGGAACTCAGAGACTAGCTAGGTCTCTGACCTGCTGGACTAATCGGTTATATAGTGTGCTAAACCGAATTAGCCTCTTAAGCCACCTCAATAGGCCTACTCTGGCCCCTATGTATCCCATATCTGATCGTTTTATCCAGTTTTCAAAACACTTGTACCTATCTCATTTTCAAAATCATTCATTATACCAGCACACATATAAAATCCAGTTCGCAAATTATTTCATTAGAGATAGGTTTCTTTCGAAGTTACTTTTCCCCAAAACAATTCGAACACAGTGATTTATAACTACAGAGGATAAGTAACTAAAAACGTTTCTGTTCCATTACGAGAATAAAACATTTAGCTATTCATACGTACTGAACCATAAAAGAATGGTCAGGGGTACTTGCCTTGCAACGCTTTACAAAACCCTAAGTAGCTTTCACGCTGACTGCGGTCTTGGTGAAACTCGACTGGGATCTACAAATACAAAGTATCCTAATCAGTTATACTGACATGCTTGATATCCTCAAATCCTAATAACCCAATCCGATAACCCGACTCGTATAGCTATTATACACATAATCACGTAATCACGTAATCCGAACACGAATAGAGGTAACATGTATAATATAAATAAGTACGTTTTAAAATAAATTTTTAGAAAATTTTTGCAGCAACTCATTTGTTTATAAGCCTACCCATCGATTACAATCGACGTCAATAATCACAAGTCACAATCTCATCACAATGTCAATTCCATAATCTCATAGATATTTTCGTACAATTCCCAAAATATAATTTATTTTTGAAAACATTTTATTTATTTATACAATTTAGGACTTAGAACAACGTCATCATCTTCCACCGTCCGCTCGTAACTAGTCATCGCGGTACGGCGGAAAAATTCCCGGGGTACCCGATAATTCGGATTCCAACCAAAAATTTCGCTGATTAATTACTGAAATTTTTTTCCCGTATCAGCACACAGGCAGCCCAACAAGGCCCAACAAACAAAAAAACCAACTGCATAACCAGGCCACAGGGAAGGCCCAATAACAGAGCCCAACAACAGGAACCCGAAACCATGCCCAAACCAAAACACAGCCGCACAGCCACACACGCGCCATCGTGTCACACACACGGACACTAATACACACACACACATTGATACACACACACATACACTAATACATACACACACACACTGGTACACACACAATCAAACACACACAAACACAAACATAATCATATGCATGTATATATATATAAATATCAGCAATATAGAAATCGAACCAGCCAAGCTACAATTAAGTGGCGGCTCACCATAGAATTAGTCGGACAACGAGGGGAAGACGAACGAAGTCCAGGGATGCAAAAACGGAAAGAAGAAAATGAGAGCTGAGAGAGAGAAAATGAGAAATTGGGAGGGAGAGACGCGATATAGATGAATAGAGGAGGGAGAGAGACGAGTGCATGGGGGTGGGGGGTATGGTTGTTTATATTTTATTTTTTTTCAATTCATAAGCTCATGACACGTACCCATGAATAAACGAGAAGTAAACACGTGTCCTGCAATAGCGCTTTGCCCCGAAAATTTGAAATTAATGAATTGAGGTGTACAAAAAATGATTTCAGAAAATTACGGAAATAATCTAAAAATGTCATAAATATCTCGAAGTTTACAGAAACATAAATTCTGAAATTTTAAAATGACTTTTATGGTGCACGCTATAACCGCTTTTTAATAATTAAACAAAATGACGCGCGGGTAAAATTAATCCCAAAAATTTCCAATATAATTTTAAAATTCTCAGAATAATATGAACTTAATAAAATATGAGTTTCATGATTTTTGAAGATTTTCAGAATTAAATATGGATTTTACAAATAAACATAATCATAAAATCATTTAAAGATAAATAATTAATGAAATATTGATTTCTCAATTTTATAAAGTCCTAAAAATAATTATTAAAATTATAAAACCAATTTTAGAAATAATCCAATTATTTATGGAATTAAAACTGTAATAACATCACTTTTACAAGCGAAATAAAATCGTATAACCCAATAATAAATCACATAATCCAATCCCACATATCAACATATCACAAATAAATAAATAACAATCAACAATTGCTGCCAAAATCAATACACACTTTTATTTAATTATTTAAACCTTTATTACACTTTGAAAATATTAAAAAATAAAAGAATATACACGAGTCGTTATATCCTTTCCCCCTTAAAAAGATTATGTCCCCAGAATCTGACTTAGCTAAACAAATGAGGATATTTGTCAAGCATGTCTGACTCTAATTCCCAAGTAGACTCTTCTACTCGAGGATTTCTCCATAAGACTTTCACTATGGGGATCGACTTATTCCTAAGAACTCGCTCTTTACGTTCTAGGATTCGGATTGGTTGTTCCATATGGGACAAATCTGGCTGCAGCTCAATCGGTTCATATTCTATGACTTGATTCGAACTAGGGATATAGGGCTTCAACATAGATACGTGGAATACATTGTGAATGTGCTGCCACTGCGGTGGTAACGCTATCTCATAAGCAACCTTTCCCACCTTCTTCAAAACCTCAAAGGGTCCTATAAATCTGGGGCTAAGTTTACCTTTCTGACCAAATCGTACTAACCCTTTCCAAGGTGATACCTTTAATAATACCAGAGCCCCTATCTCGAAATTCATATCTTTCCTATGCAAATCTGCATTCTTCCTCTATCTATCTTGGACTGCTTCTAACCTTTTCCGAATCAATACTATTGCATCTCTGGTTTGCTGAACCAACTCGAGACCTAACACTTTCTTCTCTCCTACTTCATCCCAATATAACGGTGATCTACACTTACGTCCATACAAAGCTTCATAGGGTGGCATCCCGATGCTGGCATGGTAACTGCTATTATATGAGAACTCAATCAAAGGTAGGTGTTCATCCCAATTACCCTTAAAATCCAAAACACAGACTCTCAACATATCCTCTATGGTCTGAATCGTTCTTTCACTTTGGCCGTCTGTCCGAGGATAATAAGCGGTGCTCATATTCAACTTTGTTCATAGGCATTCTTGGAATTTAGTCCAAAACCTGGAATTAAATCTCGGGTCTCGATCTGACAGTATAGAAACAGGCACTCCATGTTTGGTAACTATCTCATCCAAGTATAACTTAACTAGCTTTTCCAACAAATACCTTTTATTGATCGGAAGAAAATGCGCTGACTTGGTCAATCTATCAATAATTACCCAAAGAGCATCTTGATTTGCTCTCGTCCTTGGCAATCCCACTATAAAATCCATATCAATCTCTTCCCACTTCCATTGGGGAATCTCTAAAGGTTGTAACAATCCACTTGGTCGTTGATGCTCCACTTTCACTGTTTGACATGCGTGACACTTGCTAACCCATTTGGCAATATCTTTCTTCATTCCCGGCCACCAAAAGTTTCTTTTCAAGTCTTGGTACATCTTAGTACTACCAGGGTGGATGGAAAACCTAGAGTTATGCGCTTCGTGTAATACTTCTTTCTTCAATTCCGTTACATTAGGAATCCAAACTCTGGATGAAAATCTATACAAACCTTGATTATCTTTTTGAGTACACAACTCTTTTCCTGTCAAAGTATCCAACTCTTGTTCCATAACTCCTTCTTGACACCTTTTTATCTTTTCCATCAATGCCAGCTGGAAGGTAACTTCATATAGCTTCTCCTGACTTTCACTGGGTACTCGAACCTCAATCTCCATTCTTTCCAAGTCTTGCACTAGTTCATCCGCAATCCGATCCATATTCAACCTTTCTTCTCTGCTCAAGGCATCAGCCACCACATTGGCTTTACCTTGGTGATAATTAATCGAACAATCGTAATCCTTAATCCATTCCAACCACCTTCTCTGTCTCATGTTCAAATCCTTCTGCGTGAATATGTACTTCAGGCTCTTATGGTCCGTATAAATATCACATTTCTCTCCATACAAGTAATGACGCCATAACTTCAGAGCAAACACTATAGCCGCCAACTCAAGGTCATGAACTGGATATTTATGCTCGTGAGGCTTTAATTGTCTGGAGGCATAGGCGATAACTTTGTCATGTTGCATTAGTATACAACCCAATCCTTTCAAAGAGGCCTCATTATAGATCACAAAGTTTCCCTTCTCATCTGGAAATGCTAATACTGGAGCTGTCACTAACCTCTTTTTCAATTCCTGGAAACTTTCTTCACACTTTTCCGTCCAAATGAACTTCTCATTTTTCCCGGTGAACTTGGTTAATGGGGATGCAATCTTCGAGAAATCTTTTACAAACCTTCGATAATATCCAGCTAATCCAAGAAAACTTCTTGTTTCCGTCGGAGTTACGGTTGCTCCCACCTGGATACGGCTTCAATCTTTACTGGGTCTACTTTGATACCCTACATACTCACCATATGTCCAAGATACTGTACTTTTGTCAGCCAAAACTCACACTTAGAGAACTTCGCATATAATTGCTTTTCTCTCAATTTCTGAAGGGTAATCCGTAGATGCGTTGCATGATCTTCTGGATTCTTTAAATATAACAGGATGTCATGAATAAATACAATAACAAACTTATACAATACTCCTTATACACCCTATTCATTAGATCCATAAAAGTTGCTGGTGCATTTGTCAATCTAAACGACATCACTAGAAACTCATAATGGCTATACCTTAATCTGAATGCCGTCTTGCCAATATCTTCAGGCTTTATCTTTAGTTGGTGGTAGCCAGACCTTAAATTAATCTTTGAGAAGTAACACACCCCCCTAAGCTGATCAAATAAATCGTTGATGTGTGGCAAGGGATACTTATTCTTTATTGTCAACTTATTCAACTCTCGGTAGTCAATGCACAATCTCATACTTCCATCTTTCTTCTTAACAAATAGTACTGGAGCACCCCATGGAGAAACACTGGGTCGAATAACTCCCTTATCCAATAATTCCTGAAGTTGCTTAGCCAATTCTTTCATTTCCATTGGGGCCATCCTGTATGGAGCCTTAGAAACTGGTTCAGCTCCAGGTATCAAATCAATGGAGAACTCTTTCTCTCGATCACGTGGCAATCTTGGTAATTCTTTTGGGAAAATGTCAGGGAATTTTCTCACTATGGGAATCTCATCCAAAGTAGGGGTCTCTTTCTTCGTATCCACCACATGAGCCAAATACACCTCACAACCTTGCCGCAACAATCTCTTTGCTTGCATTACTAAAAGGAACTTTTTATCTTGCCTCTGTCCTTGATAGCTGATTCTTTTATTATCTGGGGTGTACACAAAAACTCTCTTTTTCTTATAGTCAATATTCGCCTTATATAGAGACAACCAATCCATGCCTAGAATAACATCAAAGTCTCCTAACTCGAAAGGTATTAGGTCAACAGGGAACATATATCCTGAAATCTCTAAGGAGCATTTAGGACAAAATTGACTTACGGGCACTTTATCTTTATTAGCCACTTCTATGGTCAAAGGTTCTTCTAAATCTTCCAACATTAATTGCATTTTATTCACACAATTCACAGATATAAAATATTTGGACGCTCCCGAATCAAACAAAATGTTAACAGGTACGGAATTAAGAGAAAGTGTACCTGCAACCACATCGGAATCATGAACTGGAGATTTCTTGGTCATCTTAAAGGTCCTAGCTCTAGCAGTACTGGTTGCTGGTCCTTGGGACACGCTCCTCCCAACATTACCTTGGGTTCCCGACTTGCAATTCCTAGCTATATGTCCCATTTTACCGCAACTAAAACAAGTTACTCCTTGAGTCTCAGACTTACACTCCGTGGATTAATGACCCTTCTGGCCATACTTAAAATAGTTGATATTTTCTCCGCACTGTCCATTGTGCTTCCTCCCATATGTCTTACAATCAATCACTGGCTTACTAACCCTTGTCGATGTAGAGTTAACTGAAGTAGTACTGTTCTAGCCTGGGAGAAATTCTGCCTCTTGAATTCTTATTCTTATTCTTTCCAAACCAACGCTGGAACTTCCGACTTGCTATTCCTGATTCTGACCTAATAGGTCCACTTTCAAACTTCCTCTTCTTCTCACCCTACTCCTTTGCAGCTAACCTCCTATCACTTTCTATCACTAGGGCAGCCTGGACTACCGAAGTATATGTCTTGAGTTGTAAATCTACAACTCCACTCCTTATTTCTGGCTTCTACCCTTATTGAAACCGCTTCGCTCGTTGAGCTTCCGAACTCACGTATTCTGGTGTTATACGGGCCAACTCCTTAAATGTGGCGCCCTCCAAACCCGGGTCAGAAGTTTGGGGTCCACAACACATACACAATATATAAACCTGTATAAGAAATATTATTTGCAATGACCCTGCTTCACATAACCACGAATCGCAACTGGTTAAAGTATGAAAACAAGCCACAACCTTAACTTTTATTACAACGTACCAAATCTCAACTAATTTAACTTACAACTGATAATAAAATTATTTTTACAATCTTACTATCTCACTACTATATAAAGCTTCTGCTGGCTCGATCCAACTCAAACTGGAATCCTAGCTCGCACTTTGGACTGAGGATCCTCACTTTCATCCATATCCTTTTTAACTGTAAAATATATAAAAAGATTCGCAAGAGTGATTTAAGTAGCTCAGCAAGTCACAATAACAATAACCGAGGCTAAACCACTGAACAAACGAGATGATTCAAAGGAATCGAGTTTCTTGTTAAACAATCAATAGAATTGGATATTCATTTTAAGTTTTTAAAACCAAGGTTAGGTTGCTGATCAGTCACGCACTAACCCCGAGCAAAGCACACAGCACTGCTCTAGCTACTGGATCCAAGGCACACATTGGCCTAACTTGACCATTGATATGGTCTGACCACGAATCTGGTCCACAAAAAGAAAACTATCCAATTCTAAAGCAGTTCAATATGATAAACAATATAATTCAATAAAACCGGATCATAATCAATAACAATAAAACATTTGTATAAGAGCATGGTGAAAATTCATGGGTACCAAAAGGGTATGTCAAAGTATATAAAAGAAATGGCCTCCATCCTGTAGGATAATCGGGTATTAGGTGAACAATGTTTTTACAAGGTTTTAATACTTTGATGTCACAAGGTATGATTGAGTATAAAAGTTTCTGTATGTTTAAACAATTCTGTTCCAGTGTTTGGTGTTTGGTGGTTATATATTTGGATAGTAGTATCATATTTGTGTGGTTTAGCATCTGGAAATCAACAAGGGATGGTTCACAAAGAATAAGGCTTACGACTCAAAGATCAAATGATGTGGTTCGGGTTCAAGGCTGAATGATTCAAAGTACTTACTGTATAAAACAGAGTTATTTTGAATACTTAACAGTATGCCACGAGAGAATTTAAAAATATTTGCATTATATTTCGAAAAAGGTTTAGATGTACTTGCCTTATAGGGCTTTACAACTATTACTGATCAACTCTGAGCCGACTCTGCCGCTCAGACTTTATTGTCTATCCACTAGATCACATTGGTTTCGACTTCGACACTCAGATTCTTCTGTTGAACTTTACGGAGCTCGTTGACTGACCACTAGGTTATCTTTAGTCCAACGTCCGCTTTCGGTCCCCCGACTAGAACCTACAGGGTCGAAATACTATATGTTAGACACCCAGTTATGCTTGAGATATCCTCGCTAACAACCTACCCTTACGATAACATAATTCGACTCATAATTATTCATATTATAATACCACATACAACAATTAGGGTTCACATTCTCGAACTCGGTTCAGTGTTCGTTTTCAGAAAATACGTATACTTATCATTTTACGAAATTAGGGTTACTGAGTTTTGGACAAAACATACAACACAACATACAATCAGGTTCTGTATAAAATATACGTATATGTATTTACTTATACTCGCTCGACGTCCCGATAATCCTCGGATACGCTCCCGTATTTCCTTAGTTCGATTTTCCGGAAATCGGACAGCGTCCCCTTTGTCTATCGGACTACTCGTCGAAACATCATCGACGTCAATAACACAAATCACAATCCAATTTTCATAATTCCACAACCATTCCCATATGAAACTAATTACACGACTCGTTTTATTTATTTTATAAAAAATAGGACTCAGAATAAATTCATCACCGTCCACCGTCCGCTCGGAAAAGTCATCGCGGGCGGCGGTAAAATTTATTGGTGCCCGAAGAAATATTCAGGTATTTGAATAAATTCTACCGATTATTCAAAGATTTTTCCCCGCACGAAATATTAATATCACGAATATTTACTCAAATATTTCCTGCATAAAGAGGAATTAATTCAGGATTGTAATAACCAACAAACTACATTCATACGGTCCAACAGTAGTGGCTCAAGC
Source organism: Apium graveolens (assembly GCF_009905375.1). Taxonomy (NCBI): domain Eukaryota; kingdom Viridiplantae; phylum Streptophyta; class Magnoliopsida; order Apiales; family Apiaceae; genus Apium; species Apium graveolens. The sequence goes on from NC_133654.1 coordinate 132,645,559, forward strand.
AGCAAGGCCCAAGCAGCAAGGCCCAAAAACCAGTCCAACAGAGAAGCAGAAAGTACAACCGCACAAATACACTGCACAGCCGCACAACACACGCGCCACCGCGCACAAAACACACACACACACATATACTGCCACTTACACACACACCAGCACACACCTATATATGCAAGCATATGCATAAACATATACTAATTCGGATAGAAGCTAAACAGAAAGGGGATCGCTGGGAACAACCGGCCAGAGAACTCACCGGAAGGCGAGAAACCGGGAAGAGCTGGAGAAGAACAGAAAGGGAGAAGAAAAAATGAGAGAAAGAAATTGAGAGATTTTGCGAGAAAGAGTCTGAGAGATTACTGTCAAAACCATTGAGAACAAAATGGGCTGTGTTTCTATATTTTTTTTATTACTAGTTGGACAGGTGTTGCAACCCACAACAGAGAAACAACCACGCGTCTACGAGGATAAGTACGAACTTTGTAAGGCCTGGTTCGTTCTGAAACTCACTGTTAACTAACCGAGTCGCACTTAAAACATATTCAGAAAATTAGGAAAATAGTTTAAAATGCTATAAATATCCCGAAGTTTATAAAAACATAAATTTCGAAATTTTAATACAATTTTTGAAATACAATTTATACCCTCTTTTCGCAATTAAATGAATCGACGCGCGGGTGAAATTAATCCCAAAAATTTCCAAAATAATTTTAAAATTCTCGAAATATTCCAAACTTAAATAAATATAAGTTTCATAATTTTTGAAGAATTCTGAAATTAAATACAGATTTTACAATTAAATGCAATCAGAAAATAATACAGGGTTAAATAATTGATAAAATATTGATTTCTAAATTTTATAAAATCCCAAAAATAATTATTGAAATTTTAAAATCATAAAACTAATTTTAGAGACAATGCAAATATTTAATGGTTTAAAACTCCAATAAAATCACCTTTAAAAATAAAACAGAATAATATAACTCAATCTTTAAATACACATTCCAATCCTTGACACCAATATATCATAGACATATAGTATATATTAACATACTGCTACCAAAATCAAGACACATATTTTATTTAATTAATATTTTCACAATTACATATTTAAGTAATTCAAAAATACACGAGTCGTTATATCCTTCCCCCCTTAAAAAGATTATATCCTCAGAATCTGGTTTAACTAAATAAGTGAGGATATTTGTCAAGCATATCTGACTCTAGTTTCCAAGTAGACTCTTCTACTCGAGGATTTCAAACGTACTTACTACAGATATACACTCATTTCCAATGACTTGCCTTTAACGATCAAGAATTTAGATCGATCACTATGTGTAAAACAAACTTGGACGAGAGCCCATTGGCTCCTGATCAATCACTTGATTTGAATTAGATACTTATCGCCCTAACCTTGACAGGAAAAACACATTATATGTATATACTGTTATGACGGTAACATCAACTCATGAACAACTTTATCTATATTTATCAATATCTCAAATGGTTCACTAAATTTAGGATTCCACTTGTCCTCTCTATTCAGATCTATCCAACCATTTTCAAGGTAAAACTGTTACTAACACTACTAGTCCTATTTCTGTACCCATACACTCTCTCGATACAGATCCGCCTCCGTGCTTTGATTATCCCAAACTGCTTTAATCAATATCACTATGCTCTTGGTGTGCTGAATTAACTCAGAATTTAACAACTTTCTTTCTCCCACTTTATCTCAATAAAAATGGGGACCTACACTTGCGTTCACATGAAGCTTGATAAAATGGCATTCCAAAACTGACATCGATGATAAATGATCATTCCAGTGTTTCCTTAAAACTCAACCTCTCAACATATCTTACATTTCCTGAATCACTTCCGTACTTTGACTCTCCGTTTAAGGATGATAGGCGGTGCTCATTTTCAACTTGGTTTCTAAACATTTAATTATCTCCTACTTGTTTTCACCAGTTAAGGCTGAAAAGTAATCTCATATATAAACTCCAGATTCCACTCTTTCCAATTCATTTATTAACTCCTCAGTGATCTTAATTACATCCAATCCCTTCTTTCTGTACAAGGCATCTGTTACCATTCGGCTTTGTTTAGGTAGTTGTTAATGAATTAATCAGAATCTTTTGTTAACCTCGATCAAATTTTATACTTGAGAGCTCAATGTATAGTTGCCCTCCTTCTAATCTTTGGGGAAAAAATCTTTGGGCATTCCACACAAACTTTATTATTTTTTGAATAGCTGAGGATGTTATCAATAAATACAATTTGCTTATCCAAGTACTCCTTATACACCATGTCCCTTAATTCCTTATAAAAAACTGATACGCTCATTATTTCACATAATATCACCAGAGCTTGTAATGCTTATAACTCATTTTAATCGTAATCTCTGTTATGTCCTCAGGTCGAATCTTAAGTTAATTCTCAATACATAACACACTTCTTGAATTAGGTATCATAAGTAATCAATTCTTTATAGGGTCTCACTTCTTCTCATTCATTGTTTTGTTAAACTCCCGATAATCAGTACATACTCTTATAATTTCATTCCTTTTCTCCATGAACATCACTGGTACCCTTCACGATTCACTTCTTGTAAAACCACTCCCTGGGTCTTCCTTATCCACTAAGCCTCCAATACTTCGCTTTAATTCTTTGACATATCCAACACTTCCTAATCCATCTTGAAATTTCCTTCTTATACCTATTTATCACTATTTTCTTTAAATTTCCGTATATCTTGGCATTTCTTTAATAAATTAAATACTTTATATTGTGAATTCCCTGTAGGATCTCATTTCTTAGTCCTTCTACTTGTAGCATCCAGGTGCTGGAAGAAAACCTGGGGGTATCGTGATCGTTCTCCTGGGCGCATAATCTTCCTCTTACTATTGTTAACATCGTGATCCATTATCTTCCCTTGACATCTCCTTATCTTTTCTTAGCAATTCTGACTGAAAGGTCATACTACCCATCCTTGTTTCCTTGGAATAATATGTCTGACTTCCAACTCCAACTTCTAAAATTCCATAGATAATTCTTCTGGTACAGTTTGTACATTCATTCTCTCCTTTTTACTTATCGCCTGCCTCTACATTTGCTTTTCCTCATGAGTACATACTTCAAACTTTTATGGTCCGCATAGATCTTATACTTTTCTCCATACATATCATGTTTCCCAATCTTTCAGAACAAATATTACTACTGTTAGTCCCAATTGGGAGTAGGATACTTCTGCTCATAAGGTTTCGGTTGTCTGGGTGCATATACAATAACTTTATTGTGCTGCATCAACAAACATCCTATTCCCTTATGAGAAGCATCACTATAAACTACTAAATCTCCTTGATACTTTCAAAATGATAAAGCAGGTGCTGTAACCATTCTTTCATTTTAACTCCGTAAAAATTTCTTCACCGTTCTCTACTTCATATAAAATTCTTGCTTTTCCTGGTTAGCTTCGTCCAAGATATTGCAACTTTCAAGAAATCTTGCACAAATTTCCGATAGTAACCGGCCCATGATAAAACTTCTTACTTTTGTTAGTATTTTTGGTCTCTTTTCATTCATAGTAACTTTAATTTCTGCTGAATCTCTTTTGATCTTCTCCATATTGACTATTTATGCTAAGAACTATATTTCATACAACTTCTCTGTTCTCCAACTTCCCAGTTATCATTAAATGCTTTGCATGGTCCTCCGTTGACTTTAAGTATCACAACTACAGCTTATCCAGATATTCCTTAAAGGTTCTGTCCATCCAGTTTAAATATTACTGGTATATTGGTTAATCCAAATGATAATACGAGAACAGTACTTAGTTCTGAAAATTATCTTTGACATATCCATAGGTTTAATCTTCAATTAGTGAAATACCAAGTCTTAAATCAATCTTATAAAAGTACTTTGCTTCTTTCATTTGATCAAATGAATCATTGGGTCAAAGTAACAGATACTTACTCTTGATAGTAAACTTGTTGAGCTTTCGCTAGTCGACGCATAATCTCATACTTCCATCTTTCTTATTAATAATTAATACCGGTGCACCTTAGGGGATACACTGGGTCTAATCGCTTCTTCTTCTAACATCTCTTGCATCTGCTTTGCTAACTTCCTCATTTTAACTGGTGCCATTATGTAAGGCCTTGGTCACTGGCTTCGTCTCAGGTGCTAAGTCAATCGCGAGCTTCATTTCCCTATCTGGAGGAAATGTTGATAACTCATCTGGAAACATATCTTGAAACTCCTTAATTGTTATAAAATCTTCAAATTTTGTTTGCTTCTGACTTTTATGTATCCCATAGTCACCATAATGCTCATATCTTGATCACCGTAATCATCATTAACAAATTCTTTACCTTCTTTCATCTTCTGAACCTCATCACCTTCTCATTTGGCGTCTTCAGAACTATCTTCCCTCACGACGGTCTGTCTAGGCATCACGCTTAAATAATTAATCCATTCTGTAGAGTAATGTCAAATTCTCCTATATTAAATAATATTAAATCCTCACAAACTTGTTGCCAGGAATCTCAATGCCATCATTGGTACTTACTTATTTAATAATTACGCGTTCTTAAATTCGCTAGTCCTTTTGTCATAATCTTATCAATCCAACGGGGTAAATCATCTTATCAACACTACCTTGGGGGAAAATAAACAATCAAGTTGTTTCCACATCTTTCAATACTTTAACGCATAAGGTATTCACTATAATCATCCATGTCATCACGTCCATATTCTGAATAACATATTTCACAGGAAAATCACAAATTTTCGTTCTCGAAGACGTATTCCTTATTGGAATAGATTCCCTTGGCTCTTAGTGGATCCCTGACTGGCTAGTGATTTGCAATTCTCGCCATATACCCTTGTTTTCTTTCCATGCGTGAGAGGTAGATGGAAGTTTGCCTGCTTGGTTCATAATACGTTGATTTTTGTTTGAAAAAAAACTCTTGCAAAGAACGAAAGTACAACGAAACAACTAGAAGGATTCACAATTCATCAAAAATTAAATTTGAAAAGAAAGAAGAAATAAGGATTTAAATATGAATGAGACAACCATATTGGTACTTCAGATGGCCAGTCTTTCATACCATATGGCATACAGCACATGATTAGGTGGCGTCCCACCCGACTCTTCGTTATTCTAATAAAGTGTCTCATCATAACACTGTTTGTCCCAGTCAGAAAGTAAAACTTGAAGGGAACAATTGAATTTGAAAGGAATGCAATATCCTCCTTTTTGATATCATCATAAGGAGTTTATTAAGAAAAGAAATTCATACATTTTTAGGAATTAAAAAGGAATATACGCTGTAATATTGAAAACAAGAACGATACCATTGGTCACCATCCATATTTCACTTGTATTCATCTTTCGAGCTTGTTCGGTCATATCCCAATTGTGTCATATAACAACTTTAAAAAGTACGCTAAAATGCCTTCGCAAATTATGGTAGCTTCTTACTTGTTAAGTCTTGCGTCTTTAACATCGCACCTACACATATAATACTTTAACAATTCGATCATAATGGCGTTCCTACTAGATAACTTCGAGTTTCCTCTTTTTAATTTTGAATAACCCTGAATCACTCAACATAACGATCCTTTTGTTACTAATATTCTTCTTTTGGAAATGTCTGGAAATCTTCCCAATCTTCTTCGGTCATGCCCCGACTTCTGTTAAATTAATGAATTCTTCGAACTCTGATAGTCCTAATAATTGGATGAATAGTAACAAACAATATATGCATCTTACTGTTATGAATAATCAATTTTTCATAATCGCGGGTTACTTTATCCTCTGAATTAACAATACTAAGTCTAAAACAAGTATCCTTCCAGGTAATCCGGGTCTTTTAACAAACAAGAAACTCAAGTATTAACTTGACAATCAAGGTTTAAAACTTATTTTTTTCAAAAAAGCTTTTACAAATTTTGTAAGAGAAAAATCTTTTTTTCGAAAACTGGTTTAAAATTTTAAAAATCGCAAATCTGATTGTCCTTACTATATGAGTTGGTTGTTGTCTTTCCTTCTTATAACAAGGTACCAAATTAAAGAAGTGATCACATAAAGATCCATTTACTTCAATCTACTCTTTCTCCTTATTGGGTCCATTTTCCTTCCTTAATCGACGAAGACTTCAGTTGTCGTTGCATGCTATCATATTTGTAGCTTCACATCAAGCTTCCATACTGGTAATACTCCCGTTATCAACTATACAACCCTTAAGTGAAACAGACTATCCAATAGTCAACAAGTTGGCTAATGTCACATCATCTTGTTAAAATATATATCGCATTATCATAACACCATTATCTAACTTCAAGAAATCTCCAGATCCATAATCTCCTCTAACTCTCTGCTCAATACCTATCTAATCCATTCCACAAGCTAGTCATGGGTAGCCTAAGCACTAATGGCTTCTTTTAATCTGGTAACAGCTATCCTCCGGAACACTTGAATCTTCTTTCTAGACTTCTTCTCACCTTTATTTATATCTCAAGTACTCACCATTTACTTTAACTCCCGAATCCATCCTCGTAGGCACTATTGCTTCATAGGACAGGTATTAAACTAGGGTATAGAACAGGTTGTAGGGTAAACTGAAGAGATACACTCACAATTGAATGTCCAGTAAACCAAGAATAAACAAATGGAGGTTCTTAAATAGGTCGTCTCATATCAAGAGATGGTAAAATAGCGTAGAATAGCTTGAAGAGGGGCAGCTGTCATAACGGAAGGTAGTACCATTAATACTGATGGAGGAACAAGGTGCAAATCAAATCTGAGAAAAGATGACGATCCTCGAACGGAAAGCTCCAAACGATCAAACGGTACAGGGAAATCAAGATCTGCCATTGCCGTTGTCTGGAAAACACGTCGCAAGTTAAGAATCCCGAATCGCAACACGAACCGTGCCAAAGACCTACTATACAGTCGCACTCATCCTCACGACGTCTTATCTTTCTATTTCCTATCCCTAATCCTAACCCTCTACCCAATCCCGACAATCTAGGCTTGTTTCAGTGACTTATAACCTGTAGCTCTGATACCAACCTGTGGCGCACTCCAAACCCGGGTCAGAAGTTTGGGGTCCACAACACATACACAATATATAAACCTGTATAAGAAATATTATTTGCAATGACCCTGCTTCACATAACCACGGATCGCAACAGGTTAAAGTATGAAAACAAGCCACAACCTTAACTTTTATTACAACGTACCGAATCTCAACTAATTTAACTTACAACTGATAATAAAATTATTTTTACAATCTTACTATCTCACTACTATATAAAGCTTCTGCTGGCCCGATCCAACTCAAACTGGAATCCTAGCTCGCACTTCGAAATGAGGATCCTCACTATCATCCATATCATTTTTAACTGTAAAATATATAAAACGATTCACAAGAGTGAGCTAACTAGCTCAGCAAGTCACAATAACAATAATCGAAGCTAAACCACTGAACAAATGAGCTGATTCAAAGGAATCAAGTTTCTTGTTAAACAATCAATAGAATTGGATATTCATTTTAAGTTTTTAAAACCAAGGTTAGGCTGCTGATTAGTCACGCACTAACCCCGAGCAAAGCACACAACACTGCTCTAGCTACTGGATCCAAGACACAGATTGGCCTAACTTGACCATTGATATGGTCTGACCACGAATCTGGTCCACATAAAGAAAACTATCCAATTCTAAAGCAGTTCAATATGATAACCAATATAATTCAATAAAACCGAATCATAATCAATAACAATAAAACATTTGTATAAGAGCATGGTGAAAATTCATGGGTACCAAAAGGGTATGTCAAAGTATATAAAATAAATGGCCTCCAGCCTATAGGATAATCGGGTATTAGGTGAAAAATGTTTTTACAAGGTTTTAATACTTTGATGTCACAAGGTATGATTGAGTATAAAAGTTTCTGTATGTTTAAACAATTATGCTCCAGTGTTTGGTGTTTGGTGGTTATATATTTGGAGAGTAGTATCATATTTGTGTGGTTTATCATCCGGAAATCAACAAGGGATGGTTCACAAAGAATAAGACTTACGGCTCAAAGATCAAATGATGTGGCTCGGGTTCAAGGCTGAATGATTCAAAGTACTTACAATATAAAACAGAGTTATTTTGAATACTTAACAGTATGCCACGAGAGAATTTAAAAATATTTGCATTATATTTCGAAAAAGGTTTAGATGTACTTGCCTTACAGGGCTTTACAACTATTACTTATCAACTCTGAGCCGACTCTGCCACTCAGGCTTTATTGTATATCCACTAGATCATACTGGATTCGACTTCGACACTCAGATTCTTCTGTTGAAGTTTACAGAGCTCGTTGACTGACCACTAGGTTATCTTTAGTCCAACGTCCGCTTTCGGTCCCCCGACTAGAACCTACAGGGTCGAAATACTATATGTTAGACACCCAGTTATGCTTGACATATCCTCGCTAACAACCTACCCTTACGATAGCATAATTCGACTCGTAATTATTCATATTATAACACCACAGACAACAATTAGGGTTCACATTCTCGAACTCGGTTCAATGTTCATTTTCAGAAAATACGTATACTTATCATTTTACGAAATTAGGGTTACTGAGTTTTGGACAAAACATACAACACAACATACAATCAGGTTCCGTATAAAATCTACGTATATGTATTTACTTATACTCGCTCGACGTCCCGATAATCCTCGGATACACTCCCGTATTTCCTTAGTTCGATTTTCCGAAAATCGGACAGCGTCTCCTTTGTCTATCGGACTACCCGTCGAAACATCATCGACGTCAATAACACAAATCACAATCCAATTTTCACAGTTCCACAACCAGTCCCATACGAAACTAATTACACTTCTCATTCAAAACTTCCCCATAAACCAGTGCATCAAATCTGGAAAAATGCAAACACTAACTAATCCCTTTCCACCTTAACTCCCACTTAATAACCAAGCATCCAACCCTTACCAAAGGAAACCTAGTGCCTTAATGTCCTAAAATAGTGCCCCAACAGGAGGGGAGATCATCCATGCCCAAGAACAACAACATGCAACTAAAAATATAACATGCAACTCATGGAAACACTTAACAAGATTTCGGCTAAAGCATAAAGTTTAAATGCTTGCAAATTCGACTTGTACCTATTACTCATCCTTAATATTCATGAAATATATCTTCTCTTAACTATTAATAAGAAATTTATCATGGAAACAATTTATTTTAAGCACATATATTTCAAATTTATAGATTTTTAGACATAACAACATGATTTCGAAAAGAGTAGCATGCAAAACATGGTTGATCATCATTTTAATATCTTAAAACTAGCATGCATGGCTAAAAATGAATATATAATGAAATTTCAGTAGCATGCAAAGGATTTTAAAGCATGGTTTCTTCATAAAACACTTCGTTAGCACATATATAAAATGTATCTCATAGAGAGCTCTTGAATTCACAAGAATCAAGAGTTTCTCTTTGGAGATCACACAAGAACTACACATGCAACCATGAAACTTCATTTCCCAAGTCACAAAACTCTTGGGAAGTATATAAAATGAATGTAGGTAGAAGATTTACACTAGGGAAGATGAGGAATGAAATGAAAAATGGAAGGGGGTAGGGGATGGGGGGCTTCGGCCGAGAGAAACAAGGGAGGGAGGGAAGGAGAGAAAAAATGAGGTGTTTTGGAGTGTGGAGTGAGTGAAAATGACTTCTCCCACTTGGTTTTTGGTTTTATGCTTTTGGGTTGACAAAATAATGAGTGAAAGTGAGAATGTACAAAAATGACCTCTAGCTAAAGTTAGGCCATTTTGCATGCAAGGTTAGTGTGGTAATTTGGTAATCAACAAATGAGTTAGTGGGGTTAGAAAGGTCTTCTTTGCCCTTTGAGAGAATAGAAGGGCGATTTGCATGCAAGGGCTTCTATGTAATTTACTAATTATAACAAATAAAATTTGTAAACATTTATTTTTATAAAATAAAATACAAGTTCAAAAAATTATAAAATTTATACCATAAAATAACTTGGATTTTTAGAAATTTTATAAAATCACTTTCAAAATTTGTGAACAAAATAACTTTTAAAAGAAAATTTCTCCAAGGTTTAGAATATTCCTTAAAAATCAAAAATAAGGGAAATAAATAAACTTTTGCTTTGAAAAATCATATACTACATAGAGCAAATTTATAATGCAGAAATTTTCATTCACACAACGTACAATCATTAAGTATATTTAAATTCGGCTCTAATATTATACCAAGTCCACAAGTAATATTACACAAAATGCCGGTCGTAACACCTGGCATCTTGTCTCCAAGGCATCCCATATCTCCTTTGTAGTTTTGCAGTTAATTACCCTGTTTGACATGACATTATCAATGACACTATGCAGCAAATGTCTTACCTTTGCATCCTTTACAATAGATGAGATATCTTCAGCTGTATATTGACTTTTCTCCTTTGATACAGTCTTTGTTGGCTGATCTGCAACTACAGCAGAGAGCTTGGTTGGCTTATGTGGTCCTTCATTAATTATGTCAAGGTATTCTGGATCTGTAGCTTCCAGAAACATAGACATCCTCACCTTCCATATGGGATATTCAGAAGGTTTCAGTATGGGAACCCTAATAGTCTCATATCGATTATGGATTTGAGTCTTTGGAGTTTCTTCAGTTTTGGTGGGCTTGGTTGGAGTTTGTGTTTCTTCAGACATGATTATTTTTGGATCTTTACTGTATGTATGTTAACAAAATTGCTCTGATACCACTTGTTAGGTCACACACACTGTAGAAGGGGGTTGAATACAGTGTGTAGCACAATCAAATCGAATTAAGAACACAAGTAACAAAACACAGATTTTATTCAACACAATAAACTCTGTTACAAAGAACTGTTCTCTCTCAGTGATGAACAAATTATCACGAGAGCTGCTAGGGTTACAAAGAATAATATTCTCGAATTAGATAACACATATAGTGTAAACCCTATGTTGTATTTATATAGACACACAGTTACAAGATAATCTTCTAATTGATATCGAATATTATTCTGCATCCTAAAACATATCAACTAGTTATCTTTTCTTGCAAGTATTCTATTCTTCATAGAATTCTTCTTCATGCATATTTCTTCTTGTTTTAGTCTCGATCTTCTTTCCTTCAATCAGCCGCCTTCCTTATCTAAAAGTATCCTTAAGTCCTGATATTATCTACTGATAAATATCTTCTGATAACTTAAGTTCTGACAACTTAAGTTCTGATATCTTAAGTTCTGACTTCAGTATAAGTACTGATTTACAGTTAAGTCCTGATTTGTCCTGTTAGTTAAGATCTGAAAACTAAACACAAATCATCATTAGACATGACATCACAAATATATCTAACAGATATTAAATTTTTTGATTTTATAAAAAGGTCGGAGCCGAGGTCGCGCAAGGAGTGGTCGCCAAGAACGCCTACAGCCATTAAACTTCCACTTCGGGATTTTCACCCCTGTTACCAGAAAACTATTTTCAAATAATTGTTCTAAATTTTATCTAGATCGCACATGCAAAAACGGTGTGTCAATTGAGTTAACGGTTTAAGAGAAATCAATGTTTTAGTGAAAGCGGTATGAATAGTGAAACTCCGTAGTTGACCGAACTTTTAAAATGCTTTTTACCTATTTAAATTCATTTTATCAAAATAAAACTTTTATGATAAATATTGAAAGCACTCAAAAAGCTCCTCAAGGTAGTTTCGTATTAAAATATTAATTTTTCAATTTATTAAAAATGTTACAGTTCGAGTCGCATAATAGTAACATTCGGTAAAGTCAACTCTAGAAGACCACTTTGACCGTCCGTTTCAAACAAGGATTGATATTTATATCGAGTCGGTCGAATGCTGAAAATTATGAAGTATTGTAATTATTATAAATATAAGTCGGTGATGGGATTAGGAATACTAATTAAGATTATGATATTTGTTTATTAGAAAACCCGGAACGAGAGGAAGTCGAAAAACGTATCTTGGACTCCAAGCAAGTTTACAAACCCAACTTTTTAAGAACTGTTGTGTTGTGAATGTTTTTAAACTCTAAGATATATACTTGTTGATTATACATTGTTTTATAAAACAGTGATATATGCATGAGATTGCTTTAAACTGTTTTACGAAGTTTGAGATACACTATATTACTCAATTATTGATAATTTTTGGTATATGTACATACCTAGTTTGAAATGTTATATTTAGACCGAGAGTCGGTAGGTGTAAGTTTATAAAAACCCAAAAATGTTAAGAAGGAGGAGTTTATATTTGAGAATTATTATGCTAGCGAGTAGTGTGGTAATATATATTATAAACCAAGAGTCGGTTAATATAATTTATTTAAAAACCCGGAAGTATTCCGGAGATATTTTGGACGAGTAAAGTCCATAGCTATTTTATTCCAAAGGACTCAATGTCCAATTGTGATGTATTAAATACCTCGAATTTATTTAAAATAATTTCAAAAGATCGTATTCCCTCAACTATATTTAATCATTCGAACAATGAATATTATTTTAGATGTTCATTTTAAATAGGAGAAGTATTCTCCAACAATTTTTTATTTCAAACTTGATTACTTATATCTATTAAATATTATTTTAATTATTTAAACATAAATTAGTTGAAGAATATTATTTCAAATATTCATTCAAAATATAATTATTCGAGTTGTTATGTTTTTATAAATATTATTTAATTAATAAATATTTATTAAATGATTTAATATGATTTAAAATTTATAAAACCTATTTTAAATATTTTTTGAATATTTCAGAAAATCGTTCTAATTATTTTGGATCGTCAAAAATATTATCTCGATGGATGTTAAATATTTTGAATATAGTTTCAAATGAAACTCCCCCTTATTTATTTATGTATTAACAACGGTCAACTCACCTTACCTTAGTACTTTCTCCGAAAATTCTCGGAAATACATATATATATATATACATATGAGATGAGTTGTTTCTATCAACAAGCAAAATGCTTGGGAAACTTCGATCTGGTTCGAGTTCTCGAGATATGATAGGAATCTTCAAAGGAATTGGAGGGGTAGACACTAGTACTATGTGTACTAGGGAGACTACCAAATGTACCGCAGGAGAAGGTACTCTGTGTACTCAAGAACTTGTGAAGTGTGTGCATACCTGAAATGGGACACGTAGCCGAATGCGGCTAGGGTGATAACCGGGATACGAAGGTGTCATCCTTCTACTAGTAGAAAAGGTTACAGATTTCCGTATTACGACTGATCATCATATGCGGTGGCTCCAGTGAATGTCCTATATTCTTCCAATTGGAATTGAAATGCAATACCATAACCCAAGCCTAGGTGCTCGGTTTACCATTAAGGTATTTGCAGACTAGTAAGTCAATCGAAATCATTATTTTGAAAAGAGGTGTATAACACCAAGAGATTGATTCTCCTGATTATATAATACTATCGAGAGCATTGTAAAGGTATTTTGATATATATATATAAAAAATATCTTATTTGGTTTTAAGAGAAATAGGTGTATACCACCAAGTTTTCAAATCATCCTATTATATGATGAAGTATTATTTTAACAGTTATTTTCCAACTGTTTTATACATTATGGCTGAGCATCATTGCTCACTCTTGCTTTCTTTTAAATATCACAACACCACAAATAACTAGTATGTCGGTGTGGGACTTAGTCTCTTGCAGTCGTGGGGAGAATCCCTTGCAGCTTTGTCTCAGATGGACCAGAGTATGCAGATAAGTATAAGATATCAGTTGTAATTATTGTAACTTCATGTAGAGGTTACGAATAATTGTTTGAGATCCTGTAAAGTACATTTGAGTTGTAATAAAAGAATATTACATTTTGTACATCATTTCTAAGGCTATAACTTGTGTGTGTGTGTGTGCGCGCGTGAGATTGGGGTATGTTGGATTATTGAATTAATACAGGTTATACCTGATTGAAGGATGGCGTCACGACCCAGATTCCTAACCCCGGATTTGGGGGTGTTATAATGTGAATGTAGAACTCGTAGTTAAGTCTCCAGGTCATTTGGGGTAAAGACGGTATTACCAACACCATATGTTTATTTTGATAACACGAGCCTGGTTACTCGTAGTTCTTTATGGATTGCCCATGAGGGGGAATCATATGTGCGGACCATGAAATCTAATTATTAATATAAAATTGAGGTTATTGACCCAAACTAGCTAAAGGATCATTTTACCAATGAGGATTTGAATAACGTATTAATAACAAATTCAGCAGAGATAATATCCAATATACCCTTAAGGATTTTATTTCTATTAAGGACGAATTAAATGTAATATAAGAATGTTATCGTAAGACGATTACGCTACATGATATTATTAGTGCGCTTAACATGTAAGGTTATGATGGTTTAGCTCAACAAAATCAAGAGCGTCGAGAATTGAAGGCATGTCTACAACTAAATAGTGTATAATTACGATGAGTGACAGTCAGTGTTCTGAAAAGCGCATTTAGCGGCCGCCTAAGCGGCTGTTTAAACGAAATCGAACAATTAAGCGCTTCAATTTTATACTAATCGAAGAATTAAGCATTTTTTAAAGATTAAGCGGCCTTATAAATGGATTAAACGGTAATTAAGCGGATTAAACGGTCATTAAGCGGTCAAACCGATTTTGACTTTTCAAATTTTTAATTTTAAATATTAATTTTTATTTTAATAAAACAATGATCTTGATTAAAAGATAAAAATATATAAGTATTTAAGAAAAATTTATATTTATATTCTTGATACTTTATTTATTTTTATTATTTTAACATTACACATATTATTATTATATATAAAATTTTAATTAAATATTATTTATCCACTTATAGACCCGCTTAAAATTTCGCTTAAGCGTCCGTTTAACCGCTTAAGCGCCAGAAGGTCTTCACGCCGCTTAGGACCGATTTGCGCTTTTCAGTACACTGGCGATAGTTCGATCATAGAACCTACTACAAGGACAAAGGGGAGACCAATGAATCTAGAGCATAATTCTTCGATAGAGATAATGTCAGAGACTACATATATATACCCATAGACCTCTATGTATTCGGTAACGTATGTTCATTTACACACATGTCACAGAACTTATGGACTGCATTGAGATCCCTGAGAGATCTCTTTGACTGTTCGCATGGGGAACTGGCCACTTGTAATTAGTAACGGATGTGTGTAGCAGGCCCCTATCGGCTTAACAGATATTTTTGGAATAATTTTGTGTAAGGTCTTAGAAATAAAATACCGGAATGACAGATATACTAGTGAAAGTCAAGTTAGTAAGTGATTTTAAAATGATGTTTAGAAAGACACTAGTTAAAACATGGAATTACGAAGACGAAGAGATGGGATCATCCTCGGACGGATAATGACGAGAGTTAAGATAATCAGTGAATTATTTTGGCATTGTCACACTACTCCTTCCAAACTGTGGATCATTCGTATTGCCTTGATAACTCATATCAGGAAATCCTTTTAGTTCTCTACTTTGAACTTCTGATATGACAAACAACCCTAAATAATTTTCTCCGGATAAGGACTTATCCAAAGTCTTTTATTGATCCATAGACTTTCATTCATAGATTATGAGCTTCTTGTTCGGCTCAGAGCTAGTTATACTTTATTTCAATTATTCAAGGATTTATTAATATTTTTTCCTCATTTCATCGATGAATATTCATAATGAGTATCTTCGTTTGATTCTTCTTTCATACTTACTCTTCTCAGTCGAGATTGTAAATATTTAACAAATTGTTAAAAACATGGATGATCTAATATCCATAGATTCCTCGGTAATCCTTTTCTTCTATTCGGGATGAGATTGTATATTGAACTTTGAAATCATAGTAAGGGTATCAATTTGATATTGGTATTATGAATTCAATTCTATTTGAGAATCTGATAAACTATGTGAATGAGGGCACCTCTGAGTATACCATTTTATTGGCAAGAAATATTTGATGAGGGACTATCAATTCTTCCGATGCCAAGACAACTCGATTCAAAGTTATAATTGCCTTTCTCGGCATAAATTTGAAAACTCTTTATTTTAAAATCGTCATCCAGGTAGCCACAAATTTCTTCAGTGGTTATGATGTTGAGATTTTTACGAACAAACTAAAATATGCTTAGTTGCATATGTTCTCATGAACGACTAGTTAATTGTTCTAACTAGTCGAAATTTTAATTAATACGATGGAAACCTAGCTAATCGTCCTAGCTAGTTGGTATGTGTCAAACCAATTGAGCTTGCCATTTTCTTAGCCGGTTGATAATATTACTTTATATGGACTAGTTTTTATTTTGCTAGTTCCACTTCCAATAAAATTTTTATTATTCCATAGTGCATTATATATGCAAAATTTATTTGTTGATGAAATTTTCAAAGAATGATTCAATTGAGACCTAACTAGGTCGCCCACTCAAACAAGGATTCAGATCCAGTTTTCTGAAATATTTTGTTCATGAAATGTTCTATTCTTTCGTTTATATAACGAATATCCATTTAAAATCATAAAGTGATTGAAGAATAATATATTTCCTTATTTGTTAATTATTGGATACAACTCATTCTTTCAAAATAACATCATTTGAGACCTTAATTATTAACCTTTGGTTGATGATTTTATTCGAGATTCTTTCATTATTCGAACAGAAAAGTATTCTTTCAATAGGGAAATCTTATAAATATCATTTGTATGATGTTATTATTCAGCAATCATTGCTTTCAAAGGATATTCTCTATAATATCATAATATAAAGTTCTAAGGACATGGAAGAATAATCCTTCTTGTATTCTTTCTTTCAATTAATATATCTTTTGAGTGTTGCGATTTTTTATTCAGAGTGTGATATCCCGAATTTTCAACAATTTTTATTATTATTCCTTGAATATATTTATGTGACTTTCTGATTTAGAAGGAATAAAAATTTGGATATTTATTCCTGTTTGACATGTTCATTTTATTAAATGGTAATGCGCTAATTGGCAGTTGGTCTTAATCCCTGTTATTATTGTGAAAGTATTTAATTACTTTTACAATTTAAAATGTTTATATCAAAGCCAATTGTTTTATCGATATTGGTAAAACTAAGTGTATTTTTTAATCTTGGGGATCGAGTGTATATTTTACTCGCCTCAATATTTTATTTGTATCTGAAATATTATTTGGTATTTTAACTGTGTTCACCCGGGCATAGGGTGAGGTTTAAAAATATTTAAAAGTAATATTTCACAGCTATTTTGTTACGTGTTAAATGAATAATAATATGGTTAATATTATTTAAAATATGTTTGGCCACGATTTAACATGCGGTGGATTTGTATGTGGTCCTGTAAGGACCAGAGTATTTCTCGGATACTCATTACATGTTTAAAATGCATTTGTATGAAATTACTCGCAATCTGGACGTGTGTTATAGTGCGTTTTTATCGAGGTACTTGTCTTATCTCGTTTTTCGGGCATTTGCATATATTAAATATGTTTTCGGGGTTTATTATGAATTTAGAAAATATTTCGGTTTTATAAAAATTATCGGACCGGGCCCCTATTGTAACATCCGGGATATCGCGTGTAAATATTTTTTATCAACAAATAATTTTTATATAATTATTATGTAACACCCCCAAATTCAAGGTCGGGAATTCGGGTCGTTACGATCACTTAATATTGACTAATAAATAATTAATCCTCTTTTCACATCATTACTCGACCTTTTAACCAAACTCACACACACAGGTTATATGCTCAGAAACATTACTAAATTAACGTTAAAGTATTTAAGTTATTACAGACCAAAGGAAATTATCTCAAAAGAGTGAATGCCGAGAACAGCTCTACATGAGACTGACTCGGGTCACAAATAGTCTTAGTTCAAGTACTTAAAAGTAAACTATCTCTATTCGTCTACCTGAGGTGGCTGGCGGACGAACAGTCTACGGTACTCACGGGCGTCCCCTACCCGTTTGCGGGCAGTCATCCTGGTTCGGGCCATGCTGGTAATCTGTTGTGATATGATATTTATAAAAGCAAGAGTGAGTACTAATGCTCAGTAAGATATAGATATCCATTATCTCAATATAATCATTTAGGGAAAAACAACCATTAGGCATTGTATATCCAAGGTTTCTAAAAGTTTATATGCTTGTTAATTTTATGAAAAACTCAACTTTAATTGTATCAGTTTAATCGGCTTATACTCGTACTCATTTTATCTCAAAATCTCAATATGATGCTTGAACCAAGATTCTCATATGGATGTGATATATGTACATCAACATCCTTATTTAAAGCTCAGCCTTATCGGCCTTCTGTTGTAGGTTTTACAACAATTTATCCAAAGTGGAGGAAGGGACTATACTGGAATAAACCACGTACCGGTGATCAGCCGAATACGAAATTTTCTCTACTAGTAGAAGGAATACAAACCTAGCCGCCTTTGGGCTTATCAAGACATTACACGATGGTTGCCCATTTCCATGCAAGTCCGAAAGTCAATGGTCACAGAGACCACATAACTGTATACTGCGCCACTCCGCGCTTGGTCACTACCCGATACCTCTCTGTGCCGGGTAAGCCACATTCCAGTCCCAAAACAATTATATCATTTACATAAAATCCTTTATCGAAGGAATATATCGTTATCAGTTGACCTTTAAACAAGGTTATTTATCCGTCACTTTTATTACAATTGATTTTTGGGAGTTGTCGGAGTTTTGAATTTAAAATCGTTTTCTACCCTTAACCGTAGTAGAGTTTTACATATATTGTTCACTTGTTTTTCATTGAGCGAGGAAGCAAAACTTTCATGCTTCTAGACTAAGTTCCCTAAGGTTTTGATAAGTTTCAGATGATTGATCTCTTCCGAGAAATTTTGAATAATTTAGAAAGTATCCTTGGGAACTATGTCTATTTTTAAATGATTTTTTTTAGGTACGTAATATTAAATATTTACGGTCTCATAATATTTTTAAGAAGGGTCCAATAAATTGATAAAACCTTAAGTACAAAATGTTTCTTAATAAGGTTCAAAGAATTGATAAAAATCTTAATTAAATACTTAAGACGGGATTCGATATCTTATAATTATCCTTCGAATGGTTACATACGTTTTAGATAGAGTGAATTGATTTAAAAACTTTTCAATATCACTTTAAGCATTTTCCGGATATTTTAGTAACTCTTTAGGTATTACTTATAAATAAATAATCAAGTAGGATATCCCTTGAGTGAGTATTCGATTACATCTTTTAGTTGTAAATCAAATCTCAATCGTTCGTTTAATATGTATGTTACGCGAAAGTACTTTGTTTATTGAAATTGAAATTTTCCGCATCCGGCTCGCTCCGGGATTAAATTGATTTAAAAATATCTCCGACTCCCACTATCTTGTATTATATTAAAATTACGTTTCAATTTCTCATACTCGTATAAAACGAAGTTCGTCTCCGTAAATAATCGCATAATTGGAATGTATTGATATCACAGACAATCATATATTTTCGAATTGTAAATCATGACATCAATATCACAAAAGTATATATAGCATGGATAATTTGTGTTAGGGTTTCGTAAACTTGCCTCGAGTGCTAGGAGTGGTATGGTCTCGGGGCTTTTGTTGGCGATCTAAAATCAATAACCAACGATCTTAGTTAGTACGCGATTATCGATTCGCTTTACTAAAACATTTTTATAAAATCGAAAAATTAATATTTTCTTAAAATTCTTTTTGGAAAGTCTTCCTTGCTGCATTATTTAATTATCATGATTTTTCCAAATTTTTGAAATCATTTTTAGCCTTTCAAAATTATCAAGCAAGTGGCCTATGCGCAGTTGGCTTTTCGTATGAACGCTCTACACTAAAACGGTCATAACTTTTAAACCGTAAATCCCCTCGTGACGATCCACACATGTACAGAAACT
This sequence comes from Apium graveolens, assembly GCF_009905375.1. NCBI lineage: Eukaryota > Viridiplantae > Streptophyta > Magnoliopsida > Apiales > Apiaceae > Apium > Apium graveolens. Next base: position 132,665,573 of record NC_133654.1, read on the forward strand.
AAAAATCAAAATCTACCCATTCATGGACAGTGACTCACAAATTTCAAATATATACATGGCCAAATACACTGCAGAAGGCAGACCAAGTGCAATAGGCTCCATATTCCATTTCTACTACTTGTTCTTGACACAATCACTACTTATGACCAACACACCACTTCTTACTTCTCAAGATCCACCCACATACATCTTATATACTTTATCTATCATCAAATACAAGCATCACAACTCAAAAACTCAAGTACTTAGCAAGAATATGACTAAAACAACCTTACACATACACAAACTCTTGGATCTTGACACTACATCATAAATAACTCTTAAACCCACCCTTAAAACTTTCAAGAGTTGGAAGTTATACCTTATTGAGAACTAGGAGGGTTAGTACTAAGGTGATTAGGGCTTGGTTTGCTTGAAAAACACTTAGAAGGGCAAGATCCTTCAGAAACAAAACCAAGAAACAAGTTAGAATTTCGGAGTTACTTTTCAGCATCTCATTCAAACATTTTTATAAAATTGAAAAAAACTAATTTGATGCTGAAATTTGGTACGAATCTTACCCAAGATATATAGAAGCTATGGTAAAAATTTCATGATATTTGAATGCGTAAATTTTGAGTTATGAATTTTTCTTTCTCCCTTGCTCAGAAAATCCGAACTGCTGGAATGTAAAGTGGGAGAGCTTTAAGTGAGGGAAAAGAGGGTTGTTTTCTTTTGTGGATGAAGTGTGGGAGTGTATAATGAATATATGGGATGTATGCAGAAGATTTAACAATAATTTGGCAAAGGTATAGGTTGGTTTGATTGTGTGATGAAGTGAGAAAAGGGAGAAGTATGGCTTGTGTACTTCTTTGTCTCCCATCACTATTCAACACTATTCCACTAACTATTCTAGTTAACTTCTAATCATCTAGTTACACTCCTAACTACTAGTTAGGACTTGGTTATGCATGGCCAACTTGCATGGGATTTAATTTCTCATTCGTTTATTTATCGTAAACGCAATCGTCGTTCCATTCCGATAGTTTCCACGTATAACGACTTGTTTCGTAGCGATTTCTTTTATCGCTTATAATACTATAACCAATTCCATTCCTTCTCTTGATCATAGAAACACCTTGATATATTATTTATTTCATGTAGTATTCCCGGTTCTACGCCATTCTTTACGGATACGAAAATACGTAGTATAATCGTAAATCTTCGAATTCCGTCGGCTTTTACATTCACTTATTTTCCTCGATAAACAAGAATATGATCTCGGATTCTCAAAATTCCACTATTCATTTTATGATGATCCCCATACGTATTACTTAATCAGCTCAAGTTACTATTCGCAGAAGTTTTAAAATATTACAAAAATCAGGGTTCTTACACCCTTCAGGAAAACTTCAGATGCCGGTACCAAGGCTATTCTTCAAGCTCATCTAGACTCTCTACATCTCATGAAGATCCAGCAGTTAAGACAGAATTGAGTGTGGATGAACTAAAAATGGATATAGCTGACTTGAAGACCTACAGTTCTGAGAAGCTGGATTCAGTCATGCCATATGGTACCATGCAAGATCTATTACTAAGATTGAGGAGAAAATCAGATTCTGAAAAGAAGCTGGCCAAGCTGGAAGAGAGAGTTCAAGTTATTGAGAATTCAGTGGCTATCCTTCTTCAAAATCAACAGACTCAGACAAATCTTCTCATGCAACTGGCTAAAGCACAAGGCCTAACTCCTCAACTTGATGATAACAAAAAGTGGGATAGAGAATCAAGTAAGGGGAGAAAGGACCAAGTGAGGGGGAGAAATTTCAAGTACAAATCAACAAAGTAATTGTACCTTCAATTACTGTCTCCAAGCCACCAGTTGCAGATGGTATAGATCTAATTCAAGCAGCAGCAAATTTGAAAGTTGCTGAGAAAGGAAAGTTGAGTTTGATCAACTGGAATAAGATTGATGAGGAGATACAGAAAAAGTTTGAACTTGTCAAAGAGCCAGTTAAGTCAGCCATCCATCACTCTCAAGTCAAGCCAATCAGTGTGAATGAGATGAGCATGAATTATCTGGAAAGATGACAATCTTCCTGCATCAAGTCTCCCAAGGCTGAAACAATTCTAAAACCAAGGGCAAATTATCCAAAATCATCTTTGAAGAACCCCTTGGACACTGTTTATGAGACACCCAAGCCTGATGAGAAGAAGCTGTTGGATTTTAAATGCAGCGGGGACATGGCAAAACACTTTTACACATATAAAAATCCAAATAATAGCATACAGATCATGAATAAAAATTCGAGGGATCGAATCTAACCTTTAAAAATAATTTGGAGACAACGATCAGAGATCCTTAGCAGTTGCTCCTCAAGTGTGAAGCACTCCACCGGTATCCACCAAGAAACCGATGTTAAGGAGGAGGAAGCAGGTGGAGAGAATTGGGTTTTCCAAACTTTTTGGGTTTTGTGTGGGTTAAAAATTAAAATTAGGGTCTATAATAGTGTATTTATAGGCAAAATTTTCAGCTAAAATTTTCCCATAAATATTATTATTATTATCCCATTTATTATTCTCATTAATAATTAAAACACCTTTTAATCATTAATCTTTTTCTAAACACTTTAGAAATAATTCTCTCTCTTGATTTAATTTCCAAAAATTAAATCCTTTAATTAATAATATTAAGAACTTTTCTTAATTAATTTATAATCAATTAAATCTCATTTAATCAATTATTAAATTTGCCAATTAATTATTTATTTCATAAATAAATAATTATTAGCCATTATTAATTAATTCCTCCACCATTAAATCATTCTCTTTTTATGGTGTGACCCTGTAGGTTCAATATTAAGCCGGTAGTAGAAATAAATAATAATAAAACTATTTTATCATTATTTATATAAATTCTCTAATTTATTAAATATGATTAGTTAATTAATCACATTTATTCTACATCGTGAGGGATACTTCTCAGCATATCGCGACTATCCGGATAATATGAATTCACTGCTTAGAATACCAAGAACCTATTCAGTGAATAGTTACCGTACAATAAACTCCTTCTACCCTACAATGTCCCGATTAAATACAAGGCATGGATCTCGTGTCAAGCCTATCTAATTCAATCACTTGCTTACCATTTACTATGCGTAGTTCTATACAAATTAGAAACTCCTTTCTAATTTCATTCACTCTGGCCATAGATTCCTGAACTAGCATAAGTGGATCAGCCTTGAACATTCGCTTCCTTCACTAGAAGGGGTAGATCCTTTATTGATCATACACTATCTTCGTGTACAAATTCCTATACCCAGAAGAGCCCTAATAATTGTCCCTGGAGACTAAGAACTAAACCAAAGCATAGTTCAGTGTACACAAGATGACTATGATGACCTCAAGTCTAAGGATACTTGTACAACTATCACTATGTGAACAACTGCTGACACGTGAGTGAACTCCATCAGTTGTTCAGCTGTGCGAGTCATGTTCAGTGAACTTATTCTATAATAAGCACCTACATACTAGCTATAGTGTCACCATACAAATGTCTATGAGAACAGACATCCTTCATAATGAAGCAAGCATAGTATGTACCGATCTTTGCGGATATTAATTAACAGTTAGTAATCCTATGACCAGGAACTATTTAAGTTTAGAGTTATCATCTTTTTAGGTCTCACTATTATGATCTCATCATAATCCATAAAAAGCTTTACTCTAAGCTATGGTATATCTTATTTAAACACTTAAATAGATAAAGCCCGTAATAAAAACAAAACAAGTCTTTTATTAATATCAATGAAATCAAAACAGATTACATAAAAGTTATTCCTAAATCCTTATACATTATTGGACTTAGGACATATTCCTTTCAATCTCCCACTTGTACTAAAGCCAATCACTCTGGTATCTAATACCCATCTTGTCTTTATGACGATCAAAGTGACTTTCATAAAGTAGCTTTGTGAGTGGGTCTGCTATGTTGTTATGTGTGTCAACTCTAATTTAATACAATACAAGAAATGTTACCGCGCTCCCACTAACCCTTTTGTAGACGCATGGTTCATCTACGTTTTTTGATAAAATCAAACTCTTTGATTGTCTCATCAAAACGAATGTTCCATCTTTCGAGAAGCTTGCTTTAAACCACATATGGTTCGCAACAGCTTACACACTAGGTTTTCATTTCCCTTGGAAAGAAAACCATCTGGCTATTTGCCAGATCACATAGTCGTAGTAACCAGCATTCGCAAGCAAAATCCTAACTGATTTTAACAGGGCTACAGGTAAAAGGTTTCATCAAAGTCAATCCATTGTCTTTGTTTGAATCCTTTTCCCAAAAGCCTGGCCTTAAAGGTCTCCACCTGGCCATCTGCTATAACCTATCTTTTGTATACCTATACATAGATTCCATTCTGGATTTCATGGCACTATGCCATTTCTCTGAGTCAACACTACTCATAGCCTCAGTATAGGTCACAGGGTCGTCATCATTAATGATCGACAACTCATTGTCATTCTCAATGACAAGGCCATATTACCTCTCAGGTTGGCGAGACACTCTCCCTGACCTATGAATGGGCTGTTCCACAAAAGGTTGTTTAGTCAGAACAGGTGTTTCCACTCGATCTGTAGTAGTTTGTGCTTCTTGAACTTCATCAAGTTCAATTTTGCTCCCACTGTTTCCTTCAAGGATAAACTCCTTTTCCAAGAAGGTAGCATGTCTGGAGACAAACACCCGATGATCGGTGCAAAAGTAATACCCTAAAGTCTCTTTAGGATATCCCACAAAACTACATTTTCCGGATCGATATTCCAGCTTATCTGGGTCAACTTTCTTGACATAAGCTGGACATCCCCAAATCTTAACGTGTTTAAGACTCGGTTTCCTTTCTTTCCATATCTCATACGAAGTTTGAGGAACAGATTTTGGAAGGCACCTTATTCAGTAAATATGCTGAGGTTTCCAATGCATAACCCCATAAGAATACTGGAAGATTTGCATAGCTCATCATGGACCGAACTATGTCTAACAAAGTTCGATTTCTCCTTTCAGATACCAATCTGGAGGAGTCCACTGGGAGACTATACCATTTACTTTGAGATAATCTAGAAACACTCCATTAAAGTATTCACCACCTCGATCTGATCGAAGAGTTATAATACTATGTTTGGTTGTTTCTCCACTTCATACTTATACTCTTTGAACTTTTCAAAGGCTTCAGACTTGTGTTTCATCAAACACATATCCGAATCTAGATCTATTATCCATGAAAGTAATGAAGTATGAAAATCCACCCATGGCTTGCGTAGACATTGGTCCACATACATCTGTGTGTACCATTCCTAGCAAATTTGCAGTCCTCTCTCCATGTCTACTAAATGAAGACTGCAGTGCCACAATGAAGTGAGATTTTCATCATCCTTTTTCTTTTATTAGTTTGTTCAATCTGAAGTAAATTATGTCACATATATATAGACCATTATTTAAAGTACCACGTCCATAAAGAATATTATCTCTAAGAATAGAACATTCATTATTCTCAATAATAATGAAAATCCAGCCAAGTCTAACATGGGAATAATATTCCTCACAATCGAGGGAACAAAATAACAATTATTTAAAACAATAGTCTTGCCCGTAGGCATATGTAAATGAAATGATTCTACATCTTCAGCAGCAACTCTTGCTCCATTTCCCATCAGTAGAATCACCTCCTCTTCCTCAAGAGTCCTACTTCTCCTTAGTCCCTGCAACAAATTACAGATATGAGAACCACAGGCGGTATCTAATACCCAAGTAGAAATGACATATTCACTTCTATCATGAACATACCTGAATCAGAAGCGGTAGTCTCACTACCCTTCTTCTTCTTCAATTCTGCAAGGTAAACCTTGCAGTTCCTCTTCCAGTGCCCCACCTTGTTACAGTGAAAGCAAACAACTTTGCTCTTGGGGTCTTCAGCTTTTGGTGGAACCGGCATTTTCTCACCTACTTTCTTCTTCTTGGAAGAGTTCCTCTTCCTTTTCTTAGGATTGGAACCTTCACCAATTAGAAGAACAGAACTCTTCTTAGGGGGAAAATTCGATTCCGCAGTCTTCAACATGTTGTGGAGTTCAGGCAGGTTGACATCCAACTTATTCATGTGAAAGTTCACAACAAATTGCGAGAACGAACTCGGAAGCGATTGCAAGACCAAGTCTTGGCTCAGCTCCCCATCCATGGCAAAACCAAGTTGTCCAAGACGTTCAATCAAATTGATCATCTTAAGTACATGGTCATTCACAGATGATCCCTCAGACATCCTACAACCGAACAACTCCTTCGATATCTCATATCGAGCTGTCCTCCCTGCCACATCATACAACTCTTGTAGATGCATGAGGATAGTGTGAGCATCCATATGCTCATGTTGCTTCTGTAGCTCAATGTTCATGGAAGCTAGCATGATGCATTGAGCAATATTTGCATCATCTATCCACTTACGATACACAACATGTTCATCATTATGTGTATCACTAGCAAGTTCAGTAGGCTTAGGTGAGTCAATCACGTATTCCAGCTTTTCAATCCTGAGAAAAATTCTCAAGTTTCGAAGCCAGTCAGCATAATTAGGACCAGTCAATTTGTGAGCATCTAGTATGCTCCTGAGTGATAGTGCACAAGACATAACGTACAAAGTAAATCTGTAAATGATAAACACATAACAACACTTAGCAAATATTCGATTTCATTTCAAAACACTATATGAATCGGGTCTTTATTCATAAGTGGCTCCCACTATTTTATCTAATTTATTCAACCCCCTACGTGAAAAATTAAGCATTCATAATGCTAGTGGGAATAGGGATCCTACATTCCATTACACAACCCCGGCTGTGGCACGAAACGCCATGTAATGTTCAATAGGCAGACAACTCTTGTCAATTACATCTAATGTTATTCCCTAATCAAACTTTAGCCTCTTGAATAATTGAGTCACGGCTGTGGCACGACAAACTCAATATTCTAAGTCAAGTCTAACCCAACATTCCGTACAATTGAATCAGTCCCCAAAGGCCCACAGCTGTGGCACGTAACGACCTTTAGATTCTTATTCAATGTACACATCTCTATGTAATAGACAAGTATTTCTTATTTCGAAATCAAAGCCCTCGGCTGTGGCACGAAACGCCAATGATTCAAAAATAAGAACTACTTTCTACCATATTGGAAGGCTATGACCGACACAAGCCCGTTGTGTCATGGGCCAATTACTACTTGATATTATTTAATTTTAGAGAGATTATATTACGTTACAATCATAATCATATTATAAAGAGATTCTTCCTTTTAAATTAAATATTTCAAATCAATAATCAATAATCAGATGATTCCCAGATCGGGTGGAGCATTGTCAAGAGGCGTCACTTAATAACCCTTTCTTACAGATAGAAATCTGTTATTGACAGAATCATCCTTTCTCTCATATCGAAAATTCATATTCAATTACGTGTTTCATAAACACAAGAATCTCATGATTGTATTCATAATATTATTATTAAGGTTATGAAACAATTTCACTATACTAGGTTGTCTAACAAACGCCTTATGTTTATTTAAGTTCACCTAAATCTATCATCGCATGATAAACTAAGCATATATCACATATATCAACATGAATAAACATCAAGGTAGGCATGTTACATCATCTAGCACATTAGAACAAGCAATATACATCTCTATGTATCACAAGAAGCATTTAAAATCAATTCAAACGATCAAAAACAGCTTTAAAACACTTCATGGAATATAAACAGTTCAAAACTTTTATATAAACTAAAATTAATCACTCCATTAGATCCGTCTCGGAAAAATGAATCCAACGGTATATTGCACGCCCAAAACGGAGTTACGAAACTCCCAGAAAATCAATTTTAAAATCAACAGACGGGCTGTAACGCATTACAGGAACGCGATACAAGACCTGTAACGCATTCCGGTGATGCGTTACACCCCTTTTAAGCCATTAAAGGGTGTAACGCATTCCGTGAATGCGTCACAGGTGTGTAACGCATTCCCAGAATGTGTGACACCCCTATTATTTTTTTTTTGTTTTTCCTGCAGCAGCCGCCGTCTTCCTCGGTTGATGTGCTGCCGTACTCTTCTTTGCTTCCGTGCCATCAGACAGACAAGACAGCAGCAGTACATATGCAGATGTACAGATATATACTTTATATACAAACTAATAATTTATATATATATATGATTATTTAATTACGAATTTAATTGCAAGAACTTCAAAAATTCATAATAAAAAATCTATACATCCTAAAATTATGAAAAAAAATACCCAGACGATCTACAACACTTGTAGAACCCAGATTAACATTTAAAATTATTTTGAGAAACGATTTCTCATCAAACAAAATTAATCCATAATATAACTTGTAAAAATCATAATTAATTCATACAAGCAAATAAAATTCTGAAATTTTTACCCCAGATCTATATGCATACAACCTATGCTCTGATACCATTGTTGGATTTTAAACGCAGCGGGGGATGGCAAAACACTTTTACACATATAAAATCCAAATAATAGAATACAGATCATGAATAAAAATTTGAGGGATCGAATCTAACCTTTAAAAATAATTCGGAGATAACGATCAGAGATCCTTAGCAGCTGCTCCTCAAGTGTGAAGCACTCCACCGGTATCCACCAAGAAAATGATGTTAAGGAGGAGGAAGGGGGTGGAGAGAATTGGGTTTTCCAAACATTTTGGGTTTTGTGTGGGTTAGAATTAAAATTAGGGTCTATAATAGTGTATTTATAGGCAAAATTTTCAGTTGAAATTTTCCCATAAATATTATTATTATTATCCCATTTATTATTCTCATTAATAATTAAAACACCTTTTAATCATTAATCCTTTTTCTAAACACTTTAGAAATAATTCTCTCTTGATTTAATTTCCAAAAATTAAATCCTTTAATTAATAATATTAAGAACTTTTCTTAATTAATTTATAATCAATTAAATCTCATTTTATCAATTATTAAAATTTGCCAATTAATTATTTATTTCATAAATAAATAATTATTAGCCATTATTAATTAATTCCTCCACCATTAAATCATTCTCTTTTTATGGTGTGACCCTGTAGGTTCAATATTAAGCCGGTAGTAGAAATAAATAATAATAAAACTATTTTATCATTATTTATATAAATTCTCTAATTTATTAAATATGATTAATTAATTAATCACATTTATTCTACATCGTGAGGGATACTTGTCAGCATATCGCGACTATCCGGATAATATGAATTCACTGCTTAGAATACCAAGAACCTATTCAGTGAATAGTTACCGTACAATAAACTCCTTCTACCCTACAATGTCCCGATTAAATACAAGGCATGGATATCGTGTCAAGCCTATCTAATTCAATCACTTGCTTACCATTTACTATGCGTAGTTCTATGCAAATTAGAAACTTCTTTCTAATTTCATTCACTCTGGCCAGAGATTCCTGAACTAGCATAAGTGGATCAGCCTTGAACATTCGCTTCCTTCACTGGAAGGGTAGATCCTTTATTGATCATACACTATCTTCGTGTACAAATTCCTATACCCAGAAGAGCCCTAATAATTGTCCCTGGAGACTAAGAACTAAACCAAAGCATAGTTCAGTGTACACAAGATGACTATGATGACCTCAAGTCTAAGGATACTTGTACAACTATCACTATGTGAACAACTGCTGACACATGAGTGAACTCCATCAGTTGTTCAGCTGTGCGAGTCATGTTCAGTGAACTTATTCTATAATAAGCACCTACATACTAGCTATAGTGTCACCACACAAATGTCTATGAGAACAGACATCCTTCATAATGAAGCAAGCATAGTATGTATCGATCTTTGCGGATTATTAATTACCAGTTAGTAATCCTATGACCAGGAACTATTTAAGTTTAGAGTTATCATCTTTTTAGGTCTCACTATTATGATCTCATCATAATCCATAAAAAGCTTTACTCTAAACTATGGTATATCTTATTTAAACACTTAAATAGATAAAGCCCGTAATAAAAACAAAACAAGTCTTTTATTAATATCAATAAAATCAAAACAGATTACATAAAAGTTATTCCTAAATCCTTATACATGATTGGACTTAGGACATATTCCTTTCAGAAGCTTCTGTCAAGGTCAATTGTCTTCTATAAAGATCCAGCTGATTCAGCTTCATAAAGGAGAATTGCTAAGATATTCATAAATGGAAAGGAAATTTGTGTGGTAGCTGGACATCCACAATTTGCTCAAGCAAAGAGAGAAGAAAAAGCCAGATTGAAGCAGGAAAAGAAGCAAGCTGCTCTAGATGCAAAGAAGACTAAACAAAAGAAAGAGCAGATTGCTATATTGGCCAAGCTACAGGCTGTTAATTCATCTCAACAAATTCCCTCTCAACCATCTGAAGCTGCTGAATCATAGAAGAAAATTAAAGAACAGAAGAAATACCCAAGGAAGAAATAATTGGCTAGAAGAACAAAAAGGAAACTAGATATTATTGACAAGGAATTGGAAGATCAATTTCCTAAGGAACCCACACCAGCTACAACTCAAGCATCAAAACCCTTTGTGGTATTTGAAGACATAAGGGTGGTGGATCCCTACAGGAATATACATGGTGAACCTATTGTGCCAAAGGATGAGCCAATAGAGTGGGATAATATACCAATTGCTGACTTCAGCTTACCAATCCTTAGCAAGCCAAAAAGGACAAAGTCAAGGGCAGTCAAGAAAGTGAAGCTGTCAGCAGGGGAGACTACTTGTACTTGTGTGACATCAAAGAATTTTCAGATCTAAATCTTTATCTGGATGAACTGGATGAAGTAAGGGGAATTGATGCATACAGGAACCTACCTGAAAGGTTGGTGTTCAAGTACAAAGGAGGAAGGGAGATTCAGTGGCCACTTCACAGGATTCTTCAAGAGAGCCAAGCTGTGCTGATTAAAGTTTATTCATCCTTCAAGAAAAACTTTGGGTTCAATGTCACTGCAAGAAGACTAGTATTGAAGAAGATTGAAGAACTAAGGAGTGTTGGAGCTAAAGATGCACTCCCAAAGACTCTAATCATCCCATACACAGGGAGAAGAGTGCATCTAAGGCCTTACTGGCTGATGGAGTTCATGGATGACAAGGGTGTGAGAAGATTCTTCAGATTAGAAGACCAATTGAGTATCTCTAGCAATGAGACTCTTGGAAATGCAAGAAAAGCTAGATCTCTCAGAATCTGATGAACTGGAATTCCACAGGAAACTCCAAAATCAGATTGAGGAAAATAACAGAAAGCTTGGAAGAAGATCCAGACCTTCAAGGAACTAGAAAAATCTGCTCAGGCTAGAGGAGCATCTTGAAATGACTGTGAGCCAAACCTTGTACACTTTAATTATTTGAAGCACTTTCAGTATTATCTACTTATCTTTAAAGCTGTATGTTTAGGATGTTTCGTTATCATCAAGTACCTCTTAATTTATGGCTACAATTCCAGTAGACATAAATTGGAGGAGATTGTTGTGCATATGTTGTGTACTTGATGATTTCATAAACAAAACATCTAAGTGGATTTTACTTAGTGAAATAATGTAGCACTCGACGGATAAGAATTATAGTCCCGACGGATAACTCATTATAGTCCCGACGGATGTTAACTTATTATCCATCGAGTGAGTAGCTTATGTAATTAGAAGTCTGTAGCACAGTTATGTATACACCTTTGTATATAATATGTAGTAGCATATAAGTCATGTTGACTTTAACTAGATATGTAGAATAGGTTGATTAATCGTACATAAATGATGTCTTGTAATTCTATATAAGTGAAATGAAGTCATATGCTTGATTGCTACCCGACGGATAACCTACAAAGCAACCGACGGATGATCAACAACCCGACGGATGATCATGTACTCAACTAATAAAGAATTCAAACAGCAGTTGAACAGTGAAAGCTGAGCACAACCGTTGAGATGTATACAAATCTACTGTGGAAGCCCATTAACCGGGTAATAGAGGACGAAAAACAGCAAAGCTTAAGACTGATAGTTTTTATATTTGTTCAGTCTTTTTGACTTTGTAATCTTGGTAATATATAAACCAAGAACGTAGCAAATAGAAAAGTGTGGAGAGATACACAAAACAGAGAAATCTTTGTAAGCAGATTTATTAACATTTCCCTGTATTCTCAGTAGTTCAATTTGTAAGCAGCTGTGAGCATTCTTGCACACAGAGTCCTCTCGATATATAATATATATCTCTGGTGGAATTGTTTAAATCCACCAGAAAGTTTTTAAAGACTCTTGTTTTTAATTACTTATGTTTTGATTCAATTAAGTTTCTATTCCGCATTGTGCTAATCAAAACATTATATTTATATTCGAGTTGAATATTTTTATTTTCGAGAAAAAGGTTCAAGAATTTCATTCAACCCCCTTTCTATAATTTTTGCTATATTGTTAAGGGACTAACAGTATTCATTTCAAACACTTCACTGGCACCTTTCAGCATCTTGCTCTAATTATTAGGACAAATGTTATGTCAAAACCAAATCAAAGTAAGTAATTTGATTTCTTTGATATGAAAATCATGTATCTTCTCCGCACTAACAAAATCCATTTCAATATCTCTTATTTTATTCTTCTAAACATGATCAATGCACATCTTGTAGATTATTTGCCTTATGGTACGCTAATCTCATCCTTCTTTGCAATTTGCAACATTAACATGCCTTAAGCATTTTCTAATCTTGCTGATTCTCAAATCACTAATGAACACATTAGGCCACAAGTGCCCCTGATGCACTGTAAGCCTCAAGAGGCAACTCCCACAGTTATTCCTCAATTCATAAGAGAGGAAGACATTTTTCTGTCTAAGTTTGAGTCTGTCAAAATCATATTTCATGAGCTTAAAGAAAAAGTAGGAGAATTAGAGAGTCTCACTGCCTCTTGCAAATATAGGATTGCATATTTAGAGCATTTGGCTGCATCTACTCTAGGAACTCCTTACATAACTGATCATGATATTGTCACTTCCTTTCAAGTCCCTATGCATGATAACACTGCTATGATTCATGAGTTAGAAGAGGTTAATGTGGGTGCTAGAGGTCAACTGATTGATAACTTTCCTGCTTTTGGTTCATATCTGTGATGCTGATGGAAATTAGATTGGTTAAGTTTGCCTGATTCTGCTATTTGATGAGGTCTAATCTGTGATGTTGTGCTGGTACTTACTGTTATGTACCTCTTTTTCTATTGTCTGATGTATTTGTAACTTAAAAAAATTATGTTGTTTGTTGCTTTGTGATATTTGAATTCTGTTGATCTTTGAATTTAAGAAGTGGATGCACTTCTATGGTTTGTAATGACTTAAAACAGGTTCATGATTTTGTTCTAGATAATCAGTGAACCACACTGATTATTGAGAACACTTTTGTTAATATAACATGACCTGTTAACTTATCTTGATTCTGACTCTTTATTGTGAAATGATTAATATGCATATGCAGGAACAAAGTCAAATCTGACTTTAAAATTCTATGTTTTCTGGTATTAATATATGAATTTGTGCAATCTAGTTCATGTGCAGGATTTATAACTGATATATCATTGTCATCTGTGATTAACCAGTAAACTACACTGATTGAAAAGAACAATTTTGTTCACTAACATATATATGGCCTGTGTGTTCTATATTTTACAAATCTGTTTTTACAGGATCCAAATTAGAATTGACATGTTGTAACTAAAATAGATGATGCATTCTGGCTTAGTGTCATATTCTATGATGTTCACTAATAAGCTCTTGTAGGAACAAGAAGTGTACCTACAAATTTATAACATGATCTATCAGTTGAGAGTTAAGCAATTTGGTAACTTGTATATGTGTGTATTATCTAACTATCTAACTAAGATGCAGGCCCAACACACGTATACCAAGTTCAAATCTGATCAGTTTAGTTTATGGAAGCATTATGCCAAAATCATCAAGTCTCACTCTACTAAGGTAAGACAGGTATAAATTCTCAACCTATGATAATCCTACTTCACACACACACCACATTGATCAAACCAATCCTACTGAACCTATTTTGGTAATTGAATGTGTAAATACTATTTAGCATCAATATTGTAGATTCATATATTGTATTTGAGATAGATTGTTTAGAAATGTGGAGTTCTTAGAATGTATTAGCTTTCCAAACTGTATAGTCTGATACTTTGCCCTGGATAGAAATAGAGTGTATTAGTGTTAGATTTTGTAACATGACCATAGCCAACCAAGTCGAAATGACAAAATAGTATGTATTAGATCTCAAGCCTTGTAACAAGAACATAAATTGTATTATGACAGTTTTTGTAACTTGTGATTGAAAAATAATGTATTCTAGATTCTAAAAACACAAAGGCCTTGTACTCGTAAATCATGATAATTTCTAGACTGAAAAGGTATAAAAATGGCTTTATACACGATCTGAAATCGTTGACATGCAAACACGCTTTCAAAATCAACTATTAAAAATGCATGTTAAATCACTAGAACTATTGTTTACTATCAATGCAATTGATAAAACTTATAGATAAACACAAATGTCTAGTATTTTTAGACAAAAGGACAGTCAAGTAATCCTATTTGTGTTATAAAATTAGATTGATAAAACGGATTTGCTAACTGCACGATATATATCTTAAAAGCATTGAACTACTGTTTAAAATTAAGTATTTGGCTACACAAGTCAATCTTATCAAATACCCCAGTTAAGACCAATTCTTGCAAAACAGATAAAATATACCATGCATACAATTCTGACTCCATTCTTATATGCTCATTTCTCCCCAAGATTCATGCAATTGACTAGTTGTATGAACTAACTGCCATGTTTCTAAAGTCAATTTCTTTTTAAAAACTCTTCCTCAAATATACTTTGCTACACTATATATACTCTTTTTGGCATGCAATAACACACTCTTTTTGGCATATACCAAACAAAAGGGACGAGAATTAGACCCCTCATTTTTAAAATTTTGAAATATTGCTATTTTTTACATATAAGGATCTATCTTATGCTTCAATATACTATTATATGATACATCTAACAAGATATTTTGCAAGATCTCAAGAAAGAGATTTAATCTCTAAGTAATTAAATATTTATGTGCAAAATATTTTTCAAAAATTCATGCATACGCCAAGGGAAAGCACACACCGTTAATTTTGTGTTTGTTTGGCAAATACCAAAAAGGGGAAGATTGAAAGGATATATTCGATCTATTATTTATTTTGGTATTTGTACGATTAAAAATAAAATTAAGAAGACGTAGATCCTCTCCATTAGGACATGAATTTAATTGATCCAAAATCAAAGTCAAAAAGTCAAACTAGCAAAATTATGTCTTTTATACAGATAAAAGAGATATTCCATTTCTGCAAAATATCAAAATTATAACTTTATGGGATACATCTCTAAAGGCAATATGATCAAAGAAGAAATATCAAGATATGATATTTCTTTGATCTGTGTTGCAATAGGAAAATGACAATATGCTCGAATAAGGAATATATCAGAAATATTTTTTAGAGGTCTCGTGTTATATCAAAAATATTTTACTCTTCGCTCCAAGATATATCCCTACATAAATCAAAAGAGTTTGTATTCAAATTTTATTAATATTCATGGTTAGAATATTAATATCCAGTTCTGCAACTCATTTATGTATACTTACGGTAATTTTCTCCCGTTTCGTAAAATCAGCATTTCTCGAGAAACTTATTCAAAAATACTCAAACACATTTTCTATCATACAAATATATTTTATATATTATAAAATATATTTTAAGTATTTATTCAAGTCAAAAATTTGGTCAAAAGATCCATCTCCTTTATTTCAATACCAATGATATTTTTACTCGGAAGAAAAGGCTGACAGAACAGTTTTATTTTAGATAAAATACTTCCACACGCTATAATGACTTGAAATTTTGTATGAATTATTTAAATGGTATTTTCTAATTATGGTAAAAATTTCGTAACATTTAGAGATTTTTGTCCGAGCACAAAAATCGAGGTAGTTGGTCCCACAGTTGACCAAGTTTGACCTAGCTACAATTGACAAAATTTGACCAAAACTTGCAGAACATAATTTTATATTATTTAAGTAATTATCATATTTTTTATGGTATTTATTTAGGAGTTTTAAAATGGTCATAATTAACGGTGTTTAATCCTTAATTAAGTGATTAAACAATGATTAAAAGAAAAGGAAAATATATATTTATTCAAATATATCAGCCGAGTTTTTTAACCCATAAAGTTGTTTGTCCCATATGGCAAGTTGCAAAGAAACACACTTTCCTTTCCATGTCATCAATCCAAGTGACATACATCATCCACTATTCGTTTTCCTCAAATCTCCACCATTCAATCCACCCAACTTCTCCTATAAATAAACACCCACCTAAACCCATTTTATTTAAGCTAAAGAGCACAAAGTTTCTGGGATTTTTCAAGAAGTGCTTCTTTTCATCTCTTTCAAATTCTACACACACACTTCTTCTCAAAAACCTTCTCTCGCTTCTATATACTTACATATATACAAGGTTTTTGAAACCCAAGCTTAGCTTCACCCAACCAAGCTTTATCCCACCAAGTGAGCTCATCAACTACCACTTTCCGGCCTCCCGAAGGGCTGCCCAAGTTCAACCAAACTGCCAAAATCCGGCTGAACCTTCGGGTAATTTTTCCGGTGAACTTTTCCGACCGTTCTTCAAAAGTGGTAACTTTTAGCTTCTTATTTGAGTTCTTTTTATTTAATCTTTGTACTTAATTTCTCTAATTCTTCTTAAGATCTAATACAAGATCTCTTATAAATAAAGTTCTCGAGAGAACTAAGATTCGAACTCGAAATTCGAATAAGTACTTGATCTTCACATAAATCATCTCAAGAAGAAGATCTATAAACAAAAGTACTTCATCTCCTAAAGGGAAATTATATTTGACCCAAGTTCATGAGTTATCCAATTATTTTTATTATTGGATCTTGGCTAACAATTATTCGTGCACATAAAATATTACGAAGTAAAGTTAAATCCCTTCTAACATCTCTAGTGTTCCGGGGGATTATAACTCAATCTATAAACACTTTGTAATTTGTCAAATAACAAAACGGATTAAGTTCACGAGTTAGCCAATTACTTGCACTTCATTTAATTGAATCTTGACTAACACATTTCATGCACATAAATGATTACGAAGCATAGTTCTAATCCCTTCTAACATCTTTAGTGTTCCGGGGGATTATAACTTGATCTATAAACACTTCATAATCACCCGTTAAATTTAAGGACTAATCAAATTCACGAGTTAGCCAATTAATTTCACGCTATTTAATATGATCTTGGCTAACACATATCGTGTATATAAACAATTACGAGTCATATCATATAAGCCCCTTCTAACATCTTCAGTGTTCTGTGGGGTTATACTACGATATCTATAAAATACTCGTAATTATTCGTCAAAACTTCGAAAGCACAATCTTAAGCCAATTACCTGCACTTAACTTATTTGGATCTTGGCTAAGACTCATAAATCTTATAAACTGTGCTTGAAGTTAAATGAGAATACTTTGTCCTTATAATCGTCAATATACAAGTATACCTTAAAACCCTAAGTTGATATATTTAAAGGTAAAATTACAACTCCGAGGTTGTAATTAAAGTATTCTTCGATCTATAAATATATAATCGAAAGAATAAGAATACTAAAGAAGTTATAAGCCATAAGTGCTTCATATAAAAAGACTTCTCATATTACTCCACCTATCTAATTTAATCTATAAAGGAGTAATTATAAATATACTTGACCATCTTGTATTATTCTAAGTCAAGTGTAACTAATTAGTTTTAATATTCTTATTTAGATATTATACTACTTGTGGGCTAGTACCGTAACATACTAGTTCAAAATAAACCTTTCTCTATTTGTTTTGTTTCGTGGATTGTCTTATTAGTTTAGTAGTGAGGTGAAGTGACGTGAGGTGATTCTCGTTTGAAGACCTAAGTCCGAGACGTACTAACGGGGAGTTAGTAGTCTTCACACCGTGAGGAAGAGGAAAGACCCAAGACCAGATCACTAAGATCAAAGACCGACAAAAGCTAAGGAAGCCAAGTCCACACAAAGGTTCTACAATAACTTTGAAGAAATAACGAGGAGTTATTGTCTAAGATAAGTAGTGTAGGTATTACATTTATTTTGAGGTGGTGACCCTTGTGTTACGCACCAAGACAAATACTTGTAAGGGTGTAAAGGCTTCTCCGCCTACTAAAGGAGCGAGTTTATTATACGGGAAAATCCCGAGTCTGGGAGAGGAGCTCAGGTACTGGAGTAGGGGTGAGCGAATTTATTAGAGGTTGCGCCATCGCGAACCAGGATAAAATCACCGTGTGGTATTTTCTTTCCTTGCACTTTATTTTCCGCACATATAAACTGCATAACCACTCGGTAAAGTTTTAAAAAGGGATAAATTATTTTAAAATGCCATAAAAATTTTTAAAATTGGTAATTAAGCTATTCAACCCCCATTCTACCTTAAAATAGCCCTCTTACGGGACCTTACAATTGGTATCAGAGCAGTGCTTTTTAATGTGTTTGTTAAGTGATTTGCAGATTTACAGGAACAACAAAAAGTGATCCGGAATGGCGTATATTAATCCTGTTGGTTGTGGTGAAGGTCTATCTAGCTCACGACCTCCTCTATTTGATGGCACCAACTTTGCAACATGGAAAACGAGGTTTCACATTTATTATAGATCTCAAGGAGTCAAAGTTTGGATGGCTATCGAATGGTGTTCGCATTCCTACCAAAACTATCGATGACATCATCATCGAAAAGAAGGTTAGTGAATACAACTTAGAGGAAGAAGCCACAATGAATATAGCCGTAAAGGTGGAAATAGTTCTCACAAGCGCACTTGCAGAAAAAGAATATAAAAGAGTAAATAATTACAAGTCGGCACAAGAATTGTGGAACAAATTAGTGGTAACCTATGAAGGAACCACTGATATAAAAGATTCTCGAATGGATACATTGATCCAAGAATACGAGAACTTTAAACTCCAAGAAGGAGAAAATATCATCGTTGTGGAAATAAGATTTACTCGTATTATCGATAAGTTATCTCAACTTGGAAAGAATTATATTAAAAAAAAAAGAATAGAAGAGTGCTCGAATCTCTACCTCCTAATTGGAAGGTTAAAGTCACTACTACAAAAGAGATGCACAACTTAAATGAGTATAAGATTGATAACCTATTCGGAAATCTTCGTTCTTACGAAGAACATAATATTCTAGAAAAGGTTGCTTTAAAAGTGGAGGATAAAAAGTAAAATATGGCTCTAAAGGCCATATTAATTGATGAAGATGAAAATGACGAGGAGTTAAACGAGGAACTCCAAAATCTCGATGAGAGTGAAATTGCTCTACTCACGAAACAACTTCGTCGTGTGCTTCAAAGAAAAGCTCAAAGATACGAAAAAGGCTTTCTAAAATCAAATAATTAACAAAGATTTGTTAACTCTAACGGAAGGCCAAATTACTCTCAAAATTATTCTTCCAACTATAAAAGTAATTATCCGTCAACGAGCTACAATAAAGCAAAGGCAATAAAAATATAAATACCTATAGTAATGCCAATACCTCTACAAACCATCATGTTTACACTCCTCCAAAACCTAAAGATCCATCTTCGGAAGAAACACAAGATGTGTGTTTCGAGTGTAAACAACCCGGTCATTATAAAAGAGAATGTTCTAAACTCTCAAAGGGACGATGAAACTACCTCAACGGAAATCTCCTCTTCAAATCTAGAAGTAACATCTAGCTATGTCTCAATTAAATCTTTATTAGAAGATCTAATTTATCTCTTGTAGATATGAATAAGCATGATTTAATTGAACTTGTAGTAAGTTATAAAAATAAATATAAAGATGTTGAACAAAGGTTTCACTTGCTATGGTTCGAGAAGATGAAAATTGAGGAAATTCATCATACTCAAAATAAAGAATATACTCGGATGATGGACTCAAAAGTCCAAGATGAGAATGAGATTACATCTTTAAAAGATTAATATTAATAAATTCTGTAATTATTATTTGTCTAACTAATTAAGTCATACTTAATTAATATTACAAATAATTTGAATTACTTTAATTGAACTCAAACACGAATTTAAACTAAATAATCCTTCAAACATTTTTTCTGTGTGATTCTATAAGTTAATATTTTATTTTAAATAAATTTTATATCTAATATAAAATCGTAAACAATAAACAACATTTGATAATACATCGTTGTTACCCAAATTATAATAATAATAAAATATGCGATTCGATTAAGCCTTTCCTGAGCTATCTTATATTGATTTTAATTGTAAGAGGTGTGATATGTGGTATGTAGATAAAAAATGATGTTCAAATGTTGATTATATGCTTATGAGACATTTACATGGTTATTTAGCTGAATCGTTTAGCTGGTATAATTTTTGGATTTATTTTCGTGTTAAAAATAGTTTTTTTTTACTTTAGTTAAGTATTTTTATAAAATACTATAATTTTTTAATTAATTTATTTTATTTAATTAAACATTTCTCGTAAAATTCATATTTAATTATTTAAAAGCTTAAATATTAATTTAAAAATATAAGAAGGTAGATTGTTTCATGCACTTGACTTTAAAAATAAATTTCAAATTTCAAATCCATTTTTTCTAATTATTTTGTATTTCACAAAGCAATTTTCATCAATTTTAGAAATCTTAAATAATTCTGAATATATGTTTTGTCCCTTAGCCATTTTCTACCCCAAACCCCAAACGCCTTCCCATATTCCCTCATTCTCTCGTTCCTCTCTTCCCTCTTGACCTTCTCTCACTTTTCCTCTTGGTAATTCACATGACCTTTGATTCTTGCTTGACTTTCTCTAATTTGATCTTAATTTTGATAATATAAACAGTCCTGAGTTCTATTCTCGCCTTTCATGTCATCCGCATACGGTTTAATTTAATTTTGTCCGAACTCAAATTGATGGGTTTTAGGGATTTTGATGATGAACGGTTCGTCTATGATAAAATTGAAGTTTCATTTGATTGTGATGCATTTGTGGAGCTGGCCTGACTTTCGGATTTTTCAGGGAACCCCGCAGCTCAACCGCCACCGGCGATGAACTGCGATGAACTACGATGAGTTGATCGTGGTGGATGATAATTATTATTGAGGCCCAAAAATTCTAATAAAAATTTTGTTTTAACATGTGCATGTCGTGAAGTTGTGTTTTTCTAAATTTTTTTTCCGAATTCACAATAATTAGCTTGGTATTGATGATATTTTATGAGTATTATTTTGAATGATTGTTTCGTATAATTCATGTTAGTTTCTTCAGATTTTATTTCAATTTCTTTTACAATCGAAGCTATATGAAAAATTAATTTAATATTAGTAACTTTGGTTCGGTCTTTTTTATTGTTAGTTCGTTTATTTAATTATTTGGTTCATTTATGTGGTTAATGTTTTTCTTGATTAAGACTCCCATATGTCTTGTATAATTTTAAGTTTGTTTAGAGGATTTTAAGTCGTATTTGATTCGAAGTTATTATGGTTTAGTTCGAGTATGAGATGTCTTAATGATTGTATACAAAAAATGGATTTATATGGATTACTGGATCGAGTATATGATCTTGAGTTGTTAAAATAAGTCTTAATTGTCAAATTTGATAATTTTGTGCGTATCTAGTTGTAAATTGCATTTGTATACTGTTGGATTGTTGTGTCGGCATGAGACCCGACTGCTAGTCCGATAAATAGAGACAATGTTGCTTGATTTTCTTAAAATGTATTTTCATATAAATTGATGGGTACATTTCTTTATTTAAAGAAACTACTAATCAAAAAGCATATGATTTATATATAATCTTACGAACCTTATTTTTATACGATAAAACTAATATAGTATAGTTTGATATAAATTTTGTATAGTTAATTGTTACTTGACTAAATTAACCTACTAAAGATTAAGTCGGTTATTTTTATCAATTAACAAATAATTAAATATTATTTAATGTAACTGAGGTAAATTACCTTTTCAAAACCTTGTTTTCATATTAAATCCCTTAAACTTATTTATGGTGAAGTATTTTACAATAAGAGATTTAATTATTTTCAATACTTAAAATAGTTTAGACAAAACAAGTGTTTTCCAGAATCGTTCTATACTTTAAATTATTTTGCAAAAACCCAAATGACCTTTAAAAACGTTTTTTAACCTAATTCCCATATATGTTACTTGAATGTTCCATACATGCTGCTTTTTACTTGTACGTGAATACTAAGTGTGTATTCGTATATAAAAAGTGAATATTGTTTCATGTTATATTCGTGGTATATTATCCAAAGGGTAGATTAAGTAGACGTTTTAAGATGAATGTTGAATATGATATGGATACTGAAATAGTATTTTTTTTTCTTGTAGAATCAAATAATTAGAGAATAAGGCGTGTCAAATGAAATGTTGTTTTAGAAAGTTATAAGTATTTAGCCGGTGAAGAGGAAAGCTTTGGAAGGCAACTGACCTTTTAACCTTTATATACCCGTATACTTATTTTCATTAATTATTGAACCTTCCTTCTTTGTTATTGTACCTTTAAATATCAAGTGGCTTATACTTTAATTTACATTTTTAATATAGTTATTAGACATAATCGATGATAGCAGTATTTACTATCAGAGTTTGCCATCAGTACTTGTAATATCAGAGTTTGATAAAGGGTAATGTCATCAGTATTTGTCATCAGTATTTGTTGATCAGTACTTGTATCAGCATTTGTTCATATCAGTGTTTGTCAACTGGAAATCATGAGATATCACAGAAGGATATATTTGCAGATACATGTTGGTGTGGAACTTTACTTCTTAGTAGTAATCAAAATTTGGATATGTATAATGATTCCTTATTTATGTATATCATATTCACTAGTTTGATTGTGTAACTGTGCAGTATATAAGAACAGATTTGGTTAACATTACAGGTGTCGAGTATTGTTTTATCATACACATAACCTAGCAGCTCTCAAGGACATCTTTTCATTTTTTGAGAGAGTTTTGTAGTCCGTTTTTATTCATTAATATGAAAAAAATTCTTCACTGTTGAGTACTTATTTCAATTTGATTGGTATTACTGTATTCACCCCTTTACAGTATACTTAAATTTTAGTGTTTGTGCCCTAGAGACAACACTATGATGTTTTAGTTTAAGACATTTGGATTATTAATGTTTATGTTCTATCGATTATTCCCTTTATAATTTATCAATTCATAATTTATTGAAATATAAATGTCAGATTAATAAATATCCTTGAAATATGATATACAATTCTATATCTCTAAGTACGTGACTTAGAAATGAGATTATGAGAATAGTATCAATATTCCTAAAGGTCCCTATTCGAGTATTATTATTAAAAGAAAATAGTAATGCATTAAGACTGGTGTGTTTGCTGACTGATGATCACATCTCATTGATCATAGGTATAGTGATACTAAAGTAAAAAACACAGGCATACGTAAATGTACATGGTGCTGGACAGACCTGATGTGAGATTCTACATGTCTATTGTGTCATAAGTAATTATCACAATGATAATGATATAATGGTCCTTCGACCTGAAGTCATTATATTTCTATACGAGAATTAATATACATTGATTCCATTAAAGTTATCCTTGACCGGGTAAGGATAAAAGTGGACATTGGGTATATTATGAATCGTATAAGAAATATGAATGATCTAGATGAGATTTAACCCTCCTATTTTAGGAGTGATATTATTGGCCTCTTCTGTGAGCTAGACTATGAAATGCGTGGTCACCCTCAAATGTTGATTTGATATGATAGTCTACTCATTGATCAAGCAAACTTGGATTAAATTATGATGAGGATGACATATTACATGCCTCTAGTTTAATCTATAATATTTGGTTAAAGGGATTATATTACATTGTACATTATTCACGAAAGGTTTAATCGATCACCGATTCAATTATTATTACTTAAATAGCAATGATGTATTACTAGATGCCGCTCATTGTTTACGATTTTATATTAGATATAAAATTCGTTGCCAACGTAATAATAACCTATAGGGTCACACACAAAGAATGCTTGAAGGATTATTTAATTTAAATTGGATTTAAATTAAATTAAAGTAGCTTAAATTAATTATAATATTAATTAAGTATGACTTAATTAATTAGATAAATATTGATAGTCGAATTTACTAATATCAATTATGAAATTCAGCTGTTAAATAATTAAGTATGACTTTATTATTATATAAATTGGAATTTCGAATTAATAATAACTCCTAATTAGTTAAGAGTTATAATTCTTTTTTTATTCTCTATATAATATCACATGTGTGCCTGATTTTGGGTGCAAGACTTTTACTAAAACCCTAGCCACCAAGAGAGAAGATGGAGAGAGAAAGTAGAAACGTGTTTGTGCTAGTACACATCCAATCCTTGAGTTCAAGTAGTCGTGTGGATACCGATAGACCGTAGATCGTGAGAGCAGGATGCGTGGTGATTGAACAATCTTTGGATCTCCATTATTCAACCAATTTGAAAAGCTTTGTTGTGCAAGACATGCCTGTACTATAACAAGACTAAGTCAAATTGACAGCCCTAAGTAAGTTGTATGATAATCTAAGTTTGCATTTTGTATTGTATCACTTAAGTCTGTAAAAGTGTAATTAGATTAGACTTGAGTATTTTCAATAAACAGTTTCAAGCCTAAAAATAAACTCTGGAAGAAGATCATGAAGATCATGCCTTAGAGAAAGTGTGAAGAAGCTTGGAGTTGAATAAATCTGTTTTGGGAAAATATTCTAAGTCAAGAAATCTACAAGTCACAGATTATGTGTTAGAGAGAAGTCATTCGAGAACTCCAGAATGACTTATCGAGAAGTCAAGAAAAGCTACTAGAGAACTCAGAGATATCGACAAGCCAAATTGAAGACATGAAGATTGGAGATATCGACAAGTCATTTCTTCACTAGAGATCTTTGAGATATCGATAAGTCAAAATATCACTAGAGATCTCTGAGATATCAATAAGTCAATTTATCACTAGAGATCTCTGAGATATCGATAAGTCAATTTATCACTAGAGATCTCTGATATATCGATAAGTCAATTTATCACTAGAGAACTCTGAGATATCTATAAGCCAAAGTGAAGACATGAAGATGAGAGATCTCGACAAGCCAAATTCTCTTATAAAGAACTCAGAGACTTCGATATGTCAAAAAACTATAGAGTTATAGAGATCTCGATAAGTCATTATACTTATCGAGATGTCGAGTTCTCTTTATGACTAACTGGAGAACTCGATGTAAAGCTCAAGTACCAAAAGCTCAAGTACAGAATGCAAATCAGTTTAATATTCAAGATTATCAATCAACAAACAAATCAATCACTGATTTTAAAAGTCTGCAAAGCAGCTTGAAGAGTACAAGATCAAAGGCCAAGATTAACTGGAAAACTAAAGTCACAGTCAGGCAAGATTAGCAAAGATACACTAAGCTATAAATAGAAAGATTTGGTTATCCAAAAGTAGGGTTTAGTACATGCTATTGTATGCTGTGTAAAAACCAGTGTTTACTATTCTATAAAGTAAACACTGGATGCTTTGTTTTAGTTGTAACAAATAGATCTGAAATTTCTTGTAACTCTCAAGAGAGAAGCTGAGTTCTTAACATACTAAGAACCCAGAAATTTGTAGCAAACACTAGCTTGATTTTAATATAAAATTAAGTGTTTTTTAAAAGATAATTGTGTTCATATGCATGTTTTAATTATTCTGTTGAAACATATTATCTCTAGAATATAGATTACTTTGTTCACCATTCTTAAAAGTTCAAAAAGACATTAAAATTGTCTAAAACACATTCACCCCCTGTGTTGTATTCATTACCAAACAAGTGGTATCAGAGGAAAATCTGAAAGCAAATAAATTAAAGATCTTGGAAGAATGAATTCATAGAAATTGAGCAGTATTAAAATCCCTACCTTTGACAGATCTAACTACACATTCTGGAAAAAGAATATGATGTTGTTCATAAGGATAGCCAATCCATTATACATTCATATCCTCAAGAATGGGCCCTTCACTCCCATGGTAAGAGTTGAGGAATCTACAGATGGAGACATGGTCATTCCAGCACATTATACTCCTAAAGATCCTTCACTATACACTGAGCCTGAGAAAGAAAAAGTCTCTCTAGATAGTGCCTTGCAGTTGATCTTGATAGAGTCACTTGATAATGTAATGTACAATAACATTGTTAACTGTGACACAACCAAATAGATCTGGGAGAAAATAGAGATATTATGTGAAGGAATAGAGGAAGTTAGGTCAAACCAAAGGAGGATTCTGGTTTCTCAGTATGAAGGCTTTATGCCTAAACCAAAAGAAGGAATTACTGAAGTTTTTGAAAGGTCCAACAAACTGATAAAATGACTTGCAGCTACATGATAAATATTATGAAGCTGAGGAGGTTAACCTAAAGTTTTTGCTAGCTCTTCCTGACCATCGTGAACAAAAGATATCAACCATAAGAGAAGGAAGAGATTTAAGCAGAATGACTTTGGAAGTTCTATATAGAATCTTGAAAACCAATGAACTTGAGATGCTGCAAAGAGTCATTGAAAGCACACCATGGACATGTTGTTGATGGTTCAAGTGCTTTAATTGTAAATAACAATGAAGAAAGTGAAGATAAGCAAGATGATCAAGTTTAAGTTGTTCAAGCTATAGAACAAAAGAACAAAGGACCTCAGAAGCAAGTTGTACTGGAGCTAGAGGAAGATGAATATTACACCTTGGATGAGATTGATGAAATGGACCAATCTATGGCTTACTTGGCAAGGAAATTCTCCAGCATAAGAGTCAAGAAGCCAAGGTTCTTTAAGAGCAATGGATAGTCTTCCAGTATCAATAATTGGAAACCAAAGACTCAGTACAATTCAGTTAGCAAAGGTGGCTACAAAACAGGATCTGTGGACAGATCAAATATAAGGTGCTTCAACTGTGATGAGTTGGGTCACTTTGCTACTGAATGCAGAAAGCCTAAAAAGGTGAAGAAAGATAAGGCATATCTTGAACTGGAAGCAAAGTATGAAGCTCTCTTGAAGAAGCAGTCTGGAAAAGCTTATATTGCAGAAGGAAAGAGTTGGGATGGCACTGATGTTGATAATGAGGATGAAGAAGTTGGAAACTATGCACTAATTGCTTTTGAGCATGAAGAAGCATCCACTTCAAAATCAGAGGTACCAACTCTAACCACCATTGATTTAAATGCTAGTCAATATAAGGAGACTTTGGAAAAAATGAGTGTGGAGATGTTTCATACACAGAAGCTTAGTAGCAGCTACTGAAGAAATTAGCAGGTTAAAAAATGCTAATGAGAAGCTTGAGAGTGAGAAGCAAAAGATGGATCTACTGCTTGTGGAGCTTGAGTCAGTCAAGCAAGAAAATGAGTACTTGAAAAACAAGCTGAAGTGTGCCAATGAAATTGATGCTGTGTTAAGAGAAAGATTGAAAAGAATGAGGTGAAACTGAAGTCATTCAGGAATGCATCTAAGTTGGTTGGTCAATACTATGAGAGGAACAAACCATGTGCTAACATAACAATTGGTCTTGACTATGATGCTTTGAACATCAACAAGAAAGATGTTGATGGTAAAGGAAAAGCAATAGAAAATGAAGACGTCCCAGTCATGCTGAGAAATGTTGGTGCACCAATGTTCAAAGCATGTGAAATAGATTTCAGTGAAGAGGAGATGATCATAAAGCAAGAAATTGCTAATGAGGACAGTGAGAAGAAAAGTGAAGAAATAACTCAAATTCTCAACACTGAGAAGAAGCTCATGGGGAACCAAGATTCCAAGACACTTGTGAAGGAAGTAAAAATTGAAGATGCATGAAAGAAAAAGAAGAATAGAAATGGGAAGATTGGGATAAAAAAGAGCAACAACTTTGCCTATGTTGCAGATGCTCCAAGGAAAAAATGTCAAAGGTATGGCTTTGTGAATCATCCAACTCACCTTTGTAAAAAGGTTGTTAGTAAGCCAGAAGTGGGAGCATGCAAATACAATGAGGCAAAAACTGAAGACCCCTATTCACTTTGTGATAAATTTAACTGCATACCTTGCAACATGAAAGTAATGTCAAGTTGCCACAAACTGAGAATTGGTATTAAGGAAATCAATATTGAGTACTCAGTTAAAAAGGAAAATGCACATCACTCAATGAACTCTATTCTTTATGAATCATCAAATTCTACCTCTATC
Organism: Apium graveolens; assembly: GCF_009905375.1. Lineage (NCBI taxonomy): Eukaryota > Viridiplantae > Streptophyta > Magnoliopsida > Apiales > Apiaceae > Apium > Apium graveolens. The sequence continues at coordinate 132,694,007 of NC_133654.1, forward strand.
AAATCTGTTAACAAGAGAATCGTACCTAACACTGTTTGGGTTGCTAAACACACCTAAAACTCATTGTGTGCAAGGCAATAGAAAGAAAGTAATATGAATCATAGACAGTGGATGCTCAAGACATATGACAGGTGATATGGCCCTGTTATCACAGTTTAAGGAGAAGGCTAACCCATTAGTGACTTTTGGAGATAACAACAAAGGTTTCACAATGGGATATGGCAAATTGATTTCTGGAAATGTTTTCATTGAAGATGTAGCATAGGTAGCTGGTATTGAAATGAATCTTCTCAGTGTCAGCCAATTTGCAGATAAAGGTTTCAAGGTTTTATTTAACAAATAAGAATGCACTTTTATCAGCAAGAAAACTGGTGAAGTTTCTCTAAAAGGAGCAAGACAATGAAGCTTATTTGTTGCAGACTTGGACTCAACAAAGGAGGATGGAATTTATTGCTTCTACACCAAGGAATCTGTAGAGCAAAGCAAACTATGGCACAAGAAGTTGTCTCATTTAAATTTCAAAGCAATCAATACTCTAGTTAAAAAGGAGCTTGTGAGAGACTTGCCTAATATGGAATTTGCTCAAGATGAAGTCTATGATGCTTGTAAAAAAGGAAAAATGAAAAGATCAAGTCATAAAAATAAAACTGTGAATTCTATAAGTGCACATTTGTAACTTATTCATATGGAATTATTTGGACCAATTAATGTCCAGTCAATTTCAAGGAAAAGATATGCACTTGTGATGGTGGATGACTACTCAAGATACACATGGGTAGAATTTATGCACTCTAAAGATGAAACTCCACACATCATAATTGAACACATTAAGAAGATTGAGAAACAGGCTGAAGATTAAAATTGTGTGAAAAGATTAAGGAGTGACAATGGAACATAATTCAGGAATGCAACCTTAATTGAATTCTACAAAGATAAAGGCATTGTTCAAGAATTCTCAGCAGTTAGGACACCTAAACAAAATGGAATAGTTGAGAGGAAAAACAGAACATTGGTGGAAGCTTCTAGAATAATGCTGCAAGATGCAAAGTTGCCAACTAGTTTTTAGGAAGAAGCTGTGAACACTGCATGCTATACTCAAAACAGATATCTCATTAACAATAATCTTGGCAAATCACCCTACTCAATCTTATATAAGAGAAAGCCTACAGTGAAGCATCTTCATGTGTTTGGAAGCAAGTGCTATGTGTTAAAGGACAACTCTGACTATGTGTGAAAATTTGACTCTAAAGTTTGTGAGGCAATTTTTCTGGTATATTCATTGGAGAGAACTGCATATAAAGTCTATGTGACTGAACAAAAGAAAATTATGGAAAGCACATATGTTACTTTTGATGATGACAAGTGCCCAGGCTTGGAATAGCTTGATGAAAATGAAGCTGAAGCCCTAAAGTTTGAGAACCTCAACATTGATAGTGATTCTGATGATGAAGCTGAAGTCAATGCAAATCAAAGAAAAAATGAAGATTCAATTGAACAAGTGAATCATGAGAATGGAAGCTCATCTCATGAACCTGAATTTGATAGCACAAACTCAGGGGCGGGAAGGAAGGATGATTCTGCAAGTCATGCCAATGATGAAGAAAACTCTAGTCAACAAACTCACACCAGAAAGTGGGATAGAAGTCACACTAGAGAAGCAATAATTGGTGATCCAAATGCTGGAGTGAGGACTAGAAGTGCAACTGTAAATGAATGTCTACATGCATGTTTTTTGTCATAAATTGAGCCAAAGAAAACTAAAGAAGCTCTACTTGATCTTGATTGGATATCTGCTATGCACGAAGAGCTAAATGAGTTTGAGAGAAACAAAGTTTGGGAGTTGGTACCTGCACCAAAGAATCGAAGTATAATTGGAACAAAAGGGTGTACAGTAACAAGATGGATGAAAATGGAATTGTCACCAGGCCCAAGGCAAGGTTGGTTGCAAAAGGCTACTGACAAGAGGAAGGAATTGACTATGATGAAACTTTTGCTCCAGTTGCAAGACTTGAAGCAATAAGGATTTTTCTTGCATTTGCTACTCATTCAAATTTCAAAGTATATCAAATGGATGTCAAAAGTGCCTTCCTAAATGGTGAGTTGGAAGAAGAAGTTTTACAAGGAGAAAGGTAATATTCAGAGTTCTTAAGAATTGAAATTTTGATGAAGGAAATATGACGTAATCATAATAATGTCAGGTGGGGCATGCGTTCAAACATAAGAAAGTATAAATCGGCCCAATGAAGGTCGAGATTGGTGAAAACGAGAAGGAACCAAGATAAGTGACGTCCTAAGTATGATCGAGAGTCAGTCGTGATGATGTTCACATTTAAAGACTAAGGCAATAACTTATGAAAAAATGGTGATAATTTTTTTTTTACTCACTAGAACTTAAGAAAAGCATTTTCACATAAGCAGTGATTGGAAATGAGGTAGAAATTTTAGTTGAAGATGGTTTAAAAGACATTGATTGTAAGGAACTATTACTATCATGAAAGGCCAATGAGGTGGTTGACACTTTAGTATAAGAGATAAATTATAGGCGCTCATGCCAGAGGGATACAATAATGCTGGTTAAGGCCGTGAAGGTTGTATTATGGTGGGAAAGATTGACATTCCTTCTGATGATTGTGCAGTACTCGACCATAATAGTAGGATGGGGGAGATTTAATTCGTGTTAATCACTGTGAGCGGGCTACCCATCTTGGAAGGTCCTACCTTGAGAAAAGCCTGGACCATGTTCCAAAAAGGACTAAATGAACCCTTGAGTTTCCAGTCTCCTATTGAGGACATATGATTAATAATGGTATTACCCTTCTACCATTGTTTTGATTGAAACTCTTCTGCAATTTTATCTTCTTTATGTTGTATAAACGTCATGTTCGGTAAATATTTTACACGGATCACAAATGGTGATTATGTTACCTCCTTTGAAGATTTTGATACGGCATGTATGGACTCCGTATGATTAGCTATTAAGATTCCGAGGAAAACAAATGACTATAGTAGGTCAGCGGTGGACTATAGTTATGCAGCAATGATTCTGCGATTAATGAGATGATAACAACCATGAGATTGATATTACAATTGCTGTTGAGATTGAGTACCCCTAATCGGGTCGTGATGATATATAAGTTATAATTGATAGACTGACTAAGTTGATTATTTACCTATTGAATATTTATTATTTCTTATCGACATAGAGTCATATTACTATACAAGGAAGGTTATGGTGCAAACATAGGATTCTAGTAACAATGATGTCTAGAATGAAATCTCAGATTCGATTTTTGATGTCGTGTGAGTTTCAAAGGTGATTGTTTATAAGCTTGAGCAAGAGCATGGGTCCATAAAATGATGGACGGAATAGTAAAATACTCAGGCACGTAAAATACGATGCGATAATACTTGATATATATATACATATATGTTTCATTCTCCTTTGATAAACCTCTAAAGTTCAGAGATAGATTCCAAGCCAGATATTTTTTGGCAATATTTTATATAATACTCTTAAATCCTTTCTTTTTCTCTTCTTTTTATTTTGTGAAGACTGAGAAGAACAACCCTCCCAGAAGGGGAGGTATTGCCGAATGACTATCTATCTATGTGATAGAAGTCTTGTAGGATACCTTGCTTGTCAAGTACTAAAGGCTGCCCCCCTTCTGTACTAACTAAATAATGTAACAAGTGTTCATGATCATAGTGATCTCTCAATAATTTCTTTTACATCTATATGATTCATCAAGCTTTCAAATATAGAAGCAGCTAAGTAAGGAGTAATGGGTAAAAGTATAGACCGAATAGTATTAGGAATGAAAGATAGTAACGCTTACGAACTAGAAAAGAGTGGATATCAAAAAACAAAAGTTATAGCACTCAAAGCTATGCTGAGAGTCTGTGCGATAGACTTGAAAGAAATTTGGAATAATCACTTAGCATGAATTGAGTTTCTTACAATGATATATGACATGTCAGTACTGGGATGTCGCCATATGAGGCCCTTCAGGGAAGATAATACCGATCTCCCTTGTATCAGGATGAAGTTGGAGAGCGCAAGATGCTCGGACCAGCAGTAGTCCAAAGGACCAAGGACATGATAGATTCAATTTAAGGACGACAGGTACCAGCCCAAGATTGACATAAGAATTATGCTGATTTAACTCGAAAAAACAAAGAGTATAAAGTAGGGGACCTAGTGTTGTTAAAGGTATCCCCTTGGAAAGGATTGATAAGGTTTGGAAAGAAAGAAAAGCTAAGTCCACGATTTATTGGGCCCTTGGATATATTAAGACGTATTGGGAAGTTATCATGAACTAGCCCTACCACCGAACCTGCATCAAGTTCATAACGTGTTCCAAGTGTCAATCTTAAGGAAGTATAATCTGAATGTCGGACATATAGTGGGATACAAACACGTATGCATGCAACCAGGCTTAACATATGTGGAGCGACCAGTAAGGATTGTGGATCAAAATGAGCAAGTGCTTCGGAACAAGGTTATCAAGCTAATCAGGAATTTGTGGCAGAACCACTGTAACGCCCCCAAATCCGGGGTCAAAGGATTTGGTCGTCACTATAAAACTTCAATCCAAATTAACCTGTTAAATTAATAAATAAATGCCAGCGGAAGATAATTATCATAAATGACCCCAAACTACTCCAAGATCTTTTAAGGTTACAGTTCTGGAAACAAGAATTCCAAATTCCACAAATAATTTTTCACTTTCTTTTAAAACTCTTTTCAATAAATTCCAACTCACAATTAAATCCACTAGTATAACTTCGAAATGAAGTATACTAGGCCCAAATAAAATATACAACTATAATATAATCTAATATAAATAACTTTACACAATAAAACTTACACTAGTCCGCAAACCCTGGACCAACCACCTTCCAAGAGCTTCTTCTTTGCTTCCTCGAATTTCGCAGCTAAGTAGCGCAAGCTAATCCTCACTGGAGGTTAAATTTAAAAACAGGCAAGTATGAGCGGAAGAAATGCTCAGCAAGATCATTATAGCATATATAGGGTCTTTTGATATAAAACCGATATCTGCATTAGAGCAGAACATTTAAAATCATAATTGCTGAATTATAAACTCTTTTTGATATTTTCAAGCGAAAGGCTTCAGCAATACTTTGAATCTTGACGAGAATAAAACTCGTAAAACAGTGTTTACGGAAATATCGTAAACCACAATAACATGAAACAATGATTATGGATTGAATCATAAACTTTACTCAAAACTCAACTCTTAATATTAATACTTATTTTGTTGTCATATCAAATTAGATATCAATACGAACTTTGATGCTCACAACACCCATACTGAAGTCAACATCAATCATCTATACTAATACCACCTTTGATATTTAACAACAACGTAAGTATCCACAAAATCAGAAACTGAATCAAAGCCACAATTCACTTTTAATCCAAAACAGAATCAGTACTTTTAATCCAAAACAGAATCAGTTGATAAATCATTTATTCTATGAATATCAAAAATGATATGATAATTTAGATTAGGATCATCCTCCGACGGACGTACTATCACATGCTGATCAGCCCGTGTGATAGCACAAGGTCATGATTCATAGAAACGTGACCCCAAAAACACGAGTACTCAAACAAAAAGGCATAACTAGCCTGTGGCAAAATGGTGTCATAATATTCATATGGCACTTAGAAATAGCCCTCCGCTGGACCGTCCGTCCCGGTCACTTACGCAATTATGATCCAATCTTAAAACCTTTTATTGAAATGGGGTCATGATACTCGACACCCGAAATAATTTTATTCCCCCAATTCTTGGGTAGGAATATTCGCAACCAAATCACTTTTCTCAAAATCCAAAGCATTTATAAATCCGATAATTGGATAAGTAAAATCACTTAGCTATTCCAGCAGAAGAATACTTGCATAAACAGAATTATTTAATTCAGCGATATGTAAAACATTTATCTATCTTGAACTGAATAGGGAAAACAATACTTGCATGATACGATTCAAAATAAATATCACTTGAACAATAAGTGATGATATAAATACTTGCATAATGAAATTCGAAATAAACGTCACTTGAATGATAAGTGAAGTCAGGGGTACTTGCCTTTGGGTTTTTAGCAGTTAGTCACACTCGCAAACACGCATCTATTCTGAAATTCTGTCTTAAAACATCACCGTCCTTCTTTTCAACACTTGACTGATATGCTGCTCCTGCGATTGCTAGAAGCCAGATGCCCAATACCATTCCATCTCATTCTTTATCCAACGTCTTGTCCTGATCAACTCGAATGATCCGCATCTATAATTAAAAGATACAACTTTAATTGTCTAAATGATAATTACTTGACGAACGGCGCGTCAAAACCCTATCGTCTACCCATACGATAGCCCACATATAAATATAACAGACAAACACAGGACTCTTAATCCACACACACACATAATTCACATAGCACATAAGCACATAACTCATGTATCACATAATTCATATCACATATGACTCGGTTCATCAAAAGGGTCGACTCGATACGTTTAAAACGGAAATCAGGTCAAAAATATGATTTATCGATGAATAATCGACTTAGAATCATTCGTAAAACAAGCGACCTTTCGAAACAAAAGGATTTGGGTCTCGAAAGTATTTTTAATGAAAGCAGAATATTTTTCTGAGTCTGTACGCGTTCGTTTCGTATTAAACGGATAAACAGTTTATTTATTATGAATTTTTGAACATTTTTCGGAATTAAAACAATCTCCGAATCATTTAATAATAAAATAATAGGGTTCGAACACCCTAAAATAATTTTATAAAAATTATCGAGCTTGGAAAATAATTTAAAATAATATCTTAAAGCTCGAAACTATTTTTTGGAATTTTTAAATCAAAAATAAATAATTAAATCTATTTATTAAATCAATTTAAAATCAATTAATAATTAATTAGGTTAATTAATCAATTAATATTAAATTAATTGATTAATTAAAATAATTAAAAACTAACTAAAATTAATTAATAAAATAAATCAGATTTATTTTTGAATTAAAAATGAATTTTGGAATTAAAATAATAATTTTAGGAATTAAAAATGAATTTAGAGATTAAATAATGGATTTTTGAATTATTAATAAAAAGTAAAACCCAAAAACATGTTACAGGTTTTGTTTTAGGGAAGAATAGGATCAAACCCGGGTTTTTAAACCGGGTTACGAAGAACACGGCCGGGTCCGGGTTGAACACCGGCCGGTTTCTGGAATAATCCCAGATTCCGGCGGCGTTTGGCCGGAATCCGGCGAGCTTTATTTGAGCCGCAAACACCACGGCTTCTATCAGGATCAATTCCTTATCGTTCTGGCAGCCCAGATATCAACCTAATAGCAGCAGTCAACACCAGATTCAAGAACTCCGATCAAACACCATTAAAACCGATGAGACCTTGAAGTTTTCCGGCGAATAATTCGATCCTACTCAATTCTCAACAAAACTCAACGTTTTATGGCTCAAATTAAACCTCTAAACATCTACAATATATCCATATCATCAAACACAATCACCAATCCAATAATAATCCTAAAAATCAAATCGAAAATTCTATAAAACCCAAAAATTCGGTTACTCATTACGGAACTAAAACGATGCAAATTTATACATAATTCGACTCTAAACATCATTCTAAAACTGTCTGTAACATCAAAATTAACCCAGAATCATCCAAAATCAAAAATCGATTTTCAAGAATAAAAACATAAAAATCGACTTTTCGATTTACTGTACCTCAGATCAAGATGTTGGTATCAACAGAAAGCTCTCGTCGAGAGGAAGATTTTGGTTACTAGCACGTCTGATTTGGTTTCCAGAATCGATCAAAAATCACGATTGAAGTTAAGGAAGAAATTCTCACCCCCAAAATTGTTCTTGTTTTGTATGAATTTCTGATTTTTTTTTTATAAAATAAAAATAAATAAATAAACAGTTCAGCTATTTATATTAAATCTGAAATTATATCCCCAAAATAAATTAAGGGTGTTTTTATCCCTAAATTACAATAATTAGGGCCCCCAAAATAATAATTACGGGGAATAATTTTAAAAATGATAAAATACAAAATTAATGTCAAAATTCCCCGAAAATTGTGAATAATTTAAAAATACAAAAATAAAGGGTATTTGAAACTCGAATAATTTTATAAAAATGAAAACACAGATTTTGTGGGGTTTGACGTCCCGGTGGGGTCCCGGTTCGATAATATTTGAAAAACAGGAACGATCCCTAAATTACCAGAAAAATATCACAATTATCTATATTTTATTCTAGACATATAAAAATTCAAATATTCAAATAATGTCACATCTAACCACCCAAACATCAATTCCACTTATCGGATAATTCACCAAAATTCACATAAAATCACATAAATATTTCCAAATAATAATAATGATAATATTTGAAAATATGGGATATTACAACCACAATATGAAAGAATCGACTTGGGAACTTGAGAGCGCAATTCTAGAAAAGTATCCCCATTCATTTTTAATCTGATTCTGGGATGAAATCCTTCTAAGGAGGGGAGACTGTAATAACCCCAATTTTTGAAACCTTGATGAATAGTAAATTTTTCTGATTAAAGAAATTTATCAGACCACACTATATAGGAGTACTGTTATGCAAATTTTGAGATCGTATTAGTATTCCATAAAGTAAATGAGTGTATGTAAAGGTCGTCAGAATTCGAATTCGGATAATTTAATTTTTTTTCCCGAAAATTCACTAGATACCAAAAGAATTAAGTATAAGGTAACATGATTAGATGGATTTAAACTCAAGGATTATAAGAGAGGATCATTAAAGGAATATAAAATATTAAAAAAGGTTTAGGGAAGCCCAAGTAATAAGATCCTGGATATGATCCCTCAAAATATCAATGAGAACGAAAGTTAAGCGAACCGTACAACAAATAAGCGACCATTGGCAAAACAATTAAGCACTAATAAAGAGACTAGAAACAAGATGAGGTCATCAAACCATAGGAACTTGACAAGTGACTAAGTAATGATATAAGCATGATGAAGTAAGTATGGTTAGCAAGATATTTAGCTTGGTGGATTTGTGGCCAAGTATTTGAACCATGATTGAAGCCAAAGTTAAACTAACCAAGATTTAATCACCACATATTATCAAAACACAAATCAATAAGCATTTCATTTCTTCATCTTCTTCATTTGCTTCGGCCTTACACGGAAAAAGCAAGGAACAAATTTCAAATTTTATCCTCCAAGCAAGCTTAAATTCCTAGGTTTGTTTTGTTGAATTCTATAATTATAAACTTAGTTATACCATGAATCTAAGCTCTTGATTTCAAGGATTTCATGGCTAATTAATTCTGTAAAGTTTTGAGTGAATAGTGATTTCAAAACTTTAACTTTGTGTTCTTGAATTCTTTTGCAGGATCAAGGTATTAGAAGGTTAGATCAAGGCTCCTTAAGGCTCCCCAGACACTTACTACACTCCAAGGAAGGTATAGTCTCTAGAACCTTATCCTTGACTTTGAGTTTTTTATGAGTTTATGGATGAATTAGTGTTATATGTAAAGATCCATGTATGTGAGCAAGATCCATGTATGTTTAGTTAGTTTTGATGGTTTAAATGATGATTGTTGATGGATATATGATAGTACTTGTAATAAGTCATGATTTTGAAGGTTTTTGACTTGAATTGGTAGTTTTAGGTAAGATCTTGTGTTGTTGATGTTGGTTGATGATTTGGTGAGGAGTTGGTGATTGTTTGGGTTGGTAATTTTGGGAAATCGCGTAAACATAGCCGTCGTAATGCCCATTTACATATAGACTGTTTGTGCTTAACATTATAAGCAGAAATCTCACTGTCAAAACTATACCTTTGCCATTTTTAGCAAGATAATGTCGTAAGCTTCATTTTGGTATGTGGTTCGCTTAGATCCGATTTACGGTTTAGGAGAAACAACCATTTTAAGTAACGGCGTTTCACGAACGAACCCTTACCCCTCACATAACTTTGAGACCTTGTTTAAGGCCCTTAAAAGACTAATTGGATTACGAAACATTAATGTAAGGTTGATTAGGCAGTTGGTAAAGTACTCGTGAAAGAGTTGCCTTAAAATGTTTAATGGTTAATTTTATAAAAATGGTGGAGCCAAGGGTACGTGATCGATTAATGTAAATTGTTAGGCGTAGAAGCGACCGTTAGGGTCTAAATGGATAAAGTCTATTTTCTTAAGAGATCGTGGATTTATTCCGGCTTATATGTTGTTTATAAGTTACTTGACTCACACCAGACCTATTTTCACCCCAGATCATTTAGGCAAGTTTTCTACCCGTATACACTGTTGTTGTGATGTTATATATATATATGCAATATCTTGAGATAAGTGCATGATTGTTATTAGCAAATCTTGTGATATATTGAAGCATGTTGATATTATATATATATATATATGCATGCCTGCTTTGGAAATCTTGATATTTCATTGTCAATTCAATTGCTTATAAACTGCATTATACCTATGCTAGAGATAAGCAGTAGTTGCGTATACCCTTAGTATAGGGGACCCAAAGTTCAACATTTTCCTAAAAACCGGGAGGCGAGGTTCCCGAGTATATTTTATATAGTTTTCTATAACTATTAATCGAATAAGGTATATTTGATAGTTTTGAACAATAATAAAACTTTATTTTCGATTATTCAGACCAAGATCTTACTTTCGTATAATATATCTTTTGTTATTTATTATTCCTTTCAAGTATTAGTTTCAAAACTTCTACTTCATTTATTTTTATAAAAACTATTTGTGGGACTATTATTTCAATAATAATATTCAGATATTTTTCTAATATATCAGAAATAATTTATTTTATAAAAACATTCTTAATCCAAATGTTTTTAAAAATGTTTTCAAGTCTTTAAAATGATTTCAAAAGTATAAAGCGGATCTCAAACCCGTTTTCAAATTCAAATCTTTCCTTTTGAGGGGGATTTAAATACTCGCTCAAAATATAAGGGATCCTGCTCAATATTGTATTTTATTTTCGCGACAAGGTTGTTGAATTGATAAAGAAAGTTTTGATACTTGCCCACATTCGGGAAGTAGTTGATTATATAATATTGTACCTATCAACGAGCTATTATACGCTTGGGGAATGTCGATTAATTTTGGATTCCAATTACAAGGATAGGATTCTTCAAGGAACTATAGGCGTTGATGCCGCTGTAGCTGAGGTAAGAACTACCAATATGATAGACTTTTAACTTTTGATGTACCAGACTTATGTATACTTATGAATTGTTATAATGGCAAATAACATGTAAATTTTATTCAGAAACCCTTTTGAGATGTAATGACTTATAATTGTGGATAAAATGACTTGTATTATTTTATGTATTCATCTATGAGACTATAACTTGTGGTGTATGTGTGTGTATATTGTGGGGTCACAGTACACAGAATTTGGTTTTTTATTAAGATTAAGAGTTATTAATGGAAATGGAACTCGTGACAACCCGAATCTCCGACCCCCGATTTGGGGGTGTTACACTCATCCATAACCAAACTGAAATCCTTAGATAGCCAAGCATCCACATTCCCAACCTGCTCATCTTCATCAATAATCTTGTGCTGTTGTTCTTCAACATCTGCTTTATTTGACATCAAGATAGCCTCATAATCCTTATTGGACATGTTAGTTGTGAGTAACTGTCGAGTAATGTTCGCAAGGCCAACTAATTGGTCTACAAGGAGATTGAGCATCATACAACCATTGAGAGATGAAGTGAGAAGGTTGTTGAGTGGGGTTGGAGGTAGATGGGATGTTTGTTTGGTTTGAGGTGGATGGTTGTAAGGTGGTAGGTAACCCTATGAGGAATCATAGTTGAACTCACAGTAGAAACTGTGGTTTTGACAATGTGTTGTTCACCAGTAATGGGAACCTCCATTTGAATTGGAGGGGATTTGACCAGGTTACTGTCATGTACCTGGCCTCAAACCCTTGTTCTTCTTTCAAAGAACTGGCACTTGAATGTGCTATACTTGTCTCCCCAATAGTTGGATTATTGACAATTGGACTCCTAGCCTCAATTGACAAAGAAGTTTCAGCCAGGGTTTTGAGGGGAGTTATCCCTACATGAGGAACCTCCAATTGCATTGGAGAGGATTTATATAGCTCCCCCTCAGGAGTATTACCTTCAAAACTTTCAATCCGTGAAGATTTATTTGCACATGAAGGTGCATTTGGTACTATCACATGGTCTTCAGTAAAAACTGATGAAACCCCTGTGTTTTTGTTGGTGTCATCAAGGTCTACCCTAACTTGTAGCCTCTCACCAACTAAATGTGGTTCTGGGTGGTGAGCACAGTCTCTTGAACTGTGTCAATTGATTTTGACAACACTTAAGAAGTGGATTCAAGTGTTACATTGTAGGTAGAAGAAATTTGAGATATTAGATTAGTGATTTGAGAATTGAGTGTTGGCAGCTCCCCCTGAACAGATGAGTGAGTTTCAAATGATGTGCTCTCAATGTGTGTACCATCCTTATTTCTTCTTTCACAAACTTGAGTCTGCTCAAATTGTGGTGCAGACTCTTTACAAAGTACAGTAGGGAGAGTGTTTTGTTTAATAAAGACATCTCGTTGAGAGGATGCCTCTAGAGTCTGTTTAGATCCCTCGTTTACAACTGCATCCTTTTGGGAGGATACAGAGGTAGCTAATTGAGTGGTCAACTTAGTTTTCTTTACCTTCTTTGGTATTTTTCCCAAGGTAGACTCTAGTTGTATTTGGTCCTCACCACTCTCATTCACAACATTTAAGGGTGCCTGCTTTCTCTTCTTTTTACTCACTCCACCCTGTAGAGAGGATGGAGTGGTTGGTTTCCTAGCTTCTAATGGTAGAGAAGGAAGGGTCTCAGTTGTGGAAGGACCTTGTTGGTGTTCCTGTGTTTGTACTTCCACAGGCATAGGAGCCATAACTGTGCTAGTTGTTACCATAGACCTCATGTCAGGCATAGGGTAAGGGTAAGGCCTGAATCTATCTAACATAAAGTTAGTGATTCTCAGACTTATAGGTACCTTATTCTTTGTAATTAGTGAAGCAAATAAAATTTTGGACACTTGTTTACAGTTGCCTATTTTGGTTCTATCAATACCATTAAGTAAATGTATGTCTTGAACTTTATGATTTAAAGTAGACATAATAAACCTAGGGAAGAAATTTTCCTTACATCTTGTGGCTAAAGGCATTGTGAGTGCTGAGTTCTTCCAGGATCAGAACCCCACATTAATGTGTCTGTTGTGATCCATGGAGAACACCGGCATTTGAACCACACTGGATATATTGTCATACCCAGCCGTCCTGAAGGTGAAGTGTAATAACCCCAAATTTTGGAAATTTTTGAGACCCTGATGAATAGTAACTTTTGCTGATATTGCTGATTAATAAAAATTGTCAGACCACCCTATGTAGAGGTTCTTTATTGGATATTCTGAGATCATATTAGCACTCCATAATGTATATAAGGGTATGTAAAGATCATCAAAATTTGAATTCGGACACTTTGATTTTCCCCAAAAATCCACTAATACCGACAGAATAAAGTATAAGGTAACATGATGAAAAAGATTTAATTCAAGTATTATAAGAGAGGATCATTTAAGGAATATAAAATATTAAGAAAGGTTTAGGGAAGCCCAAGTAATAAGATCCCGGATATGATCCATCAAACGATTAACGAGAACGGGAGATAAGCGAACCGTAAAACAAATAAACGACCAAGAGACAAACTTGTACAAGAAACCAGATATCATGACATCATCAAACCACAAGATAAAGACAAGTGGCAAGAGGATGACATAAGCTTGATGATGTAAGCAAGGTTAGAAAGATATTTACCAAGGATGAATGGTGGCCAAGTGTTTTAACGTTGGTTAAACCAAGGTTAATATTAACCAAACAAGCAAAACACCATACAAATAACCAAGACAAATCAGAGAAGCATTCTCCTTCATTCTTCTTCTCTTCCTCACGGTTTTTCTTCAAAAAAGCAAGGAAAATTTTTCAAAGTTCATCATCCAAGAAAGCATAAATTCCTAGGTTGGTTTGGTTGGATTCCATAATTATAAACTAAGTTATACCATGAATCTAAGCTCTTAATTTCAAGGATTTTATGGCTAATCAATTCTCTAAATTTTTGAGTGAATAGTGATTTCAAAACTTTAACCTTTTGTTCTGGAATTCTTTTGCAAGATCAAGGTATTAGAAGGTTAGATCAAGGCTCCCTAGCAACTTATTACACGCCAAGGAAGGTATAATATCTAGAAATCTAACCTTGACTTTGATTTTTTTAATGAATTTATGGATGTATTAGTGTTATATACTAAGATCCATGTATGTTTAGTAAGATTTATGTATGTTTAGTTAGTTTTGATGGTTTAAGAGGTGGTTGTTGATGGATCTATGTTAGTACTTATAATGAGTTATGATTTTGAAAGGTTTTGACTTCAATTGGTAGTTTTAGGTACGATCTTGGGTTGGTAATATTGGACTGCTTATGCATAAATTTCGGACCAGAGAACTCACTGAACAAACTATAACTTTTCCATGTTTAGATAGATCGTGTCGTAAGCTTCATTTTGGTATGTGGTTCGCTTAGATCCGATGTACGGTTTAGGAGGAACGACCGTTTAAAGGTATGGCATTTCGCGAACGAACCTTTACCCCTCGCTTAACTTTGAAACCTTGTTTAAGGCCCTTAAAAGACTAATTGGATTATGAAACAATTATTTAAGGTGGATTAGGAAGTTGTAAAGTACTCGCAAAAGAGTCACCTTAAAATATTTAATGGTTAATTTTATAAAAAATGGAGGAGCCGAGGGTACTCCAGCGACTTATGTAAATCATTAAGCGCAAAACTGAACATTAGGGTCTAAGTGGATAAAGTCTAGTTTCTTAAGCGACCGTGGTTTAATTTCGGCTTATTTTGTTGTTTATAGATCAGCAGTAGTCGTGTATACCCTTAGTATAGGGGACCCAAAGGTGAACATTTTTCTAAACCGGGAGTCGATGTTCCCGAGTATAATGTATGTATATTTATATCTATATATATATAGTTTTCTATAACTATTAATCGAATAAGGTATATTCGATAGTTTTGAATAAAAATCATATATTATTTTCGATTATTCAAATAAAGATTTTATTTTCGTATAAGTATATCTTTCGGTAATTATTATTCGTTTCAAGTATATTATTTCCAAAAACTTTTACTGGATTTATTTTAATAAAAGCTATTCTTTATTGGAATATTATTTAAAGAATAATATTCAGATTTTCTTCGATTATTTTGTAACTAATTTATTCTATTAAATCATCCTTCCTTTAGACATTTTCAAAAATATTTTCGAGTCTTCAAAATGATTTTAAAAGTTAGAGCGGATCCCAAAATCCATTTTCAAATTTAAAATCTTCCTTTCCAAGGGGATTTAAATACTCGCTCAAAACCTAAGGGATCCGGCTCCGTGGTGTATTTTTGGCGCAATGAAGTTGCGAATTTAGTAAAAGAGTTTGATTACTTGCCCAACATTCAGGAAGTAAGCCCAATCGAAATGCGTCGGTATAGGAGACATGGTCTCGGTGGGAGTCCATCAAAGTGTAAGTGGCTCAGTGGGAGTCCATCAAAGCGTAAGTGGCTGAGTGGCAGTCCAGCATAAGGTCCTAATGTGGCCAGGGTGATGACCAGTGGGGAATTCATCCATCTACTAGTAGAAAAGGTGACTTAATTGGTATCTTTGCCTGATAAGCAAGATATCAGGTTTATGCCAAGGTTTTCTTATTTCCAAATTCATTGGATATTGCAACTCTGTTTATAATTTTCATACAGAGGTTTTCAAGGAGTGTATGAGATATATATATATAGGTGTATATATATCGGGACTTAATGAAGTATCTCGTAACTTCATTTCTTTCAAATGATATTTCAAAGATTGAATCTATTCAAGTCTTATCTTGTAGTCTCATCTATGTGATGAACTTTTGAAACTGATTATAACTTGAACGGTGGTAATTCAATTAGTATTCGGAAAAGATATAAGTATATTAGAGTATCTTGTAACTTCATCTTTTTAACTTATATCTAGTTAATTATTATCTTATGCATGACAAAGATTTTCAGAAAAACGTTGGGACAAGGTTAGATGTATGAGATCACCTTGCAACGATATTTTTATGGTGTGTGTATATTGTGGTGTGTGTGTATATGACTTGTGGTGTGTGTGTATATTATGGTGTGTGTGTATATTGTGGGGTCACAGTAAGCAGTAGTTGGTTTTTTTTATTAAGATTAAGTGTTATTAAGGAAAATGGAACTTGTGATAACCCGGATCCCCGACCCCGGATTTGGGGGTGTTACAGAAATGGTATCAGAGCTAAGCGTTATAAACCTTAGAGATGATGCGTCGTTAAAATGATAAGTTCACTAAGATAATAAGAACTCTTGCCAAGTTCATAGTCGGACTACCTAACGTAGCACTGACAGTTAAAACCCTTACGGGAAACCTTATGAATATCGTGATAGAAGCGTAGTTCGTTATCGTATATGGTAGTGGGACTCCGAACCCTGAAGTTCAAGAGCAATAACACGATGAGGTTTTACTACATATTGGGGATCAGATTATGGATCCAATGGAGCACCCAAATGAGGGACCAAATGGTGTTCATATTAAGGATGTAGCAGTTGAGGATGTTATCCCAGAAAGGATTGTTGCTGAGGAGGATCTCTTGAAGGATCCTGACAAGAATAAAGAAATGACCGCTGAGGAATTGATGACCGTAGTCAGGGTGATTACCAGAGATAGGATTGGTCGGTTACTACCTTAGGTTCGTTCAAGTTTGCAAAGATCACAGCCCCTTTAATGTGGCTTACTCGTAAGACTGAGAAGTTCGAATGAATAAAGAAATGCGAGAACAGCTTCCAAGAACTGAAGAAAAGATTGGTGACGGACCCTATGTTGGAGTTGTCAGATGGAAAAAGAGATTTTGTGAATTGTAGTGATGCTCCGCACAAGGAATTAGGGTATGTTCTTATGTAGCACAACAAGATAATTGCGTAAGCGTCAAGACAATTAACGGATTATGAAATCCGATATCCTACCCATGATCTTGAGCTCGCGGCAATAATTTTTGCCCTAAAGATTGGAGGCACTACTTGTATGCAAAGAAGTGTGAGATTTACACAAACCATAAGAGCTCAAGTATATTTTCACGCAGAAAGAGCTCAACATGCGCCGGAGGAGGTGGTTAGAGCTAATCAAGGATTATGATTGTGAGATTCTTTATCATCCAAGAAAAGCTAATATGGTGGATGACGTCTTTAGTAGAAAGGAGGGACTCAAGATGATAATGTCTTCGGGAGAGTTGATAAGAGATTTTGAGAAAATGGAAATAGAAGTGAACGTTACTGGAGTCGGTACCGAAAAGCTGTTTGAGATTGTAATACAGCCCGAATTATTGAAAAAGATCATATTGTGCCAAGAAAAGTGATGAATGAAGGCAGGGAGCTAATAACTGGAGAAGAGATTAATACCGAGAAAGATGATAAGGGAATAATGGGGTATTCCTACAAAATTTGGGTTCCAAACATTTAAGAGCTTAAGGACGGGATCTTAGATGAAAGCCATAGTTTGAGGAATAAGATTTAGGGAAAACCCTGAATTTGATAGTCAAGGAGGTCGCCATCAAGAAAGAAGAAACCCATAACATAATGAAGTGAAAAACAAGGATTTTAACGTATAAGATAACCCTGATTATGGGAGAAGGATGAAATATTTCATAATGAGAAAATAGAAGTCGAGCAAGATAGGAAGAACCATGATGGTACTCCTATTGGGCAATTCATGGACCTGCCTAAACAAAACTTAATACTTTTATACCCAACCACCACCTTGAGGAAACAATGCGGTGGGAAATTATTTCACGAGCTTTAAGTCGCTAAGCTCTCAGAGTTCCAAGGAACAAGCTGACCCAGTCGAGGCAAGAGCCTGGCTAAAGGAAATATAGGAATCATTTGAGATTCTAAATGATTGACTAAGCGTAAAAGACTGTTTTTCCACTTACCTTCCTAAGAGAGAGGCCACCCGTCGGTGGAAGGCTAAGGAAGATAGAGAGATAGTGTAGAAGTTTTAAAACCAGGCCAGAGGCGGACAAGTATGATGAATCATGAATCTAGGTTGAGAAAGTCATCAAGGTTCATCTGAAGGACATGAATCCAGAATGATGGGATGTTTGAAATCAATGCTTCTTTTGTGTTGGTTCATGAAATGGTTGTAATAGAAACGGAAATAAAAGACTGAAAGGGGAAGGAGTATAAAGGGATATAAAGGAAATAGAGTTGAGAAGCGATTAGGGAGTTAGGTTTGTGAAACCCTAAGAAACCCTAACAATAAATATAGAGAAGTTTTTAATCATTAGCGCGATGGTGACTGATCATGAGGTAAAGTCAAGGTTTGAAGGCGTAAGCGATACGTATAATTAATCCCCTTTTAGTTGAGAGTATTCGATGAAACTTTGAGATAGACCGATGGATTAATAAGGAAACACAGATGGACTGAGGAGACAGTATAATAAGAAATTAGGAAAATGGGATGAAGGAAGTGACCTTCAAGGATGTGAAGTGTATGTAAGACCGGTGGCTTGATACCCAGAAAGGGAGACGCCAGGTATAAAAGATATCCCAACATTGAGATGACGGTTGAGATAAATAATGGAGATAAATGAATAGTTAGAACTAAAAAATTCACATTGAACAAGACCAATATCTTCCAGAACATCCATGCTATCATTACCAAATCAGGCAAGAAAAGTGGATAACTGTTGCAATCTTTTGAAGGTCATATGGATTGACCGCAGTTTGAATAAGGATGCTATTGTGAAATTAGGTATAGACTATCGAGGTGGGAATGATTGATTAAGATACCCTTATCAGGGATATATGACTTGATTTATCCATGGAAGGATGTAAGTACCTTTTTAAAGGTGGAATTAAGGATAGAACCTCGATAACTTGAGATGAACCATGGGGGAATGCATAAAGATTGGCATTTCACCCTTAATAGGGACATTATGAGTTTGGGTGGTACGAAATTAAGGACTAAAGCAACAACAACCTTTAAAGATCAGTGGAGAAATTTTTCAGAACTATATAGACAATGGTTCTAGTATTAGTAAATAGTATCTTGATATGCCATGTACCTAGGGAGTACATGATGAAGGATTTAAGGATAACCTTAGAGGTTTTACAAGGAGAAAGGTAATATTCAAAGTTCTCAAGAATAGAAATTTTGATAAAGGAAATATGACGTAATAATAATATTGCCAAGTGGGGCACATGTTAAACCATGAGAAAGTATAGATTGAAGCAATGAAGGTCGAAATCATTTAAAGCAAGGAGGACCCAAGTTAAGAGGCGTCCTAAGTATGATCGAGAGTCTGCCGTGATGATGTTCACATTTAAAGACTAAGGCAATGACTTATGGAAAAATGGTGATTTTTTTCTCACCTGGACTTAAGAAGAGTATTTTTACATAGGTTGTGATAGGAAATGATGTGGAAAATTTAGTTGAAGATCGTTCAAAATACATTGATTTTAAGGAACTATTACTATCAGGAAAGGCCAATGAGGTGGCCGACACTCTAAGTGTAAGTGAGAAATTATAGGCGCTCGTGCCAGAGGAATACAATGATGATGGTTAAAGCCGTGAAGGTTGTATTATGGTATGAAAGATTGACATTCCTTCTGATGATTGTGTGATACTCAACCGTAATAGTAGTTTGGTAATCGCTGTGAGCGGGCTACCCATCTTGGACGGTCTCATCATGAGATAAGCCAAGACCATGTTACGAAAGGACTAAATGAACTTTTGAGCTTCATGTCCCATAATAAAGACATATGGTTAATTATGGTGTTACCCTGCTATCGTTGCTTTGATTGAAATTCTTCTGCAATTTTATCTACTTCATGTTATATATACGTCAAGTTCAGGAGATGTCCTTCATCGATCACAAATGGTGATTATGTTACCTCCTTAGAAGATTTTGATACGGCAAGTATGGACTCTGTATGGTTAGCTATTAAGATTTCAAGAAAAATGAATGACTACCGTAGGTCCGCGGTGGACTATAGTAATGCATAAATGATTCTTTTAATAATGAGTTATCGTGAGAGTTGTATTGTAATGGATGTTAAGATTGAGTACCACTAATCGGGTCGTGGTGGTGTATAAGTTATCAGTGATAGACTAACTAGTCGATTATATACCTATTGAATATTTATTCCTTCTTATCGATAGATAGTCATATTACTATAACGAGGAAGGTTGTGGGGCAAGCGTAGAATTCTAGTAACGACGATGTCTAGAATGAAATCCCATATTCGATTTTCAATGTCGAGGGAGTTTTAAAGGTGATTGTTTATAAGCTTGATCAAGAGCATGGGTCCATAGAATGATGGACGGAATAGTAAATATTCAGGAACGTGAATTGCAATGCGATAATACTTGATGTTAATATATATACATATATGTTTCATTCTCCTATGATAAACCTCTATAGTTCAGAGGTAGATTCCAAAACAGATATTTTGTGACCATATTTTTCTTAAAATTGTTCGTTTTCTCTCCTTTTCATTTCATGTAAACTGAAAAGAACAACCCTTCCAGAAGGGGAGGTATTGCCAAACGACTATCTATTTGTGTGATAGAATCCTAGTAGGATACCACATGTTGTTTAATTTCTTGTTAAGTACTAAAGGTTGGCCACCTTCTGTACTAACTATGTGATGTAACAAGTGTTCATGATCATAGTGATCTCTCAATAATTTTTTTTACTTCTATATGATGGATCAAGTTTTCGAAGATAGAAGCAACTAGAAATGTAGTATCAGTACAATGGTATTCCGATTCTAACGCATTCGTGATACTAAGGTTGACGCGGTTATTAAAAGGTTATAGAACGCTAACGAGCAAAAGTGTAACCAGTATAATATTAGGTATGGAAGATAGTAACGATTACGAATTGGAAAAGAGTGGGTATTTAGAAGCAAAAGCTATAACGCTAGAAGCTATGATGAGAGTCTGTGCGATAGACTTGAAAGAATTTGGAATGATCACTTAGCACGTATCGAGTTTTCTTACAACGATAGATGATATCAGTATCGAGATGTCGCCTTATGAGATCCTTGAGGGAAGACAATGCCTATCTCCCTTGTATCGGAAAGAAGTTGGGGAGAGCAAGATGCTCGGACCCGAAGTGGTCCAAAGGACCAAAGATAGAGTTGATCTAATCAGAGGATGACTGGTAGCAAACCCGGGATGGACAAAAGAAGTATGCAGATTTGACTCTAAAGGACAAAGAGTATGAAATATGGGACCTAGTGTTGTTAAAGGTATCCCCTTGGAAAGCCTTGGAAAGGATTGATGAGGTTCGAAAAGAAAGGAAAGCTAAGTCCACGATTTGTTGGACCCCTGGATATATTAAGATGTATTGGGGAGTTGTCAATTGAATTAGCCCTACCCCCGAACCTACAGCAAGTTCATAACATGTTCCACGTATCAATATTAAGGAAGTATAATCTGAATGTCATACATATAGGGGAATATGAGCGCATAGACATGCAACCAGACTTAACCCACGTGGAGCGTCTAGTGAAGATGATGGATCAAAAAGGGACAAGTACTTCTAGACAAGGTTACCAATCTAGTCGGGGTTTTGTGGCAGAACCATAATGTGAAAGAATTGACTTGGGAACTAGAAAGTGCAAGGCTAGAAAGGTATCCCTGATTATTTTCTATCTGATTCCGGGATGGAGTCTTTTTAAGGATGGGAGACTGTAGTAACCACAATTTTTGGAAATTTTTGAGACCCTGATGAATAGTAACTTTTGCTGATATTGCTGATTAATAAAAATTTCCAGACCACCCAATGTAGGGGTTCTTTAACGGATATTCTGAGATAATATTAGCACTCCATAATGTATATGAGGGTATGTAAAGATCGTCAGAATTTGAATTCAGACACTTTGATTTTTCCTAAAAAATCCACCAGATACCGATAGAATAAAGTATAAGGTAACATGATGAAAAAGATTTCAATTCAAGGATTATAAGATATGATCATTTAAGGAATATAAAGTATTAAGAAAGGTTTAGGGAAGCCCAAGTAATAAGATCCCGGATATAATCCATCAAACGATTAACGAGAACGGGAGATAAGCGAACCGTAAAATAAATAAATGACCAAGAGACAAACTTGTAAAAGAAACCAGATATCATGACATCATCAAACCACAAGATAAAGACAAGTGGCAAGAGGATGACATAAGCTTGATGATGTAAGCAAGGTTAGAAAGATATTTAGCAAGGATGAATGTTGGCCAAGTGTTTTAACCTTGGTTAAACCAAGGTTAATATTAACCAAACAAGCAAAACACCACACAAATCACCAAGACAAATCAAAGAAGCATTCTCCTTCATTCTTCTTCTCTTGCTCACGATTTTTCTTCAAAAAAGCAAGGAAAAATTTCCAAAGTTCATCATCCAAGTAAGCATAAATTCCTATGTTGGTTTGGTTAAATTCCATAATTATAAACTTAGTTATACCATGAATCTAAGCTCTTAATTTCAAGGATTTCATGGCTAATCAATTCTCTAAATTTTTTAGTAAATAGTGATTTCAAAACTTTAACCTTTTGTTCTTGAATTCTTTTGCAAGATCAAGGTATTAGAAGGTGAGATCAAGGCTCCCTAAGGCTCCTAGCAACTTATTACACTCCAAGGAAGGTATAATCTCTAGAAATCTAACCTTGAATTTGAGTTTTTTTATGAGTTTATGGATGTATTAGTGTTATATACTAAGATCCATGTATGTGTAGTAAGATCCATGTATGTTTAGTTAGTTTTGATGGTTTAAAAGGTGGTTGTTGATGGATCTATGTTAGTACTTGTAATGAGCTGTGATTTTGAAAGGTTTTGACTTGAATTGGTAGTTTTAGGTTAGATCTTGGGTTGGTAATATTGGATGATGATTTGGTGAGGATTGGTGATTGTTTGGATTGGTAAAATTTGGGAAACTCGTAAACATAGCCATCGTAACGCCCATTTTTTTTAGACTACTTATGCATGAATTTCGGACCAGAGAACTCACAGACTTAACTATAACTTTTCCATGTTTAGCTAGATCGTGTTGTAAGCTTCGTTTTGGTATGTGGTTCGCTTAGGTCCGATGTACGCTTTAGGAGAAACGACCGTTTTAAGGTACGACATTTCACGAACCTTTACCCCTCGCTTAACTTTGAAACCTTGTTTAAGGCCCTTAAAGACTAATTGGATTACGAAACAATTATTTAAGATGGATTAGGAAGTTGGTAAAGTACTCGCGAAAGAGTCGCCTAAAAACATTTAATGATTAATTTTATAAAAATGGAGGAGCCGAGGGTACTCGAGCGACTTATGTAAATCGTTAAGCGCAAAACCGAACGTTAGGGTCTAAGTGGATAAAGTCTAGTTTCTTAAGCGGCCGTGGTTTAATTCCGGCTTATTTTGTTGTTCATAGGTTACCGGACCCACTCTAAGCTTAAGTCTACCCCAGAACACTCAGGCAAGTTTTCTACCCGTTATACTGTTATTGTGTTGTAAATATATTGATGTATTATCTTGAGATAAGTGCATGGTTGTTATTAGCAAATCTTGCGATATATTGGAGCATGTTGATATGGTATATTTATGCATGTTGTGAAATCTTGATATTTTATTATCAATTCAAATGGTTATAAACTGCATAATACCTATGTTAGAGATAAGCAGTAGTTGCGTATACCCTTAGTATAAGAGACCCAAAGGTGAACATTTTTTTTAAACTGGGAGTCAATGTTCCCGAGTATAATATATGTATATTTATATATATATATAGTTTTCTATAACTATTAATCGAATAAGGTATATTCGATAGTTTTGAATAAAAATCAAACATTATTTTCGATTATTCAAATAAAGATTTTACTTTCGTACAAGTATATCTTTCGATAATTATTATTCGTTTCAAGTATTATTTCCAAAAACTTTTACTGGATTTATTTTAATAAAATCTATTCTTAATTAGAAAATTATTTAAAGAATAACATTCAGATATTCTGCGATTATTTTGTAACTAATTTAGTCAATTAAATCATTATTACTTCAAACATTTTCAAAAATGTTTTCGAGTCTTCAAAATGAATTTAAAAGTTAGAGAGGATCCCAAAATCCATTTTCAAATTTAAGATCTTCCTTTCCAAGGGGATTTAAATACTCGCTCAAAACCTAAGGGATCCGGCTTCGTGGTGTATTTTTGGCGCAACGAAGTTGCTAATTTGGTAAAAGAGTTTGATTACTTGCCCAACATTTGGAAAGTAAGCCCAATCGAAATGTGTCGACATAGGAGATATGGGCTCAGTAGGAGTCCATCAAAGTGTAAGTGGCTCAGTGAGAGTCCGTTAAAGCGTAAGTGGCTGAGTGGCAGTCCAATATAAGGTCCTAAAGCGGCCAGGGTGATGACCAGTGTGGAATTCATCCATCTACTAGTAGAAAAGGTGATTTAATTGGTATATTTGCATGATCAACAAGATATCAGGTTTATGCTAAGGTTTTCTTCTTTCCAAATTCATTCGATATTGCAACTCTGTTTATAATTTTCATAACAGAGGTTTTCAAGGAGTGTATGAGATATATATATATATAGGTGTATATATTTTGGAACTTAATGAAGTATCTCGTAACTTCATTTCTTTCAAATAATATTTCAAAGATTGAATCTATTCAAGTCTTATCTTATAGTCTCATCTGTGTGATGAACTTTTGAAACTGATTATAACTTGAACGGTGGTAGTTCAAATAGTATTCGAAAAAGATATAAGTATATTGGAGTATCTTGTAACTTCATCTTTTTAACTTATATATAGTTAATGATTATCTTATGCATGACAAAGATTTTCAGAAAAACGTTGGGACAAGGTTAGATATATGAGATCACCTTACAACAATATTTTTATATATACTGATTATTTTGCGACTTGGTCGTGTTAAGATATCAAACTTGGTTCATTTTTGCTTGACCAAGACTTTCATGAGTACTATGAAAATGCTCATATATTGTTAATTATTATACGTGTTATTTCGGTGGGCTTGTTGCTCACCCTTGCTTTATTCTTTCATCACACAACAACAGCTAGACAAGATGAACAGGAACAAGCTCCCAATTCGCGAGTGGATAGGAAATGTTCTGCAGTTTCCTGTAGTCGTTAATGCCGCTGTAGCTGAGGTAGGAACAACCAATAGGCTAGGTTTTTAACTGTTGATGTACCAGACTTATGTATATTTATGAACTGTAATAATGGCAAAAGAAAATGTAAATTTATTCAGAAACTCTTTTGAGCTGTAATGGTTTATAATTGTGGAATAAAATGACTTGTGTTATTTTTGGTATTCATCTCTGAGACTATAACTTGTGGTGTGTGTATATATTGTTGGGTCAAAGTATGCAGTAGTTGGTTTTTTTTATTAAGATTAAGTGTTATTAAGGGAAATGGAACTCGTGATAACTCAGATCCCCGACCCCGGATTTGGGGGTGTTACATGAAGGCTCTTACTATTGAATTAAACATGAGTAACCATTCCCTCCTCAGATGTTTCATATTCAAGCTAGCCAGGTTTATCCTTTCACTATAATTTATGAAGTCCATAAATTCAGGTAGCTTTTGATGAGTAGGTACCTCCACCATGCCATCATTAGGGATTCCCAGGGCCTTGTTGACATCATCCTCATTAAACTCCCCCTGTTGGCCTTGGATTGTGCAATTCATGACTAGAGATACAGCTTGAGACTCATGCACAACTGTCCTAACCACAGCTGAATTCCAAAATTTGTTGAGAACATCCATGTACAGAATGGGGTTAGCAGTTAAGGCACCTGCAAAGTATGTCTCAGATAAAAACATGACAAAGCTCTTGAAGCTATCGGGAGCTTGATTTGCATCTGTGAAAGCTAGGTAGTTGGTGCCCTCCTTTGGGATAAAAGCTCTAACAGTGTTTGATGCCATTTGAAGTGTTTGAATTTGAGTGGGTAAGAGATTTGAAAGAGAAAGAGTTTGAAATGAGAGAGAATAGTTGAGGTTTACAAAAACTAGGTCCATTGAGAACTCAGAAGCGTAAAGAGGAGTTATGTCGAGATGTCTGGGTATTAATAGAAAAAGGTAAGTGACTTGTCGAGAAGTAGGAATAAACGTTTGGGATTTAGTTATCGAGAAGACACGTGTGAGAATAGATACATATTGATATGTCACTTTCCTGACTTCTATCGAGAACTAGATAGTGACTTATCGTGATATCAAATAAATACCCAGTTTGTCCTGAATGGATTGAATATTTCCAATTTTAATTTGAATAAATCAAAATAAAATTAGAATGAATTTATATCAAAGCATTTTAATAAAATAATTTATTAAATTAAATTATTCCAGTTCTAAGTTATCGAGAAGTTTAAATATGGATACTTGTAGAGAATTCTATGAATTAACATATGTCAAGATCTCTACAAGACTTATCAAGAAGTCATAATGAGGCTTGTCGAGAAGTCCTTCGAGAAGTCTAGAAAAAGACTTACCGAGAACTCTATCGAGAAGTCTCAAAATGACTTGTCGAGAAGTCAATTAGACTTATGGAGAACTCAGTTCTCTATATGCTTTTGTTCTTTTTGGTTCTGTCTTATATTAAGTTCATATATTGAAAATGTAGATTATCATTTAGATAGTTTTTCTTATAATTTGAAAAATTCCAAGCCGAATTTTGAATTTGAAAAATAAATGTGCAGAGAATTTTGAAATATTTATAAATCATATTTCAGTTAATTTCCAATTGAATGAAATTAATTTTGATTTATTAGAAATTAAGCTGTTGCAACATATTAGCTAAGTTCTTGCCTTTAGGATGAAGAATTTAACATTCCAATTTCGCCAACAAGTCTAGTCAAAGTTGCTTCATCCAAAGGTTTAGTGAAAATTTCAGCTAATTGTTTTTCTGTTGGAAGAAAAATAATCACAATGATACCATTTGCAGCATGTTCTCTAATAAAATGGTACCTCACATCAATGTGCTTAGTTCTAGAATGATTAACAAGATTAGCAATAATAGATATAGCATTAGTATTGTCACACATAATTCGAATTTTGTGTAACACTAGACCATAGTCCATTAGACGATAATCCAAAGCACTTGAGCACAACAACTTCCAAAAACTATGTATTCAGCCTCATCTGTGGAAGTTGACACAAATTGTTATTTCTTACTATACCAAGATACAAGTCTTTGACCAAGAAATTGACAGCTTCAACTAGTACTCTTTCTATCAACCCTGCATCCAGCAAAATCTCCATCTGTGTATCTAACAGCTTCAAATCCAGTTCCCTTAGGATACCACAATCCTAAGTTTGGTGTTCCCTTTAAGTATCTGAAAATTCTCTTCACGGCCATCAAATGTGACTCCTTTGGATTGGCTTGAAATCTTTTAGATAGACATGTTGCAAATATAATGTCTGGTCTACTAACAGTCAAATATAACAAAGATCCAATCATTCCTCTATAACCTGAAATGTCTACACTTTTTCCTTTCTTATCTTCATCTAACTTTGTAGCTTTAGAAATAGGTGTTGATGTATGTGAACAATCAACCATTCCAAACTTCTTCAAAAAATCTTTAACATACTTGGTTTGGATGATGAAGATTCCATCACTTCTTTGACTGACTTGAAGTCCAAGAAAGTAACTTAATTCTCCCATCATGCTCATCTCATATTCACTCTGCATGAGTCTTGAGAATCTTTGACATTATTTTTCATATATAGAACGAAAAATGATATTATCCACATAGATTTGAACTAGGATCATATCACCACCATGTTGCTTATAGAATAGAGTCTTGTCAATTGTTTCTCCAGTGAATCCATGTTTAAGCAAAAATTCTGACAATATGTCATACCAGGTTCTAGGTGCTTGCTTTAATCCATATAGAGCCTTGAGTAGTTGGTAGAAATTTTTTGGAAATTCTGGATCTTCAAAGCCAGGTGGTTGTTGTACATAAACCTCTTCTTCCAACTCATCATTAAGGAATGTACTATTTACAACCATTTGATTCACTTTAAAATTTGAGTGTTCAACAAATGCAAGAAATATCCTTATTGCTTCAAGTCTTGCAACTGGAGAAAAAGTTTCATCATAATCCATTCTTTCTCACATGAGTAACCTTTTGCAACCAACCTTGCTTTATTTCTTGTTACAATTCCATTTTCATCCATTTTGTTCTTGTACACCCACTTTGTTCCAATTATACTTCCATTCTTTGGTGCAGGAACCAACTTTCAAACTTTGTTTCTCTCAAATTGATTTAGCTCTTCTTGCATTGCAAATATCCAGTCAAGATCAAGTAGAGTTTCTTCAGTTTACTTGGGCTCAATTTGTGAAAGAAAGCATGCATGTAAACATTCACTAGAAGTTGCACTTCTAGTCCTTACACCAGCATTTGGATCACCAATAATTGCATATCTTGTGTGACTCCTATCCCATTTCCTGGTGTAATTTTATTGACTTGAATTTTCTGCATTCCCTTTACCATTGGCATGACTTGCAGAACTTTCTTCTCTTTCTCCCCCTGAGTTTGTGCTATCAAATTCAGGTGTGTGAGATGAGTTTTCATTCTCATGATTCACTTGCTAGTTGATTCTTCATTCATTTTGTTTCTTTTGTTGATCTCAACTTCATCTTCAGAATCACTATCAATGTTGAGATTTTTAAATTTAAGGGCTTCAACATCATTCTCATCAAGGCATTCCAATCCTGGACACTTGTAATCATCAAAAGTCACATCTGTACTTTCCATAATTTTGTTTTGTTCAAGCACATAAACTCCATAGGCAGTTCTTTCCAATGAATATCCCAGAAAAAATGCTTCAAAAACTTTAGAGTCAAATTTTCCCACATATTGAGAGTTGTCTTTTAGAACAAAACACTTGCTTCCAAACACATGCAGATGCTTCACAGTAGGATTCCTTTTTGATAAGATTGAGTAGGGTGACTTGCCAAGATTTTTGTTGATGAGATATCTGTTTTGAGTGTAGCATGCAATATTGACAGCTTCTTCCCAGAAACTTGTTGGCAAATTTGCATCTTGCAACATTATTCTAGCAGCCTCAACTAGAGTTCTATTCTTTCTTTCAACTATCCCATTTTGCTGAGGTGTCCTTGCATCTAAGAACTCTTGAAAAATACCCTTATCTTTGCAAAATCCATTCAAAATTGCATTATAAATTATGTGCCATTGTCACCGCTCAATTTTTGTACACAATTTTGATCTTCGGCATGCTTCTCAATTTTCTTGATGTGGTCAATAAAGATGTGTGGAGTTTCGTCCTTTGAATGAATAAACTCTACCCATGTGTATCTTGAGTAGTCATCCACCATCACAAGTGCATATTTCTTTCTTGTATTTCTTTCTAGAAATAGATAAGACATTAATTGGTCCAAAAAGGTCCATGTGAATAAGTTGCAAAGGTGTACTTATGGAATTCACAGCTTTGTTTTTATGGAATGTCTCCCACTAATTCATTTTTAACCAAGGTATTAATTGCTTTATAGTTCAGGTGAGAGAGTTTCTTGTGCCACAGCTTACTTTGCTCAATAGATGCTTTGGTGTAGAAGCAACATATTTCATCCTTATATGCTGAGTATAAATCTGCAACAAACAAGCTTTCTTTTCTTGTTCCTTTCAAAGCAACTTCACCAATCTTTTTGCTGATAATTGAGCAGTATCATTTGTCAAATGAAACCTTGAATCCTCATTCTGTTAATTGACTTGTTAGGAAATGAATAACACACAGAGGGGGGGGGGGTGAATGTGTTTTACTATTTTTGTGCTTTTCTTGAATGTTTATGGTTGAACAAAGTAAATTAAATCTTGTAGTGAAATGTGTTCTTGCAGAATTTAAGCTTGCAGAAAATAAAGAAAACAAATCTTCAAAACTCACTTAATTTTATATTAAAATTAAGACTGTTTTGCTACAAAATTTCTAGGCTCTTTGTTGATAAAGAGCTTAGCTTCTCCTTGAGAGTGTTACAAGAAATTTGATCTAAATTGCTAAAACTAACTAAAGGACCAGTGTTAACGTTATAACTTAGTTAACTGCTGGTTTACACAGTGTGTAATAAGACATGCTATTAGTTTTTCTAAACTGTCACTTATCATTTCTATTTATAGAAAAGTAGATCTTCCATTTCTGGCTTAGCATATCTTTAACATCCCGTGTTCACTTTGATCTTCCTTTTTCAGTTAATCTTTACCATTGATCTTGCACATTCTTCAAGCTGCTTTTTGTAGACTTGTCAATCCAGCTGGTTGGATTGTTTGTTGATTATTTATCTTGAATATTGAACTGTCTGTGATTCTGTACTTTGAGAATTTTACTCGAGATCTCCAGTTTAGGCACATAGAGATCTTGACATCTCGATAAGTATAGTGACTTATCGAGATCTCTAATGCTCTAGTGAATTTGACTTATAGAGGTCTCTGAGTTCTCGAATAAAACTTTAGCTTGTCGAGATCTCTCAGCATCATGTATTCACTTTGTCTTGTCTATAACTTAGAGTTCTCTAGTGAATTTTGACTTATCGATATCTCTGAGTTCTCTAGTAGACTTAGACTTATCAATAACTTAGAGTTCTCTAATGAATGTAGACTTGTCGATAACTCTGAGTTCTCTAGTGAAGAAATGGCTTGTCGACATCTCCAACCTTCATGTCTTCTTGACTTGTCGATATCTCTCTGAGTTCTCTTGTAGCTTTCCTGACTTCTCGATAAGTCTTTTGGAGTTCTCGATAAGTCATTTATAGCTTTCCCTGTACTGCATCGAATATATGTAACTTTATGATGTTTAGTTAGACATATGCAGAGAGATTTTCAGTTGTATGCAATATTACAGGAAATATGATACTCAGATAAATTGTAAACACATAGCAAACAAGACACAAACAGCTTCAAAATAGAGAAGTTGAAATATTTTCATTAATATAGAAACATAGTACAGGAAGATTTAGATTTTAACAATTTAAACCGCAATCCTAACTACTCCAGTTTCTGCCTCTTCTCTGCTTCAATCCTCCTTGCCCTGCGTTGGTACGCTTTGGACATGGAGTGTGCAAGAGAAATGATTCTCTCTTGCAGCTCCAGAGTAGCAAGGCATTCCTGCTCATCCACCAAAGCACGTCTCTCTTGCTCCAGAGAGACTTCTCCCTCGAAAAATAGAAAGTTTATCTGATCATCCGAAGAGAGTTCGTCAAAACCTTCAAGGGGAACATCAAAAGGGCTGCAAATGACCCCTTTGATGCGGACTCGAAGCCCAAAGGGGTCATAGTAGACATGGTTATCAGCCAAATGAAGGGCTGGTAGATAAACGCCATTGTTAAGCTTGTAGAAAATAGGAGCAGCCATTGGAGGGATTTGAACAAGACGAAGGTTTGGAGTTAGGATGTTTGTTGAGAAAAAGAAATAGTGATGAATAATGAAGAGAGAAGGATTTGAATTTATGGAGGGAGAAAAGAAGCCAAAGAGACACTTGAGTTGCTCGGTGAATAAGTGTTTTAACCACACACACACTACGCGAATCTAGGCAGTTAAAAAGTGTCTTAACTTTCTAGCTTAACTATTCCCCATGCAAGTACTCGAGAACACTTATACAAAAGGTTTAAATATTCCCCATGTAAGTACTCAAGAACACTTCCTAGCAGCAAAAGATATTTCACTAGCTCATTAATTAAATCAAATACTCTGTACTGAGAAAGATTTATTTTGAATAAATTCAAAAAAAACATAATTAGCACACAGTCAAATAAATTCAACTATTATCAGTATTCTCAAAACATCATATATAATATACTAGTCTACTTACATTAGACTAACATATTCCACATTTGATCAAAAATATGCACATAAGCACGTAAATGTGTCAATTAGTCTGAGTAATTATAGACAAAGTATGTCAAAAGTATTTTGCTGAACATAATTTATGATATAAATTATTTCAGTTTTTCATACTTTTTGCTTCTTTTGAACTGTTATTTATTAACTTCATATATTTAGGATATGAATTAATAAATATACAGTTTACTTAGAATTTTGAAAAATTCCAAGTTAAAATATGTATCGAGAAGTCTGGGTATTTATAAAAAAGGTAAATGACTTGTCGAGAACTAAAAATAGACGTTTGTAGTTTGTCTATCGAGAAGTCATTTTAAGAAATGAAGTACATATCGAGAAGTCATTTTAAATTACTCTGTTAGAGAACTCAAAATTGACTTATCGAGATGTCAAATAAATACCCAGTTTGTCCAAAAAGCGGACTGAATTAATTCCAACTTTAATTTGAATAAATTCAAAAATAAAAATTAGAATAAATTTTCCAATAGTATTTTACCAAAATAATTTATTGATTTAAATTATCTCAGTTCTGAGTTATTGATAAGTCAACAATTGTACTTGTAGAGAACTCTCTGAACTATCAGTACTAGAGAAGTCTTCAAGGACTTATCGATATCTCATTGTTAAGCCTATTGAGAATTTACTCGAGAAGTCGGTAAATTGACTTTTCGAGGACTCACTCGAGAAGTCCTAAAATGACTTGTCGAGAAGTCAATTTTGACTTATCGAGAACTCAGTTCTCTATATACTTTTAGTTTTTGTAATTTTGCCTTGTGTTAATTTTACATATTAAGGATGTAAATTAAGAACAGAGCAGTTTACTTAGAATTTGAAAAATTCCAAGTTAAATTTGAATCTGAAAAACAAATATGCAGAGATTTCTGAAATATTTTTAATTCACATTTCTGTTAATTTCTAATGAAATCAAATTAATTTTGATTTACTGGAGATTAATCTGCTGTAAAACATTAGCTGAGTTCTTGCCTTAGGAATAATGATTAAGCATTCCAATTTCACCTACAAGTCTAGTGAACGTTGCTTCATCCAAAGGTTTAGTAAAAATGTCAGCTAATTGGTTTTCTGTTGGAACAAAAATGAGCTTAATGGTACCATTTGTAGCATGTTTTCTAATAAAATGGTACCTTACATCAATTTGCTTTATCCTAGAATGATTAAATAGATTAGCTACTATAGATATAGCACTAGTATTGTCACACATAATAGGAATTTTGTGTAACACTAGGCCATAATCCATTAGTTGATTTATAATCCAAAGCACTTGAGCACAATAACTTCCTGCAGCTATGTATTCAGCTTCAGCTGTAGAAGTTGATACAAATTGTTGTTTCTTGCTATACCAGGATACAAGTCTTTGTCCAAGAAATTGGTAGCTTCCACTGGTACTCTTTTTGTCAACCCTGCATCCAACAAAATTTGCATCTGTGTAACCAACAGCTTCAAAACCAGTTCCCTTAGGATACCATAATCCCAAGTTTGGAGTCCCCTTCAAGTATTTGAAAATCCTCTTTACATCCATCAAATGTGATTCTTTTGAATTGTCTTGAAGTCTTGCGCATAGACATGTTACAAACATGATGTCTGGTCTACTTGATGTTAAGTAAAGCAGTGATCCAATCATCCCTCTATATCTTGAGATATCTACACTTTTGCCCTTTTTATCTTCATCCAACTTTGTTGCAGTAGACATATGTGTAGATGCAGGTGAACAATCAACCATACCAAACTTCTTCAATAGATCCTTGACATACTTAGTTTGGCTAATGAAGATACCATCACTTCTTTGACTGACTTGAAGTCCAAGAAAGTAACTTAGTTCCCCCATCATACTCATTTCATATTCACTTTACATGAGCTTGGAGAATCTTTGGCAAAGCTTTTCATTAGTAGAGCGAAAGATGATATCATCCACATAAATCTGAACTAGGATCATATCATCACCATGTTTCTTGAAGAAGAGAGTCTTGTCTATGGTACCTCTAGTAAAAACCAAGCTTCAGTAGAAAATCTGACAGTGTTTTATACCAAGCTCTAGGTGCCTATTTTAGTCCATATAGAACCTTGAGTAACTTGTACACAAAATTTGGAAATTCTGGATCTTCGAAGCCAGGTGGTTGTTGCACATAAACTTCTTCTTCTAGTTCACCATTCAAAAAGGCACTCTTGACATCCATTTGATACACTTTAAAATTCGAATGTGCAGTAAATGCTAGGAAAATTCTTATTACTTCAAGTCTTGCAACTGGAGCAAAAGTTTTATCATAATCAATTCCTTCTTCTCGTGAGTAGCCTTTTGCAACCAACCTTGCTTTATTCCTGATAACTACACCATTTTCATCCATCTTGTTCCTGAACAACCATTTTGTTCCAATAATGCTTCTATTATTTGGTGTAGAAACTAACTTCCAAACTTTGCTTCTTTCAAACTGATTCAGCTCTTCCTGCATAGCAGATATCCAGTCAGGATCTAGTAGAGCTTCATCAATTTTTTTAGGTTTTACTTGAGACAGAAAACATGCATGTAGGCACTCATTAGCAGTTGCACTTCTAGTCCTCACACCAGTAGTAGGATCACCAATAATTGCTTCTCTAGTGTGACTTCTATCCCACTTTCCTGTATGAGTTTGTTGACTTGTGCCTTGATTATATTCTTTATTATTGGTATGACTGCTGGATCCTTCTTCTCTTTCTCCCCCTGAGTTTGTGCTCTCGAATTCAGGTGTTTGAGACGATTTTCCATTTTCGTGATTTTCCTGTTGAGTAGTCTCTTCATTTAATGTCTGTTGTGCATCAACTTCATCTTCCCCATCAAAATCACTATCAATGTTGAGGTTTTCAAATGCCAGGGCTTCAACTTCATTATCATCAAGGCATTTCAAGCCTGGACACTTGTTATCATCAAAGGTCACATTTGTGCTCTCCATAATCTTCTTTTGATCAATCACATAAACATTGTAGGTTGTTCTTTTCAGTGAATATCCCAGGAAAATTGCTTCAAAAACCTTTGAGTCAAATTTTCCCACATATTCAGAGTTGTCTTTCAAAATGTAGCACTTGCTTCCAAACACATGAAGATGCTTTACAATAGGCTTTTTTTAGACATGATTGAGTAAGGTGACTTGTTAATGAGATATTTATTCAGAGTATAACATGCAGTGTTAACAGCCTCTTCCCAGAAACTTGTTGGCAACTTGGCATCTTGTAGCATTGTCCTGGCAGCTTCAACCAATGTTGTATTCTTTCTCTCAACTATTCCATTTTGTTGAGGTGTTCTGGAAGCTGAGAATTCTCGAACAATGCCTTTGCCTTTACAAAAATCACTCAATGTAGTATTTCTGAATTCTGTTCCATTGTCACTTCTCAATCTTTTCAGACAATTGTAATCTTCAGCCTGTTTTTCTATCTTCCTGATGTGCTCAATTATGATGTGTGAAGTTTCATCTTTAGAGTACATGAACTCTACCCAAGTGTATCTTGAGAAATCATCCACCATCACAAGTGCATATTTGTTCCTTGAAATTGATAAGACATTCACTGGCCCAAATAAGTCCATGTGAATAATTTGCAATGATGCACTTATAGAATTCATAGTTTTTGACTTGTGACTAGATCTTTTTATTTTTCCTTTCTGACAAGCTTCACAAACTTCAACTTGGGCAAATTCCAGTTTGGGCATGTCTCTTACTAACTCCTTTTTGACTAAGGTGTTAATTGCCTTGAAATTTAAGTGAGACAACTTCTTATGCTATAGCTTGCTTTGTTCTTCTGATGCCTTGGTGTAGAAACAGCAAATACCATCCTTATTTGTTGTGTCCAAGTCTGCAACAAACAAGCTTCCTTTCCTTGCTCCTTTCAGAGCAACTTTACCAGTTTTCTTGCTGATAAAAGTGCATTCTTCTTTGTTGAATAAAACTTCAAAGCTTTTGTCTGCAAATTGGCTAACACTGAGAAGATTCACTTCAAGACCAGCTACTAGTGCTACATCATCAATGACAACATTTTCAGAAACAATCTTGCCATATCCCATTGTGAATCCTTTGCTGCTGTCTCTAAAGGTCACCAATGGGCCAGTCTTCTCCTCAAACTGTGATAGCAGGGCCTTATCACCTGTCATATGTCTGGAGCATCCACTGTCAATGATCCATATGACTTTCTTCACTTTGTCCTGCACACAATGAGATTCAGGTGTATTTAGTGACCCAAGCAGTGTTGGGTACTTTCTTCTTGTTAACTGATCTAGTAGAAGTAGAGTGAGTTGTTTCGGAAAAAATAGATTTCAAAGATTATTGTGCATTTTCCCTATCTGATGTAGACCCAATTTTTTTTAAGGTCTACTCTCAGTTTGTGGCAACTCTTCATCACTTTCAAGTTGCAAGGAATGCAGTCAAACTTGTCACAGAATGAGTAGGGATCATTTGAATCTACTTCATTGTATTTGCAAGTTTCTTCAGTTGGCTTACTACAACCTTTTTACAAAGATGAGTTAGATGATTTGCAGAGCCACATTTTTCACACTTCTTTCTAGGAGAATTTGCAACATAAGCAAAATAATTGCTTTTGTTTATCCCTATTTTCCCATATCTATTTTTCTTCTTCTTTCTTGCATCTTCAATCTTTATTTCTTTGACAAGAGTCTTGGTGCTTTGATTGTCCATGAGATTTTCTTTAGAAATTAGAAGATTGAGTTGAGTTTGCATTTTTCATTTCATTATCCTCATCTGCAATTTCTTGCTTGATAATCAATTCTTCTTCACTGAAGTCGACTTCACATGCTTTGAATATAGTGTATTAACCTCTTTCAAAAAGGTTGGAGCATCCTCAGTTTTCTTTACTTTCCCTTTGTCACCTACAGTCCTCTTTCATAGTCAAGACCAATAACAATATTTGTACATGGTTTGTTTTTCTCATGGTACTGACCAACCAATTCAGATACATTCTTGAAAGACTTCAACTTTAATTCATTTTTCTCCAAATTTTCCCTTAGCATAGCCTCAATATCATTTGCACACTTAAGGTTGTTCTACAGATAACCATTTTCTTATTTCAGGGCTTCAAGCTCCACTATCAACAATTTAGTTCCTTGTTTTTCATTCTCAAGCTTCTCATTCATTTTTGTCATTCTGCTCACTTCTTCATTTGCAGCCACCATGCTTGTATGAATGTGAAACATTTATGTTCTCATCTTTGCAACAGTTTCTATATATTGATTCACATTTAAATCAGTGGTGGTAAGAGTTCGTACCTGTGATTTAGATGAGGATGATTCTCCTTGATCCAAGGCCATGAGTGCATAGTTACCAAGTTCTTCATCTTCATCATTTTCAGAGTCATCCCAACTTTTACCTTCTGCAATATTAGCTTTGTTTTGTTGTTTCTTCAGAAGAGCTTCATACTTTGCTTCAAGTTCAAGATAAGCTTTATCTTTCTTTGCCTTATTGGGTTTCCTGCATTTGGTAGCAAAGTGGCCTAGTTCATCACAATTGAAGCACCTTATCTTAGATCTGTCAACATATCCAGTTTTGTAGCCATTCTTGCTATCAGAATTGTACTTCCCTTTTTCCTTCCAGCTGCTGTCTTTGTTGAAAGACTGTCCTTTACTCTTGCAGTATCTTGGCTTCTTTACTCTAATGTTAGAGAATTTTCTAGCCAAATAGGCCATTGACTGATCTAGCTCATCCAGTTCTTCAAGAGTATAGAACTCATCTTTTTCTAATTCCAGAATGACTTGCTCCTGTTAATCATTTGTTCTTTGCTCACTTGTTGAGGCAACTGAAGTTTGAGATCTTAGTTCATCATTGGATGTTGGACTTTCATTTACAATTAAAGCACTTAAGCCATTCATAACATGTCCTTGACCAGATCTCAATGATTGTCTTTGAATCATCTCTAGTTCATATGTTTTGAGAATTCCATATAGAACTTCCAGAGTTTTTCTGCTTAAATCTCTCCCTTCCCTGATTGCTGAGATTTTCTGTTCCAAATGATCAGGGAGAGTAAGCAAGAACTTTAGGTTCACTTCTTCATCTTCATAGTATTTGTCATGAAGCTACAAGTCATTTATCAGCTTATTGAATCTTTCTAACACATCAATAATGCTTTCCTTTGGCTTTTCCATAAAACCTTCATACTGTGAAATCAGTATTCTTCTTTGGTTTGACCTAACTTCCTCAGTTCCCTCACAGAGTATCTCAATCTTTTCCTATATTTGCTTTGCAGTGTCACAATTGACAATATTGTACATCACATTGTTAAGTGACTCAATCTATATTAATTGCAAGCTGCTATCCAGGGAATCTTTCTCTTTTTCAGGGTCACTATACTCAGAGGGATCTTTTGGAGCATAATGGGCTGGGATAACCATGTCTCCATCTGTAGATTCCTCAACTCTAACCATAGGAATGAAAAGTCCATTCTTGAGGATCTGAATGTAGAGTGGATTGGTCATCCTGATAAACAGCATCATTTTCTTTTTCCAAAGAGTGTAGTTAGCTTTGTCAAAGGTAGGAATTTTGATGCTACTGATTTTCTTTGTATTCATTCTTCCAAGATCTTGAATCTGTTTACTTTCATATTTTGCTCTGATACCACTTGTTAGGAAATGAATAACACACAGAGGGGGGGAGGGGTGAATGTGTTTTACTATTTTTGTATTGTTCTTGAATGTTTATGGTTAAACAAAGTAAATTAAATCTTGTAATGAAATGTGTTCATGCAGAATTTAAGCTTGCAGAAAATAAAGAACATGGATCTTCAAAACTCATTTAATTTTATATTAAAATTAAGACTATTTTGGTACAAAATTTCTAGGCTCTTTGTTGATAAAGAGCTTAGCTTCTCCTTGAGAGTGTTACAAAAAATTTGATCTAAATTGTTACAACTAACTAAAGGACTAGTGTTAACTTTATAACTTAGTTAACTGCCGGTTTACACAGTGTGCAATAAGACATGCTATTAGCTTTTCTAAACTGTCACTTATCATTTCTATTTATAGAAAAGTAAATCTTCCATTTCTGTCTTATCATATCTTTAGCATCCCGTGCTCACTTTGATCTTCCTTTGTCTGTTAATCTTTACCATTGATCTTGCACATTCTTCAAGCTGCTTTTTGTAGACTTGTCAATCCAGCTGGTTGGATTGTTTGTTGATTGTTTATCTTGAATATTGAACTAGTCTGTGATTCTGTACTTTGAAAATTTTACTCGAGATCTCCAGTTTAGGCACATAGAGATCTTGACATCTCGATAAGTATAATGACTTATCGAGATCTCTAATGCTTTAGTAAATTTGACTTATAGAGGTCTCTGATTTCTCGAATGAAACTTTAGCTTGTCGAGATCTCTCAGCATCATGTATTCACTTTGTCTTGTCGATAACTTAGAGTTCTCTAGTGAATTCTGACTTATCGATATCTCTGAGTTCTCTAGTAGACTTAGACTTATCGATAACTCAGAGTTATCTAATGAATGTAGACTTGTCGATAACTCTGAGTTCTCTAGTGAAGAAATGACTTGTCGATATCTCCAACCTTCATGTCTTCTTGACTTGTCGATATCTCTCTGAGTTCTCTTGTAGCTTTCCTGACTTCTCGATAAGTCATTTGGAGTTCTCGAATGACTTCTCTATAACACTAAGTCTATGACTTGTAGAGATCCTGACTTGTACTATTTTTATCCAAACAGATTTATTCAACTCCAAGCTTCTTCAAAATTCTTCTGAGTCTTGATCTTCTTGATCTTCTCCAGATAGAATCCTTAGGCTTGATACTGTTTTAGGAAAAAGACCCCAGTCTGCTCCTTTGACATTCTTACAGACTTTAAATGTTATAAGTATAAAATACAGATTAAGATAACAATACAACTTACTTAGGGTTGACAAAATGACTTAGTCTTATTTAAATACAGGCATGTCTTGCACAACAATCTCTCCCAATTGGTGAGAAGATTACTTAACACACATTCATGACTGTTAACAAGACTAACCCCAAGCTTAACAGATTATGAAAAGTAACAGTTCATTATTCTCCCTAGATCAGATGTCCATTTGGCTATGCTTCACACTTTGACCAGGGCCACTAATGATATTGTTATCTTCAGTAATCTTTGACATCATCACTTATATATTACATGACTGACACCCAGGAGATTCACCTCAAGACCAGCTACCAGTGCTACATCTTCAATGACAACTTTTCCAGAAACTAACTTTCCATATCCCATTGTGAATCCTTTTGTGTTGTCTCCAAAAGTCACCAATGGGCCAGCCATCTCCTCAAATTATGATAGCAGGGCTTTATCACTTGTCATATGCCTAGAGCATCCACTGTCTATGATCTATATGACTTTCTTCACTTTTCCCTGCACACAATGAGGATTAAGTGTGTTTATCTACCCAAGCAATGTTGGGTACTTTCTTCATTTTAACAGAAGTTGAAGAAGTAGAAGTTGATGATTCAGAAAGAACAATGTTCAGTGACTGATTTACACTTTCCTTTTTAGTTGTAGATCTAATTTTAACTTCTTTGAGATCTACTCTCAGTTTATGACAGCTTGTCACCCACTATCATATTCCAAGGAATGCAATCAAATTTGTCACAGAAGGAATAGGGATCTTCAGCCTTTGCTTCATTGTAACTACATGCTCCTACTTTTGGCTCACTAACAATATTTTTTAAAGGTGAGTTAGGTGATTTGTAGAGCCACACTTTTAACATTGTTTCCTGGGAGCATCAGCAATAAATGCAAAGTTTTGTCTCTTGTCCACTCCAATTTTCCCATTCATGTTCTTCTTTTTCTTTCCTGCATTCTCATTCTTGATTGATGTCTTTGAAACTTGATTGACCATGGGTTTCTTTTTGATTTTAGCAGTATGAGTGGTTTCTTCATTTTTCCTTTCATTGTCTTCATCTGCAAGTTCTTTCTTGATGTCCAACTTAAATTCACTGAAATTGACTTCACATCCTTGAACAAAGGTGCATCAACTTTTCTCAGCATAACTGAGACATCTTGATTTGCAATTGCTTTACCTTTGTCACCTTCACTTTTCTTATTGATGTTCAAGGCATCATAGTCCAAACTAATAGTTATATTAGCATATGGTTTGTTTTTCTCATGGTACTGTCCAACCAACTAAGATGCATTTCTGAAAGACTTCAATTTCCCATCATTCTTCTCCAACTTTCCCCTCAACATAACTTATATTTCACTTACACACTTGAGCTTGTTCTTCAGGTTTTCATTTTCTTGCTTGAAAGTATAAAGCCTAACAAGCTGTAGTTCCAATTTTTGCTTCTCAATCTCAAGCTTCTCATTTATCTTTGACAATCTATACACTTCCTCAGTAGCCGCACCATCCTTGTGTGGATATGAAACATCTCTACACTTATCTTTTCAATAGTTTCTTTATATTGTCTTATATTTAAATAAATGGTGGTTAGAGTTGGTACCTATGATTTTGATGCGTATTATTCTCCTTGCTCAAGACCCATAAGTGCATAGTTTACAAACTCTTCATTCTCATCTTCTTCATCAGTGTCATCCCAACTCTTGCCTTCAGCTATGTAAGCCTTTCCTTGTCATTTCTTCAAGAGAGCTTTATACTTTGCCTCCAATTCCAGATATGATTTTTCCTTCTTCACTTTCTTTGGCTTCCTGCACTTAATAGCAAAGTGACCCAACTCATCATAGTTGAAGCACCTTATCTTTGACCTGTCAACAAATCCAGTCTTGTAGCCACCTTTTCTAGCTGAGTTATAATGAGTTTTTGGTTTCCAATTGTTGCTATTGGAGGACTATCCCGTGTTATTGAAAAACCTTGGCTTTTTAACTCTAATGTTAGGGAATTTTCTAGCCAGGTAAGCTATAGATTGATCCATCTCATCTAGCTCATCAAGGGTGTAGAAATCATCTTCCTCTAGCTCCAAAGTAACTTATTTCTGAGGTCCTTTGTTC
Organism: Apium graveolens; assembly: GCF_009905375.1. Classification (NCBI taxonomy): domain Eukaryota; kingdom Viridiplantae; phylum Streptophyta; class Magnoliopsida; order Apiales; family Apiaceae; genus Apium; species Apium graveolens. The sequence continues at coordinate 132,736,049 of NC_133654.1, forward strand.
TTTTTGTCCGCCGCATGAATAACTGGAACTTGAGCATCTTGTTTATCTTCACTTTCTTCACTGTCATTTACAACTAAGGAACTAGAACCATCAATCACATGTCCTTGGTTTGCCTTTAATGACTTTCTTTGCAACATTTCAAGCTCATAAGTTTTCAAGATTCCATACAAACCTTCTAGTGTTATTCTGCTCAAGTCTCTTCCTTCTCTAATAGCTGATATTATTTGTTCAAGATGGTCAGGAAGAGCTAGGAAGAACTTTAGGTTAACCTCCTTAGTTTCATAGTATTTATCATGAAGTTGCAAGTCATTTATCAGTTTGTTAAACCTTTCAAAAACTTCAGTAATTCCTTATTTAGGCTTTGCCATGAAACCCTCATACTGAGACAACGGTATCCTCCTTTGATTTGATCTTACTTCCTTTGTGCCCTCACACAAAATCTCAATCTTCTCCCAGATCTGTTTGGCTGTGTCACAGTTGAGAATATTGTTGTACATGACATTGTCAAGTGACTCTATCATAATTAGTTGCAGGCCACTATCTATAGAAACTTTTTCCTTTTCAGGTTCAGTGTATTTTGAGGGGTCTTTAGGGGCATAATGAGCTGGAATGACCATATATCCATCAATAGATTCATCAACTTTTTCTATGAGAATAAAAAGGCTATTCTTGATAATCTGGATGTACATTGGGTTGACCATCCTTATGAACAACATCATTTTCTTTTTGCAAAGTGTATAGTTGATTTTATCAAAGGCCGGTATCTTGATACTGCTTATCTTTTTCGCACTAATACTTCCAAGATCTTTATCAGTTTACTTTCAGATTTTGCTCTGATACCACTTGTTAGATATTAAGTACAACAAAGGGGGGGTGAATGTGTTTCTTTGGATTTTTAGCCTTTTTAAATTTGTTTGGATATTGTGTAAATAAAGTAGTTTATATTTGCAGAGATATTCAGTTAACATAAATAAAACAACATGAACAATATTTCAAAACTTACTTTATTTGTATTAATTAAGTTTGTCTTGCTACAAATTATGTGTTCTTAAAAATATAAGAACTCGGCTTCTTCCTTGAGAGAATACAAGAATATATGAATTTGTTTGTTACTTTTAAACTAAGGACCAGTGCATGCTTTATACACTAGCAGTACGGGTTTACAAGACTTGCACTAAATGTACTAAACTACTTTCTAAGGCAACCTTTTTCTATTTTTATTTCTAGCTTAGCAAATCTGTGCAAATTCTTGCAGGTCTATGACCATCCTTTGTATAGTTAATCTTGGCCCTTGATCTTTTATTCTCCCATCTACTTTGTAGAATTTTTAATCTAGTAGATAATTCATTTGTTGACTGATAATCTTTAATCTTCAACTTGTCTACATTCTGAATTTGAGAGGCATGCCGAAATCTCCAGTTTGTTCTATAGAGAAGTGACATCTCGATAAGTATAATGACTTATCAAGATCTCTGAGTTCTATGTAGGTATATTTGACTTGTCGAGGTCTCTTGATCTTTGCATGTGAAATGGCTTGTCGATATATCTGAGATCTCTACATGTAGAATTGACTTATCGATATCTCTGAGATCTCTACATACACATTTTGACTTGTCGATATCCCTGAGATCTCTAATGAGAAATTGACTTGTCGATATCTCCAATTCTTCAATCTTTATTTGACCTGTCGATATATCTGAGTTCTCTACATGCAGAAATGACTTATCGATACCTCTAGTTCTCTACATCTTCATTTGATTTGTCGATATCTCTGAGACTTCTCTATAAGCCATTTTGGACTTCTCGATAAGTCATTCTGGACTTCTCGAATGACTTCTTGATATAACTTCATCTGTGACTTGTCGAAATCTTGACTTAGAATATTTTTCATAAAATAGTTTTATTCGACTCCAAGCTTCTACACTTTTCTCTGAGGCATGATCATGGCATGATCTTCTTTCAGAGTTTATTCTTTAGCTTGAATATGTTTATAAAAAAATACTCCAGTCTAATCTTCTAAGCTTTTTAGAGTCTCAAGAAATACAATATATAATACAAAATTGATTATCAAACAACTAAATCTCAGGGTTGTCAATGTGACTTAGTCTTGTTATTACACAGGCATGTCTTGCACAACACAAGTCATTCCTGTTGTGAGCAACTTGGGGCAAGGTGTCCTGGTTGGTTGCATTTGAAACACTTAAAATGGGCTCTTTCTTGGACACACACTCTGAGGTGTCTCTTCCCGCATGTTCGAAAATCTGGTATAGGGGCGTGCGGTTGACTGTGAAATGTTGCTCTAGATGGTATGTGCCCTGGCCAACACTCTTACTTGGGGCCTTTCTAAACCCGGGGCCTCTCATAGGTTGGGACACTACTCCCTTGAAAAACCTGCTCAGAAGGCTCCTATTCCCGGATCCTCCTCTTCCTTGACTTCCTATCTTCCTTTTCCTACTTTTCTTTTCTTTCAAACTCTGCTCACTGTCCACTTCAACTATCAAGGCCTTCTGCACTAGGGTGGCATAATCTGTCAGTTCTAACATCTCCACTCGATTTTGAATTTCAGACCAAGCTTAAACCTTCGTGCCTTCTTCTCTTTCCGTATTTACGAATTCTGGTACAAACCATGAAAACTCAATAAACTTGGCCTCGTACCCCTCCACCGTCATTATATCATGTTTCAACTCTAGAAACTTTATGTCTATATGAGTCTCCATAAACCTAGGGAAGTACTTGTCTAGAAAAAACCGCGTAAATCTATCCCATGGGGCCACTGAATCAGTCTCGAGGTTAAGCTTAGACTGTCACTAATAGTTAGCTTCTCCCGTCAGCATGTAGGAGGCAAAGATGGTCTTGTGTCGCTCTTCTACACCTAGTATCTCGAAAGACTTTTCTATCTCCTTAATCCAAGCCCGTGCCTCAATGAAGTCGGCAGATCCTAGAAACTCTGGGGATTTGAGGGACTTAAACGCCTTGAAGGTGGAAGCAGCAGTTTGTAGGGCAGCATGTTGCGGTGGTGGAAGGGGTTGTTAGTTCAAATTAGCCTTTAAGAGGTCCATAAATACATTCATTGGGTTTCCCCCTTGCTGGGACTCTTCTTCCATATATTCTTCTTCATAGAATTTATTGAAATCTATTCTTCCTCACTTTTTTCATTTACAACATGGTCAGTTCATCATGCCTCCGTTTAACAGATTCTGCGGGTTGAGCCCTAGTTCCTCTTTTACAGGGTGGCATCGTTCTGATAATGAAAATGGTGTTAATACAGTTGCACATATTTAGCAACTGCTAGATAATAATATACAACAAGGTCTTCCAGACTATATCTTGGGGTGAAATACATACATCCTGAATACAAATTACTAGATACATAGTTACTGAATACTAATCATCAAATACATAAACCATGCACCCTGGAGGGCTAGGAATGTTATTTACTATTAGCTATTCTAACAAAATTGGTGACAAGTTACCCAGCCCTTACAAGGTCCATATACAGCTATTAATCCCCTCAATCTATGTCATTGCGCGTGAGGTCTCTGACCCTCCTCATTGCTCCATCCAGCATCAACTCAACATCGACTACCAGAATGTATCCTCCTAATGCAGTCATCCTCATCTGCACCCGAGCGTGGAACTTAATCCCATCAATCTTTCGGCGAGCTATGGCCAGGAAAGCAGCTCTAAAGTCCTCGGGGTATCCAAGTTTAGTAGCTCTCTCGACGGATAATGCCTAACGTAACTCAACTATGTGAAAATACGCTGGAGTGATCTCAGCATTCAGCTGAGCCATAATTCAGTCATGAACTACCACATGTATGGTCCCTGGGGGTGGTAGGTGCCAGTCCGGGTCACTGGAGGATTTGTCATGGTTCTTGTAAGTCTGTGCCTCCATCTCGTTATCATCATCCTCATCATTAGAGGGTAAAGGGCTCAGTATCCATGGGTGAGGGGTAGGAGGGCGAACGGTCGGGAGAAGGTACATCTTTATGTTTGTCCAATCTATGCCATCATCCTGGGGCTCCTCGACATAATCTGCTATAGGGGTGGGGAAGTCAGTCTCATCCTCTGGGGGATCCTCGGTAGGGTCATCCTCTGAGTCATCATTAGGTGGGTCCTCCGGCTCGGGAGTAGAGTTGTGCTCAAATGGCATGACATCTTCAACAGGTTCGACCTCCCCTATAGACTCCATGGGTACTTGACACAATAGGCAATGTTTACTAACTTAGAGTCGTGATTCCCTTGAGGGTAAAACTATTAAGACAACGCCAAGCAGTATGATGACGAACTCAATTTGAGTTCTAATTTATTTTTATTATTCTTTATGTCTACGTATTTTATCTCCTATCGTTTCCAATATTTGATAACCTATGGCTCTGATACCATTTCTGTGATGTCGCCAAATCCGGGGTCAGGGATTTAGGAGGCCACGCCATCTTGAATCTTGTTTAAACACTTATCTTTGCACAACATTATAAATACTCAAGCATTTATAACCCACACTTATTAACACACACACACTTACAGGTTATTGTCTTGGAAACGAACAAAATATTACTAGCGTTATTGAATCCGTAAAGTGATAGTTATTACAGACCAAAAGTAATTATATCTTGCCACGGGTGTACCCTTTACTTAAGGTTATACCGGTAGCCAAATATATGATTCTTCATTACTACCTTAAATAAATCATACTTATGTATAAGCCCGACTAAAAACAACTGAAAACCAATCCAGCTTATATGGTCTACCTATAACACTGCACCAAACAATCTACAGAAAAGCTGGCCATTTCCTACTCACTTCCGGGCTGTTAGCTTTCTGATCGGCATCTTGGTTTACTGTTGTGTTGTGTCAATTTAAGAAAGCAAGTGTGAGCTATAATGCCCAGCATAATAATTTACACTATAAAAAGATTGTACAAGAATTTATATTTGAATCCATATATTGATATATGTTTGGTTAAAGTAATTGTTCTTGGTGATACACACCCCTTTTTTAAAATAATTCTTTGATTGACTTATTAGTCTGTAAATACCTTAATGGTAAACCCAACACATACGTTTGAGTTACGGTATTGTATCTCAATTTCAATTGGAAGAATAGGACATTCACCGGAGCCTCCGAGATATGATGATCAGTCGTATAACGGTAAATATTTACTGTTCTCTACATGTATAATGACGACTCTCATACATCCAGTTGTCACCATTTCCGCATTCGGGCATATTATTTGTGGCCCATACATCCAGGCTTTCCACATACTTCATATATTTACATGTGGTACATCAATAATCGCTCTAGTACACAAAGTACTAGCGTCTACTCCTCCTTGTCCTTTAAAGAATCCTATCATGTATTTGGAACTCGAACTATATCGTAGTTCCTCAAGAGTTTTACTTGTTGATAGGCACAACTCATCTCATATATGTATATATGTACTTTCGAGAATTTTCGGAGGAAATACAAAGATAATGTGAGTCGACCGTTGTCAACAGATAAGTATTTAAGGGGGGTTTCTTTTGACATTATAATCAAAATATTTAAAATACCTAAAGATAATATCTTTTGACGATCTGAAAGTATTAAACTAATTTTCTGAATTCAACAAATATTATAAAAGTAGATATTAGGATTTTTAAATCATATTAAATCACTTAATAAATATTTAATAATTAAATAATAATTATTAAATAATTATACCTCGAATAATTCTATTTTAAAAGATTATTTGAAATAATATTCCTTAACTAATTTATGTTTAAGTAATTAAATTAATCTTTAGTAAATATAAAATAATTTTTTTAAAAATAAAACTTCTCCCTTTTTAAAAGAATATCTGAAATCATTATTCTTTGTCCGAGTTATTAAATATAGTTGAGGGAATACGATCTTTGAAATTATTTAATATAAATTCGAGGTAATTAATACTTCGCAAGAGGACATCGAGTCCCTTGGAATAAAATAATTTCAGAATTTTAATCGTACAAAAACATCTCCGGGATGATTCCCGGGTTTATACTTTATAAACGTTGACCGCCTCTCAGATTTATAACTACACATCACGCTTATTTAGTGGAATTAAAATATTCTATGACATATTCATCGTAATCTCAATCATTAGCGATGCATAAAATCTCGTATTTTACTATCATGGAAAACATGACATTTCTACGAAAGACAGTAAAAAATAATATTCACAACACAACATTATATGAAATATGGTTCGTAAATTTTCCTGGGTGTTTTGAGGTGGAGGGCGTTCTCGAGTTAGTCCGAAAATATATAATTAAGAACATTATCGTCCCGTTAGATTTTAATCTTATTTATCTTCACTTGGTAAATACATGATGCTTATAATCAATTTTTACAACTCGCTTTACTCTCGTCATTTTAATAAAGTATGAGTAATTATTAACTTCATTTTCTTTTCACGATCCTTTATGTCCATTAGTCTCGTTTTTTTTACCACTCGGCTCTTCTCGCGATTATTAAGGATTTCTACTAGCACGAGCTCGGCTCCGATATTTTTATTAAATTGAGAATTACATATTTTTACTTCAAATTTTATGAAAGTTAGTATACTCCATTTCTTACTCTCTGTAAAATTTTCATGATTGTTTAACAATTTTATGTCGATCATATATATTTCTAAATTTCGTAATTCGTAGTAGTTTTTGTCACGTAAATCATTTTCACTAAAACAGACCTAACCTTTGAACCGTAAATCGAAATCTAGCGATTCAAGCACCTAAGAGATCCTTAAAAGAAGATATATCATTATCAAGTCCTATTTTTCAAGAACACAGTTTATACTTTCTGTATTTCTGCAGAAAACTTAACATTATGATTCGACCATTTGTCGTCGTTACGCATACGATCCGAGTTTCGTTTTCGCTCTGGACTACTAATTACTAACCAAAAATCATCATAACAACAATTAACTAATTAATCATCTCAAGAATATCCAGTTCTTGAGGCCACAACATCAACTTTAGCATCTAACTAACTAATATTCAAGAAATCAAAAAACAACCATCAAAACTAGGCTTACATCCAAGATCCTTACTTTTCTTGAAACTTAAAGCTTAAAAAAAGTCTTGATGAAGGTTTATACCTTTATTGGTAGATTGGGAGGTTCTATTATCGATGGATGATGCTTGATGAGGCTTTGGTGTGCTTAAGAAACCTAGATATTTCCAAGAAAATCAAGAAATGTCACTATTTGACATTATTTATCATCACCTTCATCATTTTATTTAACCGTAAAAACCTTAAGTAAATGCTATGAAATATTTATATTACCTTAGTTTGATGATGAGGAAGCTTGAGAATTATTTGTAGCATTTATCCATGGCTTGATCTTGAGATTTGAATTTGGGTTTCTCTTTTTTTATGTAAAGGCCGAATGAAGCTTCAAGAGAAAGGGAGAGAGAGTTTTTGGCTTGCTTGCTTGGGTGATGAATTGTGTATGATTATTTTTGTGTACTTAAATATGCATATATCTTTTAGTACTCAGTAAGCATGGCTAATGTCAAAGCCTATACCTTAGCTAAGTTGTTGGGAATATGTTGTGAACTTGATGATTACATTATCAAAACACCTTAGTAGATTTAACTTAGTGAAAAATGTAGCACTCGACGGATGATCAAATATAGTCCCGACGGATGATGATTTGACATCCATCGAGTGAGTAGCTTATGTAATAATAAGTATTGTAACTCATTTCTGCAAACAACTTTGTATAGATTCTATAGTAGCATATGAGTCATGTTGACTCTTATTAGATATGTAGAATAGGTTGATTAATTGTAAATATAAGATTTCTTGTAATTCTGCATAAGTGAAATGAAGTCAAGTGTCAAATAGCTACCCGACAAATGATCAACAAAGCTACCCGACAGATGATCAACAAAGCTACCCGACGGATGACAAGCATGTACCCGACGGATCATCAATTCAAATGTATGTTGACTGTGACAACACAGTCACATGTGTTTGGTGTTTGCAAAAGGAATGTGGCAGCCTGTTTAACAGGAAACGAAGAATAGAGAAGCATTACCATTTCCATGCAAGTTAAGAAGATTTTCAAAGGTGTTGGAATAGAGTAGTGAAGCAGCATGGAGTTTGACTTGATAGTTTTATTTTATTATCCCGTCTTATTACCATGTAAACTTGGTGGTATATAAACCAAGTGTAGCTAGTAGAACAAATAACTAAGAAAAAACTTTTAGAAGAGAAATAGAAAAAGCTGTAACTACTAAAAATTTCTCTGTAGTTTGTTTGTTCACTTGTAAAGCAGCTGTGAGACAATTTGTTCTTCACAGAGTTCTTAATTTGATATATATATATATATATATCTGGTGGATACTTTCAAATCCGCTAGAAAGTTTTAAAGACTTATGTTTTTATTACTTTGTGTGTTTGATTTATTTAACTTGTGATTCCGCATCTTGCAAATCAAAACACTTATATATATATAGTTTGAGTTAGAACATTTTATAGTTCAAGAAAAAGTTTACTAGAATTACATTCAACCCCCCTTCTGTAATTCTTGCTGCATTGAAGAACCTTTGCAATTGCTACACATGGATTTGTTTGGACCAGTCAATGTGTTGTCCATCTCAAGGAAAAGATTTTGCCTAGTAATTGTGGATGATTTCTCAAAGTTCTCTTGGACATATTTCCTAAAGTCTAAAGATGAAGCTAGTGAAATCATCATCAATCACATAAGGCAAGTCAACAATCATCCTGATTTTAAAGTAAGAAGAATCAGAAGTGACAATGGAACTGAGTTCAAGAATTCTGTGATGAAATCATTTTGTGAAGAAACTGGGATTATGCATAAATTTTCTGTAGCAAGGACTCCACAACAAAATGGAGTGGTAGATAGAAAGAACAGATCCCTTATTGAAGCTCCAAGGACAATGCTTGAAGAATCAAAGTTACCAACATACTTTTGGGTTGAAGCTGTGAACACTGCCTGCTACACTCAAAATATCTCTTTGGTGAATCAAGCAAAATGCATGACTCCCTACCAATTGTTCAAGAACAGGAAACCAACTCTAAATTTTCTTCATGTCTTTGGCTGCAAATGTTATATCTTGAAGAATCAAACTGATCAATATGGGAAGTTTGATGTTAAAGCAGATGAAGGAATTTTTGTTGGATATGTTATGGGAAAAGCATATAGAGTCTACAATCTAAGAACCAACATTGTTATGGAATTAATATATGTTGTGTTTGATGATAAAAAGATTGAAGGACTACAAGATGGAGATTTCCATGAGAGCCTCAAATTTGATAATGTGGAGATGGTTAGTGATGACAGTGATGATGAAAGTGATAAAAAAACTACAACTAAGGATAGTGTAGAAAAATCTGCAACTAATGAAGCTAATAACTCAACATCCATCGAGTTACAAAATGCTGCATCCGTCGGGAGACAATCTGCATCATCCATCCGGAGACAATCAGCCTCATCCATCAGAACTCAAAGTGCTTCATCCAACGGGTCATTGAGAGAAGCTGAAAGTCAAGGTAGATCAATCACAGAAAGTTCCCCTCTCTCAAATCAAAGACTCACTAACTCAGGGGGAGTTTCTCATAATCAAAACTCAGTCACACATCATGACAACAATGAGGCCTCTTCATCTAGAGCAAATCTACCACAACAGAGAAAATGGACAAGAGATCACCCCTATGAGCCAATTATTGGTGATGCAACTTCTAGATTTCAGACAAGGAAAGCAACTCAAGAAGAATGTCTATATAGCAGCTTCTTATCTAAGGAAGAACCAAAAAAGGTAGAAGAAGCTCTGTTGGATCCTGATTGGATTTTAACTATGCAGGAGGAGCTAAACCAATTTGAAAGGAATAAAGTATGGAAGCTGGTACCCAAGCCTAAAGAAAAGAATCCAATAGACACCAAATGGGTATTCAGAAACAAGATGGATGAAAATGGCATATTAGTCAGGAACAAAGCTAGATTGGTTGCTAAGGGCTATTGTCAACAAGAAGGAATAGATTTTGATGAAACCTTTAATCTTGTTGCAAGACTTGAAGCCATCAGAATCTTCTTAGCCTATGCAGCCCATGCCAATTTCAAGGTCTATCAAATGGATGTCAAGAGTGTTTTTTCTAAATAGAGATTTGGAGGAGGAAGTCTATGTCAGTCAACCTCCTGGTTTTGAAGATCCAAATTTCCCAAATCATGTCTACTATCTTGTGAAAGCACTCTATGGACTAAAGCAAGCACCTAGAGCCTGGTATGACACTTTATCAAAGTTCCTTTTGGAAAATCACTTCACAAGAGGTACTGTGGATAAAACTTTATTCTTTAGAAATGTTAATGGCTCTAGCATACTTGTTCAAATTTATGTAGGTGACATTATTTTTGGCTCTACAGATGAAAAACTTTGCAAAAAGTTTGCCAAATTGATGCAAAGTAAGTATGAAATGAGCATGATGGGAGAACTAACTTACTTTCTTGGTTTACAAGTTAAGCAAGTTAGTGATGGAATATTCATTAGTCAAACTAAATATATTTATGATCTTTTAAAGAAGTTTGAACTAATGGATTGCACATCTACAAAAACTCCCGTGGCCACTGCAACTTAACTTGAATTAAACACTACTCAAAAGTCTGTGGATATTTCAAGTTATAGAGGCATGGTTGGCTCACTTCTATACTTAACAACTAGTAGGATGTATATAATGTTTGCTACTTGTCTTTGTGCTAGATTTCAGGCGGATCATCAATTCAAATGTCTGTTGACAGTGACAACACAATCACATGCGTTGGGTGTTTGCAAAAGGAACGTGGCTGCCTGTTTAACAGGAAATGAAGAACAAAGAAGCATTACCATTTCCATGCAAGTTAAGAAGATTTTCAAAGGTGCTGGAATAGAGTAGTGAAGCAGCATGAAGTTTGACTTGATAGTTTTGTTTTATTATCCTGTCTTATTACCATGTAAACTTGGTGGTATATAAACCAAGTGTAGCTAGTAGAACAAATAACTAAGCAAACACTTTTAGAAGAGAAATAGAAAAAACTATAACTGTTAAGAATTTCTCTGTAGTTTGTTTGTTCACTTGTAAAGCAGATGTGAGACAATTTATTCTTCATAGAGTTCTTAATTCGATATATATATATATATATATATATATATATATATATATATATATATTTGGTGGATACTTTCAAATCCACCAGAAAGTTTTAAAGACTTGTGTTTTTATTACTTTGTGTGTTTGATTTATTTAACTTGTGATTCCGCACCTTGCAAATCAAAACACTTATATATATAGTTTGAGTTAGAACATTTTATAGTTCAAGAAAATGTTTACTAGAATTACATTCAACCTCCCTTCTATAATTCTTACTACATTGTGAGGGACTAACATAACTACTACTACTACTACTACTACTACTATTTTTGCTATTATTCACTCTACTAGGTTACTATGCTCCTTGGATGGTTGTTATTTGATTACTGATCCTTGGTTGTATTTCATACTAATTAGTTTGCATGGATTGCATGGGAAGTTGCATAGTCTTGATACGTTTATTTATTCGGTTACGTATTCGCTTGGTCGTTTATTCGTTATCGTGATAAATCTTCGTAAGCGATTCATGGGGTAAATCATTTTCTTAGAAGTCCTTTATGCTTTGTAATGTTGTACTTGGGTTTTAATTTGTAGAATTCTAGATTCGTGATTATTACGTGATTCTCGTATTCCTTGATGGTTCGTAAGATAAGGTCATTATATAAAGTTGGTTTTCTTCGAAAACTAATTGCTTTTACATACACTCATTTGGTACGTATAATCACAATATCCACTCCGAAAGTAAATTTTCCATGCATAACCTAGAGTGGGCTAAAAAAAATTCCCGATCGTCAGGGTTACTATTCATCGAATGTTTTACAAATTCCAAAAATTCGGGTTATTACACGGAGTATGAAGCAAAATTTACTGAGTTGTCGAGATTCATGCCAGAATTCATAAATACTGAAGCGAAAATGGCAAGAAGGCTTCAACAGGGGATGAACTAATGGATTCAAAATAGGGTGTCTTTGTTAGAGCTAAAAAATTATGGTACCCTAGTACAAAAGCTACTATTATGGAGAAAGGAAGTGAGCAGGTACAAAAAGTGAGAGAGGATAGAAAGAGAATGTTTGAGAGTCAGAAGAGAAGTTCCACTAGTGGGAACCTTCCAAACAAGATTGGTAAGGGACGAGCATTCCAAGTTAGAAGAAATCCAGAGGGTACAAGATCAGAAGGAACGAGTGTTAGGCAGCGCGGCAGGCAGCTCAGGGGATCCCAGTCAGGACAGTTGTTATGGATTAAAAAACTAAGGTATATAATTATTGTATTTATTACTAAGGAACATGAGCTTCGAGGCTCGATTTGACTGCTCTTGTGTTTCGTGACTGAATCTGCCTTAACAACATGCCTACGTAGCTTGCTGATTGCCAAAGATCAAGTCAAAAAACATAGTTCTAATTTGTGGGGTGAGGCCCTTTATATAGATGTTGGGGATACTTGAATTAGACTTGGTATAGGAGACTTGGTAGTCCAGTCTCAGAATTAGAATGGACTTTGGAGTCCTAAGTGGTAGGAAATTGATTCCTTATCCTTCTAGGTCCCTTAGAGGCTAATCTGCAAGGATTTATGTCCTTATTGGGACTCTTCTTAAAAGCTGATTTTTCCCTTATTAATTAATTACAAAATTAATTAATATTCAGGGTTTTGGGCCTTCTTTATTCCATCAGGCCTGATCTGGTCCATCAGGCATGATCAATGTCTTAACCTTTTTGGTCTGGATGTCATACATCTTCTTATTGGGCCTTGTAGCCCAAATCATGTATAATTAATGCAATATTTAATTATATAATCAGGATTTATTTATTCCCTATCATTTGCCCCCCCAACTTTTGGGAAACCGTATAAGATTTCGCAAAAGTTAAGTTCACTTATTCCCTTACAGGGTATCGTCTTGTGTAAAGTGTGGAGCGACCTACACATTTACAACGATTTGCCTTGTTCGCGGCTTCAGGGTCGTTTAAAAACCTCCCTTTTATTTTCTTACATTTTCCCTCTTTTTAGAAATTTTCTGGTATCTTTTAGGAATTTTTCCTTTACTTCCGAGATTTTTCTAAATTTTCTGCAATTTTTCACAAACATTTTTTAATTTTCAGCCCTTTTTCGACTAGGATCCTAGTTGAAATTTCGACCTGGATCTTAGTCGAATTTTGGGCTAGCCTTTCAATCCTGGTCGAAGGATTTCGACTAGGATCTACGACCTGGATTTCGACCAGGATCCTAGTCGAACCTTCGACCTGGATTTTGGTCAAAATTTCAGTCCTTGTTTGATTCCTGGTCGAAGAATTTCGACTAGGTTGCATGACCTGAATTTCGACCAGGATCCTAGTCGAACCTTCGACCTGAATTTTGGTCGAAATTTCCAGCCTTATTTGATTCCTGTTCGTAAGGTTTCGACTAGGAATCACGACCAGGGTTTCGACCTGGATCCTAGTCGAACCTATGACCGGGATCTTGGTCCTCTTTAAAAATTCCGTGTTTGATTTATGACCCGAATTTCGACTTCAATCCCGGTCTTATTGATAAGTGCTTTTCTGGCCTCTGTTCGAAAGAATTCGAACTGGATCCACGACTTCAGTTTTGACCTCAATCCTGGTCTTTTATCCCTTATTTTTCGGGCGCCTGTTCGAAAGAATTCGAATAGGATTTACGACCAGAGTTTCGACCTCAATCCTGGTTTTTATTGGGCTTCTTCTTGATCCAACTTGGATTGGGCCTTGTTTCGGGCCTTTACATTTCCAAATCCTTTTTGGATTTGGGCCTCGTTTGGGCCTTCACTTCTCCAAATCCTTTTGGGATTTGGGCCTTCACTTTTTCCAAATCCTTTTTGGATTTGGACCTCGTTTGGGCCTTCACTTTTTCCAAATCCTTTTTGGATTTGGGCCTTGTTTGGGCCTTCAGATTTATTGAAGATACTCTGGAAGGTTCCAGAACTTAATGACTTTAAAGATATTCTGGAACATTCCAGAATTTGGGCTTTTTCTTTGGGCCTTCAGCTTAATGGGCTTTTCTACCTTTTCATCTTCCCTTTTCCTCCTATATAAAGGAGTGACTAGGGTCACTCATTTCTCACATTCTCATTTCTTTCCCTTTTCTTCTCCTAAAAATCTCAGAGAAATAATTAGTAGGTCGGAGTTTTTGAGCCCCAAAACCTTTACTTAGCAAGCTAGCCCCTCTTTGCATTGTTACTTCAGGTAAAATACCTTTCTCTCTTCTTTTCTTTTGCTCATTTTTGCATAGCTCGTGTTTTAAAATCGTCTTCTTTCACGCCTTTTTCTCATATGGCTGACAAGAGAATTACACGTTTGGCCAAGATGAACGTGGCCAAAAAGTCCAGTGAGTTCCCCATTCGATCGAGGTACACTTCCTTGATTGATATGATCAACAACCGAGGGGATAAGTACCCATCTGACGTGCATCTGGATGCACATGACCATATCAGTGTCTTCCGGGATCCAAAGGAGATGGATAAGTTGACTGCTTGTTTTAAAATCAAGGACCCCTTCAAGCTTGTTCTTGCGGGTCCGGCCGACAGGGCCTGTCAATGGAGGAAGGACGCACTATGCGTCTACAGGGACACTCTAAGGGCAGGTATTAGACTCCCCTTTCACCCATTTATCCCTATTTTGCTAGCTGATGTGGGCATCAGCCCTTGCCAACTCCCTCCAAACTCTTGGAGGTTGATTCTATGCTGCCTGTCACAATGCGCCAAGAACAACGTTCCTACCTCTGTTGCCGTTTTTAGAAAGATTTTTCAATTCAAGAACAGTCCCGACAAGAATCCGGGGTGGATTTCTTTGAACCAGCGCCCAACGTTCCCCACATAGTGAACGGGAAGTCCATCCCTGACAATAATTTGGGGTGGAAGAAAGATTTTCTATACGTCCTTTGGGAGGGTGGTGATTGGGTCACCCTCTTTCGTTCATCTTTTGGGCTAGCTGTAGATGGGAGCCCTAATGATATAGTTATGTCTGAGGAGGAGACCAGAGCTTTCAACCTCCTCACTCAAGATAATGGGACTTCCCACTCTTGGGATCTTATCAGGGAGACCGTTCTTGTACAATGTAGCCTTTCTCCCGTTCCTAAAAAGAGTATGTTTCCTTCCTTCTTTAGTTGTCTTTGTTTCTCCCACTTTTTACTTTGCTAATTTCTCAACTCACTTATCTTATATGTTGCAGTGGATGAGAAGATCGAGGAGGCTACAAAGCCTAAAGATCTAGAAATGACCAGGATGAAACATGCTGGGAAGGTCTTCAAAGACCCGTGCCTCGGGGATCGCTTCCCGGAGTTCCTACTCCAGGCGAAGGAAGCAGGCGAGGAAGGCCCCAACCAACCTTTACTACTAAACAAAAACCAGGGGCTTTCTTCCAACCCGCTTAGGGAATCCGGGGAAAGGATTCGATTGTTGGCAACACAGCTCTTGCCAAGGAATGGTCTATGCATTCCATTTCCCCGGTAGACTATCATGACCTTGTCCTTCAACAGGACTTGGAGGCTAATGAGCTTTTCGGAGCTCAGGCTTTGGCTACGGTACGTCTTTTTCTTTTAGTATTCATAGCTTTTTGCCTTAATTTTTCTCGTTTTTCACTTTTCCTTTATTTTCTGCAGGCGAACGTCCACTTTCAAGGGGCAATTCACCAAGCTAAGGCTTGGAAAGTTGGTCTGAAAGACACCAACAAGAAGCTTGAGGAGGCTAACCAGCGTATAGAGGCTCTTGAAGCTCAACTTGCCTCCTCAACTTCTGATCTTGAAATGGCCAGGGCTGAGATTATCATTCTCAAGGCTCAAAAGGACAAAGCCTTTGACGGCTGGATGGATACTCAACATTTCAAGGACTTAATGGTGGAGCATGATGCCCTCCTACATCCAGTAAGCTACAAGGAAGGCTGGGACGCTGCTGTGGAGGCTGTCCAGGAAGAGTTTCCTGAGGTTCTTGAACAAATTTCTTTCCCCTGCCCTGTGAAAGTCCCGGCACTTGGGGGCGTTGCAGATAAGCTTGCCGATCTATTTAAGGATGGCCCATCAGGGAGTCAGGGCCAAGGCCAAAAAAGGAAGGAGCTTGAATCCAGCTCTAAAGAGGAGGAATCTTCTTCTGAGGGGGAGATCGAGCCTGTTATAAAGAAGGCCAGGGTAGAAGAGCCTCCAAAACTAGCGTCTCCTAAACCAGCATCTCCTGTGGCATCTAAAGTGTCCAAGGATAGTTCTGAGGAAACCTCTGCGGAGACTTCCGAAGAGACTTCCGAGGGACCGACTGAAGAGACGTCCGAGGAGACTTCGGATAGCGATTCTGAAGAATCTCAGCCTTCCAAGGCCTAAGTTTTATGTATTCTTTCTTTTTTTAGACAATATCGAACTTTGTAATTGACTTTTACTATTTTCATTTGTATTGTCTAAGTATCATCGTGTTTTTTTCGAGTTTTTGAACTCAAGTTTATAACTTGGTTTTAACCTTAACAATGCATCAATTTAATAGGCTAGAATAAGTCGAATGTTTTTTACTATAACTTGGTATTCTTGATACCTTACATGAGATGGGTTCAACCCTCATAAAATCTAAACATATCTTCTATAAAAAATCCTAAGCAAGCAAAGCTTCAAGGTGCTTTTAAACCTACTTGTCACTCTAACAAGTGAGAATCGTGCTTTAACTATTTTACACATAGTAAACCTTCAGGTTTTGCGCATGCCAAGTTCTGGGGACTTCAAAACCATCCATAGTCTCCAGCTTGTAGGTTCCTCTACCTTGAACGCTCTTAACCTTGTACGGCCCTTCCCATTTTGGGGCAAGTTTCCCTTTCTGCCCTACACCAGAAGCTTCCACCTTCCTCAAGACTAAGTCACCTTGTTTGAAGAACCTTTCTTTAACCCGTAGGTTATAGTGGAATGAAGCCTTTTTCTGATATTCCACTATCTTCGCATGTGCCTCATCTCGTACTTCATCAATTAGATCCAGGGCTAACCTTTTCCCTTCCTCATTTTCCTCAGCATTGAAAGCTTGAATCCTGGGGGGAGGAGAATGTGATATCTCTACTAGAACAACTGCTTCTGCCCCATATGCTAACATGAAGGGAGTTGCTCCAGTCGTGACTCTACAGGTAGTCCTATAGGCCCATAGTATTGGGAGTATTTTATCCACCCAGTTATTCGCAACTTCTGCCTGCCCATTGGCTTGTGGGTGAGCCATAGAGGTGAATCATAATTCAATTTCATTCTCCTCATAATACTTCTTGAATTTCTCATTGTTGAACTGTGTTCCATTATCAGTGACTAGGATGCGGTGAATTCCATACCGGCACATAATATTTTCCCACAGGATTTATGCAACCTGCTTAGTTGTGATTTTGGCCAAAGGCTTGGCTTCAATCCACTTAGTAAAATAATCAATGGCTACAATCAGGAACATCCTTTGTGTCGTGGCCATGGGGAAAGGCCCAAGTATATCCATTCCCCACATAGCAAAGGGGATTGGCGAGTTGATGGAGGTCAACATCTCGGGGGGGTTGTCTAACGACTAGTGCGTGCTTCTGACAGCGGTCACACTTTTTCACATATTCTTTGGCATCAGCCATCATTTCTGGCCAATAGAAGCATAAACGGGTTATCTTATGAGCTAAGGCCCTGCCCCCCAAGTGTTGCCCAAAGATACCTTCATGTACTTCTTCAAGAGCCAAGTGTGCCTCATCGGGCCTGAGACACCATAAGTAAGGAACCACGAAAGATCTTTTGTACAGAATTCCATCTATCAAAGAGTATCTTAGTGCTCGAACAGCGACGTCCCCAGACCTATAGGAGCTACAAGCTTAACATCAATGCTCCGTGTCTTCAGAACGCGGAAGTACACACTTCCAGAACTTTCCTCTATCTCCGATGAAGCAAACTTTGATAATGCATCTGCCTTAGCATTTTCCTCCCTCGAAATGTGCTCAACATGGCATTCATCGAATTGGGTCATCACAGCCCTTACTAGGCGAACATATTTAGCCATCGTATCATCCCTTGCCTCAAACTCTCCCTTTACCTAGGATATGACCAGCTTCGAGTCTCCACAGACTTTTAAGTTCTTGACTCTAAGTGTCCCTGCTAAGCCAAGACCAGCTATCAGAGCTTCATATTCTGCCTCATTGTTTATGGTCGGGAAGTCTAACTTCATGGAATACTCAATTAAGAACCCATCAGGGCTTTGTAAAACCAAACCTGCTCCACTTGAATTTGTTTTTGATGCTCCATCAAAATAGAGAACCCAGTATTCTTTCTCCTTATCAACCTTTTCTTTGTCCTCCTTATCAACTTCCTTGTCTTGAGGTGTGGTATCTTCCTGCCCCCCGACTTCTTGGTTGGGTATGGTACATTCCACCATGAAGTCAGCGAATGCCTGGGCTTTTATCGCCGTTCGTGGCTTATACTTGATGTCGAATTCTCCCAACTCTGTTGCCCACTTAATCAGCCTCCCACTAGCCTTGGGACTATGAATGATATTTCTCAGGGGTTGATTTGTTAGCACCTCAATCTTGTGAGCCTGGAAGTAAGGACACAACTTTCTCGAAGCCATTACCAAGGCTAAAGCAAACTTCTCAATAGTTGAATAATTCAACTCAGCTCCATGCAAAATTTTACTGACATAGTACACTGGTTTTTGGATTTTCAGTTCCATCTTAACCAATACAGCGCTCAAGGCATTCTCTGAAACGGCCAAGTATAAGTATAAAAATTCTTTAAAAGTTGGCTTGGCCAACAATGGGGCCTGAGCCATATATTCTTTAATTCCTCAAATGCCTTCTGGCTTTCCTCACTCCATTCAAAATCTTTGACCTTCTTTAAGGACTTGAAGAACGACAAGCACCCCTGATTTGAAGATGAATCGTCCCAGCGCAACAACCCTTCCTGTGAGCTTCTGAACATCTTTGATAGTTTTTGGTGGCTCCATGTCCAGGATTGCCTTTATTTTATCGAGATTGGCCTCGATTCCTCTCTTGGAGACCATTAATCCTAAAAACTTTCCAGACCCTACTCCGAAAGCACACTTCGTGGGATTTAACATCATCCTATGATATCTCAGGACCTCAAAAGCTTCCATCAAATGGGTTATATGGTCAGTCTTTACTAGACTCTTGACTAACATGTCATCAACATAGACTTCCATGGTCCTGCATTCTTGAGACCAAATGCCAAAACAAGATTACAATAAACACCTAAGTCAGTGATAAATGATACCTTTGGAATGTCGTCCGTATACATCTTGATCTGATTATATCCACTAAACCAATCCATAAAGCTCAACATCTCATGCCCAGCAGTGACATCTATCAAAGTATCGATCCTTGGTAATGGGAAATAGTCCTTAGGATAGGCATTATTCAAATCAGTGAAGTCCACACACATCCTCCATTTTCCATTGGCCTTCTTTACCATTACAGGGTTTTCTAACCATTCCGGAAATTGAATCTCCTCAATGAAACCAGCCTCTAAGAGCTTCTCTACTTCCTGTTTTATAGCTTCTTGCCTCTCTGGAGCAAAACTTCTTTTCTTTTGCTTCACTGTCTTCTGATTTGGGTCCACATTTAGCTTGTGAGTAATCAGTTCCGGGTCTATGCCTAGCATATCAGCTGCTGATCATGTAAATACGTCACTATTTTCTTGCAAAAATTTCACCAACTTCCCTCTAAGGGGCTCCTCGAGCGTGGCTCCAATAAAAGTCACCTTCTCAGGATCTTCGGGGGCTAAAGGAATTGAAACTAAGTCTTCTGCTGGCTTTCCTCTTTTCTCATCATTCTCTCGGATATCCAGATCTTCAATAGGAAGAACCTGCCCCCCCCCCCAACTCTATCTTCCCTCAAAGAGGTCACATAACAACTTTTAGCCATTTTTTGATCTCCTCTCTCTTCTCCGATCCCATCCCGGGTTGGAAACTTCATAACTGAATGGTAGGAAGAAGGGACTGCCTTGAAGGCATGTATCCCTGTTCTTCCCATGATAACATTGTAAGTCGAACTAGCCTTCACCACTACAAAGTCCAACATCTGAGTTGCTTGCCTTGGTTCATGTCCTATGGTTGTTGGCAACTTGATTATCCCTTCTACGGGGCACTCCACTCCCGCAAATCCATATATCGGCATGTCAGTTGGGGTCAATTAGGAGTCGTTATATCCCATCCTTACAAAGGTGTCATAGAGCAAGATATCCATTGAAACACCATTATCCACAAGGACCCTTCTCACTGGGTTGTTCCCTATTATCAGGGTTATGACCAACGGGTCGTTATGGGGAAATTTCACACCCTCCAGATCAGAATCATCAAAAGATATTGTTACTCCTGTCCTGGCCCTCTTCGGGGCTTCCCCAACAATATGCATAACTTCTCAAGCATACACTTTCCTGGAGTTGTTAAATAACCCAGCAGCAGTTGGTCCTCCAAAAATTGTGTTTATCATAGGCCCTCGGGGTCACGGTCCTCCGAAGATTGTATTTATCATTGGTCCCCTAGGTTGGGGATTTTTCCCCAGATCTTCTTGATCTCTCCTTCGATCGTCAAAGTTTTTTCTCACGTTGTCACTCTTGTCTCCTCCATCTCTAGTGTACTTGTTCAATCTCCCTTTTGTAATAAGGAACTCAATTTCATCTTTCAGTTGCCTACACTCATTGGTGCCATGACCAACATCCTTGTGAAATCTACAATACTTGCTCTTATCTAACTTGGCAGGATCGGCCTTTAAGGGCTTAGGCCAGTGAATATCTCGATCTTTCTCGATTTCCATTAAAATTTGGCTCCTTGGAGCATTCAGCTTAGCATACTCAGTAATTTTTTGTCTAGGTCCTCCTCTCTTGGGAGTTGAGTCAGGATTTTGCTCAGTTCTAGGATACTTGTCTTTAGCGATGTATTCCAGATCGGTCTTCCGCTTCTTGCCTCCAGCGGGCTCGTTGTTCACGACGGTCTTCCTCATACTCTCTTCTACCTTGATATATTTCCCTACCCTATCTTGGAGCTGCAACATGCTTTCAGGGGGACGTTTGGCCAAGGACATCTTGAAAAACTCATCCCTAGTTCCCTGTTGCAGTGCTATCATGGCTACCTTGTGACGGTCTCAACCCCGGGGTCAGGAGTTGACGTCACTAAACACAATTGCCAAAAATATAAACAACAGAATTATTATTAAAATATACTAACTTGACCCCGAACCAAGATCTGATCCAGGTTCAAGTATAATTCAGGTTCTCATTATTACAAACTCTTTATTCAACATCTAAGACACACTAACTTTATTCAGCAACTCTTCAGACCTCATGGTCTGATACAAACTACCTCAGAGGAGCCAGGTCCAGTAGGGGCGGGAACACGGGTTGGTCTGACTGATCTTCTAGGCATCTGCGAAATATACATAACAGTTTGCAAGGGTGAGCATAATCGCTCTGCAGTACCAAATATGAATAACAGATTAAAAACTGGAATGTAACAATAAACAGGAACAGAACTGTAATCATGATATCAATATTTCATAATGAAAATTAAAGGTAACTGGATATCACTATTTAGCATGCTTTGTTAAAACATCATAGTAGTGTGTTGTGTAATACCAGAGTCCAATTTTATCATGCTAATCATTTTATAAAACCGCTTTATCAACCAATTATACTCTTATATAATTCACAAATCCCAATCAGATACATAACGGATATGTGAAGACAACTGATCAGGCTATCAACACCAGACGGCTCTAACTGCCATCCCATTTACCTGTTCCGGAACTCAGAGACTAGCTAGGTCTCTAACCTGCTGGACTAATCGGTTTTATAATGCGCGCAACTGAATTAGCCTCTTACGCTACCTCAATAGGCCTACTCTGGCCCCAATGTATCCCATATCTGACCGTTTTATCCAGTTTTCAAAACACTTGTACCTATCTCATTTTCAAAATCATTTAATTAACCAGCACACATATAAAATCCGTTTCGCAATTCATTTCATTTGAGACAGGTACCTTTCGAAGTTACTTTTCCCCAAAATAATTCGAAAACAATGATTTTATAACTACAGGGGATACGTAACTTAAAACATTTTTGTTCCATTACGAGAATAAAATATTTAGCTATTCATATACACTGAACCATAAAAGAATGGTCAGGGGTACTTGCCTTGCAACGCTTTACAAACTCTAAGTAGCTTTCACGCTGACTTTGATCCTGGAAAAACTCGACTGGGATCTACAATTAAAGAATACCCTAATTAGTTATACCGACATGCTTGATATCCTTAAATCCTAATAACCCAAATCCGACAACCCGACTCGTATTATTATTATACACATAATCATGTAATCACATCTCTCGACATAAATAGGGGTAACACGTAAAATATAATTATGTATGACTACAAACATATTTTTAGAAAATTTTAACAGCAACTTCTTTATTTATAAGTCTACCCGTTGATTATAATCGACGTCAACAATTCTCAACAATCCACAACATTATTCCACCATTTATATAACGTACATCCCAACACCAATCAAAATTAGTTATTTAAATCCAAATATATTTTATATAATTATTTTATTTTATTTATTTATAGAATTTAGGACTCAGAACATCGTCATCACTGACCACCGTCCGCTCGTAGCGAGTCATCGCGGTACGGCGGAAAAATTTTCGGGGTACCCGATAATTCGGATTCCAACCAAAAATTTCACCGATTTTTAAAATTATTTTTACTGCACGGTATTTTATTTCACAAAATCAGTGAACAAAAATCCCTGCAATAACACAAATTAATTCATATTAAACCAACTGCACAATAATTAAGCCCATAATTAGAGCCCACTACTAAACCTAACTGCCAGGCCCAATAATAGGCCCAACAGAATCCAACACAATCGAGCCCAACAGAATCCAACACAAGGAAACAGCACAACACAGGACCAATACGACCACATCACACACGTGCTGCGGCTCGCGCGCACACCGCAAACAACACACACAACACACACACACAACACACACAACACCACACAATACACACACAATCACACACAATCGCCTACCGCCGCCACCAACCGGAAAACCGGCGGCAACAGCGGCCAGAGAAAGGAAGAGACAGCGATGGAATACAAGAAAATAGGCAGCATAGTAATTACCGAGAGGAGGTGGAAGCAAGCGAAGAAAGAAGAAAATGAAAAAGGAACCAAGAAACGAGAGAGAGAAGAGAGCAACAGGGAGAGAGACAATAAAGAGATGATGTTTTAATCTCCCCAAAGCCAACTGCTGACACGTATCTGTTAATTGGATACGTGTCAATTTCTTTTATAAGATTTTGACATGTATCCCAGATATACCCGGGAACTGAAATTTTGCCCCGAAAACTGATTTTAGCGAACCAAGCCACCCTTAAAATAATTTCGACAAATTGCCAAAATAAAAGGGAAAATAATAGAAAATATCCTGAAGTTATGGAAACATAAATTCCGAAATTTTTAAAACAATTCTGGGTTGCGCTGCATACCCGCTTTTTAATAAATAACGAAACGACGCGCGCATGAAACCATTCCCGAAAATTCCCAAAATAGTTTTAAAATTCTCCGAATAATACGAACTTAATAAAATATAAATTTCATAATTTTTAAAGATTCCCATAATTAAATATGGATTTTAGCATTTAACACACTCAGAAAATCATTTAAAAATGAACAATTAACAAAATATTAATTTCTCAATTTTATAAAGTCCTAAAAATAATTATTGAAATTATAAAATTAGAAAACCAATTTTAAAAATAACCCAAATATTTATGGAATTAAAATTACAATAAAGTCACATTTACAAGTAAAATAAAATCACATAACTCATCAATAAATCACATAATTCCAATCCCACATATCAACAAATCATAATTAATTAAATAACAGTCAATAGCCGCTGCCAAAATCAATACATATCTTTTATTTATTTACTTAAACTTTAATTACACTTCCAAATATTAGAAATAAAATAAAAATACACGAGTCGTTATATTCTTTCCCCCTTAAAAAGATTCTGTCCCCAGAATCTAACTCAACTAAACAAATGAGGATATTTATCAAGCATGTCTGACTCTAATTCTCAAGTAGATTCTTCTACTCGAGGATTTCTCCACAAAACTTTTACTATAGGAATTGACTTATTCCTAAGGACTCGTTCCTTACGGTCTAGGATTTGAACCGGTTGTTCTACATAGGACAAATCTGGTTGAAGCTCAATCGGTTCATATTCTATAATTTGATTCGAATTAGGGACATAGGGCTTCAACATAGATACGTGGAACACATTATGAATGTGCTGCCACTGCGGTGGTAACGCTATCTCATAAGCGACCTTTCCCACTCTCTTCAAAACCTCAAAGGGTCCTATAAATCTAGGGCTAAGTTTACCCTTCTGACCAAATCGTACTAACCCTTTCCAAGGCGATACTTTTAGTAACACCAATGCTCCTATCTCAAAGTCCATGTCTTTCCTATGCAAATCTGCGTATTTTCTTTTTCTATCTTGAGCTGCTTCCAATCTTTTCTGAATCAAGACTATGGCATCTCTAGTCTGCTGAACCAACTCAGGGCCTAACATTTTCTTTTCTCCTACCTCATCCCAGTACAATGGTGATCTACACTTTCGTCTATACAAAGCTTCATAAGGTGGCATCCCTATACTGGCATGGTAGCTGTTATTATACGAGAACTCAATCAAAGGTAGGTGCTCGTCCCAATTACCCTTAAAATCTAGAACACAGACTCTCAACATATCCTCTATGGTCTAAATCATTCTCTCACTTTGGCCGTCCGTCTGAGGGTGATAGGCGGTGCTCATATTCAATTTCATTCCTAGGCACTCTTGGAATTTAGTCCAGAACCTGGAATTAAATCTAGGGTCTCGATCCGATACTATAGAAACTGGAATTCCATGTATGGTAACTATCTCATCCAAGTATAACTTCACTAGCCTTTCCAACGAATACCTCTCATTAATCGGAAGGAAATGCGCCGACTTAGTCAATCTATCAATGATTACCCAAATAGCATCATGATTCGCTCTCGTCTTTGGCAATCCCACTACAAAATCCATAGCAATGTCTTCCCATTTCCATTGAGGAATCTCCAGAGGTTGTAACAATCCACTCGGTCGTTGATGCTCTGCTTTCACCGTCTGACACACGTGACATTTACTTACCCAATTGGAAATATCCTTCTTCATTCCTGGCCACCAAAAATTTCTCTTCAAATCCTGGTACATCTTGGTACTACCAGGGTGAATAGAAAACCTAGAGTTATGTGCTTCCTGCAATACTTCGTTCTTCAACTCTGTTACATCAGGAATCCAAGCTCTGGATAAAAACCTATATAAACCTTGACTATCTTTTTGAGTACACAGCTCTTCTCCTGTCAAAGTATCCAACTCTTGTTCCATAACTCCTTCTTGACATCTTCTAATCTTTTCCATCAAGGCCGGCTGGAAAGTAATTTCATATAGTTGCTCTTGACTTCCGTTAGATACTTGAACTTGAATTTCCATTCTTTCCAAGTCTCGTGCCAATTCCTCAGCAATCTTAACCATATTCAATCTTTCCTTCCTACTTAAGGCATCAGCCACTACATTGGCTTTACCTGGGTGATAATTAATCGAAAAATCATAGTCCTTAATCAACTCCAACCATCTTCTCTGCCTCATGTTCAGATCTTTCTGCGTAAATATGTACTTCAGGCTCTTATGGTCTGTATAAATGTCGTATTTCTCGCCATACAAGTAGTGACGCCATAACTTTAAAGCAAATACTATAGCCGCCAATTCAAGGTCATGAACCGGATATTTTTACTCGTGAGGCTTTAGTTGTCTGGAGGCATAAGCAATCACTTTGTCATGCTGCATTAACACACAACCCAGTCCTTTGAAAGAAGCATCACTGTAGAATACAAAGTTTCCCGTCTCATCTGGTAATGCTAACACTGGAGCCGTCACTAGTCTTCGTTTTAACTCCTGGAAACTCTCTTCACACTTTTCCGTCCAAACGAACTTCTCCTTCTTCCTGGTCAACTTAGTTAGTGGGGATGTAATCTTCGAGAAATCTTTCACAAACCTTCGATAATATCCTGCTAATCCAAGAAAACTCCTTATTTCCGTTGGTGTTTTCGGTTGCTCCCATTTTGATACGGCTTCAATCTTTACCGGGTCTACTTTGATACCTTCTTTACTTATTACGTGACCAAGGAACTGTACTTCCGTCAGCCAAAACTCACACTTAGAAAACTTGGCATACAATTTCTTTTCTCTTAACTTTTGAAGGGCAATCTGCAGATGCACTGCGTGATCTTCTGGATTCTTCGAATATATGAGGATGTCATCAATAAATACAATAACAAATTTATCCAAATACTCCTTATATACCCTATTCATCAAATCCATGAAAGCTGCTGGCGCATTCGTCAATCCAAACGACATCACTAGAAACTCATAATGGCCATACCTTGTTCGAAATGCAGTTTTGGAAATATCTTCCGGCTTTATCTTCAGTTGGTGGTATCCAGATCTTAAATCAATCTTTGAGAAGTAACATGCGCCTTTAAGCTGATCAAACAAATCGTCGATTCGTGGCAATGGATACTTATTCTTTATTGTCAGCTTGTTCAACTCTCTATAATCAATGCACAATCTCATGCTTCCATCCTTTTTCTTCACAAATAACACTGGAGCACCCCACGGGGAAACACTGGGTCGAATAACTCCTTTATCCAATAATTCCTGAATATGCTTAGCCAATTCTTTTATTTCCATTGGGGCCATTCTGTATGGAGCCTTAGAAACTGGTTCGGCTCCAGGTACCAAATCAATGGAAAACTCTATCTCACGATCAGGTGGCAATCCTGGTAATTCTTCTGGAAAAACATCAGGGAATTCTCTTACTATAGGGATTCCATCCAAAATAGGGGTCTCTTTCTTCGTATCCACTACATGTGCCAAGTATGCTTCACATCCTTGTCTCAGCAATCTTTTTGCTTGCATCACTGAGAGAAACTTCCTATCTTGCCTCTGCCCTTGGTAACTGATCCTTCTATTATCTGAGGTGTACAGAACAACTCTCTTTTTCTTACAATCAATATTTTCCTTATATTGACACAACCAATCCATACCTAAAATAACATCAAAGTCTCCCAACTCGAAGGGTATTAAGTCAACAGGGAACATATACCCCAAAATCTCTAGGAAACAACTAGGACAAAATTGTCTTACAGGTACTTTATCTTTATTAGCCACTTCTATAGTTAGAGGTTCGTCTAAGTCTACTAACATCAATTGCATTTTATTCATACAATTCACGGATATAAAAGATTTGGACACTCCCAAATCAAACAAAACGTTAACAGGTACCGAATTTAGAGTAAGCGACCATATCAAAATCATGAACTGGAGACTTCTGGGTCATCTTAAAAGTCCTAGCTCTCGCAATACTGGTTGCTGGTCCTTGGGACACACTCTTTCCAACATTACCTTGAGTCACTGACTTATAATTCCTAGCTATATGTCCCACTTTACCGCAACTAAAACAAGTAACTCCTTGAATCTCAGACTTACACTCCGTGGAATAGTGACCTTTCTGTCCACACTTAAAATAATTAACATTCTCTCGGCACTGTCCACTGTGCTTTTTCCCACACGTCTTAAAATCAACCACTGGCTTACTCATCCTCGTCGGGGCAGAGTTAACTGATGTTGTACCGGGCTTAACTTGGGGAAAGTTCTGCCCTTTAAACTTTTTATTCTTATTCCTTCCAAACCAACGCTGAAACTTCCGACTCGCTATTCCTGATTCTGATCTAGCGGGTCCACTTTCAAATTTCCTTTTCTTCTCACCCTGCTCTTTTGCAGCCAATTTCTGATCACTTTCTATTACCAAGGCAGCCTGAACTACCGAAGTATATGTCTTGAGTTGTAAGGCTACAACTCTACTCCTTATTTCTGGCTTCAACCCTTGTTGAAACCGCTTCGCTCGTTGGGCTTCTGAACTCACATATTCCGGTGCTATACGGGCCAACTCCGTAAACTTCGCTTTATATTCCGTAACACTCCTATTTCCTTGTTTCAGCTCCAAAAATTCCATCTCCATTTGACTTTGGAGATAGGCTGGAAAGTACTTTTCCAAAAACAATTCCGTGAATCTGGTCCAGGGAACTGGACCTTCTCCTTCTAAGGCTCGCGTAGATTCCCACCAATAATTCGAATCATTCCTCAGAAAATAACTAGCATAATCAGTTTTTAAATCCTCACTCACCTTGGTGAGCGCAAACGCCTTTTCCATTTCCTTTAACCATATCCTGGCAGCGACAGGATCTACTTCTCCTTTAAACTCTGGAAGCTTCACTGCTTGAAAAGACTTAAAACTAACACCTTGAGTTGCCCCTCTCATCTCATGCTGCTGTTGGATTTGTAGTTGCTGCTGTTGGATTTGCTGTTGTTGTTGCTGTATGAGCTGCTGTTGCTGTTGTTGTTGCTGTTGCAATTATTGCTGCTGTTGCTGGAATTGTTGTTGTTGTTGGGCCAGCTGTACAGTCTGCTGACGCAACAAGTTCATCAAATCACTCATGGAAGGATCCTCAGCAGATCCGTTATTGGGCTGAGAATTTCTCTTTGGTGGCATCTCCTGAAACATAATAGTCATATTTAAGAAAATGGATTGCTCCAGCAGTTTATATTTATGCATCAGGAGAGCGTTGCCACTAAGACAATATTCTCATCCCCCATTATAATTGGATCTGTCCTGAGTGAATGATTATAGTCTAAAAATGCCAGCAACAGAAACAACAATAATAATAACAACAATAATAGCAACACACAATATATAAAAACTGAATAATAATATAAAGCAACTGAAATACAATAACCAACAGAATCCACCCAGTACAACTGAAAATCCAACTACAAAGAACCATCCGAATACACACCAAAATTAGCTGTCATAGCAGCCTGGCCTACTACAACCTATCACAACATAATATACATATACAAGGTAAACAACTGCAGAACTCCTAGAAGTCACTATGAGCTCTGGATCCCTCTACAACAGCTCTGTCTAGCCACTACCACTGCCACCAATGGAACCTAGCTCAAACACTAGCCAGTTCACTAAGTCCTGATACTGCACCGCTCTGAACTCTGAGCTAATGAAACGGTCAACAGACCTAGCCCTCCCTACAGCCATCTGGGTCAATGCTCTCACACAGGCTCGCACCTCAGGGGAAGGGGCAGAAATACCCTGAAATGGTGCAATAGGTACCTGGTCCAACTGGGCGGCAAACTTGGGACTCTGATCTCTGATAAAGGAAGTATTCACCACCCTATGGACATGATAAGGGATCGGTGAAGAAGTACCACTAGGGGCCATAGGAGGTACCGGAGGTCTCATCATGGAAGAACTGGGACCGCAGCCGGAAGGGAAATCCCTGACAGCCGACACAGACCTACGTACCCAACGGGGATGAGGACCAGATCTAGGGATGTTTCGAGGCACAAAAGAAGGGACTGGTGGAGGAGGCATAGGGGTCTCCTTGGTAACAGCATCAAGAGGTCTCTCAGAATCTGCGCTATCGGAATCAGAAGGATTCTCCCGAGATGGAGAGCTCGAAATCGCAATAGGCCACTGTCAACATAATAGTATACAGACAAGACACAACCAGGTCAAGGAAATTCTATCAAAACATTTAATAGATGCCAGGGTAACACCGTCGGAACCCTCGACTGACTCTAAAGGGTTGCTCCTCTATATGAGTTGCTGACTAACACTTAAAGACTCACGTTATCGCCTACTCGACACAATCCCTAACCTGAATCAGGGACTTGAACCTGTAGCTCTGATACCAACTGTGACGGCCTCAACCCCGGGGTCAGGAGTTGACGTCACTAAACACAATTGCCAAAAATATAAACAATAGAATTATTATTAAAATATACTAACTTGACCCCGAACCAAGATCCGATCCAGGTTCAAGTATAATTCAGGTTCTCATTATTACAAACTCTTTATTCAACATCTAAGACACACTAACTTTATTCAGCAACTCTTCAGACCTCATGGTCTGATACAAACTACCTCAGAGGAGCCAGGTCCAGTAGGGGCGGGAACACGGGTCGGTCTGACTGATCTTCTAGGCATCTGGGAAATATACATAACAGTTTGCAAGGGTAAGCATAATCGCTCAGCAGTACCAAATATGAATAACAGATTAAAAACTGGAATATAACAATAAACAGGAACAGAACTGTAATCATGCTATCAATATTTCATAATGAAAATTAAAGGTAACTGGATATTACTATTTAGCATGCTTTGTTGAAACATCATAGCAGTGTGCTGTATAATACCAGAGTCCAATTTTAGCATGCTAATCATTTTATAAAACCGCTGTATCAACCAATTATACTCTTATATAATTCACAAATCCCAATCAGATACATAGCGGATATGTGAAGACAACTGATCAGGCTATCAACACCAGACGGCTCTAACTGCCATCCCATTTACCTGTTCCGGAACTCAAAGACTAGCTAGGTCTCTGACCTGCTGGACTAATCGGTTTTATATGCGCGCAACCGAATTAGCCTCTTACGCTACCTCAATAGGCTTACTCTGGCCCCAATGTATCCCGTATCTGACCGTTTTATCCAGTTTTCAAAACACTTGTACCTATCTCATTTTCAAAATCATTTAATTAACCAGCAAACATATAAAATCCGTTTCGCAATTCATTTCATTTGAGACAGGTACCTTTCGAAGTTACTTTTCCCCAAAACAATTCGAAAACAATGATTTTATAACTACAGGGGATACGTAACTTAAAACATTTATGTTCCATTATGAGAATAAAACATTTAGCTATTCATATACACTGAACCATAAAAGAATGGTCAGGGGTACTTGCCTTGCAACGCTTTACAAACCCTAAATAGCTTTCACGCTGACTTTGATCCTGGAACAACTCGACTGGGATCTACAATTAAAGAATACCCTAATTAGTTATACCGACATGCTTGATATCCTCAAATCCTAATAACCCAAATCCGACAACCCGACTTGTATTATTATTATACACATAATCAAGTAATCACATCTCTCGACATAAATACGGGTAACACGTAAAATATAATTATGTACGATTACAAATATATTTTTAGAAAATTTTGGCAGCAACTTCTTTATTTATAAGACTACCCATCGATTATAATCGACGTCAACAATTCTCAACAATCCACAACATTATTCCACCATTTATATAACGTACATCCCAACACCAATCAAAATTACTTATTTAAATCCAAACATATTTTACATAATTATTTTATTTTATTTATTTATAGAATTTAGGACTCAGAACATCGTCATCACCGTCCACCGTCCGCTCGTAGCGAGTCATCGCGGTACGATGACAAAATTTCCGGGGTACCCGATAATTCGGATTCCAACCAAAAATGTTTAAAATTATTTTTACTGCACGGTATTTTATTTCATAAAATCAGTCAACAAAAATCCCTACAATAACACAAATTAATTCATATTAAACCAACTGCACAATAATTAAGCCCATAATTAGAGCCCACTACTAAACCCAACTCCCAGTCCCAATAATAGGCCCAACAGAATCCAACACAATCGAGCCCAACAGAATCCAACACAGGGAAACAGCACATCACAGGACCAACACGACCACAGCACACACGGGCCGCGGCTCGCGCGCACACACCACAAAAAATACACACAACTCACACACACAACACACACAACACCACACAACACACACACAATCACACACAATCACACACAATCGCCTACCACCGCCACCAACCGGAAAAACCGGCGGCAACAGCGGCCAGAGAAAGGAAGAGAGAGCGATGGAATACAAGAAAACATATAACATAGTTATTACCGAGAGGAGGTGGAAGCAAGCGAAGAAAGAAGAAAATGAAAAAGGAACCAAGAAACGAGAGAGAGAAGAGAGCAACAGGGAGAGAGACAATAGAGAGATGATGTTTTAATCTCCCTAAAGCCAACTGCTGACACGTATTTGTCAATTGGATACGTGTCAATTTCTTTTATAAGATTTTGACACGTATCCCAAATATACCCGGGAACTGAATTTTTGCCCCGAAAACTAAATTTAGCGAACCAAGCCACCCTTAAAATAATTTCGACAAATTGCCAAAATAAAAGGGAAAATAATATAAATATCCCGAAGTTATGGAAACATAAATTCCGAAATTTTTAAAACAATTCTAGGTTGCGTTGCATACCCGCTTTTTAATAAATAACGAAATGATGCGCGCATGAAACGATTCCCGAAAATTCCCAAAATAGTTTTAAAATTCTCCGAATAATACGAACTTAATAAAATATAAATTTCATAATTTTTAAAGATTCCCATAATTAAATATGGATTTTGGCATTTAACACACTCAGAAAATCATTTAAAAATGAATAATTAACAAAATATTAATTTCTCAATTTTATAAAGTCCTAAAAATAATTATTGAAATTATAAAATTAGAAAACCAATTTTAAAAACAACCCAAATATTTATGGAATTAAAATTACAATAAAGTCACCTTTACAAGTAAAATAAAATCACATAACTAATCAATAAATCACATAATTCCAATCCCACATATCAACAAATCATAATTAATTAAATAAAAATCAATAACCGCTGCCAAAATCAATACACATCTTTTATTTATTTACTTAAACTTTTACTACACTTCCAAATATTAGAAATAAAATAAAAATACACGAGTCGTTATATACCTTGTCATCAAGATCCGGGACTTTTAAAGCTTCCTTTGTGAAACGATTCAGGTAGTCTCTTAAAGATTCCTTCGCTCCCTACACAATGCTCATGAGGAATGCTGAACTTTTCTCATACACTCTCCCACTGATAAATTGCTTAATAAAATCCTGACTTAATTCTATGAAGGACCTAATAGAGTTTGGGGGTAAACGACTATACCACCTTTGAGCCATACCCGACAGGGTTTGAGGAAAGGCCCGACACTTAATAGCGTCGTTCACGGGCTGTAGCAAAAGTACGTTGGAGAATGTCCTAACATGATTGGCGGGATCTTCAGTGCCATCATAAGCTTTAATAGTGGGCATCTTGAACTTCCTTGAGATATGGGCATTCATTATTTCTTCGATGAATGGTGGGGTAGGATCATCAGGATCTCCAAGGGGAAGAAGATTGCTTGGATCAGCCCTTGGGACAACAGCCCTTCTCTGTATCGGACCATCCAAGTCTATGATAGAGGGAGGATTCCTCCTCCTCGGGGGTAATGGGGGTTTGGTGTTCTGGTGTGACTCCAAGTCGCGCTTCAGCCTTTAAATCTCAGCCTCATGAGCCCTAATCCTTTCCTGCACTTCTTGGGAATTCGTCCCTTGGGTGCTCCTAGGACGTTGGCGACCATCAGCCATCGGCTCTTTGCCAGCACGCCTCCTTCTTGGGGCCACTTCATCATCTGAAGATTCGGAGTCTCTCTCAGTATAAGGACCAGAAAATTCCTGATCCTCAGGGATTGGAGCCAAACCTTGTATATAGGGGGCGATCGCCCTCGTGCTTCACTCCGCCCAGCATGTCCGCTTCCTCCAACCTCGGGGTAAAGGGCATCCCATATGACGGGTTAGTAGTCACAATAGTTGAATACTCATATCCAATGGGTCGAGAATTCACAGGTGCATGTAGTTGTTGAACTTGGGGATTCGTACCTTGAGTAGCCGAGGGAATCGTCCCTGGTGGCTGAGGTTCAGTTGCCCCTATCTGGGCTTCTCCTTGCGTGGCTGCATAAGTTGAATGAGGAGGTACCTACACGGTTGACGAAATCACTTGGGTTGTCCCCGTTGGTGTTCCTCCTTCAAGGGCTCTAACTGTTCTCCGTGTTCTCATCATGGTTGTTGTTGTGCTTTTCCACAGATGGCGCAAAATTTTATGGATTAAAAACTAAGGTATATAATTGTTGTATTTATTACTAAGGAACGTGAGCTTCGAGGCTCGATTTGACTGCTCTTGTGTTTCGTGACTCAATCGGCCTTAACAAGATGCCTACTTACCTTGCTGATTGCCAAGGATCAAGTCAAAAAACATAGTTCTGATTTGTGGGGTGAGGCCCCTTATATAGATGTTGGGGGTCCTTGAATTGGACTTGGTATAGGAGACTTGGTAGTCCAGTCTCAGAATTAGAATGGACTTTGGAGTCCTAAGTGGTAGGTGAAAGGAATATGTCCTAAGTCCAATCATGTATTAGGATTTAGGAATAACTTTTATGTAATCTGTTTTGATTTCATTGATATTAATAAAAGACTTGTTTTGTTTTTATTACGGGCTCTAACTATTTAAGTGTTTAAATAAGATATACCATAGTTTAAAGTAAAGCTTTTTATGGATTATGATGAGATCATAATAGTGAGACCTAAAAGATGATAACTCTAAACTTAAATAGTTCCTGGTCGTAGGATTACTAACTGGTAATTAATAATCCGCAGAGATCGGTACATACTATGCTTGCTTCATTATGAAGGATGTCTGTTCTCATAGACATTTGTGTGGTGACACTATAGCTAGTATGTAGGTGCTTATTATAGAATAAGTTCACTGAACATGACTCGCACAGCTGAACAACTGATGGAGTTCACTCACGTGTCAGCAGTTGTTCACATAGTGATAGTTGTACAAGTAACCTTAGTGTAATAACCCCAATTTTTGGAATCTTTGAAACACTGATGAATAGTGATTTTGCTGATTATGCTGATTAAGAAAACTTTTCATGCCACACTATGTATGAGTTCTTTTATTGATATTCTGAGATCTTATTAGTACTCCATATGGTATATAAGTGTATGTAAAGATCGTCAGAATCCAAATTCGAACACTTTGATTTTTCCCGAAAATCCACCAGATACCGAAAGAATTGAGTATAAGGTAACATGATTAAAAGGATTTAAATTCAAGGATTATAAGAGAGGACCATAAAAGGAATATGAAATATTGAGAAAGGTTTAGGGGAACCCAAGTAATGAGATCCCGGATATGATCCCTCAAACGATCAACGAGAATGAACAATAAACGAGTCGTAAAATAATTAAACGACTAAGTAATGCAAGAAGCAAGGAGGAGGGTCAATTAGTGCAAGATTAATGCACTTAGTTAACATCTTAATATAAGGATTAAGCTTAAAAAGATGCTCCCGCCAGAAGGATGAGACAAGTGGCAAGGATTATGTAAGCTTGATGACATCACCATGCTTATGTCACTTTCCACTAATTTAAACAAAACAACTAGTCAAGTAAATATCCTAAAATCATTTCATTTCCACCATAAGTTCAAGTCAACACAAGCTCTCATCTTCCTCCCCCATTTCCATTGCTCTCGGCCAAAACAGAACCAGCACATTAAAACTGCTGTATCTCCTTCATTTCTCACTCAAATGTTGTTTTCTATATCTCGTTGGAAAGGTATTGAGATGGCCTACAACTCTTGTTCACAAGTCTCATCCAAATAAGCATGGTAAGACCCTAAGTTTTACAGTTCTTTCAATCAGACTTTTAGAAATTTCAAAGCCTAACTTTGTGTTCTTGATTTCTTTGGAAAGATTAAGCTTGTAGGAGGCTCCCTAAGGCTTCCTAGCAACTTACCACCTCCCAAGGAAGGTATAAACTTCAAACCCTATCCTTTACTTTGATTATTAGTGATTTTGATGGTTGGTTTTCTAAATGAGAAGCATGACCTTTGATTATTAGTAGTTTGATTTGGATTTGGAGTGATTTGGTGAATGAATCTTGTTAAAGTTAATAAAACTTGATTGTGGTTGGTTGAGATGAAGAATCTGAAGAATAAGGACTGGTATAGTATTATTTAGTTGAGGTTTTGATGTGTTAATGATTGTGGGTTGTTTGGTGAGGTTTTGGTGTAGTGAGAAACTTGGAAAACTCGTAAATATAGCCGTCGTAATGCCCATTTTTATTCAACTGGTTGTTCTTAGTGTTAAGGACAGAAAACTCAAAAAACAATCTGTAACATTGCCATGTTTAGCTAGAGCGTGTCGTAAGCTTCGTTTTGATATGTGGATCACTTGGTTCCGATGTACGGTTTAGGAGAAACGACCGTTTTAAGTAACGTCATTTCGCGAACGAACCATTACCCCTCGCCTTATTTTGAAACCTTGCTTAAGGCCCTTAAATGACTAATTGGAGTATGAAACAATTATGTAAAGTGTATTAGGCAGTTGGTAGGGTACTCGCGAAAGAATCGCCTTAAAATTCTTAATGGTTAATTTATTAAAAATGGTGGAGCCAAGGGTACTCGAACGACTTATGTGATTCGTTAAGCGTAGAAGTGACCATAAGCAAACGTTAGGGTTCAATTGGTTAAAGTCTAGTTTCTTAAGTGACCGTGGTTTAATTCCGACTTATGTTGTTGTTCATAGGTTATCGGACCCACTCTAAGCTTAAGTCTAACCGGGAACACTCAGGCAAGTTTTCTACCCGTTATACTGTTGTTGTGATGTATATATGTATATGCATTATCTTGTGATAAGTGCATGATTGTTATTAGAAAATCTTGCGATATATTGGAGCATGTGATATGATATTTATATGCATGCTTGTTTCGTAATCTTGATATCTAATTGTTGATTGAAAGCTTATAAGTTGCATAATACCTATGCTAGAGATAAGCAGTAGTTGCGTATACCCTTAGTATAGGGGACCCAAAGGTGAACATATTGCTAAACCGGGAGTCGATATTTCCGAGTATAATATATATATATATATATATATATATATATATATAGATATAGTTTTCAAAACTATTAATCGAATAAGGTATATTCGATAACTTTATTTTAATTAATGAATATTAGTTTGAATATTCATTCGAGGACTTATGACTCCGTTTATTTTATTTAATGAATATTATGTTGAATATTCATTCGAGGACTTATGACTCCGTTTATTTTATTTAATGAATATTATTTTGAATATTCATTCGAGGACTTATGACTCCGTTTATTTTATTTAATAAATATTATTTAGAATATTCATTTGAGGACTTATGACTCCGCTTATTTACTAAATAATATTCTTTATTTTATTAAAGAATAATGTTTCGATAATCAAACTTATTTTCGATTATTCAAATAAAGATCATACTTTCGTATAAGTATATCTTTGGTTATTAATATTCATTTCAAGTATGAGTTTTAAAACTTTTACTTCAATTATTTTTATAAGGATTATCCTTATGGGAATATTATTTAAATAATAATATTCAGATATTTTCTAATATATCGGGACTGATTTATTTCATTAAATCAGCATTACTCCAAACATTCTTAAAAATGTTTTCGAGTCTTCAAAATGATTTTAAAAGTTAGAACGGATCCCAAAAACTCGTTTCCAGATTTGAGATCTTCCTTTCGAAGGAGACTTGAATATTCGCTCAAAAATCTTAGGGATTCGGCTCTGTGGTGTATTTTATATTCACAACGAGGTTGCTGTTTTGAGAAAACAATTTGATTACTTGCCCAATGTTCGGGAAGTAAGTCCATCTAATTGAGTCGGCATAAGCGACAGGCCAGGGTACGGTCTATGAAGGTGTAAGAGGCTAGGTGACAGTCTATCCACGCGTGAGTGGCCGGGTAACGGTCTAGCGCGAGGTCCTAATGCGGCCAGGATGATGACCGGCGAGGAATTCATCCATCTACAGTAGAAAAGGTTACTTATTGGTATCTTTGCCTGATCAGCAAGATATCAGGTTTATGCCAAAATTTTCTTCTTTCCAAATTCATTGGATATTACAACTCTGTTCATACTTTACATGACAGAGGTTTTCAGGAAATGTATGAGAGATATATATGGATATATATATATCGGGACTTAATGAAGTATCTCGTAACTTCATTTATTTTGAATGATATTTCAAATATTGAATCTATTCAAATCTTATCTTGTAGTCTCATCTATGTGATGAACTTTTGAAACTGATTATACCTTGAACG
The DNA here is from genome assembly GCF_009905375.1 of Apium graveolens. Lineage (NCBI taxonomy): Eukaryota > Viridiplantae > Streptophyta > Magnoliopsida > Apiales > Apiaceae > Apium > Apium graveolens. The sequence continues at coordinate 132,774,194 of NC_133654.1, forward strand.
GTGGTAGTTCAAGTAGTATTCGGAAAAGATATAAGTATATTGGAGTATCTTGTAACTTCATCTTTTTAACTTATATCTGGTTAATGATTATCTTATGCATGACAAAGATTTTCACAAAAACGTTGAGACGAGGTTAGATATATGAGATCACCTTGCAACGATATTTTTATTCAGTTATAAACTGGAACTCTGTGTATATTATGCATGGAAGAGGACTTCCAAGATTTTGAAAAGTATATATATACTTATATACTGAATATTTTGCGATTTGGTCGTGTTAAGATATCAAACTTGGTTCATATCTGCTTAACCAAGACTTTCATGAGTACTATGAGAATACTCATATATTGTTAATCATTATACATATTATTTCGGTGGGCTTGTTGCTCACCCTTGCTTTCTTCTTTCATCACACAACAACAGATAGACAAGATGAACATGACCAAGCTCCCAATTCGTGAGCAGATAGGAAACGTTCTGCAATTTCCTGTAGGTGTTGATGCCGTTGTAGCTGAGATAGGAACTACCAATAGGCTAGGCTTTCAACTATTGATGTACCAGACTTATGTATATTATGAATTGTAATAATGGCAAGGAATATGTAAATTTATTCAGAAACCCTTTTGAGGTGTAATGACTTATAATTGTGGAATAAAATGACTTGTGTTATTTTTGGTATTCATCTCTGAGACTATAACTTGTGGTGTGTGTGTGTATATTTTTGGGTCACAGTACGCAGTAGTTGGTTGATTGTTAAGATTAAGTATTATTAAGGGAAATGGAACTCGTGACAACTCGAATCCCCGACCCCGGATTTGGGGGTGTTACAAAAATGGTATCAGAGCTAAGCATTATAAATCTCAGAGATGATGTGACATTAAAATAATAAGTTCACTAAGATAATAAGAACTCTTGCCAAGTTCATAGTCGGACTACCTAACGTAGTACTGACAGTTAAAACCCTTATGGGAACCCTTATAAATATCGTGATTGGAGCGTAGTTCGTTATCGTATATGGTAGCGGGACTCTGAACCCTGAGGTTGAGGAGCAACAGTGCGATGATGTTTTATTACTTATTGGAGATCAGATTGTGGATCCGATAGAGCGTCCTAACAAGGGACCGGATGATGTTCATATTGAGGATGTAGCGGTTGAGGATGTTGTCCTAGAAGGGATAGTTGCTGAGGAAGATCCCATGGAGGATCCTGACAAGAATGAATAAAGGACCACTGATGAATTGATGACCATGGTTAGGTCGGCTACCAGAGGTAGGATTGGTCGATCACTACCGGAGGTTCGTTCAAGTTTGTAAAGATAGTAGCCCCTTTAACGCCGCTTACTTGTAAGACTGAGAGGTTCGAATGGACAGAGAAATGCGAGAACAGCTTTTAAGAACTAAAGTGAAGGTTGGTGACGGCCCTTATTTTGGCGTTGCCGGATGGAAAAGGAGATTTTGTGATGTGTAGTGACGCTTCGTATAAGGAATTAGGGTGCTTCTTATACAGCACAGCAAGGTAATCGAGTACGCATCAAGAAAATTAAGGGAATATAAAATTCGATGTCCCCACCCATGAGCTTGGGCTCGTGGCAATAGTTTTTCCCTAAAGATTGGAGGCACTACTTGTATAGAGAGAAGTGCGAGATTTACATAAGCCATAAGTGCTATAGTGCATTTTCACGCAGAAAGAGCTCAACATGCGCCAGAAGAGGTGGTTAGAGCTAATCAAGGATTATGATTATGAGATTATTTGTCATCCAGGGAAAGCCAAAATGGTGGCTAAATGCCCTTAGTATAAAGGAAAGACTCAAGATGAAAATGTCTTTGGGAGAATTGATAAGAGATTTTGAGAAAATGGAAATAGAAGTGAAGGTAACCGGAGCTGGTACCGAAAAGCTGTTTGAGATTGCAATACAACCCGAATTATTGGAAAAGATCATATTGTGCCAAGAAAAAGTGATGAATGAAGGCAGAGAGCCAACAAATAGAGAAGAGATTAATACCGAGAAAGATGATAAGGGAATAATGAGGTATTCCTACAGAATTTGGGTTCCAAACGTTCAAGAGCTTAAGGACGAGATCTTAGATGAAAGCCATAGTTCGAGGAATAAGATTTAGGGCAAACCCTGAATATGATAGTCAGGGAGGTCGCCATCAAGAAAGAAAGAACCCATAACATAATGAACTGGAAAACAAGGATTTTAACGTATAAGATAACCCTGATTATGGGAGAAGGATGAAACATTTCATACTGAGAAAATAGAAGTCGAGCAAGATAGGGAGAACCGGGATGGTACTCCTATGGGGAAATTCCTGGACCTGCCTTAACAAAAATTATACTTTTATTCCCAAACACCATCCTAAGGAAACAATGCGGTGGGAAATTCTTTCAGGACCTTTAAGTCACTAAGCTCTCAGAGTTCCAAGGAACAAGCTGACCTAGCCGAGGCAAGAGCTTGGCCAAAAGAAATAGATGAATGATTTTATATTCTAAATGATTGATGAAGCGCAACAGACTTTTTTTGTCACTTACCTTCCTAAGAGAGAGGCCACTCACTGGTGAAAGGCGAAGAATGACACGGGGCCAGAGGTTATAATAAACCGATTAAAGTTCAGTCAATTGTTTTCGGGAAAGTACTTCCCAAGGTTATAGAGATAGTGTAAAAGCTTTAGAGCCAGAACAAAGGCGGACGAGTATGATGAGTTATGAATCTAAGTTGTAATAGTTGGCAAGATTCATCCTGAGGACACGAATCCCAGAATGACTTGATGTTTGAAGTAAATGATTAGTGGGTTCATGAAATGATTGTAAGAGAAAGGAAAATAAAAAGAAACTGAAGTGGAAAGGAATATAAAGGAAATAGAGTTTGAGGAATGATAAGGGAGTTAGGTATGAGGAAACTCTAAAGACTCATAGTAATAGAAATAGAAAAGTATATGATCATCAGGATGAGGGTGATTCACCATGAGTTAAAGTTGACGGTTGAAGGCATAAGAGATACATATATTTTATCCCCTTTAAGTTGGGAAGATTCGAGGAAACCTTGAGATAGTTCGAAGGATAAATAATGAGACGCGGATAGACTGAGGAGACAAGAAAGTAAGAAATTAGGAAAATTGGATGAAGGAAGTGACCTTCAAGAATGTGAAGTGTAAGTAACGCATGTGAATTGATACCCAAAAAGGGAGACACCAAGTATAGTAGATATCTCAACATTGAGATGACTGTTGAGATAAACAACAAAAGTAAATGAGGATTTAGTAAAAAAAAGAAGTTCACGTTGAACACGACCAATATCTTCTAGAACATCCCTGTTATCATTACTGAATCAGGCAAGAAAAGTAGATAACCGTTGTTATCTTTTGGAGGCCATATTGATTGACCTCATTTTGAATACAGATGTTATTGTGAAATTAGGCATATACTATCGAGATGGGAATGATTGAATAAGATACCCTTATCAGGGATATATGACTTGATTTATCCATGTAAGGATGCAAGTACCTTTTTAAAAGGTGGAATTAAGGACATAACCTCAATAGCTTGAGATGAACCATGGGGGATGCATAAAGGATGGCATTTCACCCTTAATAGGGACATTATGAGTTTGGGTAGTATGGAACGAAGGACTAAGGTAATAACAACCTTTAAAGATCAATAGAGAAATTTTTCAGAAGTACATAGACAATGGTTCTAGTATTAGTAAATGGTATTTTGATATACCTTGTATCTAGGGAATACAGGAGGAACGATTCAAGGATAACCTTAGAGGTTTTACAAGGAAAAAGGTAATATTCAAAGTTCTCAAGAATAGAAATTTTGATAAGGAAATGTGACGTAATTATAATAATGCCAGGTGGGCATGAACCATAAGAAAGTATAGATCGACCCAATGAAGGTCGAGATTGGTGAAAACAAGTAGGACCCAAGATAAGAGACGTCTGAAGTATGATCGAGAGTTAGTCGTGACAATGTTAACCTCAAAAAAAAAAGACCGAGGCAATAACTTATGGAAAAAATGGTGATATATTTTTTTACCAAAGCGTAAGGAAGAGCATTTTCATACAAGCAGTGATTGGAAATGAGGTAGAAAATTTAGTTGAAGGTCATTTAAAAGACATTGATTGTAAGGAAATTTTACTATCAGGAAAGGCCAAGGAGGTGGCCGACACTTTAAATGTAAGAGGATAGTTATAGGCGCTCGTGTCAGAGGAATACAGTGATGATGGTTGAAGCTGTGAAGGTTGTATTATGGTTTGGAAGATTGACATTCCTTTTGATGATTGTGCGATACTCAACCGTAATAGTAGTTTGGTAAAGATTTAATTCATGTAATTGTTGTGAGCGGACTATCTATCTTAGAAGGTCCTATCTTGAGAATAAGCCAGGACCATGTTTTAAAAAGGACGAAATGAACCTTTGAGCTTCATGTCTCCTAATATAGACATATGATTAAGAATGGTATTAACCTGTTATCGTTGCTTTTATTGAAACTCTTCTGTAATTTTATCAGCTTCATGGCATATGTACACCAAGTTCAGGAGTGTTCTTCATGAATCATGGAATGGCGATTATGTTTCCTCTCTAGATGATTTTGGTACGGCAGGAACGGACTCCGTATGGTTATCTATTAAGACTTCATGGAAAATGAATGACTACAGTAGGTCAACGGTGGACCATAGTAATGCAGGAATGATTCTATGAGTAATGAGCCGATTACTTACAACCGTGAGAGTTGTATTGAAATGGATGTTGAGATTGAGTACCACTAATCGGGTCGTGGTGGTGTATAAGTTATCATTGATAGACTAATTAAGTAGATTATCTACCTATTGAATACTTATTCCTTCTTATCAATAGAGAGTCGTATTACTATACGAGGAAGGTTGCGGTGCAAGCATAGAATTCTAGTAATGATGATGTCTAGAATGAGATCCCAGATTCGATTTTTGATGTCGAGGGAGTTTCAAAGGTGATTGTGTATAAGCTCGAGGAAGAGCATGGGTCCATAGAATGATGGACAGAATAGAAAAAATATTTAAGCATGTGAAATGCGATACGATAATACTGGATATTGATATAGATACATATGTTTTGTTCTCCTATGACAAACCTCTATAGTTCAGAGGTAGATTCCAAGCCAGATATTTGTGGCAGTATTTTTTTCATATACAATTCTCTTCAATTCATTCTTTTCTCTTCTTTTCATTTCATGTAAGCTGAGAAGAACAACCCTTCCAGAAGGGGAGGTATTGCCGAATGACTTTCTATCTGTGTGATAGAAGCCTAGTAGGATACCACATGTTGTTTAATTGCTTGTCAAGTACTAAAGGCTGGCCACCTTCTGTACTAACTATGCAATAGAACAAGTGTTCATGATCATAGTGATCTCACAATAAAATCTTTTACTTCTATACGATAGATCAAGCTTTCGAAGATGGAAGCAGCTAAAGGAAGTAGTACCAGTGCGGTGGTATTCCGAATCTAACGCGTTCATGATACTAAGGTTGACGCGGTTATTAAAAGGTTATAGAATACTAACGAGCAAAAGTGTAACCAGTATAGTATTATGTACGGAAGATAGTAACGATTACGAACTGGAAAAGAATGAGTATTGAGAAACAAAAGCTATAATGTTAGAAGCTATAATGAGAGTCTGTGCAATAGACTTGAAAGAATTTGGAATGGTCACTTAGCATGGATTGAGTTTTCTTACGATAATAGATCGTATGTCAGTATCGAGATATCGCCTTATGAGATCCTTGAGGGAAGACAATGTCGATCTCACTTATGTTAGGATGAAGTTGTAGAGCGCAAGATGCTCGGACCCGCAGTAGTCCAAAGGACTAAGGATATAATAGATCTAATCAGAGGACGGCCGGTAGTAGCCCAAGATGGACATAAGAAGTATGCTGATTTGACTCGAAAGGACAAAGAGTATTATGAAATAGGGGACCTGGTGATGTTAAAGGTATCCCTTGGAAAGGATTAATGAGGTTCGGAAAGAAAGGAAAGCTAAGTCTACAATTTGTTGGACCCTTGGATATATTAAGACGTATTGGGAAGTTAGCATATGAGCTAGCCCTACCCCCGAACATGTAGCAAGTTCATAACATGTTCCACGTATCAATATTAAGAAAGTGTAATTCGGATGCCAGACAAATAGGGGCGTATGAGCGCATAGACATGCAACCAGACGTAACCTATATGGAGCAACCAGGAAGGGTTATAGATTGAAAAGGAACAAGTGCTTAGGAGAAGGGTTATCAAACTAGTCAGAGTTGGTGGTAGAACCACAATGTGGGAAAATTGTCTTGAGAGTTAGAAAGTGCAATGCTAAGAAAGTATCCCTATTCATTTTCTATCTCATTCCGGGACGGAATCCTTTTAAGGAGGGGAGACTGTAATAACCCCAATTTTTGGAATCTTTGAAACACTGATGAATAGTGATTTTGCTGATTATGCTGATTAAGAAAACTTTTCATGCCATACTATGTATGAGTTCTTTTATTGATATTCTGAGATCTTATTAGTACTCCATATGGTATATAAGTGTATGTAAAGATCGTCAGAATCCAAATTCGAACACTTTGATTTTTCCCGAAAATCCACCAGATACCGAATGAATTGAGTATAAGGTAACATGATTAAAAGGATTTAAATTCAAGGATTATAAGAGAGGACCATAAAAGGAATATGAAATATTAAGAAAGGTTTAGGGGAACCCAAGTAATGAGATCCCGGATATGATCCCTCAAACGATCAACGAGAATGAACAATAAACGAGTCGTAAAATAATTAAATGACTAAGTAATGCAAGAAGCAAGGAGGAGGGTCAATTAGTGCAAGATTAATGCACTTAGTTAACATCTTAATATAAGGATTAAGCTTAAAAAGATGCTCCCGCCAGAAGGATGAGACAAGTGGCAAGGATTATGTAAGCTTGATGACATCACCATGCTGTGACCCCACACTAACACACACCACAACCCGTTATAGTCTCAGAGATGAAATTGAAATAAGTACAAGTCTTTGAATCCACAATTTAAAAGTTATTACAACCCAAAATGATTACTTAATAAGTTTACAATTAATTGCCATTATCTGCCACAAGTTATAATTATACATAATTGATTCTCAAAAGTAGATGGTCTGATCTACAAATAGATCTACCTCTGCAGCTATAGCAGCTACAACATCAACGGGAAGACGCGGGACGCTTCCCACGCGCTTGCGCTGGGTCTGCTGGAGTCTGGCAATCTTTCCTAACTGTTGTTGTGTGATGAAGAAATAAAGCAAGAGTGAGCCTTACAGCTCGCAAGATAATATATAGTGATAACAATAATACAAGTATCTAAATGGATACTTACTAGAATCTTTTATCATATGTAAGATAATTACTTACTAGATATAAGTAAAATCAAGGGATGAAGTTACCAAATACTTCACTATACTTATATCAATTATAAAGTTACTTGAACTACCACTGTTCAAAGTATAACGAGCTTTCAACAGTTCATCACATAGATGAGACTACAAGACAGATTTGAATAGATTAAATCTTTGAAGTAGTATTGAAGGAAATGAAGTTATGATATACTTCATTAAGTTCCGATATATATATCCACATATACATCTTCTTTATACAGTCCCTGAAAACCTCTGTCATGTAAAGTATGAACAGAGTTTGTAACATCCAATGAATTTTTGGGAGGGAAAAAGAATTGTGGCATAAACCTGATATCTTGCTGATCAGGCAAAGATACCAATAAGTAACCTTTTCTACTAGTAGATGGACGAATTCCCCACTGGTCATCACCCTGGTCGCAATAGGACCTTATGCTGGACTGCCACTCAGCCACTTATGCATTTGATGGACTCCCACTGAGCCACTTACACTATCATGGACGCCCACTGAGCCCATGTTGCTTATGCCGACTCGATAGATGGACTTACTTCCCGAACGTTGGGTAAGTAATCAATTCATTTACCAAAACTGCAACCTTGTTGCGAATATAAAATACACCATAGAGCTGGATCCCTCAGGTTTTGAGCGAGTATTTAAATCCCCTTTTTAAAAGGAAGATCTTAAATATAAAAATGAGTTTTGGGATCCGCTCTAACTTTTAAAAATCATTTTGAAGACTCGAAAACACTTTAAAGAGTGTTTGGAGTAATGTCGATTTAATGAAGTAAATCAGTCCCAATATATTTAGAAAATGTCTGAATATTATTATTTAAATAATATTCCCATAAAGAATAATCTTTATACAAATAATTGAAGTAGAAGTTGTAAGACTTATACTTGAAATGAGTATTAAATAATCAAAGATATACTTATACGAAAGTACTATCTTTATTTGAATAATCGAAAATAAGTTTGATTATCGAAACATTATTCTTTAATAAAATAAAGAATATTATTAAATAACAAGCGGAGTCATAATATCTTGAATGAATATTATAAATAATATTCATTAAATAAAATAACGGAGTCATACATCCTCAAATGAATATTCAATTAATAATCATTAATAATATAACTGAGTCAAAAGCCCTCGAATGAATATTCGAAATAATATTCAATAATAAAATAAAGGAGTCATAAGTCCTCGGATGAATATTTGAAATAATATTCAATAAATAATATAAAGTTATCGAATAAACCTTATTCGATTAATAGTTTTGAAAACTATTCATATATATATATATATATTACACTCGGGAGCCTCGCCTCCCGGTTTTAGAAAAAGTTCACCTTTTGATCCCCTATACTAAGGGTAAACTCAAATACCGCTTATCTCTAGCATAGGTATTATGCAACTATAAGCATTGAACCAACAGATATATATGGCAAGAATACGAAACAGGCATGCATATATATATCATATCAGCATGCTTCAATATATCGCACATTTGCTAATTAACCAACATGCATCTATCGCAAGATAATGCATATACACATATACATCACAACAACAGTATAACGGATAGAAAACTTGCCTGAGCGACTGGGGGTGATAAAAGGCTCGGGACGAGTCTGATAACCTATAAACAACAAGTAAGTTGGAATTAAACCAAAGTCACTCGTAAATCTATACTTTAACTAACTTAGACTCTAACGCTTGTTTTGCGCTTACTGGTTCTCTTAAGTCACTCGAGTACCCTTGGCTCCACCATTTTTAATAAATTAACCATTACGAGTTTTAAGGCGATTCTTTTGCGGGTGTCTTACCAACTGCCTAACACACTTACCATAATTGTTTCATACACTAATTAACCCTTTTTGGTCTTTAACCTATGTTTCAAAGTAAGGCGAGGGGAAAAGTTTCGTTCGCGAAACGCCGTTACTTGAAACGGTCGTTTCTCCTAAACCGTGCATCGGAATCGAACGAACTACATATCAAAACGAAGCTCGTAACATGAGATATCTAAAAATGGCAATGGTCAAAATCTAGCAGGGGGTTCTCGGGTCCTAATGTTATGAACAAAAGCAGTCTAAAGTAAATCGGACATTACGACGGCTATGTTTACGCGATTTCCCAATTTTAAACCATTCAAAAACCATCACAATTCAACCTCAACCCATTCATACAACCAAAGTACATCCTTATCTCATCATAGCAGCCCCAATTAACTCAATATTAACATTTATACTTATGCCTAAGTTTGAATTTAACTATACTTAAGTTCTTTTAATCAAAACAACAAAATTTACCATTCCATTTCACTACCACTCCAACCCAAACTCTAAACCACAAGCATTAAGCTACTATATCACCATAATAATCAAAATCATCCTATTATACATAGGAATCTAGGGTTTGGAGATGATATACCTTCCTTGAAGTGGTGGGAGTAGCTAGGAAGCTTTAAGAAGCTTTGAGAAGTCTTATGAATGCTTGGATCTTAAAGGAAAACAAGAAAAAATTCAAGTTAAAACCTTGAAAACCCTATTCATTGTCTTCTTCATTGATTTATTGAAGAAGATTGAGAATGAATGGGGTGCTTAAACTCATGATATAGCCATAACTATGCATAAGGATGATTAGGGAATTATCTTACCAATTTAGGAGGCTTGGATCTTGGATTTTGAAAATTCTTGCCTTTGAAATAGTAAAAAGCCGAGAGCAAGCTTTTGTTGAAGAGAAAGAAATGATTTTGTGTTTTGATGAAAATGATTTGCTTGGCTTGGTTGATTTGGTTTTGTTTTTGATTTAGTTAATTACCTTTTTAACCTTGGACTTTGTGTGGTTCTCATTCAACCACACCTCCTTCCTTCCCATGTCATGCTTGTGTCATGCTATGATGTCATCTTTCCCTCCTTGTCCTCTTCTCATTGGTTGGATGACATCATCCCCACTAATCTCTTTGATTAACTTCCTAATTGTTTGCCTAATGACCGCTGATCTGTTATACGGTTCGCTTAACTTTTATTTTCGTTTATCGTTTGAGGGATCATACCCGGGATCTTATTACTTAGGTTCCCTTAACCTTTCTCAATATATCATATTCCTTTTATGATCCTCTCTTATAATCCTTTAATTTAAATCCTTTTTATCCTGTTATCTTATACTCAAATCTTTCCGTATCTAGTGGATTTTCGGGAAAAAAATCAAAGTGTTCGGAATTGGGTTCTGGCGATCTTTACATACCCTTATATACCATATAGAGTACTAATAAAATCTCAGAATATCCATAACAGAACCCCTACATAGTATGGCATGAAAAGTTTTCTCATTCAGCAAAAACACTATTAACAAGGGTTACAAAAAGTTGAAAATTTTGGGGGTTATTACAGTCTCCCCTCCTTAAAAGGATTCCGTCCCGGAATCAAATAGAAAATAAATGGGGGTTCTTCTCTAGCATTGCGCTCTCTAGTTCCCAAGTTGATTCTTCCACATTATGATTCTGTCATAGCACTCTGACTAGCTTGATCACTTTGTTCCGAAGCACCTGCTTCTTCTTATCTATAATCCTTACTGGCTTCTCCACGTAAGTCAGATCTGGTTGCATATCCACCTGCTCGTACTCCACTACGTGTCTGGCATCCCGATGATACTTCCTTAGCATTGACACATGGAACACATTATGAACTTGTTGCAAGTTAGGGGGTAAGGCTAGCTCGTAAGCTAACTTTCTAATCCGTCTTAATATCTCAAAAGGTCCAATGTATCTTGGGCTTAGTTTTCCTTTCTTTCCGAACCTCATTAATCCCTTCCAAGGGGATACTTTCAGCAGTACTAAGTCCCCTACTTCATATTCCTTGTCCTTTCGGGCTAGGTCTGCATATTTCTTCTGTCTGTCTTGGGCTGCTACAAGTCGCCCTCTGATAAGATCCACTATATCTTTGGTCCTTTGGACCACTTCGGGTCCGAGCATCTTTCGCTCCCCCACTTCATCCCAGTATAAGGGAGATCGACACCTTCTTCCGTACAGGGCCTCATAAGGCGGCATTCCGATGCTAGCATGAAAGCTATTGTTATAAGAAAACTCGATCAACGGCAAGTGGTCATCCCAACTTCCTTTAAGGTCTATTGCACAGACTCTCAACATATCCTCTAGTGTCTGGATGGTCCTTTCACTCTGCCCATCCGTCTGGGGATGGTACGCGGTACTCATATTTAACTTGGTCCCCGCACATTCCTGAAAGCTCCTCCAAAATCTGGAGTTGAACCTGGGGTCTCGGTCTGAGACAATGGACGTTGGGACTCCATGTCGCGTCACTATTTCTTTAAGGTGTAAATGTCCACCAGTCTATCGACTGTGTATCTCTCATTGATAGGAATGAAATGAGCTGACTTTGTCAGTCGGTCTATAATTACCCATATGGCGTCATGATTGGCTTTCGTCCTTGGCAAGCCTACAACAAAATCCATCGCTATCTGTTCCCATTTCCACTCGGGAATCTCCAGGGGTCGTAAAAGTCCACTGGGTCTCTGGTGCTCTGCCTTTACCCTTTGGCAAGTCAAACATTTGTTTACCCATTCTGCTACGTCCCTCTTCATGTTGGGCCACCAGTAATATTCCTTCCAATCCCTATACATCTTGGTACTTCCCGGGTGAATGGAATACCTTGAACTATGGCTTTCATCCAAAATCTCATCTTTAAGCTCTTGAACATTCGGAACCCAAATCCGGTAGGAGTACCTCATTATCCCTTTATCATCTTTCTCAGTATGGATCTCCTCTCCAGTCATTGACTCTCTGCCTTCATTCATTATTTTCTCTTGGCACAATCTGATCTTTTCCAATAACTCTGGCTGCATTGAGATCTCAAAAAGCTTTTCAGTTCCGGTTCCGGTTACCTTTACTTCTATTTCCATTCTCTCAAAATCCCTTATCAATTCTTCCGAAGTCGTTATCATTCTGAGTCTTTCCTTTCTACTAAGGGCATCAGCCACCACATTGGCTTTCCCTGGATGATAGAGAATCTCACAATCATAGTCCTTGATTAGTTCTAACCATCTCCTCTGGCGCATGTTGAGCTCTTTCTGCGTAAATATGTACTTGAGGCTCTTATGGTCTGTGAAAATCTCGCACTTCTCTCCATACAAGTAGTGCCTCCAAATTTTTAAGGCAAATACTATTGCCGCGAGCTCAAGGTCATGAGTAGGATATCTAATCTCGTATTCCTACAGTTGTATCGATGCATACGCAATCACTTTACCGTGCTGCATAAGCACACACCCTAATCCTTTGTGCGACGCGTCACTATATATCACAAAATCTCCTTTTCCGTCCGGCAATGCCAACACCGGGGCCGTTACCAACCTTTTCTTTAATTCTTGAAAACTGTTCTCGCATTTCTCCGTCCATTCAAACTTCTCTGTCTTACGAATAAGTCGTGTCAAAGGGGCTACGATCTTCGCAAAGTCCTGCACAAACCTACGATAGTAGCCATCCAATCCTATGAAACTCCTTACCTCTGTGGGTGTTTTTGGCCTTTCCCAATTTGAGACTGCCTCTATCTTGGAGGGGTCGACTAATACTCCTTCTTTATTGATCACATGTCCTAAAAATTGTACTTCATTCCGCCAGAATTCACACTTCGAGAATTTGGCTTACAACTGCTCCTCTTTGAGTATTCCTAGAGTTATCCTCAAATGCTCTGCATGTTCTGTCTCAGTCCTTGAGTAGATCAAAATATCATCGATAAAAACTATCACACATTTGTCCAAGTACTTCTTAAATACTCTATTCATTAAATCCATGAAAGTCGTTGGGGCGTTGGTTAATCCAAAGGACATTACCAAGAACTCATAATGCCCATATCTGGTACGGAACGCTGTCTTGGAAATATCTTCGGGTTTAATCTTTAGTTGGTGATATCCAGTTCTCAGGTCGATCTTGGAAAAATAAACAGCATCCTTTAGCTGGTCGAAAGATCGTCTATTCTAGGTAATGGGTACCTGTTCTTTATGGTTAGCTTGTTCAACTCTCGATAGTCGATGCACAGCCTCATGCTCCCATCTTTCTTCTTAACAAATAAAACTGGTTCTCCCCACGGAGACACACTGGGTCTTATCATACCCTTATCCAAGAGTTCCTGCAATTGGATAGCTAATTCCTTCATTTCTAACGGGGCTAACCGGTAAGGTGCTTTTGAAACTGGCACCGTCCCTGGGGCCAACTCAATAGCAAATTCAATCACTCTATCGGGTGGTAATCCCGGAAGGTCTTGTGGGAATACATCTTCAAATTCGTTGACTACTGGAATATCTTGTAAGTTGGGCACCTCCTTCTGTGTGTCCACCACATAGGCTAGGTAGGCCTCATTTCCTTTTCGTAGCATCCTTCTGGCCTGGGCCATAGTCAAAAATTTATGCGTCTGCCTCTTTCCTCTAAATATAACTTCTTTCTTCCCTGGGATATTTAACTTAACTTTCTTCCCTTTACAGTCTATCTGAGCATCATTGCTAGATATCTAGTCCATTCCCAAAATTACATCAAACTCCCCTAATTTAAAAGGAATCAGATCAACACTAAAAGATTGCTCCCCTATGCCTATCTCACAGGCGGGGTGAATCTGGTTAACAGAAATAATCTCATGATTGGCTATTTCTACTTGTAAGGGTTCTATCAAGGGTTCAGCCTTAATTCTTAATTTACGCACAAAATCCCTTGATATAAAAGATTTAGTTGCTCCTGAATCAAATAAAATGTTTGCACTGACTGAATTTAGAGAAAGGGTACCTGCTATCACATCTGAATCTTTCATAGCATCCTGGACTGTCATGTTGAAAGTCCTTGCAGTAGGTGGCTTATTAGAAGCAGCCCTGCTTGCTCCCGAAGCTGCTGGTTTGTTCATTGGGCATTCCCTCTTCCAATGACCCGGGCGTCCATACTGATGACAAGTGGTGGTTGGAATGAAGGCAGGGGTTGATGATGGGCACTTAGTTGAATAGTGACCTTCCCGACCGCACTTAAAGCAGGTTACTGGCTTTCCTTTACACTCCCCAGTGTGCATCCTTCCACATGTGTTACAGGCTGGCAATGGGGGTCGAGACTGGTTGGAATAGGACATTCTTGACTTCTGGCCGCTCTGGCTCACACTCACGCTCATTGGCCGCTTAAACCCAGTGTTCCTTCCCGGTAGGGACACTGCTCCTCGATTAAATCTAGTTGGGAAGCTCCTTCCCGCGGAACCTCCACCCATGCTCATACTTTTCCTCTTTATTCCCTTCTTATCTCTTTCCTTCTGCATCTGTTCACTTCCGGCTTCTACAATCGTTGCCTTTTGTACCAGAGTGGCATAATCCGTAAGCTCAAGGATTGCCACCCTATTCTGAATCCACAGTTTCAGTCCCTGCTGAAACCTCCTATCTTTCTTTTCCTTGGTGCTCACAAACTCCGGCACAAACCTTGATAACTCAGTAAATTTTGCTTCGTACTCTGCTACAGACAAGTTATTCTGCTTTAGCTCCAAGAACTTGAGCACCATCTGGTTTTCCATAAACCTCGAAAAATACTTTCCCAGAAACAACTGACTAAATCTCTCCCAGGTTATAATAGCATCTGTCTCCATGTTTTTCTTGGCCTCCCACCAGTAGTTAGCTTCTCCTTTCAGAAGGTAGGTAGCAAATACAGTCTTCTGTGCCTCATCGGTACTCAAAATCTCAAAGGATTTCTCCATTTCCTTTAACCATGCCCTTGCCTCAACTGGGTCGGCTGATCCGTGGAACTCAGGGGGCTTAAGGGACTTAAAAGCCCTGAAAGAGTTTGCCACAGTATTGTTATTTCCTTGAGGGGGTGGGTTGGGTTGACGTTCCAAATTCTGCCTTAGGAGTTGCATGAACTGGCCCATGGGATCCATGCCTGGGTTTGGTACTGGTTGCTCAACCTCAGTTTCTCCTTCTTCAGCCTCTATCTCAAATCCCTCAACATCATATGTTTCCTCTTCCTCTTCATACAGGGAATCATCTTGTTCCACATAATCCTCGTCTTCCTCTTCACTGTGTTCCTGGTTCCTATCATCCTGGTTATGGCTTCCCTTGTCCTCAGATCCAGGGTTCGCCCTAGTTCCAATCTTTCTTGGCGGCATGATTCTGATAAAAAAAAATATTATTGGGAAATTCAACGTTAGGTCACAATCATATACAACATTGTGCCTTGCATAGCTCTTATAATGGGGAGAACGTATCTCGCAATTCTATTATTTTATGACAGTTCTAATACGAAGTGCAGTAATAATAATGATAAAAACAGTGATCTCGTCACTAAGGAACTGAACCGAAAGGAAACAAATATATACATAATGCGAGAAATACACATAGTCTGATCTGGTCAAAAGTACAACAGTGCTACAGCCATCTGTCCCAAAAGTGATACACAAGAGTCTATCTGTCTAGTCAGAAAAAGGGATGCTATATACAAGTCAACTATCCCGGAAAATTGGATCTTACTAAGGCCTCGGCTAACTAGACAACTAGACTATTCCATCGTCAGTCCTGAATCACACACCGGAGCGGGTCAGCTCCCATACCCTTTCCATCGCACGACGGAAGATATAGTCGGCCTACCGCCTGGAGATCCTACCATGCATGTCCCCCTAGAGAGATCTGAGTCTCGCTCGGGACGTGAGCTCTATCCCCGTCAGCTCCCTCCTCAAGGATCGGGGTATAGAAGCCCTAGTCTCATAAGCTCGGGTACGCCTACCCGCCCTCTCCGCATCCAACTCCCTCCTGGCCTCATCCAGTCGGGCCTCAGCAACAGCCACCCGGGTCCTTAGTACATCCTGAACATAGTCGTGGGCTAACGAAGACTGCCTGTGGGCAGGGTCAAGAGGTGGTGAATCCGGAGCCGCTGGGGGTGCCTCCTCAGTCTGCCTAGGCTCGGAAGTATGTGTCTCTGAGCTGTCATCATAGGGGATCCAAGATAGTGGTGGAGGGGTAGGAGCTCTGACCACCGGAAGTGTGGGTAAAGGGGTACCAGCATACACTACCATAGGTCTGACACGCTCCTCAGCTACTGGGACCTCATCCGGGTCCTCCTCCTCTGGAATAGCAATGACCTCTGTCTCTGACTCCTCTGAGGGGTCCTCCTCATCTAAAATAGCAATGACCTCCGTCTCTGACTCCTCTGAGGGGTCCTCCTCATCCTCCTCCATCTCAGGCTCCTCCTGATCCTCAACATCTAGCAGTGCTTCATCATGCTCACGCTCGAACATCTCAGGGTCCTCTATCTCAGGCGCCTACACATTAAACGAGCTAAGTTACTATCATGATACTTATAAGGGTTCTCGTAAGGGTTTTAACTGTCAGCACTACTTTAAGTAGTCCGACCATGAACTTGGAAAGAGTTCTTATTATCTTTGTGAGTTTGTTATTATATCGTCGCATCATCTCTGAGGTTTATAACGCTTATCTCTGATACCTCATGTTGTGACCCCACACTAACACACACCACAACCCGTTATAGTCTCAGAGATGAAATTGAAATAAGTACAAGTCTTTGAATCCACAATTTAAAAGTTATTATAACCCAAAATGATTACTTAATAAGTTTACAATTAATTGCCATTATCTGCCACAAGTTATAATTATACATAATTGATTCTCAAAAGTAGATGGTCTGATCTACAAATAGATCTACCTCTGCAGCTATAGCAGCTACAACATCAACGGGAAGACGCGGGACGCTTCCCACGCGCTTGCGCTGGGTCTGCTGGAGTCTGGCCATCTTTCCTAACTGTTGTTGTGTGATGAAGAAATAAAGCAAGAGTGAGCCTTACAGCTCGCAAGATAATATATAGTGAT
Source organism: Apium graveolens (assembly GCF_009905375.1). NCBI lineage: Eukaryota > Viridiplantae > Streptophyta > Magnoliopsida > Apiales > Apiaceae > Apium > Apium graveolens. The sequence continues at coordinate 132,791,452 of NC_133654.1, forward strand.
AACAATAATACAAGTATCTAAATGGATACTTACTAGAATCTTTTATCATGTGTAAGATAATTACTTACTAGATATAAGTAAAATCAAGGGATGAAGTTACCAAATACTTCACTATACTTATATCAATTATAAAGTTACTTGAACTACCACTGTTCAAAGTATAACGAGCTTTCAACAGTTCATCACATAGATGAGACTACAAGACAGATTTGAATAGATTAAATCTTTGAAGTAGTATTGAAGGAAATGAAGTTATGATATACTTCATTAAGTTCCGATATATATATCCACATATACATCTTCTTTATACAGTCCCTGAAAACCTCTGTCATGTAAAGTATGAACAGAGTTTGTAACATCCAATGAATTTTTGGGAGGGAAAAAGAATTGTGGCATAAACCTAATATCTTGCTGATCAGGCAAAGATACCAATAAGTAACCTTTTCTACTAGTAGATGGACGAATTCCCCAGTGGTCATCACCCTGGTCGCAATAGGACCTTATGCTAGACTGCCATTCAGCCACTTATGCATTTGATGGACTCCCACTGAGCCACTTACACTATCATGGACGCCCACTGAGCCCATGTTGCTTATGCCGACTCGATAGATGGACTTACTTCCCGAACGTTGGGTAAGTAATCAATTCATTTACCAAAACTGCAACCTTGTTGCGAATATAAAATACACCATAGAGCTGGATCCCTCAGGTTTTGAGCGAGTATTTAAATCCCCTTTTTAAAAGGAAGATCTTAAATATAAAAATGAGTTTTGGGATCCGCTCTAACTTTTAAAAATCATTTTGAAGACTCGAAAACACTTTAAAGAGTGTTTGGAGTAATGCTGATTTGATGAAGTAAATTAGTCCCAATATATTTAGAAAATGTCTGAATATTATTATTTAAATAATATTCCCATAAAGAATAATCTTTATACAAATAATTGAAGTAGAAGTTGTAAGACTTATACTTGAAATGAGTATTAAATAATCAAAGATATACTTATACGAAAGTACTATCTTTATTTGAATAATCGAAAATAAGTTTGATTATCGAAACATTATTCTTTAATAAAATAAAGAATATTATTAAATAACAAGCGGAGTCATAATACCTCGAATGAATATTATAAATAATATTCATTAAATAAAATAACGGAGTCATACATCCTCAAATGAATATTCAATTAATAATCATTAATAATATAACTGAGTCAAAAGCCCTCGAATGAATATTCGAAATAATATTCAATAATAAAATAAAGGAGTCATAAGTCCTCCGATGAATATTTGAAATAATATTCAATAAATAATATAAAGTTATCGAATAAACCTTATTCGATTAATAGTTTTGAAAACTATTCATATATATATATATATATAAAGTCACTCGAGTACCCTTGGCTCCACCATTTTTAATAAATTAACCATTATGAGTTTTAAGGCGATTCTTTTGCGGGTGTCTTACCAACTGCCTAACACACTTACCATAATTGTTTCATACACTAATTAACCCTTTTTGGTCTTTAACCTATGTTTCAAAGTAAGGCGAGGGGAAAAGTTTCGTTCGCGAAACGCCGTTACTTGAAACGGTCGTTTCTCCTAAACCGTGCATCGGAATCGAACGAACTACATATCAAAACGAAGCTCGTAACATGAGCTATCTAAACATGGCAATGGTCAAAATCTATCAGGGGGTTCTCGGGTCCTAATGTTATGAACAAAAGCAGTCTAAAGTAAATCGGACATTACGACGGCTATGTTTACGCGATTTCCCAATTTTAAACCATTCAAAAACCATCACAATTCAACCTCAACCCATTCATACAACCAAAGTCCATCCTTATCTCATCATAGCAGCCCCAATCAACTCAATATTAACATTTATACTTATGCCTAAGTTTGAATTTAACTATACTTAAGTTCTTTTAACCAAAACAACAAGATTTACCATTCCATTTCACTACCACTCCAACCCAAAGTCTAAACCACACGCATTAAGCTACTATATCACCATAATAATCAAAATCATCTTATTATACATAGGAATCTAGGGTTTGGAGATGATATACCTTCCTTGAAGTGGTGGGAGTAGCTAGGAAGCCTTAAGAAGCTTTGAGAAGTCTTATGGATGCTTGGATCTTAAAGGAAAACAAGAAAAAATTCAAGTTAAAACCTTGAAAACACTATTTGTTATGGATAAAAAGCTAAGGTTATTACTTGCTGTATTTAATACTAAGATTCGGGAGCTCAAGGCCTTTAATGGCTGCTCTCGTACTTCGTAGCTTAATTCTGCCTTTACGAGATGCCTACGTATCTCTGTGAATTAGAGAATCAAGCCAAAAACGTAGTTCTGATTTGTGGGGTGAGACCCCTTATATAGATGTGGGAGTCCTTGAATTGGACTTGGTATAGGAGACTTGGTGGACAAGCCTCTGAATTAGGATAGACTTAGGAGTCCTAGGAAGTAGGAAGCTGATTCCTTATCTTTTTAGGTCCCTTTGAGGCTAATCTATAAGGATTTATATCCTTATCGGGACTCTTCTCATTAGCTGATTTTTCCCTTATTAATTAATTACGAAATTAATTAATAATTAGGGCTTTTGGGCCTTTTTTATTCCATCAGGCCTGATTTGGTCCATCAGGCTTAACCTTTCTGGTCTGAGTTTCATATATCTTTTTATTGGGTCTAGCAGCCCACAGCTTGTACAATTAATGCAGTATTTAATTATACAATCATAATTTATTTATCCCTATCATTTGCCCCCCAACTTTTGGGAAACATTGATTAGGTTTCGCAGAAGTTAAGTCTATTTGTTCCCTTACAGGGTTTCGTTTTTCCGTAAAGTGTGGAGCGACCTACACATTTACAATGAATTTTTCCTTTTATTCAGGAATTATCTTAATTTCCAGGAATTTTTCCTTTATTTCCGGGATTTTTTCCTTATTTTCTGGATTTTTCCCTTATTTTCTGGATTTTTCCCTAATTTTCTGGGACTTTTCCCTTATTTTCTGGGGACTTATCCTTAATTTTCTGGATTTTTCCCTAATTTCCCGGGACTTATCCTTAATTTTCTGGATTTTTCCCTAATTTCCCGGGACTTATCCTTAATTTTCTGGATTTTTCCCTAATTTCCCGGGACTTATCCTTAATTTTCTGGATTTTTCCCTAATTTCCCGGGACTTATCCTTAATTTTCTGGATTTTTCCCTAATTTTCTGGGATTTATCCTTAATTTCTCGATTTTTTCCCTAATTTCTGGGATTTTCCCTAATTTCTGGCTTAAAATCGATCAGAATGCATTCAAAATCGATCAGGATGCAGACAAAATTGATCAGGATGCAGCCAAAATCGATCAGGATCCTGATCGAATTAGCTCAGGATCTTACACTCTGGTCGACAGGATTCCTGATCGATTTCGATCAGGATTCTGACCGAATTGGCCTTCAAAGTGACACCCTAGTCGATTGTTACACGGGCTTGATCGACCAGGATTCCTGATCGATTTAGATCAGGACTCTGATCGAATTAAATGGCTCTCGAGCATTCTGATCGAATGGAATATCGATCAGGACTCTCTTCTCTGTCGATCAGGACTCTGATCGATCTTAGGGGATTTCTTCCCTCCTGTTCGAATAAGATATCGATCAGGACTCTCTTCTCTGTCGATCAGGACTCTGATCGATCTTAGGGGATTTCTTCCCTCCTGTTCGAATAAGATATCGATCAGGACTCTCTTCTGTGTCGATCAGGACTCTGATCGATCTTAGGGGATTTCTTCCCTCCTGTTCGAATAAGATATCGATCAGGACTCTCTTCTGTGTCGATCAGGACTCTGATCGATCTTAGGGGATTTCTTCCCTCCTGTTCGAATAAGATGTTGATCAGGACCCTCTTTTGCATCGATCAGGACTCTGATCGAACCATATTAAGGTTCTGGTCGATTTTTGACTTTTTAAATTCCACAGGAGCTTCTAGATTGTTCCTGATACTTCTTGTAGATGGGCCTCTAGGTTGGGCCTGGCTAAATGGGCCTAAAAACGCCTCGTATTCCGAGCTTTTCGCCTATATAAGTGTAGTGTGGAGTGAGAACCCTCACTTCACTTCCCACTTCTCATTTTCTCTCACAATTTCCTCTAGAGTTCTCCCTTTGAGAAGGCGATTTCCGGCTACCAAAGCCACCGCAGCTCCACCATTTTCAAGTATTTCTGGGTTTCAAGCCTTCAACCGAAGCATATCAATGGCGGACCGTGACCTGGCTCGTTTGCAGAAGATGAATGTCTCTAAAAGAGGTACAAACATTCAAATTAAATCTCCATATACTTCCCTCATTGATATGATTAACTCGAGAGGTGATGAATATCCTTCTCTATCTGAGTTAGATTCGTATAATCATGGTAACACTTTTCATGAGTTAGATGGTAGGATAGAGTCTATGAACACCTTGTACAGACTTCCACCCCACCTTAGGATCACTCCAGCCGCCCCTGGGGATAGGACTTGTAATTGGGAGGGGGATACCCTGTTCATTTATCGAGGAGCCCTGACCGCAGGTCTTAGGTTCCCATTCCATGAATTTATTCCTCGTTTACTAGCCGATGTACGAATCAACCCTTGTCAACTCCCTCCTAACGCCTGGAGGAACATTATCTGTTTTATGGTCCTTTGTCTCAGGAATAGCTTCCCTCTTTCCGTAGCTGTCTTTAGGAAAGTTTTCCAATTCTATAATAGTTCCATGAGTCAGCCAGGCTGGGTTTTAATTCGCCAACGGCCCAAAATTCCCCATATCTTTGATAGTAACTCTATAGTCGAGAACAACCCTAAATGGAGGGATGAGTTTGTCAGGCTGACCTGGGCTGGGGGAGATTGGGCCACACTCTTCCGTAGGCCATTTTGCAAAGTATCAGATGGTAGTCCTGGTAGCATCAGATTAACTGATGAGGAGGAGGTGGCCTACCAAGCCTTAATTTCAGATGATGGGAAAACAGACACCTGGACCCTTTTAGAGGAATTTTCCTTGAAGAAAGTTGGTCTCTCCCAGGCCAGTGATAAGGGTAAATTTATACCTGTGTAATTATTTTTCCTTCTCTTTAATCGCACTTTTTCTTTTTTTTCTGGATTTTAATATTCCTTCTGCTTTTCCTTTCAGCTTGTGAGGCTATTAATAATGTCAATAGGCCCAAGGAGGGGGAATCTGGCCGCCAGAAGAGGGCCAAGTTAAACAGGGACCCCAGGAGCAAACCTGACGGTCCTACTTTCCTTAAGCCCCACGTCCCGGTGGTCGAGCTGGGGGACGATGTGGATCCTCCACTTAAGGCACATTCCTTCAGGCCTAACTGGGGCTTCAGGAGGAGCGATACGGTGGTTGGATCCACCAAACATGCCAAGGATTGGTCGTACCATTCCATCACTCCCCATGATTTCACTGACATTATTACGGGGAGTGACGTCGAGACTATTGAGCTTCTGGGTTCTCAAGCCCAAGCTGCGGTAATTTTCTTTTTTCTTCTCTTCCTTTTGTGAATTTCAACTTTTCTTGTATCCCAATGAATTTGCGCCAACTCATACATATTTCTTTGCAGAGTAATACCTATTTCCAGGCGGCCCTACATCAGGCTAGATCTTGGAAGGGTAACTCTGATGTTTTTGAGAAGGAGATGAAGAAGTGGGAGGAGAGAGCCAAGGTCCTGGAGAAGAAGCTGGACACGAAGAAAGAGGAGCTGGCTAAGGCTCATTCCGAGCTGGTGAAACTTAGGAGCGATAAGGATAAGCTCATTGATGACTACATGGATTCTGACAAGTTTAGGAATCTCATGGAGATTCATGATGAGGGTCTTTATTCCCTACAGTTCACTCAGGGATGGGATGCGGCCGTGAAGGCTGTTTCTGAGAAGTACCCGGGCTTAGTCGACCCTAAGGACTTTATAAGTCCTGAGCAGGCTGAGTCAGAGGACAGCATAGACGCCCTCTTCGACTCTCCTCAGCCAGATGATCGCATCTTGGATCCTAACACTGCTTCTCCTCCCGCTTCTCCTGCGAAGGACGCTGAAGGCGCTGATAAGGAGAAAGAGAATGAAGGCTCCCGCATGGAGGAGTAGTTTTTCTACTTTGTAATTTTATCCTTAATTTATGTCTGGACTTTTGTTTATATTAAAACTTATTACCCTGCGGGGCTATGCTACTTTCCTTATTTGCATTCTCTCCTTCATTTTTCCGATACTTTAATATTCAAACTTGGCTTAATGGGCCACACAAATATTATCACAACTCAAACATCCATAGGTTGAAATAATTTCGAACTCTTCAATTTCAAGTCTGGTTTTCCAAAACCTTACATAATATGGGTTCGACCCTGATCTATAATAGCTAAAAAAGAAAAATACTATGCAAACAAAGCTTCAAGGTGCTTTTAAACCTACTTGTCATAATGACAAGTGAGAATCGTACTTCGACCATCTTACACGTAGTAAACCTTCAGGTTTTGTGCGTGCCAGGTTCTCGGGACTTCAAAACCATCCATAGTCTCCAGCTTGTAGGTTCCTCTACCCTGAACGCTCTTGACTCTATACGGCCCTTCCCAATTCGGGGCAAGCTTTCCTTTCTGTCCGACACCAGAAGCCTCTATTTTTCTCAAGACTAGGTCACCTTGTTTGAAAAACCTCTCTTTAACCCTTAGGTTGTAGTAGAATGAAGCCTTTTTCTGATATTCTACTATCTTTGCGTGTGCTTTATCTCGCACTTCATCGATTAAATCCAGGGCTAACTTCTGCCCTTCCTCATTTTCTTTTTCATCAAAAGCCTGAATCCTTAGAGAGGAATGTGATATCTCCACGGGAACTACTGCTTCTGCCCCATATGCCAACATGAAAGGAGTGGCATTTGTCGTGACTCTACAGGTAGTCCTATAGGCCCATAATATGGGAAGTATCTCATCCACCCAATTATTTCTTGACTTTTCGATTCTCTTCTTTAGTCCATCCAGGATTATCCGATTTGCTACCTCCGCTTGCCCATTGGCTTGCGGGTGAGCCACAGAGGTGAACCGTAACTCAATTTCATTTTCTTCGCAATACTTCTTGAATTCCTCGTTGTTGAATTGTGTTCCATTGTCAGTGACGAGGATACGGGGAATTCCATATCGGCACATAATGTTTTCCCACAGGAATTATGCAACCTGTTTAGTTGTGATTTTGGCCAAGGGCTTGGCTTCAATCCACTTAGTGAAATAATCAATGGCTACAATCAGAAACTTCCTTTGTGCTGTGGCCATAGGAAAAGGCCCTAGAATATCCATCCCCCACATAGCAAAGGGAATAGGTGAGTTGATAGAGGTCAGCATCTCGGGGGGTTGTCTGGCCACTGGTGCATGTTTCTAACAGCGATCACACTTCTTTACATATTCTTTGGCATCAGCCATCATTTCTGGCCAATAGAAGCCTAAACGGGTTATCTTATGAGCCAAGGCCCTGCCCCCCAAGTGTTGTCCACAAATACCTTCATGCACTTCTTCAAGAGCCAAGCGTGCCTCATCGGGCCTGAGACACCTCAAGTAGGGAACCACGAAAGATCTTTTGTAAAGAATCCCATCTATCAAAGAGTACCTTAGTGCCCGAACAGTTAACTTCCGTGCTTCAGTTGCATCATTTGGCAACCAACCGGTCTGAATGTGAGCCTTGATAGGATCAATCCATGACGTCCCCAAGCCTACGGGAGCCACAAGCTTAACATCTATGCTTCGTGTCTTCAAAACACGGAAGTACACACTCCCTGAACTTTCTTCAATCTCAGATGAAGCAAACTTTGATAGCGCATCTGCTTTAGCATTTTCTTCCCTTGGAATGTGTTCAACATGGCATTCATTAAATTGGGTCATCACAGCCCTTACTAGGCGAACATACTTAGCCATCGTATCATCTCTTGCCTCAAATTCTCCCTTTACCTGGGATATGATCAGCTTCGAGTCTCCACGGACCTTTAAGTTTTTGACTCTAAGTGTCCCAGCTAGACCAAGGCCAGCAATCAGGGCTTCATACTCTGCCTCATTGTTTGTGGTTGGGAAGTCTAGCTTCATGGCATACTCAATTAAGAATCCATCAGGGCTTTGCAAAACCAACCCTACTCCACTGGAATTTGTTTTTGATGCTCCATCAAAATAGAGAACCCAATATTCTTTCTCCTTGTCCCCGTTGTCGACTCCCTTGTCTTGAGGTATGGTATCTTCCTGCCCCCCGACTTCTTGGTTGGGTATGGTACATTCCACCACGAAGTCAGCTAGTGCCTGGGCTTTTATGGCCGTACGTGGCTTATACTTGAGATCGAACTCTCCCAACTCTATTGCCCACTTAATCAGTCTCCCACTTGCCTTGAGACTGTGAATGATATTTCTCAGTGGCTGACTGGTTAGCACTTCAATTTGGTGAGCTTGAAAATAAGGACGCAGCTTTCTTGAAGCCATTACCAAGGCTAAAGCGAATTTCTCAATGGCTGAATAATTCAACTCAGCACCATGCAAAATTTTGCTGACATAGTACACGGGTTTCTGGACTTTCAGTTCCTCCTTAACCAACACCGCGCTCAAGGCGCTTTCTGAAATAGCCAAGTACAAGAATAAAACTTCACTCAGAACTGGCTTGGCCAACAACGGGGCCTGGCCCATATACTTCTTTAACTCTTCAAATGCCTTCTGATTTTCCTCACTCCATACAAAGTCTTTAATGTTCTTTAATGACTTGAAGAATGACAAGCACTTGTCTCCTGACTTGGAGATGAATCGTCCTAGCGCAGCAACCCTTCCTGTGAGTTTCTGAACATCCTTGACAGTTTTTGGGGGTTCCATGTCCAGGATTGCCTTTATTTTATCGGGGTTAGCCTCAATTCCCCTCTTTGAGACCATCAATCCCAAGAATTTTCCAGATCCTACTCCGAAAGCACACTTCGTGGGATTCAACATCATCTTGTGGTACCTCAGGACCTCAAAAGCTTCCCTCAAATGGGTTATATGATCAGTCTTTACTAGACTCTTGACTAGCATGTCATCAACATAGACTTCCATAGTCTTCCCAATAAGATCCTTAAAAATTTTATTCACCAACCTTTGATAGGTGGCTCCTGCATTCTTGAGACCAAACGCCATAACAAGATAACAATAAACACCAAAGTCAGTGATAAATGATACCTTTGGAATGTCATCCTTATGCATTTTGATCTGGTTGTATCCGCTAAACCCATCCATGAAACTCAGCATCTCATGTCCAGCGGTGGCATCAATCAAAGTATCAATTCTAGGCAGCGGAAAACAGTCTTTGGGGCATGCATCATTCAGATCGGTGAAGTCTATACACATCCTCCACTTTCCATTAGCCTTCTTCACCATTACAGGGTTTGCTAACCACTCCGGAAATTGAATCTCCTCAATGAAACCAGCCTCTAAGAGCTTTTCCACTTCCTGCTTTATAGCCTCTTGTCTTTCCGAGGCAAAATTTCTTTTCTTTTGTTTCACTGTCTTACGACTTGGATCCACGTTTAGCTTGTGAGTAATTAACTCCGGGTCTATGCCTGGCATATCAGCTGCTGACCATGCAAACACATCACTATTTTCTTGCAAAAATTTCACTAACTTCCTTCTAAGGGGCTCCTCTAATGTGGCTCCAATGAAAGTCATCCTCTCAGGATTCTTGGGATCTAAAGGAACCGAAACCAATTCTTCTGCTGGCCTTCCTCTATTCTCATCATTTTCTCGAACATCCATATCTTCAATAGGAAGAACCTGCCCCCCGACTCCGTCTGCCCTCAAAGAGGCCACATAACAGCTTCTAGCCATTTTTTGATCTCCTCTCTCTTTTCCAATCCCGTTTCGGGTGGGAAACTTCATGACTGAATGGTAGGAAGAGGGGACTGCCTTGAAGGCATGTATCCCTGTTCTCCCCATGATAGCATTATAAGTTGAACTAGCCTTTACCACTACGAAATCCAGCATCTGCGTTGCTTGCCTTGGCTCCGTATCTATGGTGGTTGGCAACTTGATTATCCCTTCCACAGGACATTCTACTCCAGCAAATCCATATATCGGCATATCGGTTGGTGTTAACTGGGAGTCGTTATACCCCATCCTTAGAAAGGTGTCGTGGAGCAAGATATCCACAGAAGCACCATTATCCACAAGGACCCTCTTAACCGGGCTATTTCCTATTATTGGTGTTATGACCAGCGGGTCGTCATGGGGAAACTTCACACCCTCTAGGTCGGAATCATCAAAAGCCAATGTTACTTCTGTCCTGGCCCTCTTCGGGGCTTCTCCAACAATATGCATAACCTCTCTAGTATATGCCTTTCTGGAATTTTTGGACAATCCAGCAGCAGTTGGACCTCCAAAGATCGTGTTTATTACAGGCCCTTGAGGTCTCGGCCCTCCATAAATGGTGTTTATAACTGGTCCTCTAGGTTGGGGATTCCGCCCCTGATCATCTTGGTCCCTCCTACGATCTTCAAAGTTCTTCCTTCCATTATTATTTCTGTCCCCTCCATCTCCAGTATACTTATTCAATCTTCCTTTTCGAATCAAAAACTCAATTTCATCTTTCAATTGCCTACACTCATCGGTGTCATGGCCAACATCTTTGTGAAACCTGCAATACTTGCCCCTATCTAGCTTGGCGGGATCAGCCTTCAAGGGCTTAGGCCAGCGAATATCTCTGTCTTTCTCAATCTCCATCAAAATCTGACTTCTGGGAGCATTCAGCTTAGCGTATTCAGTGAACTTTTGCCCAGGTCCTCCCTTCTTGGGGGTTGAATCAGGGTTTTGTTCGGTTCTAGGATATTTGTCCTTAGCGATATACTCCAAATCAGTTTTTCGTTTCTTGCCTCCAGTGGGCTCATTACTTACTACGGTCTTCCTCATACTTTCTTCAACCTTGATATACTTCCCTGCCCTCTCTTGGAGCTGCAACATGCTCTCAGGGGGTCGTTTGGCCAAAGACATCTTAAAAAACTCATCCCTAGTTCCCTGTTGCAATGCTATCATGGCTACCTTATCATCAAGATCTGGGACTTTTAAAGCCTCCTTTGTAAAACGATTCAGGTAATCTCTTAAGGATTCCTTAGCTCCTTGCACAAGACTCATAAGAGATGCTGAACTTTTCTCATGGACTCTTCCACTGATGAATTGCTTAATAAAAGCCTGACTTAGTTCTCTGATGATCCAATAGAATTTGGGGGTAGGCGACTGTACCATCTTTGAGCCATACCCGACAGGGTTTGAGGGAAGGCCCGACATTTTATAGCATCATTCACGGGTTGCAGCAGCAGTGCATTAGAGAATGTCCTAACATGATTAGCGGGGTCTCCCGTGCCATCATAGGCTTTGATAGTGGGCATCTTGAATTTCCTTGAGACATGGGCATTCATTATCTCTTCTGTGAAGGGTGGAGTTGGATCATCAGGATCTCCAAGGGGAAGGAGATTGCTCGGATCAGTTCTTGGGACAGCAGCCCTTCTTCTTACCGGACCATCCAGGTCTATGATAGGAGGAGGATTTCTCCCCCTAGGAGGTATGTGGGGTCTGGTGGCTTGGTGAGCCTCCAAATCATGCCTCATCCTTTGGATTTCAGCCTCATGAGCCCTGATCTTTTCCTGCACTTCTTGGGGATTCGCCCCTGGGGTGCTTTGGGGGCGTTGCCTTCCATCGGCCATTGGCTCTTTTCCAGGACGCCTCCTTCTCGGGGCCACTTCATCATCCGAAGATTCGGAATCTCTTTCAGTGTATGGACCAGAAAATTCCCGATCCTCAGGGATAGGATCCAAACCTCGTATATAGGGGGGCGACCGCCCTCGTGCTTCGCTTCGCCCAGCATATCCGCTTCCTCCAACCTCAGGGTGAAGGGGCATCCCATAAGGGGGGTTAGTAGTAACAACAGTTGAATATTCATACCCGACGGGTCGAGAATTCACAGGTATATGTACTTGCTGAACTTGAGGATTCATACCTTGAATAGTCGGGGGAGTTGTCCCTTGTGGCTGAGGTTGAATTGCCCCTGTCTGGGCTTCCCCCTGAGTAGATGCATAAGTTGAATGGGGAGGAACCTCCACGGTTGATGAAATCACCTGGGTTGTCTCTGATGGTGTTCCTTTCTCTAGAGCTCCAATTGTTCTCCGTGTTCTCGCCATGGTTGTTATTGCTTCCCACAAACGGCGCCAAATGTTATGGATAAAAAGCTAAGGTTATTACTTGCTGTATTTAATACTAAGATTCGGGAGCTCAAGGCCTTTAATGGCTGCTCTCGTACTTCGTACCTTAATTCTGCCTTTACGAGATGCCTACGTATCTCTGTGAATTAGAGAATCAAGCCAAAAACGTAGTTCTGATTTGTGGGGTGAGGCCCCTTATATAGATGTGGGAGTCCTTGAATTGGACTTGGTATAGGAGACTTGGTGGACAAGCCTCTGAATTAGGATAGACTTAGGAGTCCTAGGAAGTAGGAAGCTGATTCCTTATCTTTTTAGGTCCCTTTGAGGCTAATCTATAAGGATTTATATCCTTATCGGGACTCTTCTCATTAGCTGATTTTTCCCTTATTAATTAATTACGAAATTAATTAATAATTAGGGCTTTTGGGCCTTTTTTATTCCATCAGGCCTGATTTGGTCCATCAGGCTTAACCTTTCTGGTCTGAGTTTCATATATCTTTTTATTGGGTCTAGCAGCCCACAGCTTGTACAATTAATGCAGTATTTAATTATACAATCATAATTTATTTATCCCTATCACTATTCATTGTCTTCTTCATTGATTTATTGAAGAAGATTGAGAATGAATGGGGTGCTTAAACTCATGATATAGCCATAACTATGCATAAGGATGATTAGGGAATTATCTTACCAATTTAGGAGGCTTGGATCTTGGATTTTGAAAATTCTTGCCTTTGAAATAGTAAAAAGCCGAGAGCAAGCTTTTGTTGAAGAGAAAGAAATGATTTTATGTTTTGATGAAAATGATTTGCTTGGCTTGGTTGATTTGGTTTTGTTTTTGATTTAGTTAATTACCTTTTTAACCTTGGACTTTGTGTGGTTCTCATTCAACCACACCTCCTTCTTTCCCATGTCATGCTTGTGTCATGCTATGATGTCATCTTTCCCTCCTTGTCCTCTTCTCATTGGTTGGGTGACATCATCCCCACTAATCTCTTTGATTAACTTCCTAATTGTTTGCCTAATGACCGCTGATCTGTTATACGGTTCGCTTAACTTTCGTTTTCGTTTATCGTTTGAGGGATCATACCCGGGATCTTATTACTTAGGTTCCCTTAACCTTTCTCAATATATCATATTCCTTTTATGATCCTCTCTTATAATCCTTTAATTTAAATCCTTTTTATCCTGTTATCTTATACTCAAATCTTTCCGTATCTAGTGGATTTCCGGGAAAAAATCAAAGTGTTCGGAATTGGGTTCTGGCGATCTTTACATACACTTATATACCATATAGAGTACTAATAAAATCTCAGAATATCCATAACAGAACCCCTACATAGTGTGGCATGAAAAGTTTTATCATTCAGCAAAAACACTATTCACAAGGGTTACAAAAAGTTGAAAATTTTGGAGGTTATTACAGTTTTGATGTGTTAATGATTGTGGGTTGTTTGGTGAGGTTTTGGTGTAGTGAGAAACTTGGAAAACTCGTAAATATAGCTGTCGTAATGCCCATTTTTATTCAACTGGTTGATCTTAGTGTTCAGGACAGAAAACTCAATAAAAAATCTGTAACATTACCATGTTTAGCTAGAGCGTGTCGTAAGCTTCGTTTTGATATGTGGATCACTTGGTTCCGATGTACGGTTTTGGAGAAACGACCGTTTTAAGTAACGTCATTTCGTGAACGAACCATTACCCCTCGCCTTACTTTGAAACCATACTTAAGGCCCTTAAATGACTAATTGGAGTATGAAACAATTATGTAAAGTGGATTAGGCAGTTGGTAGGGAACTCGCGAAATAATTGCCTTAAAATTCTTAATGGTTAATTTATTAAAAATGGTGCAGCCAAGGGTACTCGAACGACTTATGTGATTCGTTAAGCGTAGAAGTGACCATAAGCAAACGTTAGGGTTCAATTGGTTAAAGTCTAGTTTCTTAAGCGACCGTGGTTTAATTCCGACTTATGTTGTTGTTCATAGGTTATCGGACCCACTCTAAGCTTAAGTCTAACCGGGAACACTCAGGCAAGTTTTCTACCCGTTATACTGTTGTTGTGATGTATATATGTATATGCATTATCTTGTGATAAGTGCATGATTGTTATTAGCAAATCTTGCGATATATTGGAGCATGTGATATGATATTTATATGCATGCTTGTTTCGTAATCTTGATATCTAATTGTTGATTCAAAGCTTATAAGTTGCATAATACCTATGCTAGAGATAAGCAGTAGTTGCGTATACCCTTAGTATAGGGGACCCAAAGGTGAACATATTGCTAAACCGGGAGTCGATATTTCCGAGTATAATATATATATATATATCTATATATATAGATATAGTTTTCAAAACTATTAATCGAATAAGGTTTATTCGATAACTTTATTTTAATTAATGAATATTAGTTTGAATATTCATTCGAGGACTTATGACTCCGTTTATTTTATTTAATGAATATTATGTTGAATATTCATTCGAGGACTTATGACTCCGTTTATTTTATTTAATGAATATTATTTTGAATATTCATTCGAGGACTTATGACTCCGTTTATTTTATTTAATAAATATTATTTAGAATATTCATTCGAGGACTTATGACTCCGCTTATTTACTAAATAATATTCTTTATTTTATTATAGAATAATGTTTCGATAATCAAACTTATTTTCGATTATTCAAATAAAGATCATACTTTCGTATAAGTATATCTTTGGTTATTAATATTCATTTCAAGTATGAGTTTTAAACTTTTACTTCAATTATTTTTATAAGGATTATCCTTATGGGAATATTATTTAAATAATAATATTCAGATATTTTCTAATATATCGGGACTGGTTTATTTCATTAAATCAGCATTACTCCAAACATTCTTAAAAATGTTTTCGAGTCTTCAAAATGATTTTAAAAGTTAGAGCGGATCCCAAAAACTCGTTTCTAGATTTAAGATCTTCCTTTCGAAGGAGACTTGAATATTCGCTCAAAAATCTTAGGGATTCGGCTCTGTGGTGTATTTTATATTTGCAACGAGGTTGCTGTTTTGAGAAAACAATTTGATTACTTGCCCAATGTTCGGAAAGTAAGTCCATCTAATTGAGTCGGCATAAGCGACAGGTCGGGGTACGGTCTATGAAGGTGTAAGAGGCTAGGTGACAGTCCATCCACGCGTGAGTGGCCGGGTAACGGTCTAGCGCGAGGTCCTAATGCGGCCAGGATGATGACCAACGAGGAATTCATCCATCTACAGTAGAAAAGGTTACTTATTGGTATCTTTTCCTGATCAGCAAGATATCAGGTTTATGCCAAAATTTTATTCTTTCCAGATTCATTGGATATTACAACTCTGTTCATACTTTACATGACAGAGGTTTTCAGGAAATGTATGAGAGATATATATGGATATATATATCGGGACTTAATGAAGTATCTCGTAACTTCATTTATTTTGAATGATATTTCAAATATTGAATCTATTCAAATCTTATCTTGTAGTCTCATCTATGTGATGAACTTTTGAAACTGATTATACCTTGAACGGTGGTAGTTCAAGTAGTATTCGGAAAAGATAGAAGTATATTGGAGTATCTTGTAACTTCATCTTTTCAACTTATATCTGGTTAATGATTATCTTATGCATGACAAAGATTTTCACAAAAACGTTGAGACGAGGTTAGATATATGAGATCACCTTGCAACGATATTTTTATTCAGTTATAAACTGGAACTCTGTGTATATTATGCATGGAAGAGGACTTCCAAGATTTTAAAAAGTATATATATACATATATACTGAATATTTTGCGACTTGGTCGTGTTAAGATATCAAACTTGGTTCATATCTGCTTAACCAAGACTTTCACGAGTACTATGAGAATGCTCATATATTGTTAATCATTATACATATTATTTCGGTGGGCTTGTTGCTCACCCTTGCTTTCTTCTTTAATCACACAACAAAAGATAGACAAGATGATCAAGACCAAGCTCCCAATTCGTGAGCGGATAGGAAACGTGCTGCAGTTTCCTGTAGGCGTTGATGCCGTTGTAGCTGAGGTAGGAACTACCAATAGGCTAGGCTTTCAACTATTGATGTACCAGACTTATGTATATTATGAATTGTAATAATGGCAAGGAATATGTAAATTTATTCAGAAACCCTTTTGAGGTGTAATGACTTATAATTATGGAATAAAATGACTTGTGTTATTTTTGGTATTCATCTCTGAGACTATAACTTGTGGTGTGTGTGTGTCTATTGTGGGGTCACAGTACGCAGTAGTTGGTTGATTGTTAAGATTAAGTATTATTAAGGGAAATGGAACTCGTGACAACTCGAATCCCCGACCCCGGATTTGGGGGTGTTACACTTAGACTTGAGGTCATCATAGTCATCTTGTGTACACTGAACTATGCTTTGGTTTAGTTCTTAGTCTCCAGGGTCAATTATTAGGGCTCTACTGGGTATAGGAATTTGTACACGAAGATAGTGTATGATCAATAAAGGATCTACCCCTTCCAGTGAAGGAAGCAAATGTTCAAGGCTGATCCACTTATGCTAGTTCAGGAATCTCTGGCCAGAGTGAATGAAATTAGAAAGGAGTTTCTAATTTGCATAGAACTACGCATAGTAAATGGTAAGCAAGTGATTGAATTAGATAGGCTTGACACGAGATCCATGCCTTTTATTTAATCGGGACATTGTAGGGTAGAAGGAGTTTATTGTACGGTAACTATTCACTGAATAGGTTCTTGGTATTCTAAGCAGTGAATTCTTATTATCTGGATAGTCGCGATATGCTGAGAAGTATCCCTCACGATGTAGAATAAATGTGATTAATTAATTAATCATATTTAATAAATTAGAGAATTTATATAAATAATGATAAAATAGTTTTATTATTATTTATTTCTACTACCGGCTTAATATTGAACCTACAGGGTCACACCATAAAAAGAGAATGATTTAATGGTGGAGGATTTAATTAATAATGGCTAATAATTATTTATTTATGAAATAAATAATTAATTGGCAAATTTAATAATTGATTAAATGAGATTTAATTGATTATAAATTAATTAAGAAAAGTTCTTAATATTATTAATTAAAGGATTTAATTTTTGGAAATTAAATCAAGAGAGAGAATTATTTCTAAAGTGTTTAGAAAAAAGATTAATAATTAAAAGGTGTTTTAATTATTAATGAGAATAATTAATGGGATAATAATAATAATATTTATGGGAAAATTTCAGCTGAAAATTTTGCCTATAAATATACTATTATAAACCCTATTTTTATTCAAACCCAAAACCCCAAAAATTTTATAAAACCTAATTCTCTCCACCTCCTCCTCCTCCTTAACGTTGTTTTCTTGGTGGATACCGGTGGAGTGCTTCACGTTTGAGGAGCAGCTGCTAAGGATCTCCGATCGTTGCTTTTGGATCGCTATTAAAGGTTAGTAATCGATCCCTATATTTTTACCACGATTTATATGCTTTTATTTGGATTTTCTGTGTGTAAAAGTGCTTTTACATGCCTCCGCTGCGATTAAAATCCAACAATGGTATCAGAGCTTAGGTTGTATGCATATAGATCTGTGGTAAAAATTTCAGAATTTTATGTGCTTGTATGAATTAATTATGATTTTTACAAGTTATATCATGGATTACTTTTGTCTGATGAGAAATTGTTTCTCAGAATAATTTTGAATATTGATCTGGGTTCTACAAGTATTGTAGATCGTCTGGGTATTTTTTTCATAATTTTATGATGTATAGATTTTTTATTATGAATTTTTGAAATTCTTGTAATTAAAATTCGTAATTAAATAAGTAAATATATGTATATATAGTATATATATATATGTTTGTATAGTCTGCATCTGCTATATATCTGTTGCTGTGGCTATCTGTGATGGCACGGAAAGAGAAAGACAGAGAATGTCAGGCACGGAAATCGAGACGATGTCAGGCGGCGGCGAATCGCAGAAAGGGGGAGGACCGCACGTCGACCACGCGCGCGTGGGGCTCACGCGCTGGCGTGCCACGCGCGGCGCGTGGTAGACACGCGCTGGTGACGTCATGCTGACGTCATCAGATGACGTCATGCTGACGTCAGCGTAGGGTTCTGGGCGCGTGAAGCGCGTGGGCGCGTGAAGCGCGTGGGCGCGTGAAGCGCGTGGGCGGAGTTCTGACACGCGCCTGACAGCGCGTGTGCGCGTGGCCGCGCGTGGGGAATCTTCTTTCGGCGCGTGCCAGCTCAGAATAGGGCGATTTTGGTGCCGTTGGATTCATCTTTTCGAGATGCTTCTAATGGTATATTATATGATATTTTATGAAATTGTTTCGAACTGTTTATAGCTAACAGAAGTGTTTTTAAGCTATTTTTGACTGTTTTAATTGCTTTTAAATGCTTCATGTGATACATAGAGATGTATAATGCTTAGATCAATATGCTAGATGATGTAGCATGCCTACCTTGATGTTTATTCATGTTTATATATGTGATATATGCTTAGTTTATCATGCGATGATAGATTTAGGTGAACTTAAATGAACATAAGGCGTTTATTAGACAACCTAGTATAGTGAAATTGTTTCATAACCTTAATAATAATATTATGAATACAATCATGAGATTCTTGTATTTATGAAACACGTAATTGAATATGAATTTTTGATATGAGAGAAAGGATGATTCTGTCAACAACAGATTTCTATCTGTAAGAAAGGGTTATTAAGTGACGCCTCTTGACAATGCTCCACCCGATCTGGGAAACATCTGATTATTGATTATTGATTTGAAATATTTAATTTAAAAGGAAGAATCTCTTTATAATATGATTATGATTGTAACGTAATATAATCCCTCTAAAATTAAATAATATCAAGTAGTAATTGGCCAATGACACAACGGGCTTGTGTCGGTCATAGCCTTCCAACATGATAGAAAAGTAGTTCTTATTTTTGAATCATTGTCGGTTCGTGCTACAGCCGAGGGCTTTGATTTTGAAATAAGAAATAATTGTCTATTACATAGAGATGTGTACATTGAATAAGAATCTAAAGGTCGGTACGTGCCACAGCCGTGGGCCTTTGGGGACTGATTCAACTGTACGGAATGTTGGGTTAGACTTGACTTAGAATATTGAGTTTGTCGTGCCACAGCCGAGACTCAATTATTCAAGAGGCTAAAGTTTGATTAGGGAATAACATAAGATGTAATTGACAAGAGTTGTCTGCCTATTGAACATTACATGGCGGTTCGTGCCACAGCCGGGGTTGTGTAATAGAATGTAGGATCCCTATTCCCACTAGCATTATGAATGCTTAATTTTTTACGTAGGGAGTTGAATAAATTAGATAAACTAGTGGGAGCCACTTATGAATAAAGACCCGATTCATATAGTGTTTTAAAATGAAATCGAATATTTGCTAAGTGTTGTTATGTGTTTATCATTTACAGATTTACAATATACATTATGTCTTCTGCACTATCACTCAGGAGCATACTGGATGCTCACAAATTGACTGGTCCTAATTATGCTGACTGGCTTCGAAACTTGAGAATTGTTCTCAGGATTGAGAAGCTGGAATACGTGATTGACTCACCTAAGCCTACTAAACCTACTAGTGATGCACATAATGATGAACATGTTGTGTATCGTAAGCGGGTAGATGATGCAAATGTTGCTCAATGCATCATGCTAGCTTCCATGAACATTGAGCTACAGAAGCAACATGAGCATATGGATGCTCACACTATCCTCATGCATCTACAAGAGTTGTATGATGTGGCAGGGAGGACAGCTCGATATGAGATATCGAAGGAGCTGTTCGGTTGTAGGATGTCTGAGGGATCATCTGTGAATGGCCATGTACTTAAGATGATCAATTTGATTGAACGTCTTGGACAACTTGGTTTTGCCATGGATGGGGAGCTGAGCCAAGACTTGGTCTTGCAATCGCTTCCGAGTTCGTTCTCGCAGTTTGTTGTGAACTTTCACATGAATAAGTTGGATGTCAGCCTGCCTGAACTCCACAACATGTTGAAGACTGCGGAATCGAATTTTCCCCTAAGAAGAGTTCTGTTCTTCTAATTGGTGAAGGTTCCAATCCTAAGAAAAGGAAGAGGAACCCTTCCAAGAAGAAGAAAGTAGGTGAGAAAACGCCGGTTCCACCAAAAGCTGAAGACCCCAAGAGCAAAGTTGTTTGCTTTCACTGTAACAAGGTGGGGCACTGGAAGAGGAACTGCAAGGTATACCTTGCAGAATTGAAGAAGAGGAAGGGTAGTAAGACTACCGCTTCTGATTCAGGCATGTTCATGATTGAAGTTAATATGTCACTAGGTTAAATTTCTACTTGGGTATTAGATACCGCCTGTGGTTCTCATATTTGCAATTCGTTGCGAGGACTAAAGGGAAGTAGGAATCTTGAAAAAGATGAGGTGATTCTACGTATGGGCAATGGAGAAAGGGTTGCGGCCATAGCTGTAGGATCATTTAGTTTACATATGCCTATGGGCAAAACTATTATTTTGAATAATTGTTATTATTGTTCCCTCGATTGTGAGGAATATTATTCCCATATTACACTTGGCTGGATTTTCATTTATTATTGAGAATAATGAATGTTCTATTCTTAGAGATAATATTCTTTATGGACGTGGTACTTTAAATAATGGTCTGTATGTATGTGACATAATTTATTTCAGATTGAACAAACTAATAAAAGAAAAGGGATGATGAAAATCTCACTTTATTGTGGCACTGCAGTCTCCATTTAGTAGACATGGAAAAAGGACTGCAAATTTGCTAGGAATGGTACACACAGATGTATGTGGACCAATGTCTACGCAAGCCATGGCTGGATTTTCATACTTCATTACTTTCATGGATAATAGATCTAGATTCGGATATGTGTTTGATGAAACACAAGTCTGAAGTCTTTGAAAAGTTCAAAGAGTATAAGTATGAAGTGGAGAAACAAACCAAACATAGTATTATAATTCTTCGATTAGATCGAGGTGGTGAATACTTGAATGGAGAGTTTCTGGATTATCTCAAAGTAAATGGTATAGTCTCCCAGGGGACGCCTCCAGATTGGTATCTGAAAGGAGAAATCGAACTTTGTTAGACATAGTTCGGTCCATGATGAGCTATGCAAATCTTCCAGTATTCCTATGGGGTTATGCATTGGAAACCTCAGCATATTTACTGAATAAGGTGCCTTCCAAATCTGTTCCTCAAACTCCGTATGAGATATGGAAAGAAAGGAAACCGAGTCTTAAACACGTTAAGATTTGGGGATGTCCAGCTTATGTCAAATAAGTTGACCCAGATAAACTGGAATATCGATCCGTAAAATGTAGTTTTATGGGATATCCTAAAGAGACTTTAGGATATTACTTTTACACCGATCATCGGGTGTTTGTCTCCAGACATGCTACCTTCTTGGAAAAGGAGTTTATCCTTGAAGGAAACAGTGGGAGCAAAATTGAACTTGATGAAGTTCAAGAACCACAAACTACTACGGATCAAGTGGAAACACCTGTTCAGACTGAACAACCTTCTGTGGAACAGCCCATTCGTAGGTCAGGGAGAGTGTCTCGCCAACCTGAGAGGTAATATGGCCTTGTCATTGAGAATGACAATGAGTTGTCGATCATTGATGATGACGACCCTGTGACCTATAATGAGGCTATGAGTAGTGTTGACTCAGAGAAATGGCATGGTGCCATGAAATCCGGAATGAAATCTATTTATACGGGATACAAAAGAATGATTAGAGCAGATGGCCAGGTGGAGACCTTTAAGGCCAGGCTTTTGGGAAAAGGATTCAAACAAAGGCAATGGATTGACTTTGATGAAACTTTTTACTAGTAGCCCTGTTATAATCAGTTCGGATTTTGCTTGCGAATGCTGCTTACTACGACTATGAGATCTGGCAAATAGCCAGATGGTTTTCTTTCCAAGAGAAATGAAAACCTAATGTGTAAGCTGCTGTGAACCAAATGTGGTTTAAAGCAAGCTTCTCGAAAGATGGAACATTCATTTTGATGAGACAATCAAAGAGTTTGATTTTATCAAAAACGTAGATGAACCATGCGTTTACAAAAGGGTTAGTGGGAGCGCGGTAACATTTCTTATATTGTATTGAAATAGAGTTCACACACATAACAACATAGCAGACCCACTCACAAAGCTACTTTCTGAAAGTCACTTTGATCGTCATAAAGACTAGATGGGTATTAGATACCAGAGTGATTGGCTTTAGTACAAGTGGGAGATTGAAAGGAATATGTCCTAAGTCCAATCATGTATTAGGATTTAGGAATAACTTTTATGTAATCTGTTTTGATTTCATTGATATTAATAAAAGACTTGTTTTGTTTTTATTACGGGCTCTATCTATTTAAGTGTTTAAATAAGATATACCATAGTTTAGAGTAAAGCTTTTTATGGATTATGATGAGATCATAATAGTGAGACCTAAAAGATGATAACTCTAAACTTAAATAGTTCATGGTCGTAGGATTACTAACTGGTAATTAATAATCCACAGAGATCGGTACATACTATGCTTGCTTCATTATGAAGGATGTCTGTTCCCATAGACATTTGTGTGGTGACACTATAGCTAGTATGTAGGTGCTTATTATAGAATAAGTTCACTGAACATGACTCGCACAGCTGAACAACTGATGAAGTTCACTCACGTGTCAGCAGTTGTTCACATAGTGATAGTTGTACAAGTATCCTTAGACTTGAGGTCATCATAGTCATCTTGTGTACACTGAACTATGCTTTGGTTTAGTTCTTAGTCTCCAGGGACAATTATTAGGGCTCTACTGGGTATAGGAATTTGTACACGAAGATAGTGTATGATCAATAAAGGATCTACCCCTTCCAGTGAAGGAAGCGAATGTTCAAGGCTGATCCACTTATGCTAGTTCAGGAATCTCTGGCCAGAGTGAATGAAATTAGAAAGGAGTTTCTAATTTGCATAAAACTACGCATAGTAAATGGTAAGCAAGTGATTAAATTAGATAGGCTTGACACGAGATCCATGCCTTGTATTTAATCGGGACATTGTAGGGTAGAAGGAGTTTATTGTACGGTAACTATTCACTGAATAGGTTCTTGGTATTCTAAGCAGTGAATTCATATTATCCGGATAGTCGCGATATGCTGAGAAGTATCCCTCACGATGTAGAATAAATGTGATTAATTAATTAATCATATTTAATAAATTAGAGAATTTATATAAATATTGATAAAATAGTTTTATTATTTATTTCTACTACCGGCTTAATATTGAACCTACAGGGTCACACCATAAAAAGAGAATGATTTAATGGTGGAGGATTTAATTAATAATGGCTAATAATTATTTATTTATGAAATAAATAATTAATTGGCAAATTTAATAATTGATTAAATGAGATTTAATTGATTATAAATTAATTCAGAAAACTTCTTAATATTATTAATTAAAGGATTTAATTTTTGGAAATTAAATCAAGAGAGAGAATTATTTCTAAAGTGTTTGAGAAAAGGATTAATAATTAAAAGGTGTTTTAATTATTAATGAGAATAATAAATGGGATAATAATAATAATAATATTTATGGGAAAATTTCAGCTGAAAATTTTGCCTATAAATATACTATTATAAACCCTATTTTTATTCTAACCCAAAACCCCAAAAATTTTATAAAACCTAATTCTCTCCACCTCCTCCTCCTCCTTAACGTCGTTTTCTTGGTGGATACCGGTGGAGTGCTTCACGTTTGAGGAGCAGCTGCTAAGGATCTCCGATCATTGTTTTTGGATCGCTATTAAAGGTTAGTAATCGATCTCTATGTTTTTACCACGATTTATATGCTTTTATTTGGATTTTCTGTGTGTAAAAGTGCTTTTACATGCCTCCGCTGCGATTAAAATCCAACAGTAGGAAATTGATTCCTTATCCTTCTAGGCCCCTTAGAGGCTAATCTGCAAGGATTTATATCTTTATTGGGACTCTTCTTAACTGCTGATTTTTCCCTTATAATTACGAAATTAATTAATATTCAGAGTTTTGGGCCTTCTCTGTTCAATCAGGCCTGATCTGGTCCATCAGGCCTGATCAATGTGTTAACCTTTTTGGTCTAAATGTCATACATCTTCTTATTAGGCCTTGTAGCCCAAATCATGTTTAATTAATGCAATATTTAATTACGTAATCAGGATTTATTTATTCCCTATCAACAGTCAAGGCCCCAACTGCCAAATTGTAAAATATGTGGAAAAAAATATAGAGGGGAGTGTAATATGCCTAGGGTAAACTGTTTCCACTGTGGACAAGTACGGCACTATGTGAGCGATTTCCAGAAATGCACTTCTAATAACAAACCCTTAAACCTTACGTGTTACAAGTGTGGCCAGATGGGCTATTTAAAGAAGGAGTGGAGTGTAAAGCAATTAGACCAGCAGTATCAAGACCAAGTGGGGTTACTTCTAATCAAGCACCGACATCAAGGACCTTCAATATGATGCTCAGAAATGCTGTGCAAAACACTAATGTAATTAAAGGTATCTTTCTACTCAATTTCACCAATACACTTGTTTTAACCCATTTGAGAGCTAGATTTTGTGTGAATAGTGTTGCCTACAAGTTTAAGCTTAAATACAAATTATTTCCAAAACTTGATGAGTAGAAATAGCAACTAATGAAGTGATATATTTTATAAATAGAAGTAGAACGATCTAAGGTATATGATGTTGGGATGTTATAACTATAATGGACATAGTTTGACTGATGCAAATGATCAATCAAAGTTTATAGAGACAGTCAAATATTTGTTTAGGGTGATACAAGATTTTTATTGGGAGCTTAGTATCTTTAAGAAAAGAAATTAGTAATAAGAAATTCATGTTAAACACGACCAATATCTTCTAAAACATCCTTGATACCTTTACCAAATTCTGTAAGAAAAACAGTTAACCATTATTATCTTTTGGAGGCCATATAGATTGATCTCAGCTTGAAAAAGAATGTTAACATGAAACTATATATAAACTATAAAGGTGAGAATGATTGAATAGATACCCTTATCAGGGGTAGATGATTTGATTTATCTATTGAAGAATATAAGTACCTTTTGAAAATAGAATTGAGGATAGAATATCGATAACTTAAGATAAACCCCGAGGGATACACTAAGGATGGCATTTCACCCCTAATAGGGGTATTATGAGTTTTGATAATATAAATTGGATTGATTAAGGTAGAACAACCTTTAAAGGTCAGTGAAGAGAGTTCTCAAAAACTATATAGACAAAATTATTATAGTATTGGTAAATGAATATTGATATGCCTTGTACCTAGGGAATACAGGAGGAAGGATTAAGGATAACCTTAGAAACTTTACAAGAAGAAAGGTAGTAATTTGAAGTTTTCAAAATAGAAATTAGGGCGGGGAGATATATGATATAATAATAATAAGGCCAGGAGGGGCATGTGTTTAACTAGGAGAAAGTATGGATTGAACCAATGAAGATCGAGATTGTTTTAAAGCAAGAAATATCTAAAATAAAAGATGTCCTAGGCTTGATTGAGAATTAGCCATGATAATGTTCACATTTAAATATTGAGGCAATAACTTATGAAAAATGGTGATTTTTTCACAAGAGCTTAAGGAATATATTTTCACATAGCAGTGATTTTAAATGAAGTGGAAAATTTAGTTGAAATTGATTCAAAAGATATTGATCGTAAGGAACTATTATTATCAGGAAAGGCCAATGAGTAACTATAAATGCTCATGCCAAAGGTATACGTCAATGCTGGGTGAAACCATGAAGGCTATATTATGGTGTGGAAGATTTACATTCCTTCTGATGACTGTGCAATATTCACCCGTAATAATAGTTGGTAAAGATTTAATTCATGTTATGTGGGCGGATTACATACCTTAGAAGGTCCTATATTGAGATAAGCCAGGACCATGATACGAAAATGACTAAGTGAACCTTTAAGCTTCAATTCTCCTAATGAAGATTAGTGATTAATAATTTTACTAACCTGTTATCGTTGCTTTGGTTGAAACTCTACTGCAACCTTATCTACTTCAGGTCATATCTATTGAAAGTTCAAGAAATATTTTTCATAAATAAGAAATAGTGATTTATGTTGTCTCATTAGAAGGTTGTGAGATGATAAATATGAACCATGTACGAGTGGCTATTAAGACTTCGTGGAAACAATGGACTATAGTAATACGGCGATGATCTTGTTGAGTGGTCAGACTATAACAACTATGGTGAATCTAGAATGAAAATGGAATTATATTGTAATAAATGGTGGGATGTGATTACCGAAGATTGAGACAAATCATGGCGATGTTGGGAGTATAGTTAATAGACTAACGAAGTCGACTATTTATTTAATCATTTAATTATTTCTTCTTATCGACGAAGACTTATAATTTTTATATACGAAAGGTATTAGGGTACGACGTAGAATTCCAGTAGCGATAGTGTCAAGTATGAAATCTCAGATTCAATTTTAGATGTTAAAGGAGTTTTCAAAAGTGATTGTTATTAAGAGTGAATGGGAGCATGGATCCATAGACTATTGGACTTGAGATGCTTTTTTGTTGACTTTAATTTTGAGATGCCACTTGATATGATTATAAGGTGGCCTTATTTGAACTTATGATAAAGTAGTACTTGGTACTGACCTTTATATCTCGTTCTTCTCTGATAAACCTCTATAGTTCAAACGTAAAGTTTTCAGCATAATATTTTGCAACCATTAATCTTTATTTAATTCTTTGAAATTGTTTCTTTTCCTCTCTTATTCATCGTCTTTATAACTGACAGGAACAACCCTTCAAGAAGTGAAGGTATCTCTCAATATATTCTTCCACATCTACATGTTGATTAAGCTTGCACGGTTAGAAGCAGTTAGGAAAGGTGTAGAATGGTTAAGGTTGTCTCTGAATTATGAGTATGTTCCTGATACCAAAGTCAATGCAAAATATGACAAAGGTGATATGATATGAACGAGTAAAAGTATAACTAAAATAGTATTATGTACAGATAATAGTAGAGAGTATGGACTAAAAAGAGTGAGTATCGAGAAGCAAAAGCTATAGTGCTAGTGAGATATGCTAAAAGAGGATCGGAATGTTCAAGGATCAACCTAGGAAT
The DNA here is from genome assembly GCF_009905375.1 of Apium graveolens. Lineage (NCBI taxonomy): Eukaryota > Viridiplantae > Streptophyta > Magnoliopsida > Apiales > Apiaceae > Apium > Apium graveolens. The sequence goes on from NC_133654.1 coordinate 132,818,836, forward strand.
TAGAAAGAGAAATGCTTGAAAAGTATCCCCTTTTATTTTCAACCTGATTTCGGGACAGAATCCTATTAAGGAAGGGAGACTGTAATAACCCCAATTTCTGTAACTATTTAAAACCCTGATGAATAGTAACTTTTGCTGATTTTGAAATATTATCAGACGAGCATATACAGAATTTCTTTTATGAAAATTTTCATATTAGTATTCAATAATGAATATGAGTGTATGTAAAAATCATCAGAATACGAAAACGAGCACTTTGATTTTTCGCGAGAATCCACAAGACACTGAAGGAATAAAGTAATAAAGTGTTATGATTGAAGGACTTAAATCCAAGGATTATAAATAAGGATTAATAAAGCAATAAAAGATATTGAGGAGGTTCTAGTAGACCCCTCACGATAAGACTGCGGATATGTTCCCTCGAACGATCAAACGGGATTAAACAATGAATAAATAACGTAACAAAGGGAAGCCAAATGAGGAAGAAATACTTGTGACAATTAGCAGAGCAAGGAGTACAACATTTGCACTTCTAAATGGAAGGATTATAAATATCCTATTTATGTAGCTCATGCTTACCAACATTTGGAGACAGCTGAGAAGAACATTTCATATCCTGATATTCTTACTTATCTTAAAGCTTCAGCATTAATGGTCAAATCCATTTAGATTACTCGGACTAATGCCACCTCCTAAATGGATAAACTCAAGGATGCTTTCTTTGAAGTTAAACTCACCTCTGGACTTGAGATGCAAAAATAACTGAAGCCTATTCTTGCCAGATAAGACAGAATTGAAGCCAACCAGGCTAAATTTGAAGTTACTCAACAAAAAATGTCTGGAAAATTGGATGAGGTGCAGCAATATATGAAGCTCATTATTTCACTCCGGCTTGGTGATGATGCCAAAAAGGGGGAGAAAATATTAAAATCTAAATTCAAGCAGCTCCAGCTAAAAGTTTGTGATGACAAAGATGATGATCCTGATGGTGGAAGCAAAAGAAATGGAGGAAATGATATTCTTAGGAAGAAAGGTGGAGATCTAGTTGGTTCTAGTGGTACTTCGAAAACCACTAGCCAATCTAGAAAAGGTGGAAAGAGAGGGAGAAGTGCAAAATAACAAGTCTCAAAGGATGTGCTTTCAAAATAACCGACCGTGACTACAAAGCAAACATTGACAGTCACAAATGCTGATAAAGACCAAGGTATTTTCGAGATAGAAGTTGGTGGTGAAGCAAGTCAGTTTTTACAAACACTGAAGGTTAAAGGAAAGAAGACAACTCTGTTCTATAAGGACCCTAAAATACAAGTTTTTGAATCTGAGGTGAGTACAAGGATTTTTGAAAGGGAAAATCCAGGAGTTGATCTTGAATAACTAAGGCTTATGAAAGAGGAATTCAAATCTTTGAGACCAGTAACCACTGATATTGTCTCATCATATGAAGATTCTTGGACAGAGACCAACTAAAGGTGTAGTTATTAAAAAAAGCAGTCAAACTGAAGATGAAAGACCTATTCTAAGGTCTCAAGACATATTAAATATTGATAGAAGTTATTAGGGAAATGAGAAAGTTGGTGAGAAATCAAAGTCCAAACCTAAACCAAAGTCCAAGAAGAAATCAACATGTACCAAAATTCAAACACTGATAGATCCATTCTATTCAGTAAGTCAAGCTCATGACGATGCTGATGAGGGGAAGCTTTTTGAAGAAGAAGCTAATCAGGTTCACAAGAAAAGAAAGGTGATTCTTGGATCTGATTGGGCTGAGAAATTGCACAGCATTCTAACCACTAACAATGCTCAAGTTGGAGAAATAACTGCTGAGATTCAACCAGTCACAACCACTGATACTACTCAAGTTATTGATAGTACAATTCAAGTAACAAAAACTGATCATTCAAATCCTGACATAAATTTAAACTATGATTCAAAAAGGCTCAAACTCTGATAAGCCAGAGTTAACTCTTGAAGAAAAGAAAAAGTTGCTATAGGGAAGCAAGACACCTGCACCCAAAAGGGATTCTTCTGAGACTATTAATAAGATCTACAGTTGTAACTCATAGTCTAGAAGAGCTGAAAGAAAATGTGTCTTAGGACTTCCAAATGCTGATACTTATACTAGAAATGCTTTAATTCTAAGAGAGCCCTCTCTGACAGGAGTGGAAGAGAATGTAAAGCTTGAGGATTTACAAAAGATTATATATATTCAGAAAGTGCTTGATTTGTTTGACACCAACAAGCCTAAAAAGAATATGCTGTATTTTTTGGAATCTGGAAAAAGGTGGAAGATTTCACAGGAGCAGACGAGAGATAAACCATGGCAAGAGTTGGAATATGTCATAACTTTACTAAAGGTAATAAACTCTACTACTACCATATGGTCTGTTTATCTAAAGGACCTAGTATACAGGAAGTAGAGAGGAATGACTTATAAGTTAAAATACACTCCAAAATATATTGATGGCTCTGGAAACACTGTTGATATGCCTATTGGAGGAGTCAAGGTGACCATTTTTATAGGTGTAAAATTCTCACTTTCAACCCAAATTATAAGAAAGTTGGTTACTTGGAACTGGATGACTTATCACTTGGAAGATTTAATTTACATGATCTCAGAGCTGTTATCTATCAGAATGATGAATGTGCAGAAGAGTTCAAGGATATCAAACAGAGAATGGAGATGTATATGAATGTTCTTGAAGAAAATCTACTCAAGAAATTCTTTGATGATGCTACTGGGTTTACTAAAGTTCAAGATGGAAGTTAAGGCAAAGCATTGACTGTAAGATTGTATACTTGTTTGTATTTCTGCATTTAGATAGTTTTGACATCATCAGTTAGAAACTTGTACATATTTACCTAATGCACAAGTTGGGGGGGATTGTTAGAAGAAATTGATGATATCAGTATTTAAATTATCATAGTTTATTGATCAGCATTTGATATCATAGTTTGACAGAGGTGACGTCATTAACATTTACCATTAGTATTCACTGATCAGTATTTGACATCAGCATTTAGTCACATCAGTAATTGTCAAGATGGAAATCAGGAGATACCAAAGGAGGGAATTTTTGCAGAGATATGTCGGTATAAGACTTTACTTATTGTAGCAATCAATAGATGGATATATATTAAGATCCTTATTATATTATATTAGGATTCTTTATTGATTGTGTAGATGTGCAGTATATAAGCACATGTTAGGTTTACACTTGATGTGCTCATACATTGTTATATTATTCACAAAACCTAGTAGTTCTCCAGGATATATGTTCATCCTTTGAGAGAGTATTGTAATCAGTTTTTGTCCATTAACAATAAAAACCGTTTCTTCTATTGAGTATGTTATTTCAATTTGATTATTTAACTGTATTCACCCCCCTATACAGTTGATTAAAGGCCTAACATATTATTTGATTTATGGAAGCCTTTCCGTATCTTTGAGCTTTTCTTTGAAGCACTCGACGAAGTTGTCTTGTGAGTAGAGCAATTTCACTCTCATCGAGATTTTGAAGTTCCTCATTTAACTCATCGCCGTTTTCATCTTTATCGATTAATATAGCCTTTAGAGCCATATTTTTATTTTTATCTCCATTTTTGGAGCAACCTTTTCTGGAATATTTTATTCTTCATAAGTACGAAGATTTCTGAATAGTTTGACAATCTTATACTCATTTAAGTTGGCATCTCTTTTATAGTAGTAACTTTGACCTTCGAACTAGGAGGTAGAGATTTTATCACTCTTCTATTATTTTCATTTTGAAGATAATTCTTTCCAATTTAAATAATTCATCGATGATACGAGTAAATCTTCTTTCCATTTCGATGATATTTTCCCCTTCTAGGAGTTTAAAGTTCTCATATTCTTGGATCATTGTTTCCATTCAAGGATCTTTTATATCAGTGGTTCCTTCGTAGGTTACCACTAATTTGTTCCACATTTCTTGTGTCTGTTAGGGATTCAAGGAACAAAACGCAATGAAAAACAAAAAACAAAAAAATTTGAATCCCTACCGCAAGATCTATGTATAATGATTGGATAATTATGGAGAATAGGATCATGTACCTTAATAAAGCTTTTCATATTATAGTAATGAAAGTTCTGATCTTGATGAATCATAGAAGCCCTCCTTGCAAAAATATGCTCTCCAAAGATATCCACACGAACGTACGATCGTCCAAAAATCACCGGAGCAGGTACTGGCCGGATAAATTGCCTCTTCCTCTATCTCTTTCTCTCTAGCCTCTCTAAAATGTAGAGCTGCTAGGATTTTTCTTAAAAACGACCAGTAACCCTAAAAATATACATCATAATGTTTATATAGGGGAGAGGGGTAATTAGGCTTAACACTAAACCTAATGAGCTTCTAAAAAAACCATTCTGATTTCGGGTTTTTTTATTACTATTAAAATTAAATATTATTATATATAATTAATCAAGTTTCACTTAATTAATTTAATAATTAAATTTGAATTAATAATAATAAGATATTTAAATCCACAATTTAAATAACATTCATTTTTAAACGTTCTTTGTGTCTGACCCTTTAGGTTATTATTACGTTGGCAACAATTTTATTTCTAATAATAAAATTATAAACAATGAGTAGCATCTAGTAATACATCATTGCTACCCAAGTAATAATAATAATTGTTTGATTTAATTAAACCTTTCATGAATAATGTACAATATATTATAATCCCTTTAGCCTTATATTATAGATCAAATATGAGGCATGCATTGTGTCATCCTCTTGTAACGTTTAATCCTTGTTTCCTTGATCAATGAGTAAACTATTAAAAAAATCAGTATTTGAGCACGGCCATGCATTTTATAGTCTTACTCAATCAAAAGGCCATTAATATCACTCCTTAATATAAGAGGGCTAAATCCCATCTAGATCATTCAGATTTCTCATACGATTCACAATTACCCAATGTCTACTTTTATGATTACCCGATCAAGGATGACTTTTAATAGTATCAAAGTATATTAATTCTTGTATAGAAATATAATGACTTCAGGTCTAAGGACCAATACATTATTATCACTGTGAGATTAACTTATGACACTATAAACGGGTTATTCCAGCACCATGTATCTAAAACATGTGCCCATGTTTTGACTTTAGTTTCACCATATATATGATCAATGAGATGTGATCATCAATAAACAAACACACTAGTCTCAACGTATTTATTATCTTCCCTTAACAATAGTACTTGACTAGGGAGCTTTAGGAATATCAATACTATTCTCATAATCTCATTTCTAAGTCACGTACTTAGAGATATAGATTTACATATCATATTCCAAGGACATTTATTAATCTAACATTTTATCACAGAAAATAAAGATATAATAAATTAGTAAAGAATAATCCATAGAATCATAATTAATAATCCAAATGTCTCATAACATTAACTTAATAGTGTTTTCTCTATGGCACACACACTAACGATCTCCCATTTGCACTAGAGCCAATCACCCATATATCTAATACCCATGAAACTAGCATAACCTTCATGCTTTTGTTGCGACAAAGCCTTAGTCAGTGGGTCTGCAACATTATCATCAGTATGCACTTTACATATATGTATATCTCCTCTTTCGTTAATCTCTCGAAGAAGGTGATATCTCCTAAGTATGTACTTTTCCCGGGAATGGGACCTTGGTTCTTTATCATGTGCGATGGCTCTATTATTATCACAGTAAAGATCAACCGAATCTGTGATCGATGGGACCACATCAAGTCCCGTTATGAATTTCTGTATCCAAACAGCCTCCTTGGCTGCTTCACTGGCAGCAATATACTCAGCTTCCATTGTAGAATCAACTACTATCTCGTGGTTTAAACTCTTCCATCTTACAACATTTCCATTAAGGAAAAACACAAAACCTGACTGAGATACTGAATCATCTCTATTTTTCTGGAAGCTGGCATCGGTATAACCCTTTACAACCAGCTTCTCATCTTCTCTATACACCAAGAATGAATCTTTAGTTGTTTTTAAGTACTTAAGAAAATTCTTGACAGCTGTCCAGTGACCCTCACCTTGATTAGACTGGTATTTGCTCGTAATGCTCAAGGAATACGAAACATCAAGATAGGTATATATCATCACATATATTATAGATCCAATTTCCGAATATGGAACTTTGCTCATACGACCCTTCTTATCTCATGATTTAGGGAAGTTATCTTTTGAGATCAATATCCCATGAGATATTGGGACATATCCTCTTTTTGCCTCTTGCATCCAAAACGATGCAATACTTTGTCAATATATGTACTCTGACTTAGGCCGATTAATTTCCATGATCTACCTTTATAGATCTTGATCCCTAATATAAAGGTAGAATCGCTAAAGTCCTTCATCGAGAAACTATTCCCCAACCAAGTCTTAATAGCCGGTAGAGAAGGTATGTCATTCCCTATTAGTAATATGTCATCTACACATAGTACTAGGAATGCCACATGGCTCCCACTAACCTCCTTGTAAACACATGATCATCTTCGTTTTGAATAAAGCCAAATTCTTTGACTGTTTCATCAAAACGACGATTCCATCTCCTTGAGGCTTGCTTCAATCCATAAATAGATCGAAGCAACTTACATATCATCTTAGCAAACTTGGGATCGACAAAACCCTCAGGTTGTATCATATATACATCCTCTTCAAGGCTCCCATTTAAGAAAGCGTTTTGACATCCATTTGCCAAATCTCATAGTCATAGTAAGCAACTATTGCTAGCAAAATCGTGATGAACTTGACCATAGCAACTGGTGAAAAAGTCTCATTATAGTCTATACCATGAATTTGTTTGAAACGTTTTGCCACTAGCCACCTTATAGGTCTGTACATTACCATCCATGTCAGTGTTCTTTTGAAAACCGACTTGCACCCTATAGGTGTATCAACTAAAGTCCATACTTTATTTTGATACATGGATTCCATCTCGGATTTCATGGCCTCTAGCCATCTCTCGGAGTCTGGACTGTTTATAGCTTCTTGGTACGTAAGAGGCTCATCATTGTCTATGAGCATCACATCATCATCTTGAGTCAAGAGAAATCCATAATATTTATCTGGGTCATGACGAACCCTGCTAGATCTACAAAAAACCAGTGTTTCCGGAGCATGAACATCTTGATGTACATCCGGCCCACTTTTTAACTCTGGTTCAATGTTATTTTTTACAACTCGATCTTCATCGAGATCTATAGTCCTCCTACTAATTTTTATGGAAAGTAACTCTCTTTCAAGAAATAGAGCGGTTTGAGCAATAAAACTTTGTTCTCAGTAAGATTATAGAAACTTTACCCTTTAATTTCTTCAGGATATCCCACAAAAGAACATGTATCCGATTTTGGTCCTAGCTTGTTAGACACCAAGTGTTTCACAAATGCTTCGCATCCCCATACTTTCATAAACGACATGTTGTGACGTTTCTCCGTCCATATCTCATATGGAGTCTTTTGAACCAATTTAGTTGGAACTCAGTTTAGTGTATATGTAGCGATTTATAGAGCATAACCCCAGAAACTTATTGGAAGATCTGCTAGACTCATCATCGACCGCACCATGTCCAACAAGGTACGATTTCTCCTCTCAGAAACTCCATTTCATTGAGGCATTCCAGGAGGAGTAAGTTGTGATACGATACCACACTCCTTCAAGAAACCTTTAAACTCGAGGCTTAAGTATTCTCCTCCATGATCTGATCATAGAACGTTTATACTTTCCCCTGCTTACTTTTCCACTTCGGCCTTGTATTCTTTGAAATTTTAAAAAAAAATGGATTTGTTCTTCAGAAGATACATGTACCCATATCTACTGAAATTACCAGTAAATGTAATGAAATAGTAGAAGCCACCTCTTCCCATCGTACGCATTGGACCACATACGTCACTATGTATAAGTCTTAATCGTTCGGTGGCCCTTTCACCTTGTCTGGTAAAAGGAGCTTTAGCCATTTTGCCACTGAGACAAGATTTTCATTCTTCATATGATTCTAAATCAAACTTATCCAATTAACCATCTTGATGTAATTTGGAAATGCATTTCTTATTTATGTGACCTAAACGGCAATGCTAGAGGTATGTTTGATTTGAGTCTTTCATCTTAATACGTTTATTATCATTATTTATGTTATAGAGATGAGTATCTAAATCAAGAACATATAAACCATTAAACAAATGTGCAACCCCATAGGTAACATTATTCAATGCAAAGGAACCACTATTATTCTGAAAAATGAAAAACCTTTCTTGTCTAAAGAAGAAACCGAAACAATGTTTATGCAAATCACAGGCACGTAAAAACAATTATCTAGTTCTAAAACAAGCCCAGTGGGCAACGATAAATGATAAGTCCCTACAGCTAAAGCAGCATCCTTTGCTCAATTTCCAACACGTAGGTCGACTTCTCCCTTCGCCAATGTCCTACTTCCTGCGGTTCTTGCATATTTATACAAATATGAGAACCACATCCCCTATCTAATATCCAAGATGTAGAAGTAGACAAATTGACTTCTATAACTTAAATACCTGAATCAGAAGCGGCAACAGCAACCTTCTTCTTCTTCAGATCCTCCAAATAAGCACGATAGTTCCTCTTCCAATGACCCGGTTTCTTGCAATAGTGACAATTACCAACCTTTTGAACACCACCTTTAGGCTTCAAATCCTTGGTCGGATCAGGTTTCAGATTGTCATTAGATTTAGATCTCATCTTCCTCTTGCCTTTCCATTTACCCTTTCCTTTGGCCTTCCCCTTATTCACCATCAACATGGGAACATGGGACTCCTTCTGAATGTTGGACTCAGTAAATTTCAACATTGCCAACACTTCGGTGGGTTTCTTATCTATCTCATTCATATTGTAATTCATCAAAAATTGAGAATAATTGGTATTTAAAGATTGAAAAATTAGATCACTATGGTGCTCCGTAGCAATCGGGGCACCCAATTTGGCGAGGTACTCAATATACCCTATCATCCTCAGAATATGCGGTCCAACTGGATCACGTTCTCCCTGCTTACATGCGTTCAATGATTTAAAAGTATCAAACTTCTCTTGATAAGACTGTTCTTGAAACATATGTTTAAGGTGCTCAATCATATCATAAGAATCCATATTCTCATATTTTTTATGAAGTTCAGCGCTCAAGGTCGCTAACACGAGACATTGAACATCCGTGTCATCATCGATATATTTCTGATGAATAATATGTAGAACATAGGATGATCTTTTAGGGAAATGTGTAGGTGGGGAATATCTATTACATAGAGCTTGCGCTCTTATTTGAGGATAATCCTCAAGTTCCTCTGCCATTCAAGGAAGTTTGTTCCTGTCAGCTTGTCCTTCTCAAGGACTGATCGCACAGAGAAGTTGTTTAAATTGTTTGCCATTTGATATCTACAATGTTTAAAATGCATAAGATAAATTAGTCTACAGATGATTATTAAATTATGATCAAGTGGTTATTCATATATATTCAAAATATATATATCTCCCACAATTTTTATCAAATTAATAGCCCTAACTATTAATTCGGAAAAAATATATATACTTTCTAGTGAGCCAAGATCCATATTTCATCAAATCTTAGGTCAGTTTTGGCTTTTCTGCCAAAACAAGATTATTTAGGTATATCAACTATATAACTCTTGGATAGTTTAGTGAACAACATTTGTTCATATTTATCCAATAAATCTCGCCAAACTCTATGCCTCTAAGTTCACAATCATATTATGGAACTTAGTTAAGTCAAACCCAAAGGTCCAAAAAAGTATCATATACTTCAACACGCCTTCCCACGATAGATGGGAGTACTTCGCTCTGGTGAACCCACTCATAATCGATCTAGGGGTAAACGCGTTGGACATATTGGAAGGCATCTAAACAACTTAATATAAACATTAGTATTTTGTTAATATTAAAACGATCATGATCCCATCATAAAGAGATTCCCAATTTTTTCTTGAATAAAATACTTCAGATCAATATTCGTCAATGGTTTGATTTCCAGGTAGTGAGGAAGTCACATCGGTCTCGCTTAAAACCCACAACCGTACAAGTTCAATGAACTCATTTTTGACAAAATCACCCCATGTTGTAAATAAAGAAGATTCATATTTTATTTCATGTTTCATAAACACGAGAATCTCATAATCGTATGTAAATTTTAAAATCCGGAGTCGTTATATATTGTATCTTGTTTAAGCAAGCATGGCATGGGTGACGTATCTAATACATACATTCATGCATGATTAATCTAATTAAAGCATGCATCATTAACTATTTCATACATACATTCATACATCAATATGTAAAGTGTGATATGTAAACGTGCTTGGTTATGGCCTTTATCCTATTTGATCCTTTCATGATAATGAAAGAATCAAGGTCAATCTATGGTGAAAAATATAAATATAATTACAAGTCTTCATTTTTCTTGTCTCCATAGTTTCCCCTCCTCTTTGATCACCCCTTCTAAAAGTACATTACATTAAAACAACTTATACTAATGTACTTACATAAGAAAATCGAGTTACATTCAAGGTTAAATAGTTATAAAAATAATGAAAATGACATGCAAGTCGTATTTATAAAAGCAAAACCATAAACTTTAACCTAAAGGTCTTAACGCCATAACCAGCACCATGCTCAAGTAAACAAATAAAGAACTTGAAAAATATAGCGGGGTCTGGGGAGGTAGCCCCAGGCGGGGGTTCGGGGGCGGCAGCCCCCTGGCGAGGTCCGGGGGTGGTAGTCTGTGCTGCTACTACATCATATGCAGTTTCAGAATAATATATCATATTTATACTAATCATTCCCCGTTTAACAGATCATGTCAATACACCATTTGTCCAACAGTTTATATCACTATATATAAACCAAATATGAAGCATAACATACAAATCACATAATGATTAGTCATGGAAAAATATAACGTGCTAGTATCATCATATACATATACATCACGTGAATATATAGAAAACTCTATATAACAGTGTTAACTCTATATAACAGTGTTACCATTAATCAACATAGCAACATGCATATTAAATCTCACATATAAATGGTATCAATATACATACATGGCAGATCTGATTCATGCTTAATATATTGAACCACTGTCAAACACCTAACCAAATCATTCCATTATACACATAGCTCTAATACCATTGTTAGGGATTCAATGAACAAAATGCAACGGAAAACAAAAAAATAAAAAAACTCGAATCCCGGCCGTAGGATCTATGTATAACGATTGGATAATTATGGAGAATAGGATCATGTACCTTAATAAAGCTTTCTGTATGATAGTAATGGAAGTTCTGATCTTGATGAATCACAATAGCCCTCCTTCAAAGATCTGCTCTCCAAAGATATCCACATGAACGTACGATCGTCCAACGATCATCGGAGCCGGTACTAGCCGAATAGATTGCCTCTCTCTCTCTCTCTCTCTCTCTCTCTCTCTCTCTCTCTCTTTCTCTCTAGCCTCTTTAAAACGTAGAGCTTCTAGGTTTTTTCTCAAAAATGAAATATGACCAGTAACCCTAAAAATATGCATCATAATGTATATAGGGGAGAGAGGTATTTAGGCTTAACCCTAAACCTAATGGGCTTCTAAAAAACCCATTCTGATTTCGTGTTTTTTTTATTACTATTAAATTTGAATTCTAGTATATATTATTAATCAAGTTTAACTTAATTATTTTAATAATTAAATTCAAATTAATAATAATAATAAAATATTTAAATTCATAATTTAAATAACACTCCGTTTTAAATGTTCTTTGTGTGTGACCCTTTAGGTTATTAAATACGTTGGCAATAATTTTATTTTCTAATAACAAAATCATAAACAATGAGTGACATATAATAATACGTCATTGCTACCGAAGTAATAATAATTGGTGATTCAATTAAACCTTTCATGAATAATATACAATGTAATATAATCCCTTTAGCCTTATATTATATATCAAACTCGAGGCATGCATTATGTCATCCTCTTGTAACGTTTAATTCTTGTTTCCTTGATCAATGAGTAAACTATTAAACAAATGAGTATTTGAGAACGACCATGCATTTTATAGTCTTACTCAATCAATATGCCATTAATATCACTCCTTAATATAGGAGGGCTAAATAACATCTAGATCATTCATATTTCTCATACAATTCATAATATACCCAATGTCTACTTTTATGATTACCCAGTGAAGGATAACTTATAATAGTATCAAAGTATATTAATTCTTGTAAAGGAATATAATAATAACTTTAGGTCTAAGGACCAATACATCATTATCACTGTGAGATTAACTTATGACACTATAAACATGTTGTATCTCATAACGGGTCATTCCAGCACCGTGTATCAAATACATGTGTCTGTGTTATGACTTTAGTATCACCATACCTATGATCAATGAGATATGATCATCAGTCAATAAATATACTAGTCTCAACGTATTTATTATCGTCCATTAATAATAATACTTGACTAAGGACCTGTAGGAATATCAATATTATTCTCATAATCTCAATTTTAAGTCACGTACTTAGATATATAGATTTACATATCATATTTTAAGGACATTTATTAATCTAAAATTTTATCGCAGAAAATAAATATATAATAAATTAGTAAAGAATAATCAATAGAATCATAATTAATAATCCAAATGTCTCATAACATAAACATAATAGTGGTCTCTCTAAGGCACACAACTAACATTGTTGACTTGCAATTGTTTATTCTTTTATCTTCTTTTTCTGCAAGTGCACTTGTGAAATCCATTTCCTCCTTAGCGTCTATATTCATCATGACTTCTTCCTCTAGATTGTATTCACTAACCTTCTTTTCGATGATAATATCATCGATATTTTTGGTAGGAACCTGAACACCGTCTTCGATAGCCATCCAAACTTTTACTCCTTGAGATCTAGCATATATGTGAAATCTTGTTTTCTATGTAGCAAAGTTGGTGTCATCAAATAAAGAAGGTCGTGAGCTTGATAGACCTTCACCACAACTCACGGGATCAATATACGCAATTCTGGATCATTTTTTGTTATGCATGTAAATATGCAAATCACTTAACAAACACGATAAAAAGCACTACTTGATACCCATTGTAAGGTCCCGTAAGAGGGCTATATTAATCTAGAAGTGGATTGAATAGTTTAATTACCAATTTAAAAATTATTATGGCATTTTTAAAATAATTTATCCCTTTTTTAAAACTTTACTGAGTAGTTATGCAGTTTATATGTGCGGAAATAAAGTGCATGTAAAGAAAATACCACACGATGATTTTATCCTAGTTCGCGATGGTGCAACCTCAAATAGATTCAATCACCCCTACGTCCAGTCCCCGAGCTCCTCTCCCGGACTCGGGATATTTCTTTAGAATAAACTTGCTCCTTTAGTAGGTGGAGAAGCCTTTACAACCTTACAAGTATTTATCGTGGTTCATAAAATCGGGTTACCACCTCAAAATAAATGTAACACCTACATAACTTATCTTGGACAATAACTCCCCGCTATTTCTTCAAAGATTATGTAGAACCCTTATGTAGACTTGGCTTCCTTAGCTTTTATCGGTCTTGGACCTTAGTGATTTGGTCTTGGATATTTTCTCTTCTTCACGGTGCAAAGTCTACTAACTTGTAATAAACCTGATTTTGAAACCTCTATGTTATAAAATATGATTATTTTTTTAAAAGAGATATAAGTTGTATTCCAAGTAGTATTAATTCTTTAAGGATGTTAAACATTTGGTGTTATAACTGGGAATTCGAATAAATGCGTATTCTATCGGTAATTGAGGATCATTCTTTTCTAGTGTAAAGTTAATGAATAATAACTTTACAGTATAAGTAAATATATATCGTGCCACCTATGTTATAAGATCCAAAAGGGAATTCGGAATCCGTATTAGTGATCCATACTATAAGTGTATGTAAATCACATTAGATCTCAGAGATTCAAAACTTGTATTTTGATCAAAAATCGAGCTGTTTTGGTAACCGAAAAAACTGTAGGAATATTTATTTCCTCGAAAATGGATTTATAAAGAGATTTTCTTAATCTAGGAATTAAATAAATGCAAGTTGGATTCGTCATAATTCGGAAATGAGCAAGTTGAAAAATGCGATTAATAGTGCCTGATGAATAATTTTCGGTCTCTGATCGAACCTATATTTCAGTAGAAGTTCCGGAATAATTAATGGTTACTAAGTGATTCATTACAATTTTAAAATGAGAACATGGATGCGATAAAAGTTTGAAAAGGAAGTACAAGAGAAATGAAGTTAAGGAAGTGTTTGGAATTATGACTAAGTGGGTTAAATGAAGCTTATTTGGGAAGCTTGTTACTAAACTAACTAAGTCAAATTTTAAGGGTTAAAATATCTCAAAAACACCACAGAAATACACCAACCAGCTTCTCTCTTTCTCTCCCCCCATTTTAGAAGAAAATATCAAGATGAAGGAGAAATAAAAGAAAGAAGAAGAATGGAGCTCGGGATGGTCGTTTCTAGTGTTCTAGTACTCGAAACGAAGGCCATCTCGAACCCGTTTCATCAAGAGTAACATCTCTCTCACCCATGAACTTTAGCTATCTCATTTAGTAAGTTATATAGGATGTTGAATAGTGATTTTATAAATTATTTTCTTGAAACTTAGAGATGAATGCATGTATGTGTTGTATATGTTATGGATTGATGTTTTAAGTGATTAACTAAGTTGTTATTGAGTTTTAGAGAATGGGTTTTGAATTTTGCTTCTGTTTGTGGAGGTTTTGACTGATTAGGGGATTATAAGGTGGATGGTGAGTTTGTGATTGATTGGTATTAATTTTGGAGTAATTTAGAAATGGAAAACATTACGTTTTAAGCTGTCGTAACGTCCATTTTACATTATTCCGTTTGGACAGTAGCTTCGGGATTTTTGACCCTACGACCAAAAATATATTTTTGCATAGTCTATTTGTATCTGTTCTCTAGATTGTCCATGAGAAAACTGTGACGGCCTCAACCCCGGGGTCAGGAGCTAACGTCATCCACAACATAGCAAGCAACATAATAAAATTCATTTCACTGATAAAACATAATCACGACCCCTCTTACCAAGATCTTTTCTAAGTTTAAGTATGATTTAGGTTATAATTTACCATAAAACTAATTCTGGCCTGTCACAACCACCTCAAAGGAGCCTGACACGGAAGGAACTGGAACTCTGCCCTGACTACCACGGAAGAATCTCCTAGGTATCTGGAACACATATATAAAACATTTTGCAAGGGTGAGCAATCAATTGCTCAACAGTACCACTACATGAATATTAATCAAAAACAATTTATGCTAAACATTTATAGGAACAGAAATCATAACTCGTTTATAAAACAAGTAAACATGTGAAATTCGATGAAAACTGAAGAACTGTTGAAAACTGGATCTCAATAGCTAGCATGCTCTATAAAATATTTCATTAACTGTGATGTGTAAATACCAGAGTTAAATTTTAGCATGCTACTTTAATTTTCAAATCTTCCGTCCCATCGCAGGACCCATAAAACCATTTGTCCCGTTACGGGGACCCAAAATCATTTATTCCGTTACGGGAACCATAAAACTTGTCCCATCATAGGACCTATAAAATCACTTATTCCTCCCCGGGAACCTCAAAATCACTTGCTCAGATATAAAAGTATTGGATGATCCCTGGTGAGATAGCTGATCAGGCTATCTCCATAGGATAACTCTATCTTGGCTATCCTATAAAAACTTGTTCCTGAACTCAAAGACTAGCTAGGTCCCTGTCACGCTGGGCTGGTGGTTATAATAGGGTGCGCAACCACTTTGCCTCTTACGCTATCTTCCAGGCCGTTACGGGCCTCCTGCGCACATTCATCCAATTATCTGATCATTTTTATCCAGTTTTCCAAATCACTTACCTATCTCTTGTTAAAATAATTATATCACAACACACTTTCCAAAACATTTTCATTTTATTCAAAATTTAGAGATAGGTATTTTCAGAAGTTACTTTTCCCCAAAACATATTTTAAACAACATTTTCAAATACAGGGGATACGTAACTTAAAACGTTACTATTCCTGTTCGAAAATAAAACAACAGTTCATTCATATATACTGAACCATAAAAGTATGGTCAGGGCTACTTGCCTTGCAGAGCCTCATGACTGTCCACTAGGCTATCATAAGACCAACTCCAACTCTTGGGCCTTCCGACTATAACCTACAAAGTCGAAACACCCTAACTTAGACATTCGATTATGCTTGACATATCCTCGCTAACAATCTACCAAAACATTAACAAAACCCGACTCGTAACATACTTCATATAATAATACACGTATCAATTAGGGTTCACGTCTTCGGAAGTCGATTCAGTGCTCGTTTTCAGAAAATAGGTATATTTGTCCTTTTACGAAATTAGGGTTATCGGTTTTAGTAAAGTATTTCATCATAGCACATGAGCAAGTTTCGTATAAAGTGTTTATATATATTCGCTCGACGTCCCGATAATTATTGGATACGCTCCCGTATTTCCGTAATTTGATTTCTCAAAATCGGGCAGCGCTACCTTTATTTATCGGACTACCCATCGAAACAATTCGACGTCAATTAATCAAGTCAATCACAACCAAACCAAATTCATAGCCCCACCTCCAAAACAATTCTTAAAACAATTAATTCCTTTTCATTTCAAATAAAAATATGCGAATTAAATTATTTATTTTAAATATTAGAACTCAGATAACGATCATCACAGTCCACCGTTGGCTTGTCGAGGCTCATTGCCAACGGCGGTAAAATTCGTCGGTGCCCGATACATTTCGGGTTTCCCCACTAATTTCACCGATAAAAAAAATATAATTCCTAAAATTTTAATTTCATAAAACTTAATAAAAAAAAGCAGGATTTCTAAAAAACCAAAGTCCAAGCCTCTTGCCATCCTAGGCCAAACAGGAACTATAACACTGCAATTAAACTTACCGAACACACATACACACGCGTGTTACACACACACACACTAACGCACCCACACACACCACGCATGAACACACTCGAACACACACACTTACACCCACGAACACACAAACAACTTGCACATACACTATCAGCCACTTATGCATTTGATGGACTCCCACTGAGCCACTTACACTATCATGGACGCCCACTGAGCCCATGTTGCTTATGCCGACTCAATAGATGGACTTACTTCCCGAACGTTGGGTAAGTAATCAATTCATTTACCAAAACAGCAACCTTGTTGCGAATATAAAATACACAACTGAGCCGGATTCCCCAGGTTTTGAGCGAATATTTAAATCCCCTTAAAAAGGAAGATCTTAAATATAAAAATGAGTTTTTGGATCCGCTCTAACTTTTAAAAATCATTTTGAAGACTCGAAAACACTTTAAAGAGTGTTTGGAGTAAAGCTGATTTAATGAAGTAAATCAGTCCCCAGTATATTTAGAAAATGTCTGAATATTATTATTTAAATAATATTCCCATAAAGAATAATCTTTATAAAAATAATCGAAGTAGAAGTATTAAAACTTATACTTGAAATGGATATTAAATAACCAAAGATATACTTATACGAAAGTACTATCTTTATTTGAATAATCAAAGATAAGTTTGATTATCGACACCTTATTCTTTAATAAAATAAAGAACATATCTCAGCAAATAATCGGAGTCATAGATCCTCAAATGAATATTCAAATAATATTCATTAAATAATATAAACTGAGTCATAAGCCCTCGAATGAATATTCAAATAATATTCAATAAATAATATAAAAGAGTCATAAGCCCTCGAATGAATATTCATAATAATATTCATTA
Source organism: Apium graveolens (assembly GCF_009905375.1). NCBI lineage: Eukaryota > Viridiplantae > Streptophyta > Magnoliopsida > Apiales > Apiaceae > Apium > Apium graveolens. The sequence goes on from NC_133654.1 coordinate 132,836,746, forward strand.
AATAAAATAAGGAAGTCATAAGCCCTCGAATGAATATTCATGATAATATTCATTAAATAAAATAAAGTTATCGAATAAACCTTATTCGATTAATAGTTTTGAAAACTATAACCATATATATATATAAATATATATGTATATATATACATATATACAAAATCTACTCGGGATCCTCGGCTCCCGGTTTTAGAAAATGTTTTCACCTTTTGGGTCCCTATACTAAGGGTATATGCAAATTACCGCTATCCTCTAGCATAGGTATTATCAACTGAATCAACAATTATATATGGAAAGAATACGAAACAGGCATGCATATATATATATACCATAGCAGCATGCTTCAATATATTGCAACATTTGCTAATTAACCAACATGCATCTATCGCAAGATAATGCATATACACCAATACATCACAACAACAGTTATAACGGGTAGAAAACTTGCCTGAGCGACTTGGGGTGATAAAAGGCTCGGGACGAGTTTGGTAACCTATAAACAACAAGTAAGTTGGAATTAAACCAAAGTCACTTGTAAATCTATACTTTAACTAACTTAGACTCTAACGCTTATTTTGCGCTTACTGATTCACTTAAGTCACTCGAGTACCCTCGGCTCCACCATTTTTAATAATTTAACCTTTACGAGTTTTAAGGCGATTCCTTCGCGAGTGTCTTACCAACTGCCTAACACACTTACCATAAATATTTCATACTTCAATTAGTCCTCTTTGGTCTTTAACCTATGTTTCAAAGTAAGGCGAGGGGAAAAGTTTCGTTCACGAAACGCCGTTACTTGAAACGGTCGTTTCTCCTAAACCGTGCATCGGAATCGAACGAACTACATATCAAAATGAAACTCGTAACATGAGCTATCTAGACATGGCAATGGTCATAATCTAGCAGGGGGTTCTCGGGTCCTAATGTTATGCACAAAAACAGTCTAAAGAAAATCGGACGTTACGACGGCTATGTTTACGCGATTTCCCAAATTTCAAACCATTCAAAACCAACCCAATTCAACCTCAATCCAACATACAACCAACATCCATCCTTTTCACATCATAACAACCCCAACCAATTCAATTTTAACATTCATACTTATGCCTAAACTTAACTTTAACCATACTTAAGTTCTTTTAATCAAAACAACAACATTTACCATTCCATTTCAATACCATTTCACTCCCAAACTCTAAATCACAAACATCAAGCTACAATATCACCCTACTAATCCAAATCATCTTATAATACATAGGAATCTAGGGTTTGGAGATGATATACCTTCCTTGAAGTGGTGGGAGGAGCTAGGAAGCCTTAAGAAGCTTTGAGAAGTCTTAGGAATGCTTGGATCTTCAAGGAAATCAAGAAAAATTTCAAGTTAAAAACTTGAAAACACTATTCATAGTCTTCTTCTTTGATTAAATGAAGAAGATTGAGAAGGAATTAATGGCTTAAACTCATGATATAGCCCTAACTAAGCATAAAGATGATTAGGGAATTATCTTACCAATTTAGGAGGCTTGGATCTTGAGTTTTGAATTTCTTCCCCTTTTGAAATAGTAAAAGCCGAGAGCAAGCTTGCTTGGAATGAGAGAATTGATTTTTTTGTGTTTTGATGAAATGATTTGCTTGGCTTGGTTGATTTGATTTTGTGTTTGATTTAGTCAATTACCTTGTTGCCCTTGAATTTGTGTGGTTCTCATTCAACCACACCTCCTTCCTTCCCATGTCATGCTTGTGTCATCCTCATGATGTCATCCTCCCCTCCTTGTCCTCTTCTCATTGGTTGGGTGACATCATCCTCTCTAATCCCTTTGATTAACTTCCTAATTGTTTGCCTAATGACTGCTGATCTGTTATACGGTTCACTTAACTTTCATTTTCGTTTATCGTTTGAGGGATCATACCCGGGATCTTATTACTTAGGTTCCCTTAACCTTTCTCAATACATTATATTCCTTTTTATGATCCTCTATTATAATCCTTTAATTTAAATCCTTTTATCCTGTTAACTTATACTCAATTCTTTCCGTATCTATTGGATTTCCGGGAAAAATCAAAGTGTTCGGATTTGGATTCTGACGATCTTTACATACACTTATATCCCATATAAAGTACTAATAAAATCTCAGAATATCCATATCAGAACCCCTACATAGTGTGGCATGAAAAGTTTTCTCATTCAGCATAGTCTGCAAAATCACTATTCATAAGGGTTTCAAAAATTTCCAAAAATTGGGGTTATTACAGTCTCCCCTCCTTAAAAGGATTCCGTCCCGGAATCAGATAGAAAATGAACATGGATACTCTCTTAGCATTGCACTTTCTAACTCTCGAGTAAATTTTCCCACATTGTGGTCCTACCACCAAACTTTGTCTAGTTTGATAACCCTTCTCCTAAGTACTTGTTCCTTTTCACTCTATAACCCTTCCTGGTTGCTCCATATAGGTTACGTCTGGTTGCATGTCTATGCGCTCATATGCCCCTATTTATCTGGCATCCGAATTACACTTCCTTAACATTGATACGTGAAACACGTTATGACTTGCTACATGTTCTGGGGTAAGGCTAGCTCATACGCTAACTTCCCAATACTTCTTAATATATCCAAGGGTCCGACAATTTGTGTACTTAGCTTTCCTTTCTTTCTGAATCTCATCAATCCTTTCCAAGGGTTTCCAAGGGGATACCTTTAACAACACTAGGTCCCCTACTTCCTATTCTTTGTCCTTTCGTGTCAAATCAACATACTTCTTATGTCCATCTTGGGTTACTACCAGCCGTCCTCTGATTAGATCTATTATATCCTTGATCCTTTGGACTACTGCGGGCCCGAGCATCTTACGCTCTACAACTTCATCCTAACATAAGGGAGATCGACATTGTCTGCCCTCAAGGATCTCATAAGGCGATATCTCAATAATGACATATGATCTATTGTCGTAAGATAACTCAATCCGCATTAAGTGATCATTCCAAATTCTTTCAAGTCTATTGCATGGAATTTTATCACAGCTTCTAGCACTATAGCTTTAGCGTCTCAATACCCATTCTTTTCCAGTTCGTAATCGCTAATACCTTTCGTTCCTAATATTATACCGGTTACACCTTTGCTCGTTAGCATTCTATAACCTTTTAATACACGCGTCAACCTTAGTATCACGAATGTGTTTCCATTCCGAATACTACCATAACTTTATTACTCCTTTTTCAGCTGTTTCTATTTCCCAAAGTTTGATCAATCATATAGAAGTGAATAAATTTGTTGAGAGATCACTATGATCATTAACACTTGTTATATCGCATAGTTAGTACAGAAGGTGGCCAGCCTTTAGTACTTGACAAGCAATTAAACAATAGATGGTATCCTACTAGGCTTCTATCACACAGATAAACAGTCATTCGGCAATACCTCCCCTTCTGGAAGGGTTGTTCTTCTCAACTTACATGAAATGAAAAGAAGAGAAAAGAACGAACTGAAGAGAATTGTATATATAAAAAAAATATACTGCCACAAAATATCTGGCTTGGAACCTACCTCTGAACTATAGAGGTTTGTCATAGGAGAACAAAGCATATATGTATTTATATCAACATCAAGTATTATAGCATCCTATTTCTCATGCCTAAATATTTTTGCTATTCCGTCCATCATTCTATGGACCCATGCTCTTGCTCGAGCTTATACACAATCACCTTTGAAACTCCTTCGATATCGAAAATCGAACCTGGGATCTCATTCTAGACATCATCGTTACTTGAATTCTATGCTTGCACCGTAACCTTCCTCATATAATAATACGACTCCCTATTGATAAGAAAGAATAAATATTCAATAGGTAGATACTCTACTTAATTAGTCTATCAATGATAACTTATACACTACCACGACCCGCTTAGTGGTACTCAATCCCAACATCCATTCCAGTACAACTCTCCCGGTTGTAATCAGCTCATTACTCGCAGAATCATTTCTGCCTTACTATGGTCCACCACTGACCTACTGTAGTCATTCATTTTCCATGAAGACTTAATAGCTAACCATACGGAGTCCATACATCTCGTATCTAATTCTTCTAAGGAGGTAACATAATCACTATTCATGATTTATGAAGAACACTCCTGATCCTGACATACATACATGACATGAAGCAGATAAAATTGCAGAAGAGTTTCAATCAAGGCAACGATAGCAGGTTAATACCATTCTTAATCATATGCCTTCAATAGAAGACTTAACTCAAAGGTTCGTTTAGTCCTTTTCGAAATATGGTCCTGGATTATTCTCAAGATAGGATCTTCTGAGATAGATAGCCCGCTCATGGCGATTACACGAATCAAACCTTTACCAACTACTATTACGGTTGGGTATTGCACAGTCATCAGAAGGAATGTCAATCTTCCAAACCATAATACAACCTTTACAGCTTTAACCATCATCATTGTATTCCTCTCGCACGAGCGCCTATAATTATCCACTTACCTTTAAAGTGTCGGCCACCTCTTTGGCCTTTCCTGATAGTAAAATTTCCTTACAGTCAATGTCATTTTAACCACCTCCAAATAAATTTTCTACCTTATTTCAATCACAGCTTATGTGAAAATGCTTTTCTTTAATATCTGATGAGTAAATAAATAAATAAAAAAAATCACCATTTTTCCATAAGTTATCCCCTCAGTCTTTAGAGGTTAATCACTGTCATGACTGGCTCTCAATCATAATTAGAACATCTTTTATCTTAAGTCCTAATTGCCCTGAACAATTTCGACCTTTACTGGTTCGATCCATACTTTCTCGTGGTTTAACACGTGCCCCACTTGGCATCATTATAATTACGTCATATTTCCTTTATCCACATTTCTATTCTTGAGAATTTTGAATATTACCTTTTTCCTTGTAAAACCTCTAAGGTTATCCTTCAATCGTTCCTCCTGTATTCCCTAGATACAGGGCATATCACAATACCATTTACTAATACTAGAACCATTGTCTATATTCTTCTGAAAAATTTTTCCACTGATTCTTAAAGGTTGTTGTTACCTTAACCCTTTCCCAATCATACTGTCAAAACTCATACTGTCCCTATTAAGGGTGACATGCCAACCTTTATACAGTCCCCTAGGATTCATTTTAAGTTACCAATGTTCTATCCTTAATTCCACCTTTAAAAGGTACCTGCATCCTTCCATGGATAAATCAAGTCATATATCCTTGATAGATTATCTTATTCATCATTCCCACCTCGATAGTCTATACATAACTTCATAATAGCATCCTTATTCAAATTGAGGTCAATCCATATGGCCTCCAAAAGATAACAATGGTCATCCGCTTTTCTTTCCTGATTTGGTAATGATAACATGGATGTTCTGGAAGATATTGGTCATGTTCAACGTGAACTTCTTCTTAATAATTCCCTATTTACTTTTGTTGTTTATCTCCACAGTCACCTCAATGTTGGGATATCTTTCATATCTGGCGTCTCCCTTTCTGGGTATCATGCCACCGGTCTTACACTTCATCTTCTTGAAGGTCACTTCCTTCATCCAATTTTCTTAATTTCTTACTTTCTTGTCTCCTCAGTCTATCCGCGTCTCATTATTTATCCTTCGAATTATCTCAAGGTTTCCTCGAATCTTCCCAACTTACAGGGGATAAAATATATGTATCTCTTATGCCCTCAACCATCAATTTTAACTCATGGTCAATCACCCTCATCCTGACGATTACATACTCTTCTATTTCTATTTCTATGAGTCTTTAGGGTTTCCTCATACCCAACTCCCTTATCATTCCTCAAACTCTATTGCCGTTATATTCCTTTCTCTTATCATTATTTCATGAACCAACACAACATAAGCATTGATTTCAACATCCCGTCATTCTGGATTCGTGTCCTTAGAACGAATCTTGACAACTTTTACAACTTAGATTCATAATTCATCATACTTGTCTGCCTTTGTTCTGACTCTAAAGCTTTTTCACTATCTCCATAACCTTGGGAATTACTTTCCCGAAAACAATTTACGGAACTCAAATCAGTTTATTATAATCTCTTGCTCCGTGCCTTCCTTGGCCTTTCACCAGCGGGTGGTCTCTCTCTTAGGAGGGTAAGTGATAAAAACAGTCTTTTGTGATTCGTCAATCATTTAGAATCTCAAATGATTCCTATATTTCCTTTAGCCAGGCTCTTGCCTCGACTGGGTCAGCTTGTTCCTTGGAACTCTGAGAGCTTAGCGACTTAGAGGTCCTGAAAGAATTTCACACCACATTGTTTCCTCAAGGTGGTGGTTGGGAATAAAATATAAGTTCTGTTTAGACAGGTTCATGAATTTCCGTATAGGAGTACCGTCTCGGGTCTCCTTATCTCGCTCGACTTCTGCTGTCTTAGTCTAAATATTTCTTCCTACTCCACATAATTGGGGTCATCTTTTAAATTAAAATCTTCATTTTCCACCTTATTATATTCCGGATTCTTTATATCTTAATTGCGACCTCCCTGATTATCACATTCAAGGTTTGCCCCTAATCTTATTCCTTGTGGGGGCATATTACTTGGAAAAAATTTTGAGAATCTCCGGATATTTGTCTTACTTACTTTGCTTAAGTCTTCCCCTCGTTTAGTCCTTGCACGATTGCAAATTATGAATTCTCAAGTTCGATAAACTTCATGACACTCTCTTAAGTGTTAATAGAGCAATTAACAATGTGATTTTATCACAAACAAACTGATCTGAACTAAAATTAATGAATATATACATAACCATTGGTTCGAGGGTACAACAACTGAACATATTAAAGAGAATTACATCATTTGATCTGATCGTTTCTATCCCAAAAGTACTACCATAGATAATCATCTAGTCAATAAAACTAATCATTCATAACTTAGGCTAACCCTTCCAAAAGCGGTGCTACAAGAAATTCTTGTCAGATTGTTCAGACTCTGCACACTATTATGGATCAAGAAATACGGGCACGCACGACATCCCTAACCTGCTCCATTAAAGCGGTGATGAGGTCTAGGATAGTTGCAAGTAGAGCTGGATCAATCTGACCCTCAAGATGGCCTCTAGCTATAACACGGGTGGTAGCCTCAATCCTTTCCATGCTATGAGCTAATCCCGCCGGAAGTATCCCGCCCTCAATCCTTGGTGCAGTAAGTCGATCCAACAGATCACTCCTAACATTACGGGCCTCTGTCAGGCCACCCAAAGTCATATGATAATCAGCGATAAGAGAAGCCTGAGTGGTAGCATCTAGCAGTCCATGGGGTGCAGGTGGTGCAGACCCAGGAGATCCAAATGGATAACCAAGCACGGTATCAGGTGACAATGGTACAGGGGATAAAGGTGGCATTTCCTCAGTATGTGCTGGGCTCTGTACAGGGGAGGGAACAGGAATTGGTGGAACCTCATGGATGTCTACAGGAGCCTCTGGAAGAGAGTCTGATACTGGTATAATTGGGGTCGTGGAAGGCCCCACTTCTTCTGCCCTCATTAACCTTTGTGCCCTTGGTAATTCTTCATCCTCTATTGCCACCCTCACGGCCATTCTTGCTCTGGTAGTCGCCCTGACTACGGTCATCTGTTCCTCAGCGGTCCTCTCTTCATTCTCATCAGGATCCTCCATGAGATCCTCCTCAGCCACAATCCTTTCCGGAATAACATCCTCAACCGCAACATTCTCTATCTGAACCTCATCCGGTCCCTCATTAGGGTACTCCATCAGATTCACAATTTGATCTCCAACTTGTAATAAAATATCCTCATGCTGATGCTCCTGAACCTCAAGGTTCGGTGCCCCGCTGCCCTATACGAGAACGAACTATGTTACTATCACGATACTTATAAGGGTTCCCGTAAGGGTTTTAACTGTCAGTGCTACGTTAGGTAGCCCGACTATGAACTTGGCAAGAGTTCTTATTTATCTTAGTGAACTTATTACCTTAACGCCACATCATCTCTGAGGTTTATAATGCTTAGCTCTGATACCACTTCTGTAACACCCCCAGATCCGGGGTCGGGGATCCGGGTTGTCACGAGTTCCATTTCCCTTAGTAACACCCAACCTTAATAATTAATCAACTACTCTGTACTGTGACCCCACAATAAACACACACACCACACGTTATAGTCTCAGAGATGAACATCCAAAAATAATCACAAGTCATTTTATTCCACAATTATCTGCCAATACACCTTAGAAGGTTTTCTGAATAAGTTTACATTTTCTTTGCCATTATTACAATTCGTAAATATACATAATCTGGTACATCAAAAGTTGAAAGCCTAGCCTATTGGTAGTTCCTACCTCAGCTACGGCGGCATCAATGCTTCTAGAAAACTGCGGAACGTCTCCTAATCGCTTGCGAATCGGGAGCTTGGTCCTGTTCATCTTTTCTATCTGTTGTTGTGTGATGAAAGAAGAAAGCAAGGGTGAGCAGCAAGCCCACCAAAATAATATGTATAATGATTAACAATATGAGCCTTCTCATAGTACTCATGAAAGTCTTGGTCAAAAGAAATGAGCCAAGTTGATATCTTAATGCGATGAAGTCGCAAAATATTCAGTATATATATATATACATATATACTTTTCAAAATATTGGAAGTTCTCTTCCATGCATAATATACACAAGTCCCAGTGTATAACTGTATAAAAAAATATCGTTGCAAGGTGACCTCATATATCTAACCTTGTCTCAACGTTTTTCTGAAAATCTTTGTCATTCATAAGACAATTATTAATTAGATATACGTTTAAAAGATGAAGTTACAAGATACCCCAATATACTTATATCTTTCCCAAATACTACTTGAACTACCACCGTTCAAGTTATAATCAGTTTCAAAAGTTCATCACATAGATGAGACTACAAGACAAGATTTGAATAGATTCAATCTTTGAATATCATTATAAATAATGAAGTTACGAGATACTTCGTTAAGTCCCGACATATATATATACACCTATAGATATATACATTTCCTGAAAACCTCTGTCATGTAAAGTATGAACAGAATTGCAATATCCAATAAATTTGGAAAGGAAGGAATTTTGGCATAAACCTGATATCTTGCTGATCAGGCAAAGATACCAATAAGTAACCTTTTCTACTAGTAGATGGACGAATTCCCCACTGGTCATCACCCTGGTCGTAATAGGACCTTATGCTGGACTGCCACTCAGCCACTTATGCATTTGATGGACTCCCACTGAGCCACTTACACTATCATGGACGCCCACTGAGCCCATGTTGCTTATGCCGACTCAATAGATGGACTTACTTCCCGAACGTTGGGTAAGTAATCAATTCATTTACCAAAACAGCAACCTCGTTGCGAATATAAAATACACCACTGAGCCGGATTCCCCAGGTTTTGAGCGAATATTTATATCCCCTTAAAAAGGAAGATCTTAAATATAAAAATGAGTTTTTGGATCCGCTCTAACTTTTAAAAATCATTTTGAAGACTCGAAAACACTTTAAAGAGTGTTTGGAGTAAAGCTGATTTAATGAAGTAAATCAGTCCCCAGTATATTTAGAAAATGTCTGAATATTATTATTTAAATAATATTCCCATAAAGAATAATCTTTATAAAAATAATCGAAGTAGAAGTATTAAAACTTATACTTGAAATGGATATTAAATAACCAAAGATATACTTATACGAAAGTACTATCTTTATTTGAATAATCAAAGATAAGTTTGATTATCGACACCTTATTCTTTAATAAAATAAAGAACATATCTCAGCAAATAATCGGAGTCATAGATCCTCAAATGAATATTCAAATAATATTCATTAAATAATATAAACTGAGTCATAAGCCCTCGAATGAATATTCAAATAATATTCAATAAATAATATAAAAGAGTCATAAGCCCTCGAATGAATATTCATAATAATATTCATTAAATAAAATAAGGAAGTCATAAGCCCTCGAATGAATATTCATGATAATATTCATTAAATAAAATAAAGTTATCGAATAAACCTTATTCGATTAATAGTTTTGAAAATTATAACCATATATATATAAATATATATGTATATATATACATATATACAAAATCTACTCGGGATCCTCGGCTCCCGGTTTTAGAAAATGTTTTCACCTTTTGGGTCCCTATACTAAGGGTATATGCAAATTACCGCTATCCTCTAGCATAGGTATTATCAACTGAATCAACAATTATATATGGAAAGAATACGAAACAGGCATGCATATATATATACCATAGCAGCATGCTTCAATATATTGCAACATTTGCTAATTAACCAACATGCATCTATCGCAAGATAATGCATATACACCAATACATCACAACAACAGTTATAACGGGTAGAAAACTTGCCTGAGCGACTTGGGGTGATAAAAGGCTCGGGACGAGTTTGGTAACCTATAAACAACAAGTAAGTTGGAATTAAACCAAAGTCACTTGTAAATCTATACTTTAACTAACTTAGACTCTAACGCTTATTTTGCGCTTACTGATTCACTTAAGTCACTCGAGTACCCTCGGCTCCACCATTTTTAATAATTTAACCTTTACGAGTTTTAAGGAGATTCCTTCGCGAGTGTCTTACCAACTACCTAACACACTTACCATAAATATTTCATACTTCAATTAGTCCTTTTTGGTCTTTAACCTATGTTTCAAAGTAAGGCGAGGGGAAAAGTTTCGTTCGCGAAACGCCGTTACTTGAAACGGTCGTTTCTCCTAAACCGTGCATCGGAATCGAACGAACTACATATCAAAATGAATCTCGTAACATGAGCTATCTAGACATGGCAATGGTCATAATCTAGCAGGGGGTTCTCGGGTCCTAATGTTATGCACAAAAACAGTCTAAAGAAAATCGGACGTTACGACGGCTATGTTTACGCGATTTCCCAAATTTCAAACCATTCAAAACCAACCCAATTCAACCTCAATCCAACATACAACCAACATCCATCCTTTTCACATCATAACAACCCCAACCAATTCAATTTTAACATTCATACTTATGCCTAAACTTAACTTTAACCATACTTAAGTTCTTTTAATCAAAACAACAACATTTACCATTCCATTTCAATACCATTTCACTCCCAAACTCTAAATCACAAACATCAAGCTACAATATCACCCTACTAATCAAAATCATCTTATAATACATAGGAATCTAGGGTTTGGAGATGATATACCTTCCTTGAAGTGGTGGGAGGAGCTAGGAAGCCTTAAGAAGCTTTGAGAAGTCTTAGGAATGCTTGGATCTTCAAGGAAATCAAGAAAAATTTCAAGTTAAAAACTTGAAAACACTATTCATAGTCTTCTTCTTTGATTAAATGAAGAAGATTGAGAAGGAATTAATGGCTTAAACTCATGATATAGCCCTAACTAAGCATAAAGATGATTAGGGAATTATCTTACCAATTTAGGAGGCTTGGATCTTGAGTTTTGAATTTCTTCCCCTTTTGAAATAGTAAAAGCCGAGAGCAAGCTTGCTTGGAATGAGAGAATTGATTTTTTTGTGTTTTGATGAAATGATTTGCTTGGCTTGGTTGATTTGATTTTGTGTTTGATTTAGTCAATTACCTTGTTGCCCTTGAATTTGTGTGGTTCTCATTCAACCACACCTCCTTCCTTCCCATGTCATGCTTGTGTCATCCTCGTGATGTCATCCTCCCCTCCTTGTCCTCTTCTCATTGGTTGGGTGACATCATCCTCTCTAATCCCTTTGATTAACTTCCTAATTGTTTGCCTAATGACCGCTGATCTGTTATACGGTTCACTTAACTTTCATTTTCGTTTATCGTTTGAGGGATCTTACCCGGGATCTTATTACTTAGGTTCCCTTAACCTTTCTCAATACATTATATTCCTTTTTATGATCCTCTATTATAATCCTTTAATTTAAATCCTTTTATCCTGTTAACTTATACTCAATTCTTTCCGTATCTATTGGATTTCCGGGAAAAATCAAAGTGTTCGGATTTGGATTCTGACGATCTTTACATACACTTATATCCCATATAAAGTACTAATAAAATCTCAGAATATCCATATCAGAACCCCTACATAGTGTGGCATGAAAAGTTTTCTCATTCAGCATAGTCTGCAAAATCACTATTCATAAGGGTTTCAAAAATTTCCAAAAATTGGGGTTATTACACGCTCTTAACGATCTGAAATTTGGATCAATCACTCTACGCAGACAAATTTGGATAAGAGCCCATTGGTTCCTAATCAACGACTTAGTTCGGATCAGAAATATATCGCCTTAACATTGACACATGGAACACACTATAAATTTACTGCAACTATGGCGGCAATGATAACTCATGAGCAATTTTATCTATCTTCCTTGATACCTCGAATGGTTTCATATATTTAGGACGCAACTCGCCCTTTCTAATCAAACCTAACCAATTTCTTTCAAGGTGAAACTTTTATCACTACTAACAACCCTATTTCTATATCCATACTCTTTCGATGCAAATCCACCTTCTTTTTTTGTCTATCCTGAGCCGCTTCAACTCTTTTCCAAATCAACACCACCACGTCCTTGGTGTGCTGAATTAACTTTTTGACCTAACAATATCTCTACTCCCACTTTCTCTCAATAAAGTGAGGACCCACGCTTATGTCCATACAACGCTTCGCAAAGTAGAATTCCCTTACTAGCGTGATAACTATTAGCATAGAAAACTTAATTAATGGTAGGTGATTACCTCAGTTTCCTTTTATAACCCCACATATATATTCTCAACATATCTTATGTTTTCTGAATCATCTTTTCACTTTAGCCATTCGTCTACGGATGATAGATGGTACTCCCTTTCAACTTAATTTCCAAACATTCGAACACTCTTTACTCATTTCCATCAATTAAGGCTGGAAAGTAACCTCATATCTTCACTTCTTCTCACCTTTAGGTATGTGAACTTCACATTCCACTCTTTCCAATTCTTTTGTTAACTCCTCATTGATCTTAATCACATTCAATCATTTCCTTCTGTGCAGGGCATCTGTTACTACACCGACTTTGCTTAGGTGAACTTTGATGAAATGATCGGAATCCCTTATTTATCTCAGCTAGAATTCATTCTGGAAAATATAGCATATAGTTTCTTCCCTTATAATCTTCATAGGGAGCATTCTACACAGACTTTCTTAATCTTTAAATAGCTGCGGATGTTATCAATAAATACAATTCGCTTATCCAAGTACTCCTTATACACCATGTTCCTTAATTCCTTATGGACAACGGATACACTTGCTACTTCATATAATATCACCAGAACTTACAATGCTCATAACTCGTTCTAATCGCACCATTGATACGTCCTCAGGCTGGATCTTAAGTCGACCCTCGAGGAATAACACGCTCCTTAAATTAGGTCACAAAAGTAATCGGTTTTAGGTAGGGGTTGCTTATTCTTATTTGTCATTTTGTTAATTTCTCGATAAACAGTACATAATATCATAATTTCATTCATCTTCTGCCATAGCATCACTGGTGTGCCCTACGGGGATATATCTCGTATGATCGCCTCTTTTTCCGGTAACTTCTGTAATTACTTAATTATTTATTTCATTCCCATTAGCCTCTGCAGAGATTCCAGGGCAATCCTTCATTACTCAAACTTCTTCCAGCTTAAATACTTTCTCCTTCGTAGCTCTACATATGGTGGATCTACCTTATATCCTTAGCTTATTACCCCTTTTCTCGCATGCTTGGAAGAACCTCTTATCCTGATTCCATCCCTAGAAACTTACCTTACTATTGGCTTCTGTACACTTTACAATTTGCTTCTTCTGAAAATCAACTTTTGCCTTATGACATGACAACCAATCCATCACTAAAATCACATCGAACTCTTTTAACTCGAAGGGTGTCAAATTAGCTGGAAAAAAATACTCATGGATTCTAATTGACAGTTACGACAAAAGTGACTCAATGAAAGTCCATCTTAATTGACCACTTTTATGATTAAAGGCTCGGCTAAATCTTTAAATATCATATTTGCTTTACTCACACATTTATTTGGTATAAAGGATCAGACGCTTCTGAATCAAATAAAATTTTAACAGGTATGGAGTTTGGAGAAAATACACCTGCAACTACGTCTGAGTCCTATGCGTTCGATCTCTGGGTCACTCTGAAAGTTCTGCCTCTAGCTATGCTGTATGTTGGCCTTTGGGATGTAGTACCTTGAGTAACCGTTCCACAACTCCTTACAATATGCCTAACCTTCCCATAATTGTAACGAGTAACTCCTGGATTTTCTGGGTTGCATTCCGACCCATAATGACCCTTATGACCACATTTAAAACCTTGAATATTCTTTGTTTCCAGATCTGAAAATCACATCAGAAATCGACTTACTCTAATTGGAACCGACTTCTATCTAACTGACCATTAGTTGGTAAAATTAACCAACTCTCTCTTTTAATTGATCAATTGGAGTATCAACAGAAACAACAGTAACACACAAAAGTATAAGTTGTATCTGTAAAGGTAGGGTATTTTCCAAAAATTTGGGCAGCATTTCCTCTGTATCATTGACTACCAGTCGGACTCAAGCCGTCACCAACAATCAACCAACAACCATATTAATCCATCACCATCAACCCACCACCAACAAGTATATTAACCAACTGCCACCACTCAACTCCATGATTCACGATACTGTGACACATAACATACTAATAACCATATGTATCACTAACCAACATAACAAAACGGGGTTGGCTAGATCAGCCACAACTACCCAAAAAAACTACCTCACAAACCTGGTCATACTTAAGGAACTCTGAATCCTGCTGGACATACTAGTCCAAATTTTAACCAACCATTCTTCTAAAAATAGTTCCCTGTCATTTGTCATTGAATCGTCCACCACTGAATTAACTTTTCTAAGACAACAACCTTATCCAATGGGTCCCAAATTCTTTCTGCTGGTCTTACTCCAAAATAGCAACCAGATATAGAACTTTTACTCCTCCTGACGGTTAATTCTTCGTTTACTTTCCATAACTAGGACGGTCTAACTACAGAGGTTACCGAAGAAATTCATTATCGAAGAATGCCAAATAAAATTTCGAAATCATGGTAATCCATTCTGAAAGAAAAGTGAAGAAAATGTGGATATGACTGGGAACAACCATAGAAGTACGTAAGATGGCCAGTCTTAGTACCATACAGTTTAAAATACATAATTCGGTGACGTCCCACCAAACCCTTTGCCACACAGATAAATAGTCAAATCATATGTATTGTTTTCCCCAGTCAACCCATAGAACCTCCAGGGAAAAAAATAAGGGTTCAAGATATAAACCACAATATTGATCCACATTCACGATGAGGCTCGACTGTCATGGCAGCCACTGACTATTACCATTCCATCTGAACTTTTACGGTCAGACTCGCTTTCTCAAGAAAATAAACTAGAAACCTTTACCTGAAATTTCTAGTGATACCTATATACAAGGGAGAATTACTACAATCTAGGGCAGTTTCAGCCAATCCTCAACAGACATCAGGGTTACGCCTTCGAACCCTTGACTGAACTCACAGACTCGCTCCTCTAATTGAGTTTCTGACTCACACCTTTATATGAACCTTTCTACACTCTTTTGACCCTACTCTTAACCTAAATCAGGGACTCAAACCTGTAGCTCTGATACCAACTATGACGGCCTCAACCCCGGGGTCAGGAGTTAACGTCATCCACAACACAGCAAGCAACATAATAAAATTCATTTCACTGATAAAACATAATCATGACCCCTCTTACCAAAATCTTTTCCTGGTTTAAGTATGACTTAGGTTTTAATTTTCCACAAAACTAATTCATTACAACCACCTTGACAATACTATCTTAATACAGCAACTCAACAGACCATTTCTGGTTTGTCACAACCACCTCAAAGGAGCCTGACACGGAAGGAACTGAAACTCTGCCCTGACTACCACGAAAGAATCTCCTAGGTATCTGCAATACATATATAAATCATTTTGCAAGGGTGGGCAATCAATTGCTCAGCAGTACCACTATATGAATATTAATCAAAAACAATTTATGCTAAACATTTATAGGAACAGAAATTATAACTCGTTTATAAAACAAGTAAACATGTGAAATATGATGAAAACTGATGAACTGTTGAAAACTGGATCTCAATAGCTAGCATGATCTATAAAACATTTCATTAACTGTGTTGTGTAAATACCAGAGTTAAATTTTAGCATGCTACTTTCATTTTCAAATATTTTGTCCCATCGCAGGACCCATAAAACCATTTGTCCCGTTATGGGGACCCAAAACTATTTGTTCCGTTATGGGAACCATAAAACTTGTCCCATTACAGGACCTATAATATCACTTGTTCCTCCCCGGGAACCTCAAAATCACTTGCTCAGATATAAAAGTATTGGATGATCCCTGGTGAGACAGCTGATCAGGATATCTCCATAGGATAACTCTATCTTAGCTATCCTATGAAAACTTGTTCCGGAACTCAGAGACTAGCTAGGTCCCTGTCACGCTAGGCTGGTGGTTATAATAGGGTCCGCAACCACTTCGCCTCTTACGCTATCTTCCAGGCCGTTACGGGCCTCCTACGCACACTCATCCAATTATCTAATCATTTTTATCCAATTTTCCAAATCACTTACCTATCTCTTGTCAAAACAATTATATCACATCACACTTTCCAAAACATTTTCATTTTATTCAAAATTTAGAGATATGTATTTTCAGAAGTTACTTTTCCCCAAAATATATTTTAAACAACATTTTTAAACACAGGGGATACGTAACTTGAAACGTTTCTGTTCATGTTCAAAAATAAAACAACTGTTCATTCATATATACTGAACAATAAAAGTATGGTCAAGGGTACTTGCCTTGCAAGGCTTTACAAATATTATCGATTGACCTTGAGTCGACACGGATACTCAGGCTTTAATGTCTAACCGCTAGATTACCCTGGATTCGATTTCAACACTCAGGTCCTTCGGTCGGAACCTTACTGAGCTCATGACTGTCCACTAGGCAATCGTTAGACCAACGCCAACTCTTGGGCCTTCCGACTAGAACCTACAAAGTAAAACACCCTAACTTAGACATTCGATTATGCTTGACATATCCTCGCTAACAATCTACCCAAACGTTAATAAAACTCGACTCGTAACATACTTCATATAATAATACACGTATCAGGGTTCACGTCTTCGGAAGTTGGTTCAGTGTTCGTTTTCAGAAAATATGTATATTTGTCCTTTTACGAAATTAGGGTTATCGGTTTTAGTAAAGTATTTCATCATAAAAAATGAGCAGGTTTCGTATAAAGTGATTATATATATTCGCTCGGCGTCCCGATAATTATTGGATACGCTCCCGTATTTCCATAATTTGATTTTACGAAAATCGGGCAACGCTTCCTTTATTTATCGGACTACCCATCGAAACAATTCGACGTCAATCAATCAAGTCAATCACAACCAAACCAAATTCATAGCCCAACCTCCAAAACAATTCTTAAAAAAATGTATTCCTTTTCATTTTGAATAACAATATACGAATTAAATTATTTATTTTAAATATTAGGACTCAGATAACGAACATCACAGTCCACCATTGGCTCGCCAAGGCTCATTGCCGACGGCGATAAAATTCGTTAGTGCCCGATACATTTCGGGTTTCCACACGAATTTCACCGATATAAAAAAAATATAATTTCTGAAATTTTAGTTTCATAAAACATAATAAAAAATGCAGGAATTCTAAAAAATCAAAGTCCAAGCCTCTTGCCATCCTCGGCCAAACAGGAACCATAACACTGCAATTCAACTTACCGAACACACATACAAACGCGTGTTACACACGCACACATACTAACGCACCCACACACACCACGCACGCACACACTCGAACACACACACTTACACCCACGAACACACACACAACTTGCACACACTGCACACATATATACCCGCATAATATATACGAATACACACAGCAAAAGCCAATAGAAACCGGGCAATTACCGGAGAACAGAACCACAAACCGAAAACATAGGGTGGTGCCGGAACTCACCAAAAAGGAGAAAAAAGTCGGGAAGTAAAAAGGCGAATCACGGAGAAGGAAGAGACACAAGGAGGACAGCAAGAGAAGAGAGATTTTTGAGAGAGAATTGAAAGAGACTAGAGAGGAGAGGGAGGAGAGAAACGAGAGATCCGAGAGTGAGGATGAGGATAACTGTTCTTATCTGATGGTTTTCTCAATCATCAATTTTTCTTTTCATTTTTTTACTACTGCACATAGCAAATAAAATTCCTGATAACTTAACTTTGACTCGCAATTACGCAATTAACGATACGAACTTCCGTGCGAAAATAATTCGGAAAAATTCCAAAATAATTTTAAAATTTTTGGAATATTCAAAAACTACTTGAATAAAATTTTCATGATTTTTAATGAATTTCTGAATCGCGCTCTGTACCCGCATTTCACTATTAACGAACCGAGCTGCCCTTAAAACAATTTCAGAAAATCACGATAGTAGTCTTAAAATATTACAAATATCCTGAGGTTTACAAAAATATAAATTTCGAGATTTTAAAACAATCTCTGAAACCCAATTTATACTCGCTTTTAACGAATAAACGAAACAACGCGTAGGTGAAATTTATCCCAAAATTACCAAAATAATTTTTAAAATTCTCAGAATATTCCAAACTTAAATAAATACGAGTTTCATAATTTTTGAAGAATTTTGGAATTAAATACGGATTTAAAAAATATTTGCAATCAGAAAATCATATATGGCTAAATAATTGATGAAATATTGATTCCTAAATATTATAAAATCCCAAAAATAATTATTGTAATTATAAAACCATAAAAACAATTTTAAAGACAATTGTTATAGATAAAAAACTAATATATATAATTGTTGTATTTATTACTAAGGTACGTTAGCTCAAGGCCTTTAATGGCTGCTCTCGTGTTTCGTAGCTTAACTCTGCCTTTACGAGATGCCTCCGTATCTCTATGAATTAGAGAATCAAGCCAAAAAACGTAGTTCTGATTTGTGGGGTGAGACCCCTTATATAGATGTTGGAAGTCCTTGAATTGGACTTGGTATAGGAGACTTGGTGGGCAAGTCTCATAATTAGAATGGACTTTGGAGTCCTAGATAGTAGGAAACTGATTCCTTATCCTTTTAGGTCCCCTTGAGGCCAATCTACAAGGATTTATATCCCCACTAGGACTTATCTTAATAGCTGTTTTTCTCCCTTATTTATTAATTACGAATTTAATAAATAATCAGGGTTTTTGGGCCTTCTTTGTCTCATCAGGCCTGATCCGGTCCATCAGGCCTGATCAACATGTTAACCTTTCTGGTCTGAATATCATACATCTTCTTATTGGGCCTTGGAGCCCAAACTGTAAAACTAATTATGTAATCAGGATTTATTCATCCCTATCATTTGCCCCCCAACTTTTGAGAAACCGTATAAGATTTCGCGAAAGTTAAGTTCACTTATTCCCTTACTGGGTATCATTTTGCGTAAAGTGTGGAGCGACCTACACGTTTACAACGATTTACTTTTATTCCCTTTATTCAGGAATTATCTTAATTTCCAGGAATTTTTGCCCTTGACTCCGGGATTTTTTCTTAATTTTCTAGATTTTTTCCTTTAATTTCTGGAATTTATCCTTATTTTTCTGGGATTTTTCAAATTTTCAGCCCTTTTTCGACCAGGATCCTAGTCGAACTTTCGACCTGGATCTAGGTCGAAAACTTACCCCTCTTTTCAATTCCTGGTCTTGAATTTTTTGACTAGGAGTTCGACTAGGATTCTAGTTGATGTTTCGACCTGAATCCTGTTCGAAAATTCTTTGTTTCTCATGCTTCCTGGTTGAAGGATTTCGACTAGGATTCACGACCTGGTTTTCGACCAGGATCCTAGTCGATTTTCGACCTGGGTTTTAGTCTAGGTTTTAAACCCCATTCTTGAAAAATACTTAGTTCATTTCGACCTCATTCCTGGTCAAAGCTTCGACCTCAATCCAGTCCTGTTATTTTCGTTGTTTTCGTGTGTCTAGTCGAAAAATTTCGGGCAGGATTCACGACCTAGAATTCGACCTGAATCCTGGTCTTTTTTACCCGTTATTTTCGGGTGCCTGCTCGAAAGATTTCGGGCAGGATTCACGACCTGGAATTCGACCTGAATTCTGGTCTTCCACTAGCAAAATTCACTGGGCCTTACAACTTTTAGGGCTACAATTTAGGTTATTATATTTTCCAAATCCTAATTGGATTTGGGCCTAGCCTTCTTTATTGGGCCTTATTTTAGCGGGCCTCTTTATTGGGCCTTTAATCTTATTGGGCCTTTTTATTGGGCCTCTTTATTGGGCCTTAAATCTTATTGGGCCTCTTTATTGATTTGGAATTCTCTAGAATTCCTTGGAATTATTCTGGAATATTCCATTTTTCTGGGCTTTTTTCTTTGGGCCTCTTTCCTTAATGGGCTTTCGTTCCTTCAACTTCCCTTTTCCTCTTATATAAAGGAGTAAGGAGAGGCTACTTCTGCTCACTTTCTCATTTCTAAGTTTTTCCTCTTTCTCCTCCTGCTAAGTTTCTCAGAGTAATAACAGCAAGTCGGAGCTCAAAGCCTTTTTTAGGAGCGCTTCTTCAGGTAAAATCCCTCCCTTTACTTCTTGTGTTTTCTTTTCCATTTTTTTTTAGGATAACATGTCTATGTGCCCCCCCTTTTCAGATGGCTGACAAGAAAATGACTCGCTTGGCCAAAATGAACGTGGCTAGAAAGTCCAACGAATTCCCTATTCGATCAAGGTATACTTCTTTAATCGATATGATCAACACTCGAGGGGATGAGTACCCGTCTGATGCGCATCTAGACGCGCACGACCATATTAGTGCTTTGCGGGATCCCAAGGAGCTGGAAAAGTTGAGCAGCTGCTTCAAAATTAAGGAACCTTTTAAGCTGGTTCTTGCAGGTCCGGCCGATAGGGCCTGTCAGTGGAAGAAGGACGCCTTATGCGTATATAGGGATACTCTAAGGGCAGGTATCAGACTCCCTTTTCATCCGTTCATTCCTCTATTACTGGCTGATGTGGGCATCAGCCCTTGCCAACTCCCCCTAATTCTTGGAGGCTCATTCTGTGCTATCTGTCACAATGTGCCAAGCACAATGTCCCTACTTCCGTTGCCGTTTTCAGGAAAATTTTCCAGTTCAAAAACAACCCTGATAAAAGTCCGGGTTGGGTTTCTCTAAACCAGCGCCCCACTATTCCCCACATTGTGAACGGGAAGTCCATCCCGGACAACAACTTGGGGTGGAAGAAAGATTTTTTGTTCATCGTTTGGGAGGGTGGAGATTGGGGCACCCTATTTCGATCGTCCTTTGGACTTGCCGTCGATGGGAGCCAAAATGATATAACTCTGTCTGAGGAGGAGGCTAGATCTTTCAACCTCCTTACGCAAGATAATGGGACTTCCTATTCTTGGGACCTTATCCGGGAGACTGTCCTAGTAGAACGCGGCCTCTCGCCCGTCCCTAAGAAAAGTAAGTTTCCTTTCTTACCTCTTTTTTATCTCCTTTATTTTTTATTCCGCTGATTCTTCAACTTATCTCGCTTATCGCAGTGGCTGAGAAGATTGAGGAGGCTACCAAGCCTAAAGACCTGGAGACAACCAGGATGAAGCGGGCTGGAAAGGTCTTTAAAGACCCACGCCTTGGTGACCGCTTCCCTGAGTTCCTCCTTCAAGCAATGGAACCAGGCGAGGAAGGCCCCAGCCAAGTTTTGCGCACCAAGCAGAGGCCAGGGGCCTATTTTCAACCTGCTTGGGGGATCCGGGGCAAGGATTCAATCGTTGGCAGCACGGCGCTGTCTAAGGAATGGTCTAAGCATTCCATCTCCCCGGTGGACTATCAAGACTTTGTCCTTCAACAGGACTTAGAGGGGAATGAGCTTTTCGGAGCCCAGGCTTTAGCGACGGTACGTCCTTTTCCTATGCCCTTCATACTTGCCTTTTTATGTTTCTTTTCTCATACTTTTGCTGCTTCTCTTGCAGGCTAACGCCCATTTCCAAGGGGCGATTCACCAAGCTAAGGCTTGGAAGGTTGGCCTGTAGGATGCTAATAAGAAGTTGGAGGAGGCCAACCAGAGATAGAGGCCCTTGAAGCTTAACTGGCCTCTTCCACTTCTGACCTGGAAACGGCCCGGGCTGAAAATGTTATTCTGAAGGCTCAGAAGGATAAAGCCTTTGACGGCTGGATGGACACCCAGGAGTTTAAGGACTTGATGGTGGAGCACGATGCCCTCCTACACCCTGTTAGCTATAAAGAAGGCTGGGATGCTGCTGTGGAGGCCGTCCAAGATGAATTTCCAGAAGTCCTTGAGCAGTCCTCCTTTCAGCCCTGTGCAAGTTTCGGAGCTTGGGGGTGTTACTGACAAGCTTGCTTATCTGATCAAAGACGGCCCTTCAGGGAGCCCAAGCCACAAGAGGAAAGAACTCGAGTCAAGCTCTTGGGAGGAGGAGACTTCTTCCGAAGAAGATTCTGCACCTGTTGTGAAGAAGGTCAGGGTGGAGGAGCCTCTAAGGGCTGCGCCTCAGAATCCAGTATCTCCGACATCATCCAAAGCATCCGACGACGGTTCTGATGGAACCTCTACAGGGACTTCTGAGGGGACGACTGAGACGTCCGAGGAGACTTCGGATAGTGGTTCCGGAGAATCCGAGCCTTCCGAGGCCCTAAGTTTTTTTATGTATATCTTCTTCCTAGACAATATGTGAACTTTGTTTATGTCAGAACTTGTTACCCTTCGGGGTTATTACATATGCTGCTTTCCTTACTTGCCTCTTTCTATTTTATCTTTACAATATTAATATGCATTTGAACTTTAAACATCCTTAGATTGAAATAATTTCAAACTCTTTAATATGAAATCTGGTTTTCCAAAACCTTACATAGCATGGGTTCGACCCTAATCAATAATAACTAGACAACGTAAATTCTACTGGAATATAAAATCCTACACAAAGCAAAGCTTCAAGGTGCTTTTAAACCTACTTGTCACAATGACAAGTGAGAATCGTACTTCGACTATCTTACACGTAGTAAACCTTCAGGTTTTATGCGTGCCAGGTTCTCGGGACTTCAAAACCATCCATAGTCTCCAGCTTGTAGGTTCCTCTACCCTGAACGCTCTTGACTCTGTACGGCCCTTCCCAATTTGGGGCAAGTTTTCCTTTCTGTCCTACACCAGAAGCTTCCACTTTCCTTAATACCAAATCTCCTTGCTTGAAGAATCTCTCTTTAACCCTTAGGTTGTAATAAAACGAAGTTTTTTTCTGGTATTCCACTATCTTTGCATGTGCCTCATCTCACACTTCATCAATTAGATCCAGGGCTAACCTCTGCCCTTCCTCATTTTCTTCTGTATTGAAAGCCCGAATCCTTGGAGAGGAATGTGATATCTCCACTGGAACTACTGCTTCTGCCCCATATGCCAATATGAAGGGCGTCGCTCCTGTCGTGACTCTACAGGTAGTCCTATAGGCCCATAATATGGGAAGTATCTCATCCACCCAATTATTTCTTAACTTCTCGATCCTCTTTTTTAGTCCATCCAGGATTATTCGATTTGCTACTTCCGCTTGCCCATTGGCTTGTGGGTGAGCCACAGAGGTGAACCGTAACTCAATTTCATTTTCTTCACAATACTTCTTGAATTCCTCATTGTTGAATTGTGTTCCATTGTCAGTGACGAGGATACGGGGAATTCCATATCGGCACATAATGTTTTCCCACAGGAATTGTGCAACCTGCTTAGTTGTGATCTTGGCCAAGGGTTTGGCTTCAATCCACTTGGTGAAATAATCAATGGCTACAATCAGAAACTTCCTTTGTGCCGTGGAAATGGGAAAAGGCCCCAAAATATCCATTCCCTACATAGCAAAAGGAATGGGCGAGTTGATAAAGGTCAGCATCTCGGGGGGTTGTCTAACAACAAGTGCATGCTTCTGACAGCGGTCACATTTCTTCACATATTCTTTGGCATCAGCCATCATTTCTGGCCAATAAAAGACTAAACGAGTTATCTTATGAGCCAAGGCCCTGCCCCCCAAGTGTTGTCCACAAATACCTTCATGCACTTCTTCAAGAGCCAAGCGTGCCTCATCGGGCCTGAGACACCTCAAGTAGGGAACCACGAAAGATCTTTTGTAAAGAATCCCATCTATCAAAGAGTACCTTAGTGCTCGAATAGTTAACTTTCATGCTATAGTTGCATCACTTGGCAACCAACCGGTTTGAATGTGAGCCTTGATAGGATCAATCCATGACGTCCCCAGGCCTATGGGAGCCACAAGCTTAACATCTATGCTTCGTGTCTTCAAAACACGGAAGTACACACTTCCTGAACTTTCTTCTATCTCAGATGAAGCAAACTTTGATAGCGCATCTGCCTTAGCATTTTCTTCCCTTGGAATGTGTTCAACATGGCATTCATTAAATTGGGTCAGCACAGCCCTTACTAGGCGGACATACTTAGCCATCGTATCATCCCTTGCCTCAAATTCTCCCTTTACCTAGGATATGATCAGCTTCGAGTCTCCACGGACCTTTAAGTTTTTGACTCTAAGTGTCCCAGCTAGACTAAGGCCAGCTATCAGGGCTTCATACTCTGCCTCATTGTTTATCGTTGGGAAGTCTAGCTTCATAGCATACTCAATTAAGAACCCATCAGGGCTTTCCAAAACCAACCCTGCTCCACTGGAATTTGTTTTTGATGCTCCATCAAAATAGAGAACCCAATATTCTTTCTCCTTATCATCCTTCTCTCTGTCCCCATTATCGACTCCCTTGTTCTGAGGTATAGTATCTTCCTACCCCCCGACTTCTTGGTTGGGTATGGTACATTCCACCATGAAGTCAGCTAGTGTCTGGGCTTTTATGGCCGTACGTGGCTTATACTTGAGATCGAACTCTCCCAACTCTATTGCCCACTTAATCAATCTCCCACTTGCCTTGGGACTGTGAATGATATTTCTCAGTGGCTGATTCGTTAACACCTCAATCTGATGAGCCTGAAAGTAAGGACGCAGTTTTCTCGAAGCCATTACCAAGGCTAGAGCAAATTTCTCAATAGTTGAATAATTCAATTCAGCACCATGCAGAATTTTACTGACATAATATACGGGTTTCTGGACTTTTAGCTCCTCCTTAACCAACACTGCGCTCAAGGCGCTCTCTGAAACAGCCAAGTACAAGAATAAAACTTCATTCAAAGATGGTTTGGCCAACAACGGGGCCTGAACCATATACTTCTTTAACTCTTCGAATGCCTTCTGGCTTTCTTCATTCCATACAAAGTCTTTGATATTCTTTAGTGACTTGAGGAATGACAGGCACTTGTCTCCTAACTTAGAGATGAATCGTCCTAGCGCAGCGACCCTTCCTGTGAGCTTCTGAACATCCTTGACAGTTTTTGGTGGTTCCATGTCCAGGATTGCCTTTATTTTATCGGGGTTAGCCTCAATTCCTCTCTTTGAGACCATCAATCCCAAGAATTTTCCAGATCCTACTCCGAAAGCGCACTTCGTAGGATTCAACATCGTATTGTGGTACCTCAGGATCTCAAAAGCTTCCCTCAAATGGGTTATATGATCATTCTTTACTAGAATCTTGACTAACATGTCATCAACATAGACTTCCATAGTCTTACCAATAAGATCCTTAAAAATTTTATTTACCAACCTTTGATAGGTGGCTCCCGCATTCTTAAGACCAAACGCCATAACAAGATAACAATAAACACCAAAGTCAGTGATAAATGATACCTTTGGAATTTCATCCTTGTGCATCTTAATCTGATTATATCCGCTAAATCCATCCATGAAACTCAGCATCTCATGCCCAGCAGTGGCATCAATCAAAGTATCAATCCTTGGCAATGGAAAACAGTCTTTAGGGCATGCATCATTCAGATCAGTGAAGTCTATACACATCCTCCACTTTCCATTAGCCTTCTTCACCATTACAGGGTTTGCTAACCACTCCGGAAATTGAATCTCCTCAATGAAACCAGCCTCTAAGAGCTTCTCTACTTCCTGTTTTATAGCTTCTTATCTTTCCGGGGCAAAATTTCTTTTCTTTTATTTCACTGTCTTCCGGCTTGGATCCACGTTTAGCTTGTGAGTAATTAACTATGGGTCTATGCCTAGCATATCAGCTGCTGACCATGCAAATACATCACTATTTTCTTGCAAAAATTTCACCAACTTCCCTCTAAGGGGCTCCTCTAGTGTGGCTCCAATGAAAGTCATCCTCTCAGGATTCTCGGGGTCTAAAGGAACCGAAACCAAGTCTTCTGCTGGCTTTCCTCTCTTCTCATCATTTTCTCGGACATCCATATCTTCAATAGGAAGAACCTGCCCCCCGACTCCATCTGCCCTCAAAGAGGCCACATAACAGCTTCTTGCCATTTTTTGATCTCCTCTTTCTTCTCCAGTCCCATCTCGAGCTGGAAATTTCATAACTGAATGATAAGAAGAAGGGACTGCCTTAAAGGCATGTATCCCTGTTCTTCCTATGATAGCGTTGTAGGTCGAACTAGCCTTTACTACCACAAAGTCCAACATCTGTGTTGCTTGCCTTGGTTCCATACCTATGGTGGTTGGCAACTTGATTATCCCTTCTACAGGACATTCTACTCCAGCAAATCCATATATCGGCATATCGGTTGGCGTCAACTGGGAGTCGTGATACCCCATCCTTAGAAAGGTATCGTGGAGCAAGATATCCACAGAAGCACCATTATCCACAAGAACCCTCTTAACTGGGCTATTTTCTATTATCGGTGTTATGACTAGGGGGTCATCATGAGGAAACTTTACACCCTCTAGGTCAGAATCATCAAAAGCCAATATTACTTCTGTCCTGGCCCTCTTCGGGGCTTCTCCTACAATATGCACAACCTCTCTAGTATATGCCTTTCTGGAATTTTTGGACAATCCAGCAGCAGTTGGACCTCCAAAGATCGTGTTTATCACAGGCCCTCGAGGTCGCGGCCCTCCAAAAATTGTATTTATAACCGGCCCTCTAGGTTGGGGATTCCGCCCCTGATCGTCTTGGTCCCTCCTACGATCTTCAAAGTTCTTCCTTCCATTATTATTCCTGCCCCCTCCTTCTCCAGTATATTTGTTCAATCTTCCTTTTCGAATCAAAAACTCAATTTCGTCTTTCAATTGCCTACACTCATCGGTGTCATGGCCAACATCTTTGTGAAATATGCAATACTTTCTCTTATCTAGTTTGGCGGGATCAGCCTTCAAGGGCTTAGGCCAGCGAATATCTCTATCTTTCTCAATCTCCATAAAAATCTGGCTTCTAGGAGCATTCAGCTTAGCATATTCAGTGAACTTTTGCCCAGGTCCTCCCTTCTTGGGGGTTGAATCAGAATTTTGTTCGGTTCTAGGATACTTGTCCTTTGCAATATATTCTAAATCAGTTTTCCTCTTCTTGTTTCCAGTGGGCTCATTACTTACTACGGTCTTCCTCATACTTTCTTCAACCTTGATATACTTCCCCGCCCTCCCTTGGAGCTGCAACATGCTTTCAGGGGGACGTTTGGCCAAGGACATCTTGAAAAACTCATCCCTAGTTCCTTGTTGCAGTGCTATCATGACCACCTTATCATCAAGGTCCGGGACTTTTAAAGCCTCCTTTGTGAAACGATTCAGGTAATCTCTCAAGGATTCCTTAGCTCCCTGCACAATACTCATAAGAGATGCTGAACTTTTCTCATGGACTCTCCCACTGATGAACTGCTTAATAAAAGCCTGACTTAACTCTTTGAACGATCCAATAGAGTTTGGGGGCAAGCGATTGTACCATCTTTGAGCCATACCCGACAGGGTTTGAGGGAAGGCCCGACACTTTATAGCATCATTCACGGGTTGCAGCAGCAGTGCATTAGAGAATGTCCTAACAT
Source organism: Apium graveolens (assembly GCF_009905375.1). Classification (NCBI taxonomy): domain Eukaryota; kingdom Viridiplantae; phylum Streptophyta; class Magnoliopsida; order Apiales; family Apiaceae; genus Apium; species Apium graveolens. Next base: position 132,864,781 of record NC_133654.1, read on the forward strand.
GATTAGCGGGGTCTCCCATGCCATCATAGGCTTTGATAGTGGGCATCTTGAATTTCCTTGAGATATGGGCATTCATTATCTCTTCTGTGAAAGGTGGAGTTGGATCATCAGGATCTCCAAGGGGAAGGAGATTGCTTGGATTAGTTCTTGGGGCGATAGCCCTTCTTCGTACCGGACCATCCAGGTCTATGACAGGAGGAGGATTCCTCCCCTTAGGAGGTATCTGGGGTCTGGTGGCCTGGTGAGCTTCCAAGCCACGCCTCAGCCTTTGGATCTCAGCCTCATGAGCCCTGATCCTTTCCTGCACTTCCTGGGGATTCGCCCCTTGGGTGCTTCGAGGGCGTTGCCTTCCATCAGCCATCGGCTCTTTGCCAGGACGTCTCCTTCTTGGGGCCACTTCATCATCCGAAGATTCGGAGTCTCTCTCAGTGTAAGGACCAGAAAATTCCCGATCCTCGGGGATAGGAGTCAAACCTCGTATATAGGGGGCGATTGCCCTCGTGCTTCACTCCGCCCAGCATATCCACTTCCTCCAACCTCGGGGTAAAGGGGCATCCCATAAGGGGGGTTAGTAGTAAAAACAGTTGAATATTCATACCCGACGGGTCGAGAATTCACAGGTACATGTACTTATAGAACTTGAGGATTCGTACCTTGAATAGTCGGGGGAGTTGTCCCTTGTGGCTGAGGTTGAGTTGCCCCTATCTGGGCTTCCCCTTGAGTAGATGCATAAGTTGAATGGGGAGGAATCTCCACGGTTGACGAAATCACCTGAGCTGTCCCTGATGGTGTTCCTTCCTCCAGAGCTCTAATTGTTCTCCGTGTTCTCGCCATGGTTGTTGTTGTGCTTTCCCACATACGGCGCCAAATGTTATAGATAAAAAACTAATATATATAATTGCTGTATTTATTACTAAGGTACGTGAGCTCAAGGCCTTTAATGGCTGCTCTCGTGTTTCGTAGCTTAACTCTGCCTTTACGAGATGCCTATGTATCTCTATGATTAGAGAATCAAGCCAAAAAACGTAGTTCTGATTTGTGGGGTGAGACCCCTTATATAGATGTTGGAAGTCCTTGAATTGGACTTGGTATAGGAGACTTGGTGGGCAAGTCTCATAATTAGAATGGACTTTGGAGTCCTAGATAGTAGGAAACTGATTCCTTATCCTTTTAGGTCCCCTTGAGGCCAATCTACAAGGATTTATATCCCCACTAGGACTTATCTTAATAGTTCTCCCTTATTTATTAATTACGAATTTAATAAATAATCAGGGTTTTTGGGCCATTTTTGTCTCATCAGGCCTGATCCGGTCCATCAGGCCTGATCAACATGTTAACCTTTCAGGTCTGAATGTCATACATCTTCTTATTGGGCCTTGGAGCCCAAACTGTAATAACTAATTATGTAATCAGGATTTATTCATCCCTATCAACAATCCATATATTTATGCAAATAAATTTTGAATAAAATCACCTTTAACTATAAAAACAAATTAACACAGCGCCACAAGTAGTTATACAAATGATCCTCGAACACCAATAATCACACGTAATTAATAACAAAATAATATCCAACTGACAGAACCCATACACATATTTTAAATATTTAATTATTCAATAATTACGCATTTAAATAATAAAATATACGAGTCGTTATAAAAACGGTATTTCATTTCGATTAACCGTTTAGGAAAAATCGAGGTTTTAGTGAAAGTAGCGCAAATTGTAAAATGTCGTAGTTGACGACTTTTAAAATACTTTTCACCTAGTTAAAATATGGTTTTCAAATCAAAATTTTCATGATAAATAGTAAAAATAATCAAAATTATTTGAGAGTTGGTTTTTTATTTAAAAATGATTTTTCCAATGTATTAAAAATATTTAAGTGTGAGTCGAGCAATAGTAATTCTCAGGAAAGTCAACTCTAGAGGTACGGTTTTGATGAACACTTTTGACCAAGATAAAAAAGAGTATTTTCAACTCTACTAAAATATGTAGGTTGTCAAAAAGTATCATGACTACATGTAGGATTTAAGAACGATATTAAAAACCTTGGTCAAGATAACTTTACGAAGAGCCAAAGTAGGCCCGAGGAGGTGAAATATCTGGCAAGATAAGTGTTTATAAACTGATCAAGTACAATGGTAATTGTTATGATGGGACTCGATATATGTTTATGGATTAGTATCGAGGTCCTAACAAAGAATAGTCAAGAGATTAGTGATCCTGACACAACCTCTAATGGTGAGAATGGAATCAACAAGTGTGAATGGAAGGAGTACGAGTACACTCGATATAAGTTGAGGATTAACATCGAGGTGCTTGAATAAGGAATTGGTGAAGTATAAAAGGTTGTAACCACTTTATGTTTAGTTAATCAGATTGAGTTATATTTATTAAGTAGTAGAAGTAGCTATTACTAAAGGGACTAATATGGATTATGATATCTATTTATAGAACTATCCGGACCAAGTGGAGCATGGAGTAGGTATGCTGAACTCCAGGCAAGTTTTCCAACCCCATATTTTACATAATAAAACATACTGTTGTTGTTTATGAGAGTTCCTTAAAAACTATATCTTACTTATCAAAGAAAAATCTATTCTTATAAAGCAAGTTTTTAAACCCTAATTACTATTTTTGTAATGATTACAAGTATATGCAATATAATGCGATATAGATACAGTATGTTTTGAAATCGGAATCTTACGATATATATGCATGCATGTTTTGAAATCATGATATTTTGATATTGAAATACGATTTTTTAACATTGAGCTTATGAGCTATATAAAACATATGCTAGTGCGAAGTTATGTTTTACGAATACCCTTACCATAGAGCATACAATTTGAATATTGTACTTTGAACGGGACGATGTTTCCGAGTATGTTACGTATGGTTGTTTATAACTAATAATCGAAAAATGTTTATTCAATAGTTTTAAATTATAAGTGAATATTATTTTGAATATTCATTTAAGATTTTATGTATGATCACTTATTATTAATGAATATTATTTTGATTATTCAAGTAAAGATTTGACTTAAAAATATTTATATTATTTATTAAATGAATATTATTTTTGAATATTAGTTTAAGGATTCAACTCCAATTATTTTATATACATATAATTTAAAAAAATATTATTTAAGAAATAATATTTAAATATTCATTAAATATTTTTAAATGAGATTGAAAAATGATTTATATTATTTAAATCATCTTTGAGCTTCAATTTTTTTCGAAGAATATTTTCGAAGTTTATCAAGATAATTTTAAAGTAAAAAGAGGATCACAAACCCCGTTTTCAAAGTTAAATCTTTCTTTATGAAGGAGATTTAAATATTCGTAAAAATATAGAGGATCCTGCTCAACTATGGATTTTATATTCGCAATGAAGTTGCTGAAAAGATAAAGAAAGAGAGTTTTTATTTACTTACCCAATATTCAGGAAGTAAGTCATGGAATAAATTAATCCATTAACAAGCATCGCTTGGGAAATATTGGTGAGTCTCCCCTTTCCATCCTGAAACGACTTTTTTGTGGAGTCCTATTAACAAGATTCTACTTGGGTAAAAGAAAGGCGAACTTTACATTTCAAAGCCATGAATTTTAATCGAACTAGGAGTTAGCGTAAGAGGCCGAGTAGTGCTGGTATTTATTAGGCCTAAATGGCTAGGAAGTTCCAGAAAGGCGATTCATTCCTTAGGAGTCCAGCGTTCGGTCGACAAATAAATCCGACTGTTCTCCCCTACATATAGGTATAAAGTGGGTTGTACGACTGCGAATGATCATCGTAAGTTGCACACCTTGTTGTAGGTGATACTCCAAAAAGTAGTTCATCATCCATATTGGATATTTTCTGCAACATTATCGGAAGCACCCTGATTGGAAAGCTATGACTGGGTGACTGATGAATGTTGGCAGGGTCAAGCGTTCTAAATGATGTTTTGAAAATGAAGTATCTCGTAACTTCATCTTTTAAATGATATCTCGAGAATTGGTTTTACTTGAGGGGACAAAGGTCCTCAAGGGTTTTACGAAAATGATTTATACAAAATCACCTTGTAACTTCATCTATATGATTTACATTTGAAACTTTGTTAATACTTTGAACAACAAAAGTTTTCAGGGATTTTACGAAAAAGACATACATATATTGAAGTACCTCGTAACTTCATATTTTAAAATATATCGGACCTTGTTTATATTATGCATAACAAAGGTTTTTCAAGGATATTATGAAAATGATAATATGTATTTTTGATCGCTTATATATTATTTTATGCTTTATTGCTCTCTATTATACAGTATTTTAAACTATATGTTGTTCTCAGAAATTAGGGAATCTTACTATCCCTTGTATAGTATTTTGAACCATACGATATTTTGAAATTAAGAATATGTCTTAAAGGTTTTAGTTGCTATAAAAATAAAGATTATTGAACTTCAAACTTTATAAGTGGAGAAAAAAATTATTCTACGGCGGGATACTTGCTGAGCATTATTGTGCTCACCCTTGACACATTTTATTAAGCCTTTTAGTAGCTGGAAAATATAGTAAGTTATTCCTTACCATGAGGAACAAAAGCAGAATATTCACCCCTGAGAATTCCAATTCAGAATGGTTAATGCAGAAGTAAGTGGCGTAAGTGTATCTACGAAAGACTTATGTATAAGTGTTATTGTAGATAGAACTTCAGGTAGATGTTGTGTTTTATAGTATAAGATCCTGATTAGTACATTCAGTTTGTAATAACTAATTCTACTTTTGAGAATCATTTTTAAGGCTCTAACTTGTGTCTGTACGTGATTGGGATCATTTGGTGTTGTATTATTTGGATTGTTGAGTTAAAGCAGGTAATATATATTTGAACGGTAGCGTAACGACTCAGATCCCTGACCCCGGATTTGGGGGTGTTACATAACTCCCCGTTAGTACGTCTAGGACTTCGGTCTTAGAACGAGAATCACCTCACATCACTTCACCTTACTACAATAACTAATAAGAAAATCCACAAAACAGACCGGGTAGGGAAAAGATGGTTTGAACTAGTATGTTACGGTACTAGCCCACAAGATAGTATAATATTCAAATAAGAAAATTGAAACTAAATACGTATACTTGACTTAAGATAATAAATAATAGTCCAAGTATGTTTATAATCACTCTTCTATAGATTAAATTGATTTGTGGAGTATATGAGAAGTCTTTTATTTAAAGTACTTATACCTTATGACTTCTTTTATATTCTTCTTCTTTCAACATATATTTATGAATCAAAGATACTTTAATTACAAACTCGGAGTTATAATTAACCTTTGAGTTTTAACAATTATAGAGTCAAAATATACTTTTAACTTCAAGCACAGTTTATAAGATTTATTAGTTTTAGCTAAGATCCAAATAAATTAAGTGCAAATAATCGGCTTAAGTTTTGTGCTTTTGAAGTTTGATGAATAATTACGAGTAGTTTATATGTATCGAATTATAACCTCGCGGAATAGTTAAAGATGTTGGTTGGGATTTAAACGATATGTCTCGTAATTTTTTATATACACGATATGTGTTAGCCAAGATCAAGATAAATAAAGTACAATTAATTGGCTAGCTCCTGGATTTGATTCGTCTTTAAATTTGACGGATAATTACGAAGTGTTTATATATAAAGAGTTATAATTTCACAGAACATTAAAGATGTTAGTTGATATTATACAATATCTTTCGTAATATTTTATGTGAACGATATGTGTTAGCTAAGATCGAGATAATTGAAGTGCAAGTAATTGGATAACTCGTGAACTTAATCCGTCTTGATATCTAACAAATTATGAAGTGTTTATAGATTGAGTTATGACCCCTCGGAACACTAAAGATGTTAATAGGGATTATATGATACTTCATAATATTTTATATGCACGAAATTTGTTAGCCAAGTTCGAGATAGATGAAGTGCAAGTAATTGGATAACTCGTGAAGTTATGTAAAATAAATTTCACCCTCAGAGATTAAATACTTTTCTTTATAGATCTTCTTCTTTTTATGTTTCTTTACGAAGATCAATTACTTATTCGAATCCGAGTTCAAATCTTAGTTCTCTTTTGATTTGAGAACTTTATTTATAAGAGATCTTATGTTAGAGCTTAAGATGAAGTAGAGAAGTTAAGTAAAAAGCTCAAATAAAAAGAACTCAAATAAGAAGCTAAAATTTACAACTTTTGAGAAACGATCAAAAAAGTTCGTCGGAAAAATTCACCGGAGTTTCGGCCAGATTTTGGCACTTGAAACGAACTTGGGCATCCCTACGGGAGGACGGAGAGTGGTAGTGGACGAGCTCACTTGGTGAGAGGAAGCTAGGTTGGGTGAAGCTAAGCTTGGGTTTCAAAAACCTTGTATATATGTATATATATCTAAGAGATAGAAGGTTTTTGAGAAGAAATATGTGCTTAGAAATTGAGAGAGATGAAGACATGATACTTCTTGAAAAAACCCTGCAACTTTGTGGCTCATTAGCTTGTTGAAAATGGGTTAGGGTGGGGTTTATTTATAGGAGAAGTTAGGTAGTTTGAATATTGGAGATTTAAGGAGAATGGATGGTGGATGATGTAAGTGGCATGGCTTGATGACATGGAAAGAAAGTTGTGTTTCTTTACCACTTGACATATGAGAATTTTTTTATGGATGATTTTTAAATATAATAATATATTTTCATTTTTCTTTTAATCATTATTTAATCACTTAATTAAGGATTAAGCACCATTAAATATGATCACCTTAAGAATTATTTAATAAATACCAAAAAAAATATGATAAATATCTAAATATTATAAAATGATGTCCTGCAAAGTTTGGCCAACTTTGGCCAATGGTAACTAGGTCAAGCATGGTCAACTGTGGGACCAAATGCCTCAATTTTTGTGCCCGGACAAAAATTCTGGAAATGTTACGAACTTTTTTCCATGCAAAAAAAATACCATTTAAATAGTACATATAAAAATTCAAGTCATTCTAGTATGTGAAAGTATTTTACTTAGATTTAAAATGGTTCTGTCTGCCTTTTCTTCCGAGTAAAAATACCATTTATCTTGAAATGCAAGAGATGGATCTTTTAACCAAAGTTTTGATTTAAATAAATACTTAAGATATATTTATTAATACATAAAATTATTTGGATGGTAACAAATATCTTTGAGTACTTTTGAATAATTTTCTCCGAGAAATTCTGATTTTACGGTACGTGAAAAAATTACTATATATATACATGGAATGGGTTATAAAAATGGATATTAATATTCCTACCATGAATATTAATAAACTTTGACTAAATATTCTTTTGATTGATGTAGGAATATATTTTGGAGTGAAGAGTAAAATATTTTTGATATAATACGAGACCTCTAAAGAATATTTCTGTAATATTCTTTTTTCGAGCTTATCGCTTTATTAATGTTGCAACGGAGATCTAAAAATATTATGTCTTGATATTTCTTCTTTGATCATATTTCATTAGAGATATATTCCATAAAAATAATGTAATTATGATAGTTCAGAATAATAAAATATCTCTTATATATTTGTATCTAAAATATAAATATGTTTGAAAATGATTTTGCTAGTTTGACTATTTGACGTTGACTTGGGTCAACTAAATTCATGTCCAAATGTAGAGGATCTACGTGTATTTAAATTTTATGTTTAATCGTACAAATACCAAAATAAATAATATATCGAAGATATTCTTTCATATATATATATATATGTGTATGTATATGTCTTGAATATATGATATTCATGTGAGTTGTATAATTATATGATGATTATATAATTTGTATATATATATTGATATATATATATGATTTGTGTTTGTTCTTATTATAATAATCGTATTTGATACGTTTCTGAATCAGATACAGCAGATTTGCTAAAATCTAGGTCTATTGTCCGATTTTCGCGAACAAGTACCTTTTCGGAAAGGAAAATGTGCGTCTGAATAAACCAGATTGCTAAAGCCATCATCGAATCGTCTGTAAGGCGTTTGACGCCGTTTAGGCCCTGTAATATGTGATTTAATGTGATCAGATTTAATTTCAAATTTTCTGATTCTTGTTATATTTTGTTTTTATGATTAGATTATGATGGATATGATATGTTAAGATCACATTATGTGTTTTACCATGTTCTTAATTGTTAAATGAGCATGGTGGATGGTTATGGCTTATGACCTTAGGTTAATGGTTTTGGTTTTTTAAATACGACTTGCATGTCGTTTGATCTTGTAATTTTTGAAACTCGAATGTAACTCGAGTTCTTCTTGTAAGTTCATTAGATTAGTTTTTATATTTTATAAATGTAATGTACATGAAGACTTAAATATCAAGGAAGGTCAGTCCAATAGAGGCAATCCAAGGAAGCAATACAATGAGGCAACTCAAGAAAAGAAGACATGTAATAGTTAGCTTGTATTTATTTACCACCTTAGATTGACCTAGATCTTCGTCATTAGCTTGACGAAGATCACATAGGAAGAAGCCATAAACAACAACTTTTACTTTATTTCACTTTACATATATATGCTCATATAATGAATGTATGTGTAGAGTAGTTTAATAATGCATGCTTAATTAGATTAAAGATGTACATATTATATACGGCACTATGATATGCTTGCTAAATAAGATAAAATCTGTAACGACTCGAGATTTTAAAATTAACAAACGATTAACAGATTCTTGTGTTTATGAAACACGGAATGAAATACAAATTTTCTTTATTTCTGACATGGGACGAGTTTGTCAAAATCTGGTTCATTGAACTTGTAAGGTTGTGGGTTTTAAGCGAGACTGTTGTGACTCCCTCACTGCCTAGAAATCAAACCATTGACAAATATTGATCCGAAGAATTTTATTCAAGTAAAAATTGGGAATCTCTTTATTATGGGATCATGATCATTTTAAAATTAACAAAACATTAAAGTTAATATTAAGTTGATATAATTGTTGTGCATATGTTGTGTAATTGATGATTTCATAAACAAAACATCTAAGTAGATTTTACTTAGTGAGATAATGTAGCACTCGACGGATAAGAATTATAGTCCTGACGGATAACTCATTATAGTCCCGACGGATGTTGACTTATTATCCATCGAGTGAGCAGCTTATGTAATAATGAGTCTGTAGCACAGTTCTGTATACATCTTTGTATAGATTCTGTAGTAGCCTATAAGTCATGTTGACTTTAACTAGATATGCAGAATAGGTTGATTAATTGTATATAATGATGTCTTGTAATTCTGTATAAGTGAAATGAAGTCAAGTGCCAAAATAGCTACCGACGGATGATTAACAAAGCCATTGAAGGATGATCAAATAACTATCAACAGATGTTTAATATAGCAGTCGATGGATGATCAATGAAGCCATCAACGGATGTTCATAAAGTCGATGGATGATCATATATCCAACGGATGTTCACAAAGTCCAACGGATGATCACATAAAGAATTCAAACAGCAGTTGAACAGTAACAACAGGGCACAGGCGTCGAGATGTATACAAATCTACTGTGGAAGCCCATTAACTGGGTAATAGAGGACGAAAAGTAGCAAAGCTTAAGACTGATAGTTTTTATATTTATTCAGTCTTTTTGACTTTGTAATCTTGGTAATATATAAACCAAGAACGTAGCAAATAGAAACGACAGTGCTGAGATACAAAAACAGAGAAATCTTTGTAAGCAGAATTATTAGCATTTCCCTATATTCTCAGTAGTTCAATTTATAAGCAGCTGTGAGCATTCTTGCACACAGAGTTCTCTCGATATATATAATATATATCTCTGGTGGAATTGTTTAAATCCACCAGAAAGTTCTTAAAGACTCTTGTTTTTAATTACTTATGTTTTGATTCAATTAAGTTTTTATTCCGCATTGTGCTAATCAAAACACTTATATCTATATTCGAGTTGAACATTTTTATTTCGAGAAAAGGTTCAGGAATTCCATTCAACCCCCCTTCTGTAATTCTTGTTATATTGTTATGGGACTAACAATTGGTATCAGAGCAAGCTCTTAATCTACAAAGAGTTTAAAGATCAAAACAATTCAGCAAGATGAACAAGAAAGACGTTGGAGTCAAGATTCCTTTTCTAGATAAAGATAATTACCATCATTGGAAGGTAAAGATGCATCTTCATATGCTTTCTCAAGATGAGGCCTATGTGGACTGCATAGAAAGAGGACCTCACGTTCCAATGAGATCTGCAACAGGAAACGAGCCATCAGTTCCCAAGCCAAGGCACGAATGGTCTGATCCTGACATTGAACAAGTCAGGAAGGATAAAAAGGCCATGAACATTCTGTTCAATGGAGTTGATGCAGACATGTTTGACAATATTATCAACTGCAAAACTGCCAAGGAAGTCTGGGATACTATACAGATAATCTGTGATGGCACTGAGCAAGTTAGAGAAAACAAGATGCAGCTCTCGATTCAGCAATATGAGCATTTTCACAATGAGGAAAGTGAGTCACTCACTGACATTTTTAGTAGATTTCAAAAACTACTAAATGCTATTAAGTTGCATGGAAGAGTCTATCATACTAAAGACTCTAATCTGAAATTCCTTAGATCTCTTCCAAAGGAATGGAAACCAATGATAGTCTCATTAAGAAACTCACAAGATTATAAAGAGTTTACTTTGGAGAGACCGTATGGCATCCTGAAGACCTATGAGCTTGAGATAGAGCAGGATAAAGGATGGAGAGAGGAAAGAAGAAAGGAGGATCCATTGCACTAGTTGCTGATTTGGAAAAGGAGAAGGAAGTGAAGATGGAAGCTGTTGAGTCAACTTCTAAGGTCTGTGAGAACAAGGGCAAGGGGCTTGCAGTAGAAAGTGAAGACTCATTGAGCCAAGATAACATGAGGACATTGATGTGCACCTAGCATTTCTTTCCAGGAGATTTTCCAAGCTCAAGTTCAAGAAGAACTTTGGAGCAGCCAAGCCAAATAGAAACATGGTGGATAAGTCAAAATTCAAATGTTTCAAATATGGCTTGGCAGGGCATTTTGTTAATGAGTGTAGAAAGTCAGATTCCAGTAAGAAAAGGTTTGAGTCTGTGGATTATAAGCAAAAATACTTTGATCTACTCAAACAAAAGGAAAGGGCTTTTATTACACAAGAGAATGACTGGACATCAGATGGTTTGGATGAAGATGAAGATGTCAGCTATGTCAATCTAGCCCTAATGGCCAAGTCTGATGAAATAGAGACAAGTTCCTCAAGCAATCAGGTAATTACTACAAACCTTGCACATTTATCTAAAGCTGAGTGTAATGATGCCATAAATGACATGTCTACATAATTATATCATTTGTGTATTACGCTTAAGTCTCTTACTAAAGAAAATGCTAAAATCAAAGAAAACAATCTGTTTTTAAGTGAGAGGAATAATGTGCTTTGAGTCTCAGTTTATTGATTGTGAGAAATTAAGAATTGAGTGTAAGATTGCTAAGGAGGAATTAACTGAGTCCTTGAAAAAGGAAGAGATTTTAAAGAAGCAGCTCGAGCGTGAACAAGAGGTGATTGAAGCATGGAAAACATCCAGGGATGTCCATGCCCAAATCACCAAAGTTCAAGGAATTGAGTCTTTCTGTGATGAAGCCTGGAAAAAGAACAAAGAGAAATTAGAACCCAATTTGGTAGATGGTCTGCTAACAGATGTAGACTCGACGGATGATGAGGACTATCCGTCGGATAACAAAAAGTGTTATTCGTTGAATGATGAAAATCCTCATCCGTCGGCTGTGAGCAAGCCCATTAGCAAAGCCAAACTAATCAAGCTGAATGAGAAGTATGGGTCTGTTTCCAAGAACTTTGTTTCAGGAGAGTCAAGTCAAGTTAAGAAAGGGAAAAAGGCTAATGTTGGTCACATGACTGTCAAACAGTTTAGTGGCAGACTTGAGAAAATTGAGGTAAAACAGAGACTAAAAGGAAAAACAATAGGAATGGTAAAGTAGGGATTAACAAACACAATAACTACACACCTGATAAATATGCTCCTAGAAAAATCTGTGTCAAGTGTGGTAGTGTAAATCATTTATCTTTTAATTGCAAATCTGCTATGCCTACTCCCATGTCTGTTCAGTCTCAATTTCCCAACATGAATGCCATGCCTCCCATGACTGTTAATGTTATGCCTACACAGAACATAAATGCACAGTTTTCTAATATGCCATTTGCACCTAATCCTTATTATGCTGCATATAGTATGCCTCAAATTCCATTTAGCATGCCTTACTGGAATAACATGTTTACACCAAGCATGCCATTTCCTGTTAGTCATAACATGCATGATATTCTATTGCAATGAATGGTTTCAAAGGTCCAACCCAAATGACTAAGGATGAATCTGAAATTCCTAAGTCAAATGAGATAAGACCTAAGAAACAGAAGAAGAAAGCTAACAAGGCAGGACCCAAGGAAACTTGGGTACCAAAATCAACTTGATTTGATTTTGATGTGTGCAGGGAAAGAGAAAGAATCTTTGGTACTTGGATAGTGGCTGTTCAAGACACATGACTGGTGATTTTACTCTGCTCACAGAGTTTAAGGAGAGAGTTGGCCCAAGTATTACTTTTGGAGATGACAGCAAGGGTTATACTGTGGGATATGGCTTGATTTCAAAGGACAATGTCATCATTGAGGAGGTTTCCTTAGTGGATGGTCTCAAACACAATCTGTTGAGTATCAGCCAGCTTTGTGACAAAGGCAATTCAGTAACCTTCAACTCAGAAGCCTGTGTTATGACTAATAAAAGAAGCAACAAAGTGGTTCTCACTGGTGTGAGAAGAGGAAATGTGTATCTAGCTGATTTCAACTCATCCAAAACAGAATCTGTAACTTGCCTTCTCAGCAAAGCAAGTCAGGATGAAAGTTGGTTATGGCACAAGAAGCTATCCCATTTAAACTTCAAGACCATGAATGAACTGGTAAAGAAAGAACTAGTAAGAGGCATTCCTCTAGTGGAGTTTACAAAGGATGGACTGTGTGATGCCTGTCGAAAAGGGAAGCAGATTAAAGCATCATACAGGAAGAAACTTGATTCAGCAATTGAAGTGCCTTTGCAACTGCTTCACATGGATTTGTTTGGACCAGTCAATGTATTGTCCATCTCAAGGAAAAGATTTTGCCTAGTAATTGTAGATGATTTCTCAAAGTTCTCTTGGACACATTTTCTAAATTCTAAAGATGAGGCTAGTGAAATCATCATCAATCACATAAGGCAAGTCAACAATCATCCTGATTTCAAAGTTAGAAGAATCAGGAGTGATAATGGAACTGAGTTCAAGAATTCTGTCATGAGAGCATTTTGTGAAGAAAATGGGATTCTGCATGAGTTTTCAGCAGCAAGGACTCCACAACAGAATGGAGTAGTGGAAAGGAAGAACAGATCACTTATTGAAACTGCAAGGACAATGCTTGAAGAATCTAAACTACCTACATATTTCTGGGCTGAAGCTGTAAATAGTGCATGCTACACTCAGAACATTTCTCTGATTAATCAAGCAAGATGCATGACTCCCTATCAATTGCTCAAGAACAAGAATCCAACTCTAAACTTTCTTCATGTCTTTGGCTGCAAATGCTATATCCTGAGAAATCAAACTGATCAAAATGGGAAGTTTAATGCTAAAGCAGATGAAGGAATTTTTGTTGGATATGCTGTTGGTAAAGCATATAGAGTCTACAATCTAAGAACCAACATTGTTGTGGAATCTATACATGTTGTGTTTGATGATAAAAAGATTGAAGGACTGAAAGATGGAGATTACCATGAGAGCCTCAAATTCGACAATGTGGAGATGGTTAGTGATGACAGTGATGATGAGAGTGATCAAGAAACAGTGTCTAAGGATAATGCAGACAAATCTACCACCAATGAAGCACAAAACTCAACATCCGTCGAGTTGCATAATGCTTCATCCGTCGGAAGGCAATCTGTGTTATCCGTCGGAAGACAACCTGCCTCATCCGTCGGTACTCAAAATTCACCATCCGTCGGGTTATCAAAAGGAGCAGGAGGACAAGACAGATCACCTATAGAAAATTCCCCTTTCTCAAATCAAAGATCCACAAACTTAGGGGGAGTTTCTAGCAATCAAAACTCAATCACACATCAAGACAATCATGAGGTCTCTTCATCTAGAGCTAATCTACCTCAATAAAGGAAATGGACAAAAGATCACCCCTTTGAGCTTATCATTTGTGATGTTTCTTCTAGAGTTCAAACAAGAAGAGCAACTCAGGAAGAATGTCTATACAGAAGCTTTCTGTCAAAGGAAGAACCAAAGAAGGTAGAAGAAGCTTTGTTGGATCCTGATTGGATTTTAGCTATGCAGGAGGAGCTAAACCAATTTGAAAGGAATAATGTATGGAAGCTGTTACCCAAGCCTAAAGGAAAGAATCCAATAGACACCAAGTGGGTATTCAGAAACAAGATGGATGAAAATGGCATAGTAATCAGGAATAAAGCTAGATTGGTTGCCAAGGGTTATTGTCAGCAAGAAGGAATAGATTTTGATGAAACTTTTGCTCCTGTTGCAAGACTTGAAGCCATCAGAATCTTCTTAGCCTATGCAGCCCATGCCAATTTCAAGGTCTATTAAATGGATGTCAAAAGTGCCTTTCTAAATGGAGATTTGGAGGAAGAAGTGTATGTTAGTCAACCTCCTGGTTTTGAAGATCCAAATTTTCCAGAATATGTCTATTATCTTCTGAAAGCACTTTATGGACTGAAGCAAGCACCTAAATCCTGGTATGACACTTTATCAAAGTTCCTTTTGGAAAATCACTTCATAAGAGGTACTGTAGATAAAACTTTATTTTTCAGAAATGTTAATGACTCTAGTATACTTGTTCAAATTTATGTAGATGATATTATTTTTGGCTCTACGGATGAGAAACTTTGCAAAAAGTTTGCCAAATTGATGCAAAGTAAGTATGAAATGAGTATGATGGGAGAAGTAACTTACTTTCTTGGTTTAGAAGTTAAACAAGTTAGTGATGGAATGTTCATTAGTCAAACTAAATATATTTTTGATCTTTTAAAGAAGTTTGATCTAATGGATTGCACATCTGCAAAAAACTCCCATGGCCACTGCAACTAAGCTTGAATTGAACACTACTGAAAAGTCTGTGGATATTTCAAGTTATAGAGGCATGGTTGGCTCACTTCTGTACTTAACAGCTAGTAGGCCAGATATAATGTTTGCTACATGTTTATGTGCTAGATTTCAGGCTGATCCTAGAGAATCTCACTTGATAGCTATTAAGAGAATTTTCAGATATCTCAAGGGAACACCAAACCTTGGCATTTGGTACCCTAGAGATTCCGGTTTTGATCTAACTGGTTATTCAGATGCAGATTATGCAGGTTGTAGAATTGATAGAAAGAGCACAACAGGAACCTGTCAATTTATAGGAAACAAGCTTGTGTCCTGGTTCAGTAAAAAACAAAATTCAGTTTCTACTTCAACAGCTGAAGCTGAATATATTGCTGCTGGCAGTTGCTGTGTACAGATTTTATGGATGAAAAATCAATTGCTAGACTATGGTCTGCAAGTTGAGAGAATTCCTATTTTCTGTGATAACACAAGTGCAATTGCCATCACTGAAAATCCAGTACAACATTCAAGGACAAAGCACACAAATATCAAGTACCATTTCATAAGGGAACATGTGATGAATGGTACTGTGAAATTACATTTTATTCCAAGTGAGAAGCAACTTGCAGATATCTTTACCAAGCCACTGGATGAATCTACCTTTTCAAGGTTGGTAAGTGAGTTAGGTATGCTTAATTACTCTTAAATTTATATGAGTTATTTTACAAGTTGTAATGTAGCCAGAAATTTAGTTGATTTTTAAGTCTTGGATGAAATTTTGGCTAAGTCAAAATTTGCATCTCGACAGATGACCCTTATCCATCGAGTTTAGTTATCTGTCGATGTAACACCCCCGAATCCGGTGTCGGGGATACGGTTGCCACGAGTTCCATTTCCCTTAATAACACCCAATCTTAATAAATAATCAACTACTCTGTACTGTGACCCCACAATAAACACACACACCACAAGTTATAGTCTCAGAGATGAATATCCAAATATAATCACATGTCATTTTATTCCACAATTATCTGTCAATACACCTTAAAAGGGTTTCTGAATAAATTTACATTTCTTTGCCATTATTACAATTCATAAATATACATAAATCTGGTACATCAAAAGTTGAAAGCCTAGCCTATTGGTAGCTCCTACCTCAGCTACAGCGACATCAACGCCTATAGGAAACTGCGGAACGTTTCCTATCCGCTCACGAATTGGGAGCTTGGTCCTGTTCATCTTGTCTATCTGATATTGTGTGATGAAAGAAGAAATCAAGGGTGAGCAACAAGCCCACCAAAATAATATGTATACTGATTAACAATATATGAGCATACTCATAGTACTCATGAAAGTCTTGGTCAAAAGAAATGAACCAAGCTGATATCTTAACGCGACCAAGTCACAAAATATTCAGTTTATATATATAAATATATATATACTTTTCACAATCTTTGAAATCCTCTAACATGTATAATATACACAGAGTTCCAGTTTATAACTGTATAAAAATATCGTTGCAATGTGATCTCATATATCTAACCTTGTCTCAACGTTTTTCTGAAAATCTTTGTTATGCATAAGATAATCATTTACTAGATATAAGTTTAAAAGATGAAGTTACAAGATACTCCAATATACTTATATCTTTTCCAAATACTACTTGAACTACCACCGTTCAAGTTATAATGAGCTTTCAACAGTTCATCACATAGATGAGACTACAAGACAAGATTTGAATAGATTAAATCTTTGAATATCACTATAAATAATGAAGTTACGAGATACTTCATTAAGTCCCGATATATATATACACCTATATATATACATACATTTCCCGAAAACCTCTGTCATGTAAAGTATGAACAGAATTGCAATATCCAATAAATTTGGAAAGGAAAGAAGTTTGGCATAAACCCGATATCTTGCTGATCAGGCAAAGATACCAATAAGTAACATTTTCTACTAGTAGATGGACAAATTCCCCACTGGTCATCACCCTGGTCGCAATAAGACCTTATGCTGGACTGCCACTCAGCCACTTACGCATTTGATGGACTCCCACTGAGCCACTTACACTATCATGAACGCCCACTGAGCCCATGTTGCTTATGCCGACTCGATAGATGGACTTACTTCCCGAACGTTGGGTAAATAATCAATTCATTTACCAAAACAGCAACTTCGTTGCGAATATAAAATACACCACAGAGCCGGATCCCTCAGGTTTTGAGCGAGTATTTAAATCCCATTTAAAAGGAAGATCTTAAATATAAAAATGAGTTTTGGGATCCGCTCTAACTTTTAAAAATCATTTTGAAGACTCGAAAACACTTTAAAGAGTGTTTGGAGTAATGCTGATTTAATGAAGTAAATCAGTCCCAATATATTTAGAAAATGTCTGAATATTATTATTTAAATAATATTCCCATAAAGAATAATCTTTATACAAATAATTGAAGTAAAAGTTGTAAGACTTATACTTGAAATGAGTATTAAATAACAAAAGATATACTTATACGAAAGTACTATCTTTATTTGAATAATCAAAGATAAGTTTGATTATCGACACCTTATTCTTTAATAAAATAAAGAATATATTTCAACAAATAATCGGAGTCATAGATCCTCAAATGAATATTCAAATAATATTCATTAAATAATATAAACTGAGTCATAAGCCCTTGAATGAATATTCAAATAATATTCAATAAATAATATAAAGGAGTCATAAGCCCTCGAATGAATATTCAAATAATATTCATTAAATAATATAAAGGAGTCATAAGCCCTCGAATGAATATTCAAATAATATTTATTAAATAAAATAAAAGGAGTCATAAGCCCTCGAATGAATATTCGTAATAATATTCATTAAATAAAATAAAAGTTAAAGTTATCGAATAAACCTTATTCGATTAATAGTTTTGAAAACTATAACCATATATATATAAATATATATATATATATATATATAATATACTCGGGAACATCGACTCCCGGTTTAGAAATATGTTCACCCTGGGTCCCCTATACTAAGGGTATACGCAACTACTGCTTATTTCTAGCATAGGTATTATGCAACTATAAGCATTGAACCAACAGATATATATAAATCAAGAATATGAAACAGGCATGCATATATACCATATCACATGCTACAATATATCGCAAGAATTTGCTAATAACAAATATGCATTTATCGCAAGTTCATGCATATACACATATACATCACAACAACAGTTATACGGGTAGAAAACTTGCCTGAGTGCTCCCGGATAGGCTTAAGCTTAGAGTGGGTCCGATAACCTATGAACAACAACATAAGTCGGAATTAAACCCCGGTCGCTTAAGAAACTAGACTTTAACCATTTAGAGTCCTAACGTTCGCTTTCGCGCTTAACGATTTACTTAAGTCGCTCGAGTACCCTCGGCTCCACCATTTTTAATAATTTAACCATTACGAGTTTTAAGGTGATTCTTTCGCAAGGGTCTTACCAACTGCCTATTACACCTTACATAAATGTTTCATACTTCAATTAGTCCTTTAAGGTCTTTAACCTATGTTTCAAAGTAAGGCGAGGGGAAATGTTTCGTTCGCGAAATGTCGTTACTTAAAACGGCCGTTTCTCCTGAACCGTACATCGGAATCAAACGAACCACATATCAAAACGAAGCTCATAACATGAACTATCTAAACATGGCAATGGTATAAACCTAACATTGAATTCAAGGGTTCTGATGTTAAGAACAAAAACAGTCTACAGTAAATTGGGCATTACGACGGCTATGTTTACGTGATTTCCCAAATTTATACCATTCCCAATCAATCCACAATTCAACCCACAATCACAACCCAATCAAAACTCCATCCATACCTCACCATAACAGCCCCAACAACTCAACATTACCAATTCATACTTATTTCTCAATTATAAACTAAGAGTTTACTTAAGTTCATTAACTAATAACCAAGACTTCCAACTCCAAAAATATCACAAAATCAACCAATCTCTAAACACACAATAATCATGCCTCTCATCAACTAAACTACTCATAACAAGCTTTAAACATGATTACACACCCATTACACTAACCCATCATCTAAACATTAGGAAATCTAAACAACAAAATTTAAGACTAAGATCATGAAGAGTTATACCTTCCTTGAAGCTTTTAATCCATGAAAGATCCTTGGAATGCCCATGGAAGCCTTAATCTAACCTCCTACAAGCTTGATCTTTCAAAGAAATCAAGAACACAAAAATTAATTTCAAGAAGTACTATTCACCATCTTCTTCCTTGATTTATAAAAAAAGATTGGCTTAGAATTAGAAGCTTAAACTTATGGGAAGTATGTAACTATCCATGGGGAAGCTTAGATAAATACCTTGCCAAATAGTAAGTGGTGGAGCTTCGATCTTCATTTTTGATAAAAGAAGCCGAGAGCTTCCTTGAATAAATGGAGGGTTTTGTGTTTTGTGATTTGTTTTGATTTGCCTTGGTTGTTTTTGTTTTATTTTTGGGTAATTACCTTTCTAACCTTGACTTTGTGTGGTTATCATTCATCCACACCTCTTTTCCTCCTATGTCAAGCTTATGTCACTTTGTGATGTCATCATCCCTTACTTGCCCTCTTCTTATTGGTTGGATGACCTCATCATCCCTAACCTCCTTGATTAACTTCCTAATTGTTTGCCTAATGACCGCTGATCTGTTATACGGTTCGCTTAACTTTCGTTCTCGTTTCTCGTTTGAGGGATCATACCCGGGATCTTATTACTTGGGTTTCCTTAACCTTTCTCAATACATTATATTCCTTTTATGATCCTCTCTTATAATCCTTTAATTTAAATCCTTTTTATCCTGTTACCTTATACTCAATTACATCCGTATCTAGTGGATTTCCGGGAAAAATCAAAGTGTTCGGAATTGGATTATGACGATCTTTACATACACTTATATACCACATAGAGTACTAATAATATCCCAGAAGATCAATAACAGAACCCCTACATAGTGTGGCATGAAAAGTTTTCTCATTCAGCATAATCTGCAAAATCACTATTCATAAGGGTTTCAAAAATTTCCAAAAATTGGGGTTATTACAGTCTCCCCTCCTTAAAAGGATTCCGTCCCGGAATCAGATAGAAAATGAATAGGGATACTTTCTTAACATTGCACTTTCTAATTCTCGAGTAAATTTTCCCACATTGTGGTTCTTCCATCAAACTCTGAATAGTTTGATAACCCTTCTCCTAAGCACTTGTTCCTTTTTACTCTATAACCCTTCCTGGTTGCTCCATATAGGTTATGTCGGGTTGCATGTCTATGCGCTCATATGCCCCTATTTATATGGCATCCGAATTATACTTCCTTAACATTGATACGTGGAACACGTTATGACTTGCTACATGTTCGGGGGTAGGGCTAGCTCATATGCTAACTTCCCAAAACGTCTTAATATATCCAAGGGTCCAAAAAATTGTAGACTTAGCTTTCCTTTCTTTCTGAACCTCATCAATCCTTTCCAAGGGATACCTATAACATTACTAGGTCCCCTATTTCATACTCTTTGTCCTTTTGAGTCAAATCAGCATACCTCTTATGTCCATCTTGGGTTACTACCAGCCGTCCTCTGATTAGATCTATTATATCCCTGGTCCTTTGGACTACTGCAGGTCCGAGCATCTTGCGCTCTGCAACTTCATCCTAACATAAGGGAGATCGACATTGTCTTCCCTCAAGGATCTCATAAGGCGATACCTCAATACTGACATATGATCTATTGTCGTAAGAAAACTCAATCGGTGTTAAGTGATCATTCCAATTTCTTTCAAGTCTATTGCACAGACTCTCATTATAGCTTTTAGCATTAGAGCTTTTGCTTCTCAATACCTAATCTCTACTACCTTCCGTTCCTAATATTATACTGGTTATACTTTTGCTCGTTAGCGTTCTATAACCTTTTAATAACCACGTCGACCTTAGTATCACGAATGTGTTTCCATTCCGAATACCACCACAACTTTACTACTCCTTTTTCAGCTGTTTCTATTTCCCAAAGTTTGATCAATCATATAGAAGTAAAGGAATTTGTTGAGAGATCACTATGATCATGAAAACTTGTTATATCGCATAGTTAGTACAGAAGGTGGCCAGCCTTTAGTACTTGACAAACAATTAAACAATAGATGGTATCCTACTAGGCTTCTATCACACAAATAGATAGTCATTCGGCAATACCTCCCCTTCTGGAAGGGTTGTTCTTCTCAGCTTACATGAAATGAAAAGAAGAGAAAAGAACGAATTGAAGAGAATTGTATATATGAAAAAAAAATATACTGCCACAAAATATCTGGCTTGGAACCTACCTCTGAATTATAGAGGTTTGTCATAGGAGAATAAAACATATGTGTATATATATCAACATCAAGTATTATCGCATCGCATTTCGCATGCTTAAATATTTTTGCTATTCCGTCCGTCATTCTATGGACCCATGCTCTTCCTCGAGCTTATACACAATCACCTTTGAAACTCCCTCGATATCGAAAATCGAACCTGGGATCTCATTCTAGACATCATCATTACTAGAATTCTATGCTTGCACTGCAACCTTCCTCATATAGTAATACGACTCTCTTTTCATAAGAGGGAATAAATATTCAATAGGTAGATACTCTACTTAATTAGTCTATCAATGATAACTTATACACTACCACGACCCGATTAGTGGTACTCAATCTCAACATCCATTCCAATACAACTCTCACGGTTGTAATCAGCTCATTACTTGCAGAATCATTGTTGCACTACTATGGTCCACTACTGACCTACTGTCGTCGTTCACTTTCCATGAAATCTTAATATCTAACCATACGGAGTCCATACATCTCGTATAGAATTCTTCTAAGGAGTTAACATAACCACCAATCACAATTCATGAAGAACACTCCAAACTCTGACGTACTTTCATGACATGAAGTAGATAAAATTACAGAAGAGTTCCTATCAAAGCAACGATAGCAGGTTAATACCATTCTTAATCGTATACCTTAAATAGAAGACTTAACTCAAGGGTTCGTCTAGTCCTTTTTGAAACATGGTCCTGGCTTATCTCAAGATAGTATCTTCTGAGATAGATAGCCCGCTCATGGCGATTACACGAATTAAACCTTTACCAACTACTATTACGGTTGGGTATTGCACAGTCATCAGAAGGAATGTCAATCTTCCAAACCATAATACAACCTGCATAGCTTTAACCATCATCACTGTATTCCTTTGGCACAAGCGCCTATAATTATCCTCTTACCTTTAAAGTGTCGGCCACCTCTTTGGCCTTTCCTTATAGTAAAATTTCCTACAGTCAATGTCATTTTAACCACCTCCAAATAATTTTCTACCTCATTTCAATCACAGCTTATGTGAAGATGTTTTCCTTCAAATCTGATGAGAAAAAAAAATATCACCATTTTTCCATAAGTTATTGTCTCAGTCTTTAGAGGTTAATCAATGTCACGACTGACTCTCAATCATACTTAGAACATCTTTTATCTTAAGTCCTAATTGCCCTGAACAATTTCGACCCTTACTGGTTCGATCCATATTTTCTCGTGGTTTAACACGTGCCCCACTTGGCATCATTATAATTACGTCATATTTCCTTTATCAACATTTCTATTCTTGAGAATTTTGAATATTACCTTTCTCCTTGTAAAACCTCTAAGGTTATCCTTGAATCGTCCCTCCTGTATTCCCTAGATACAGGGCATATCAAGATACCATTTATTAATACCAGAATCATTGTCTATATACTTCTGAAAAATTTCTCCACTGATTCTTAAAGGTTGTTATTACCTTAATCCTTTCCAATTCATACTGTCAAACTCATAATATCCCTATTACGGGTGAAATGCCAACCTTTATGCATTCCCCTGGGATTCATTTTAAGTTACCGATGTTCTATCCTTAATTCCACCTTTTAGAAAAAGTACATGCATCCTTCCATGGATAAATCAAGTCATATATCCCTGATGAGGGTGTCTTATTCAATCATTCCCACCTCGATAGTATATGCCTAATTTTACAATAACATCTGTATTCCAAATGAGGTCAATCAATATGGCCTCCAAAAGATAACAACGGTTATCCGCTTTTCTTGCCTAATTTGGTAACGATAACATGGATGTTCTGGAAGATATTGGTCGTGTTCAACGTGAACTTCTTCTTAATAATTCCTTATTTACTTTTGTTGTTTATCTCAACAGTCATCTCAATGTTGGGATATCTTTCATACCTGGCGTCTCCCTTTCTGGGTATCAAGCCACCGGTCTTACACTTCATATTCTTGAAGGTCACTTCCTTCATCCAATTTTCCTAATTTCTTACTTCCTTGTCTCTTCAGTCTATCCGCGTCTTATTATTTATCCTTCGAACTATCTCAAGGTTTCCTCGAATCCTCCCAACTTACAGGGGATAAAATATATGTATCTCTTCTGCCTTCCACCATCAATTTTAACTCATGGTGAATCACCCTCATCCTGACGATTACATACTTTTCCATTTCTATTGCTATGAGTCTTTAGGGTTTCCTCATACCCAACTCCTTTATCATTCCTCACACTCTACTGCCTTTATATTCCTTTCCACTTCAGTTTCTTTTTATTTTCCTTTCTCTTATCATTATTTCATGAACCCACTAATCATTAACTTCAAGCATCACATCGTTCTGGGATTCTTGTCATCAGAACGAATCTTGACAACTTTTACAACTTAGCTTCATATTTCATCATACTCGTCCGCTTTTGTTCTTACTCTAAAGCTTTTACACTATCTCCATAACCTTGGGAATTACTTTCCCGAAAACAATTGACTGAACTTTAATCAGTTTATTCTAACCTCTGGCTCCGTGCCTTTCTTGGTCTTTCACCAGTGGTGGCCCTTCTCTTAGGAGTGTAAGTGACAAAAATAGTCTTTTGTGATTCGTCCATCATTTAGAATCTCAAATGATTCCTATATTTCCTTTAGCCAGGCTCTTGCCTCGACTGGTTCAGCTTGTTCCTTGGAACTCTAAGGGCTTAGCGACTTAAAGGTCCTGAAAGAATTTCTCACCGCATTGTTTCCTCAGGGTGGTGGTTGGGGATAATAGTCTAAGTTCTGTCTAGAAAGGTCCGTAAATTTTCGTATAGGAGTACCGTCTCGGGTCTCCTTTCCTTACTCGACTTCTATTTCCTTAGTCTGAACATTCCCTCCTCCTCCCCATAATCGGGGTCCTCCTACATATTTTAAATCCTCATTTTCCACTTCATCATGTTATGGGTTCCTTCGATCTTGATGGCGACCTCCCTGACTATCACGTTCAGGGTTTGCTCTAAATCTTATTCCTCAAACTAGCTTTCATCTAAGATCTCATCTTTAAGCTCTTGAACATTTGGAACCCAAATTCTGTAGGAATACCTCATTATTCCCTTATCATCCTTCTCGGTATTAATCTCTTATCTATTTGTTGGCTCTCTGCCTTCATTCATCACTTTTTCTGGCACAATCTGTTCTTTTCCAATAATTTGAACTGTATTGCAATCTCAAACAGCTTTTCGGTACCGGCTCCGGTTACCTTCACTTCAATTTCCATTTTCTCAAAATCTCTTATAAACTCTCCAAAAGGCATTATTATCTTGAGTCTCTCCTTTTTACTAAGGGCATCAGCCACCATATTGGCTTTCCCCGAATGATAAAGAATCTCCCAATCATAATTCTTAATTAGCTCTAACCGCCTCCTCTGGCGTATGTTGAGCTCTTTCTACGTAAAAATGTACTAGAGCTCCTATGGTTTGTGAATCTCGCACTTCTCTCTATACAAGTAGTGCCTCAAATCTTTAGGGCAAAATTATTGCCATGAGCCCAAGCTCATGGGTGGGGATATCGAATTTTATATTTCATTAATTGTCTTGACGCGTACGCGATTACCTTGCAGTGCTGTATAAGAAGCACCCTAATTCCTTATGCGAAGCGTCACTACAAATCAAAAAAATCTCCTTTTCCATCCGGCAACGCCAACATAGGGAACGTCACCAACCTTTGCTTCGGTTCTTAAAAGTTGTTCTCGCATTTCTCTGTCTATTCGAACTTCTCAGTCTTACGAGTAAGCCACATTAAAGGGGCTACTATCTTTACAAACTTGAACGAACCTCTGGTAGTGACCGGCCAATCCTACCTCTGGGAGTTGCCCTAACCATGGTCATCAATTCCTCAGTGGTCCTTTATTCATTCTTGTCAGGATCCTTCACGGGATCCTCCTCAGCAACAATCCCTTCTAGGACAACATCCTCAACCGCTACATCCTCAATATCAACATCATCCGGTCCTGCGTTAGGACGCTCTATCGGATCCACAATCCGATCTCCAATTAGTAATAAAACATCATCGCGCTTTTACTCCTCAACCTCAGGGTTCGGAGTCCCGCTACCATTTATGATAACGAACTACGCTTCTATCACGATATTTATAAGGGTTCCCATAAGGGTTTTAACTGTCAGTACTACGTTAGGTAGCCTGACTATGAACTTGGCAAGAGTTCTTATTATCTTTGTGAACTTATTATCTTAACGTCACATCATCTCTGAGGTTTATAACGCTTAGCTCTGATACCACTTCTGTAACACCCCCAAATCCGGTGTCGGGGATACGATTGTCACGAGTTCCATTTCCCTTAATAACACCCAATCTTAATAAATAATCAACTAATCTGTACTGTGACCCCACAATAAACACACACACCACAAGTTATAGTCTCAGAGATGAATATCCAAAAATAATCACAAGTCATTTTATTCCACAATTATCTGTCAATACACCTTAAAAGGGTTTCTGAATAAATTTACATTTCTTTGCCATTATTACAATTCATAAATATACATAAATCTGGTACATCAAAAGTTGAAAGCCTAGCCTATTGGTAGCTCCTACCTCAGCTACAGCGACATCAACGCCTATAGGAAACTGCGGAACGTTTCCTATCCGCTCGCGAATTGGGAGCTTGGTCCTGTTCATCTTGTCTATCTGATGTTATGTGATGAAAGAAGAAAGCAAGGGTGAGCAACAAGCCCACCAAAATAATATGTATACTGATTAACAATATATGAGCATACTCATAGTACTCATGAAAGTCTTGGTCAAAAGAAATGAACCAAGCTGATATCTTAACGCGACCAAGTCACAAAATATTCAGTATATATATATATATATATATATACTTTTCACAATCTTTGAAATCCTCTGACATGTATAATATACACAGAGTTCCAGTTTATAACTGTATAAAAATATCGTTGCAAGGTGATCTCATATATCTAACCTTGTCTCAACGTTTTTCTGAAAATCTTTGTTATGCATAAGATAATCATTTACTAGATATAAGTTTAAAAGATGAAGTTACAAGATACTCCAATATACTTATATCTTTTCTAAATACTACTTGAACTACCACCGTTCAAGTTATAATGAGATTTCAACAGCTCATCACATAGATGAGACTACAAGACAAGATTTGAATAGATTAAATCTTTGAATATCACTATAAATAATGAAGTTACGAGATACTTCATTAAGTCCCGAAATATATATACACCTATATATATATATATATACGTTTCCTGAAAACCTCTGTCATGTAAAGTATGAACAGAATTGCAATATCCAATAAATTTGGAAAGGAAAGAATTTTGGCATAAACCCGATATCTTGCTGATCAGGCAAAGATACCAATAAGTAACCTTTTCTACTAGTAGATGGATGAATTCCCCACTGGTCATCACCCTGGTCGCAATAAGACCTTATGCTGGACTACCACTCAGCCAGTTACGCATTTGATGGACTCCCACTGAGCCACTTACACTATCATGGACGCCCACTGAGCCCATGTTGCTTATGCCGACTCGACAGATGGACTTACTTCCCGAACGTTGGGTAAGTAATCAATTCATTTACCAAAACAGCAACCTCATTGCGAATATAAAATACACCACAGAGCCGAATCCCTCAGGTTTTGAGCGAGTATTTAAATCCCCTTTAAAAGGAAGATCTTAAATATAAAAATGAGTTTTGGGATCCGCTCTAACTTTTAAAAATCATTTTGAAGACTCGAAAACACTTTAAAGAGTGTTTGGAGTAATGCTGATTTAATGAAGTAAATCAGTCCCAATATATTTAGAAAATGTCTGAATATTATTATTTAAATAATATTCCCATAAAGAATAATCTTTATACAAATAATTGAAGTAAAAGTTGTAAGACTTATACTTGAAATGAGTATTAAATAACCAAAGATATACTTATACGAAAGTACTATCTTTATTTGAATAATCAAAGATAAGTTTGATTATCGAAACCTTATTCTTTAATAAAATAAAGAATATATTTCAACAAATAATCGGAGTCATAGATCCTCAAATGAATATTCAAATAATATTCATTAAATAATATAAACTGAGTCATAAGCCCTCGAATGAATATTCAAATAATATTCAATAAATAATATAAAGGAGTCATAAGCCCTCGAATTTATATTCAAATAATATTCATTAAATAATATAAAGGAGTCATAAGCCCTCGAATAAATATTCAAATAATATTCATTAAATAAAATAAAAGGAGTCATAAGCCCTCGAATGAATATTCGTAATAATATTCATTAAATAAAATAAAAGTTAAAGTTATCGAATAAACCTTATTCGATTAATAGTTTTGAAAACTATAACCAAATATATATATAAATATATATATATAATATACTCGGGAACATCGACTCCCGGTTTAGAAATATGTTCACCCTGGGTCCCCTATACTAAGGGTATACGCAACTACTGTTTATTTCTAGCATAGGTATTATGCAACTATAAGCATTGAACCAACAGATATATATAAATCAAGAATATGAAACAGGCATGCATATATACCATATCACATGCTACAATATATCACAAGAATTTGCTAATAACAAATATGCATTTATCACAAGATCATGCATATACACATATACATCACAACAACAGTTATACGGGTAGAAAACTTGCATGAGTGCTCCCGGATAGGCTTAAGCTTAGAGTGGGTCCGATAACCTATGAACAACAACATAAGTCTGAATTAAACCCCGGTCGCTTAAGAAACTAGACTTTAACCATTTAGAGTCCTAACGTTCACTTTCGCGCTTAACGATTTACTTAAGTCGCTCGAGTACCCTCGGCTCCACCATTTTTAATAATTTAACCATTACGAGTTTTAAGGCGATTCTTTCGCAAGGGTCTTACCAACTGCCTATTACACCTTACATAAATGTTTCATACTTCAATTAGTCCTTTAAGGTCTTTAACCTATGTTTCAAAGTAAGGCGAGGGGAAATGTTTCGTTCGCGAAACGTCGTTACTTAAAACGGACGTTTCTCCTAAACCGTACATCGGAATCAAACGAACCACATATCAAAACGAAGCTCGTAACATGAACTATCTAAACATGGCAATGGTAAAAACCTAACAGTGAATTCAAGGGTTCTGATGTTAAGAACAAAAACAGTCTACGGTAAATCGGGCATTACGACGGCTATGTTTACGCGATTTCCCAAATTTATACCATTCCAAATCAATCCACAATTCAACCCACAATCACAACCCAATCAAAACTCCATCCATACCTCACCATAACAGCCCCAACAACTCAACATTACCAATTTATACTTATTTCTCAATTATAAACTAAGAGTTTACTTAAGTTCATTAACTAATAACCAAGACTTCCAACTCCAAAAATATCACAAAATCAACCAATCTCCAAAGACACAATAATCATGCCTCTCATCAACTAAACTACTCATAACAAGCTTTAAACATGATTAAACACCCATTACACTAACCCATCATCTAAACATTAGGAAATCTAAACAACAAAACTTAAGACTAAGATCATGAAGAGTTATACCTTCCTTGAAGCTTTTAATCCATGAAAGATCCTTGGAATGCCCATGGAAGCCTTAATCTAACCTCCTACAAGCTTGATCTTTAAAAGAAATCAAGAACACAAAAATTAATTTCAAGAAGTACTATTCACCATCTTCTTCCTTGATTTATAAAAAAAGATTGGCTTGGAATTAGAAGCTTAAACTTATGGGAAGTATGTAACTGTCCATGGGGAAGCTTAGATAAATACCTTGCCAAATAGTAAGTGGTGGAGCTTGGATCTTCATTTTTGATAAAAGAAGCCGAGATTGAATAAATGGAGGGTTTTGTGTTTTGTGATTTGTTTTGATTTGCCTTGGTTGTTTTTGTTTTGTTTTTGGGTAATTACCTTTCTAACCTTGACTTTGTGTGGTTATCATTCATCCACACCTCCTTCCCTCCTATGTCATGCTTATGTCACTTTGTGATGTCATCACCCCTTACTTGCCCTCTTCTTATTGGTTGGATGACCTCATCATCCCTAACCTCCTTGATTAACTTCCTAATTATTTGTCTAATGACCGCTGATCTGTTATACGGTTCGCTTAACTTTCGTTCTCGTTTCTCGTTTGAGGGATCATACCCGGGATCTTATTACTTGGGTTTCCTTAACCTTTCTCAATACATTATATTCCTTTTATGATCCTCTCTTATAATCCTTTAATTTAAATCCTTTTTATCCTGTTACCTTATACTCAATTCTTTCCGTATCTAGTGGATTTTCGGGAAAAATTAAAGTGTTCGGAATTGGATTCTAACGATCTTTACATACACTTATATACCACATAGAGTACTAATAATATCCCAGAAGATCAATAACAGAACCCCTACATAGTGTGGCATGAAAAGTTTTCTCATTCAGCATAATCTGCAAAATCACTATTCATAAGGGTTTCAAAAATTTCCAAAAATTGGGGTTATTACAGTCGATATACTACTTGTTAATAAAAGTCAATTATTTTTCTGGAATACTTTATGTCTCGACGGATATCAGTTTATCCTCATCCGTCGAATTGTCTAAATCTCAGCCGTTAATTCCCTGAACATTATCCATCGAGTATACTTACAGTTTGTAAGCATTACACGACGGATAATGGGTGGAATTTTTACAGTTTCATTTTAAACGGCTATTTTAGGCAATTTCTATTGGTTAATTTACTTTACTTTATTATTTTTTCAGTTATTCTTGAGATAGTATAAAAGCTTATTTCATAGCAATTGTTTTCTTTTATCATTCTCAAATTCAACTGCTTTTATTTCATTCTCTCTCAAGCAAATATTCTCTTTCTCTTCAAGCTTTCACTCTCTAACAATGGCACATGTAGTAAAGATTATGTCTCAAACAGGGTTCATTTATGAGAAGAACAACTTCACTGCTTTGGTCAATAAGGGTATTCAGCAATCAGAGGACTATCACAAGATGATGGACTTTGTGAAGAATTGCAAGCTAAATTACGCCATGGTGGAGTCACCCACAATCTTCTGTGAAGTTGTTGAAGAGATGTGGACCACTGCTATCTACAACTCTGCTGACAAGACCATCACTCTAACCATCAAAGGTAATGAGTTCTGTATCAATAGTGATGTAATAAAAGCATGTTTCAAAATTCTTGATAATATGTGACTTTACCACACAATGACACTGATATTATCAATATGCTTAATTCCATGCATTATGCACTTCCTACCACTAAATTAAGTGATATTAGGAGATTGGGTCTTAGGAAAGAGTGGAGTTTCTTGTGTGATGTAGTTACTAAAGTTTTCTCTGGAAAAGTCAGTAATTTTGATTCAGTGAATATTTCCATGCTTAACATGCTATACATGCTAGTTACAGATAAATTTTATAATTTTAGTGACCTTGTCTTGTTTGAGTTAGGTTTTAAACTAGGTGAGTTATCTAAAAGAGGTAAGAATGTGTATTATGCTAGATTTTTCATGTTATTGGCTAACCACCTATGTCAAGAAATTGTGCTTGAGAACCCAAACAACAAACTGGCTTGTTGGGTTCAAGAGAGAAGACTCACTGCAGATTTGAACAGAGCCAACCATCACAGGGATGTGCCAATGTTCTATTTTCCTGTAATGTAGGCACCTCAGGTAAGTGAGGTAAGTTCATCTATCCCTACAACTATTCCAACCTCCACTATTTCTTTGACTTCAGGAGTAGCTATGGAAACTGTGCCAATGACCAAACAGTTGCCTACCAAAGCCTCCAAACCCTCTACAATTTCCAAATCTAAATCAAAGAAAACCCCATCTGGCATCTCTCAAAAGATGCCAGTTGAAAAATCCACAAAAGCAAAAGAAGGGAGTGTGAAGGACGGAAAGTCAGGTGAGGGAAGGGGTGAACATCAAAGAAACCCCAAGAATAAGGTTGGAGAGTTGAGTGAATCCCATCCTAGCCACACTACAGTTTCCCAACAAACTGCAGTGCTTAAAAAGGATAAAAGCTCACTTCTAGCTGCATCCTCCCAAAAGGATGCAGTTATTGAACAAAGCTCTCAGCCAAGAGCACAGGCCAAAAGGGTTAGGGACACAAGCTCACCCCAAACTTACACAAGAAAGAAGAAATCTAAAACCTCTAGGGATGCACAGGGCACACACACAGTGCAAACTGGTGCTAAAGACACTGTCCCTGCACTCTCTCAAATTCAGTTTGATGTGGCTCCAATAAATATGGAGTCACAGCCAAAATCTCTATTTATAGAAGCATCTGATACACCATACTCACCAACAAACTCTCTGGAAGTGGATATGATAAACACTTCAATTCCTGATTCCCCTTCTTTAACTCTGTTGGGGAAGCCAAAATCTAGTGCAAGTGAGCATCATCTTTTAGATGATTTGTTGGCTCACTTGCCAATTCTTTCAGATACTATTGTGACATCTGTGCCTCAAAAATCTTCAATCAACACAGAGTCAACAATAGTTTCTCTTCCCACCTCATTCATTTCTACTCTCTCGATGGATATTGCTCATCCGTCGAGTAGTGATTGTATCCCGACGGATAAGCTTAACAACAGTTATCCTTCGGATATCATTACCACTCACTCGATGGATATCACTTATCCGTCGAGTATCTCTGCACAACTTCAAACTTCAATTATTTCAAGTGCAGAAGATTTAGTGGTTGTACAGTCACTCTTAGGACTGAGAGAGGAGAGTGTATTGAGTGAGAGGCTGGGTTGCTCCCAGGCAAAAGGAGAGGAAAAGAGTGAAAATCAGCAATCCATTTATTCAGGATTGGCAAAAGTGAGTGAGAGGAGTCCCACCTTAGTAGGTGAAGGTGAGGGTGTGAGGGTGGGGGGCCAGGGTGAGACCCTGATGCAACAAAAGAGAGACCATGAGAGAAAAGCAGGTACAGAATCTATAAGGGTGGATCCATCCATTGCTAGTGAGTTAATGATTGTGGATGATGCTGAAAAGAAAAGACAATTTCAGCAACATTACAAAGCTATAATTGATAACATTTCCTTGGATGCTGACACTTTTACTCACCCTGTGTCAGCCTATCAACTGTTGGCTACTCAGGGCAATGTGGAGGCAGAACAGACTTTGAACTTAGTACACACTTCAGAATCTCTTCAAAGAGATAAAGTTGCTGTCAATAGGATGCCTTCTCAAGCTGGTGAGCCATCTGAAGAATTTGAAGTAAATTCTAATGATGATGACTCTGTTTTTTTGGATGGAAGCATGAACTTAGGGGGAGATGAAGGCCCAAGTTCTGTTCCAAATTTACCTGAATGGGCATGGACAAAGGAATCTACACCAGGACAATTTGGTGTATCTTTGGTCAAGCAGGTTATGGCTATTCAAAAGGCCCTTCAGGAAACTTCAGATGCTGGTACCAAGGCTATTCTTCAAGCTCACCTAGATTCTCTACATCTCATGAAGATACAGCAATTAAGACAGAATCTGAGTGTGGATGAACTCAAAAAGGATATAGCTGACTTGAAGACCTACAATTCTGTGAAGCTGGATTCAATCATGCCATATGGTACCATGCAGGATCTATTACTGAGACTGAGGAGAGAATCAGATTCTGAAAAGAAGCTGGCCAAGCTGGAAGATAGAGTTCAAGTTATTGAGAATTCTGTGGTCATCCTTCTTCAAAATCAACAGTCTTAGACAAATCTTCTCATGCAACTGGCTAAAGTAAAAGGCCTAACTCCTCAACTTGATGATAACAAAAAGGGGGAGAGAGAACCAAGTAAGAGGGAGAAAGGACCAAGTGAGGGGGAGAAACTTCAAGTACAAATCAGCAAAGTAATTGTACCTTCAATTACTGTCTCCAAGCCACCAGTTGCAGATGGTATAGATCTAATTAAAGCAGCAGCAGCAAACTTGAAAGTTGCTGAGAAAGGAAAGAACCCCTTGGATACTGTGTATGAAACACCCAAGCCTGATGAAAAGAAACTTCTATCAAGATCAATTGCTTTCTACAAAGATCCAACTGATTCAGCTTCTAAAAAGAGGATTGCTAAGATATTCAGAAATGGGAAGGAAACTTGTGTAATAGCTGGACATCCTCAATTTTCTCAAGCAAAGAGAGAAGAAAAGGCAAGATTAAAGCATGAAAAGAAGCAAGTTGCTCTAGATGCAAAGAAGACTAAACAAAATAAAGAGCAGATTACTATCTTAGCCAAGCTACAGGCTGTAAGTTCATTTCAACAAATTCCCTCTGAACCTTCTGAAGCCACTGAATCAAGGAAGCAAATTGAAGAACAGAAGAAATCCCCAAGGAAGAAAGAATTAACTAGAAGAATAAAAAGGAAACTGGATATTGTTGAAAAGGAATTAGGAGATCAATTTCCTAAGGAACCCACACCAGCAACAACTCAAGCATCAAAGCCCTCTGTGGTATTTGAAGACATAAGGGTGGTGGATCCCTACAGGAATATTCATGATGAACCTATTCTGCCAAAGGATGAGCCAATAGAGTGGGATAACATACCAATTCCTAACTTCAGTCTACCAATCCTTAGCAAGCCAAAAAGAACAAAGTCAAGGGCAGTCAAGAAAGTGAAGCTGTCACCTCTCAAATCCAAATCAGTAGTTAAAGCTCAACCCAAAGTCAACAAGGGAGACTACTTGTACTTGTGTGACATCAAAGAATTTTTTGATCTAAACCTCTATCTGGATGAACTAGATGAAGTGAGGGGAATTGATGCATACAGAAACCTACCTGAAAGGTTAGTGTTCAAGTACAAAGGAGGAAAGGAGATTGTGTGGCCACTTCACAGGATTCTTCAAGAAAGCCAAGCTGTACTGATTAAAGTTTATTCATCCTTCAAGAAGAACTTTGGGTTCAATATAACTGCAAAAAGACTAGTATTGAAGAAGATTGAAGAACTAAGGAGTATTAGAGCTAAAGATGCACTCCCAAAGACTCTAATCATCCCATACACAGGGAGAAGAGTGCATCTAAGGCCCTACTGGCTGATGGAGTTTATGGATGACAAAGGTGTGAGAAGATTCTTCAGGTTAGAAGACCAATTGAGTATCTCTAGCAATGAGACTCTCTTGGAAATGCAAAAAAAGCTAGATCTCTCAGAATCTGATGAACTGGAATTCCACAGGCAGCTCCAAAATCAGATTGATGAAAACAACAGAAAGCTTGGAAGAAGATCTAGACCTTCAAGAAACTAGAAAAATATGCTCAGGCTAGAGGAGCATCTTGAAATGACTATGACCCAAACTTTGTACATTTTGATTAATTGAAGCACTTTCAGTATTATCTATATGTCTTTAAAGCTGTATGTTTAGGATGTTTTGTTATCATCAAGTATCTCTTAATTTATGACTACAATTCCAGTAGACATAAATTGGGGGAGATTGTTGTGCATATGTTGTGTACTTGATGATTTCATAAACAAAACATCTAAGTAGATTTTACTTAGTGAAATAATGTAGCACTCGACGGATAAGAATTATAGTCCCGACGGATAACTCATTATAGTCCCGACGGATGTTGACTTATTATCCATCGAGTGAGCAGCTTATGTAATAATGAGTCTGTAGCACAGTTCTGTATACATCTTTGTATAGATTCTGTAGTAGCCTATAAGTCATGTTGACTTTAACTAGATATACAGAATAGGTTGATTAATTGTATATAATGATTTCTTGTAATTCTGCATAAGTGAAATGAAGTCAAGTGCCAAAATAGCTACCGACAGATGATTAACAAAGCCATCGACGGATGATCAAATGACTATCAACGGATGTTTAATATAGCAGTCGGTGGATGATCAATGAAGCCATCAACGGATGTTCATAAAGTCGACGGATGATCATATATCCAACGGATGTTCATAAAGTCCAACGGATGATCACATAAAGAATTCAAACAGCAGTTGAACAGTGACAACAAGGCACAGGCGTCGAGATGTATACAAATCTACTATGGAAGCCCATTAACTGGGTAATAGAGGACGAAAAGTAGCAAAGCTTAAGACTGATAGTTTTTATATTTATTCGGTCTTTTTGACTTTATAATCTTGGTAATATATAAACCAAGAACGTAGCAAATAGAAACGACAGTGCTGAGATACAAAAACAGAGAAATCTTTGTAAGCAGAATTATTAGCATTTCCCTGTATTCTCAGTAGTTCAATTTGTAAGCAGCTGTGAGCATTCTTGCACACAGAGTTCTCTCGATATATATAATATATATCTCTGGTGGAATTGTTTAAATCCACCAGAAAGTTTTTAAAGACTCTTGTTTTTAATTACTTATATTTTGATTCAATTAAGTTTCTATTCCACATTGTGCTAATCAAAACACTTATATCTATATTCGAGTTGAACATTTTTATTTCGAGAAAAGGTTCAAGAATTCCATTCAACCCCCCTTCTGTAATTCTTATTATATTGTTAAGGGACTAACAATAATGCCTTTCAATGAGTCAATGGCGTTAACCTCTACATCAATAAGGAGTGGGTTCGCCAAAATGAAGTACTCCCATCTATCGTTGGAGATGTATTTGTTAGCTATTGAGTACAACACAGGGGGTGGATGTGTTTTCTTGATTTTTAGCCTTTTTGAAGTTCGGATATTAGGTGTGTGAATAAAGCAGTTTAATTGTACAGATATTATGTTAGAAGAATTAAAGCAACAAGCACAGTAAACACAATATTTCAAAACTCACTTAATTTATATTAATTAAGTTTGTCTTGGTACAAATTCTGTGTTCTTAAATCAAACTCAGCTTCTTCCTTGAAAGAATACAAGAAAATGTGAATTTGTTTATTATTCCTAAACTAAGGACCGGTGCATACTTTATACACTAGCAACACGGGTTTATAAAATTTGCACTAAAATGTACTAAACTCTTTTCTAAAGCAACCTTTTTCAATTTCAATTTCAAGCTTAGCAAATCTGTGCAGAATCTTGCAGGTCTGTGACCATCCTTTGTCTAGTTAATCTTGGCCCTTGATCTTGTATTCTCCCCGGTTACTTTATAAACTTTTCAATCTAGTTGATAGATCGATTGTTCACTGATAATCTTGAATCTTGAATTTGTTTGCATTATGTATTTGAGAGGCATGTCGAATCTCCAGTTTGTTCTATGGAGAACTGACATCTCGATAAGTATAATGACTTATCGAGACTTGGAGTTCTCTATAGGTATATTTGACTTGTCGAGGTCTCTTGATATTTGCATGCTAAATGACTTATCGATATGTCTGAGATCTCTACATGTAGAATTGACTTGTCGATATCTCTGAGATCTCTACATACACATTTTGATTTGTCGATATCTCTGAGATCTCTAATGAAAAATTGACTTGTCGATATTTCCAATTCTCACATCTTCATTTGACTTATCGATATCTACGAGTTCTCTACATGCAGAAAGGACTTATCGATATCTCCAGTTCTCTACATCTGCATTTGATTTGTCGATATCTCTGAGACTTCTCTATAAGCCATTTTGGACTTCTCGATAAGTCATTCTGGACTTCTCGAATGACTTCTCGATATAACTTGATCTGTGACTTGTCGAAATCTTGACTTAGAATATTTTTTATAAAACAATTTATTCAACTCCTAGCTTCTTCACTTTCCTGTGAGACATGATCATGGCTTGATCTTCTTCCATAGTTTATACCTTACCTTAAATCTGTTTACAGAAAAGTACTCCAGTCTAATCTTCTAACTATTTTACAAACTCAATTTTCAATAAAATACAAATTTATTCTTACGGTTGTCAATTTGACTTAGTCTTGTTATTATACATGCATGTCTTACACAACAATCTCCCCCAATATGTGAGAAGATTGCTTATCACAAATTCACGCCTGATAACAAGACTAACCCTAAGTTAAAAATGATTACATTAAATTAAAAGATTAACAAATACAACTTTTATACATTGAGTGATTACATAAATTCAATAATTACAGCCATCACATGAATTTCTTATATCCTGATTATTTTCTTATAAAGTCCTTTAGCTCTACAAGTATTTAAAGTTCCTCTATGATTTTAGTCCCTCTTAGAGCTTCTACAAGCTTGTGCCATTCATCCAATAAGTAACCATTTAAGTAACCAACTCTGAATCTTGTGAATCTACCAACTTGTATGTTCAGAAAGTGTCCATCTTGGATATTCTACTCATCACCCTTGCCTTGAGTTTATTAGATCTCTGCTCAAAAAATTCTATCTCCCTGCATATTTTCTGTCCCTTTCCTCATTTCAGCCTTCCATCTTGCATGCCTTTCATTCCTTTCCCTCAACCTTTCATATATCACAGCCTTCCACATTCTTGTATTTGTATCCTTATCCTTCATCAAGCTGATCACCCTCTTTAATTTTGTAGTTGAGAAAGTTTCAATTACTGTCTTACTAAGCCAAATGAAGGAGCCATCTTGGTAGTAGATTCTGACTTCTACTAGTGATATTCCCAAACTCTGACAATTTTTTCAAGTAATTATTATAAAAGTCTTCATCTGTGATGCACATGTTTAGAGGCAGAAAGTCAGCTTAATTGAAGCAATTCTAGATGACCCTAGCAGGAGCTTGCATTTCTTTGGTTTTCTTCCAACAGACTTGAAGTGAGTTATGGTTGGAGGCTTGCATGAAGGTAGGTTTATGATTTTTTTTGTGTGATATGGCTGTATGTGATTGGTATCTTGAGTAGGGTATTTGCAGTTTATTTATACAAGTATTTTGGCTTTTGAGGTAGGTTTGGGCGAGATAATGTTTAGCTAGGCTTGGTGGTTTGATTTTGTGAGATTTGGATTTGTAGGACATCTTTCTTGGTTCCTTCTTCTCCACCCTTCTTCCTCCTTCTGCTTTCATCTCCCCTCTTTTTGCCATCCCTCTTCTTCTCATCCTGCTTTTTCTCTTCTACTTTGCTGCCAGTTGCTTTAGAAGATTGACATGGATTTGATCTAGAAGGTTTTTGCTCATCATTCTTCTTCTCATCATCATCCTTGTCATCTTTTGTGTTGAACCGTGTAGTTGGCGACATGGTCTCGGCATTATGTAGGTATCTTCCCAGCATCCTGATCATTTCTTCATCTTCAGCTTTTTTGTTCTTCTTGGTTTTGAGATTAGTCTCCAATGTCATAATCAATCTTGTATTCCCTCTTACATATTTTTTAAGAACTGTGAAGTATTTGCACTGTTTGGTTTGTGGACAGATGTAGGCCACCCCTTGTTTGGATATAGATAGGCTTCAGGAAAGCACCTATATGAGATTTCTTGAGTTCACTAAGAAATTGGTGTCCTATGGAATTACTGGATTTACTCTGTCAGTTATTATATCCCGCTCAGATGCTCTCATGGTTTGAAGATTTGAGAGAGACACCTATAGACACATTTCCAAACCACAATCATTGATATAACGACTCGTATATTTTTGTATTATTTTAATATATAATTGTTGAATAATTAATTATATAAAATATGTGTATTGGGTCTGACAGCTGTGTGTGGTTTATTATTATTTATGTGTGATTATTGGTGTACATGGATTATTTGTATAATTAATTACTGAGTTGTATTGTTTTGTTTTCACTTTTAAAATATGGATTTATTGCAGATTTATTTTCATAAATATTTGAATAGTCTCTAAAATTGTTTTTATGATTTTATAATTTAAATAAATATTTTTGGGATTTTATAAAGTTTAAAAATCAATATTTCATTAATTATTTATCTTTAAATGATTTTCTCATTACATTTATTTGTAAATTCAGCATTTAATTCCAGGATGTCTCAAAAATTACGAAACTCATATTTTATGAAATTTATAATATTTTGAGAATTTGAAAATTATTTCGAAAAATTTTCTGATTAAATTCACCCGCACGTTTGTTTGATAAATCTTTAAATGCGGGTACGAAGTTGCGTTTCAGAAATAATTTAAAAATTATGAAAATTTTAATTTATTAGTATTTTATTATTCTGAGAATTTTAAAACTAATTTGGTAATTTTTAGGTTAATTTTTACCCGTAGGTTTGTTCGTTATTTTGCAAAGCACGAATAAAATTTGGGGCTTACAGTTGAAACTTGGACACGTGTAATCATTTTGTAAACCTACAGAAACATGGCATCAACTGAATGAATAAAAAAAATACAACCCAAAACCCCCACCCCCTGTTCATTCATCGCCCCTGTCTCAATCTCTATCATCTCTCTCTTGTTCATCTCTCTCTCGTTTATCTCCCATCTTTCTTCTCTCCCCTCTTTTATCTCTCAGCTTCCCTGTTATCGTGAGTTTTCTGGCCGTCGTTCTTGTTTTTTCGGTTGGGTGCTCGGTTATGTGCTTCTTTGATTGGTAAATATATATACATGTGTATATGTATATAATCAGTCAAGTGTTGTGTGCCTTGCTACGTTTCCCAATCTGTGCCGCCTGTCCCTCCATTTTCCGGTTGTTGCCGGCTTCGTCCGGCGAGGCGACCCACGTGGATATACCTATTATGCACGTGTGTTTTTGTTAATGCCCTGTTGCTTTGACTTGATAAAATTCTAATGTGTATTTTTATCTATTAATTATGAAGGAAATTTATTTGAATGATATTCGTTAAATAAAAGATTTTCGTTGCGGGAAATTATATTAATCGGTGGAATTTATTCGGAAACCCGTATTATATCGGGAACCAATAAATTTTACCACCGTTGACGATGAACTTCGGTGAGTCAATGGTGGACGGTGATGATTTTAATCCGAGTCCTAAATTTATAAAACAAATAAATTAGTTTTTGAATGTAAATATTTATTGTAAAATCGTATCGAATCGTGGATTGTGATATTGTGAATTTTTGGGATTGGACGTTGATGATGATTCGACGGGTAGGCTTATAAATAGAGGAATCTTTGTCCAAATTTTCTGAAAATTATTTTAATTACGAAACGTGTACTATACGATAGTAAACATTTTACCCCATGTTGTAAATATCATTACGTGGATATATGTATATACATTATACGAGTTAGGTTATCGGATTGGGTTAATTAGGTTCGAGGATATCAAGCATGTCGGTATAAGTAATTAGGTTATTCTGTTACTGTAGATCCCAGTCAGAGTTTGCGAGGACCGAAGTCAGCATAAAAGCTACCTAAGGTTTCTGTTAAATCATCGCAAGGCAAGTACCCCTGACCATTCTTTTATGGTTCAGTATATATGAATAAACTGTTATTTTATTCTCGTACATGAACATTAACCTTTTAAGTTACGTATCCCTTGTAGTTATAACAAACTGTTTTAAATCTGTTTTGGGGAAAAGTAACTTCGGAAAAGGTACCTATCTCGAATGAAAGTGATTTGTGAACCAGTTTTATGTGTGTTGTTAAATAAAATTGTTTTAAAATGAGATAAATACAAGTGATTTGAAAACTGGATAAAATGATCAGATAGTGGGTACATAGGGGCCAGAGTGGCCTATTGAGGTTGCTCCATAACTCTGTTGCGCGCACTACAAAACTGATTAGTCCAGCAGGTCAGAGACCTAGCTAGTCTCTGAGTTCCGGAACAGGTTTATAGGATGGCAGTTGGAGCCGTCTAGTGTTGATAGCCTGATCAGCTGTCTTCACATATCCATTACATATCTGATTAGGTTTCGTGATTCTCGTGACGAAATAGTGATTTATACGGTTGAATTATAAATATGAATAGCATGCTAAAATTGGACTTTGGTGTTCAGACATCACACAACCACGTTGTTTTATTAAGAGCATGCTAGTTAGCGATATCTAGTTTCTTTTACTGTTGTTTTGTTTTGACAGACAGTAATGTTCCTATAATTATTTACATTACTGTTTTTACTCTGATATTCATATGCTGGTACCATTGAGCGATTATATGCTCACTCTTGCAACCTATTATATATATCGCATATGCTTAGATGATCACTCAGACCTGGTCGGAACAGAGTTCTCATCCCCTTCAGGTCTTGACTTCTCTGATATAGTTTGTACCAGACCATATGCGGTCTGAATAGTTGCTGAATAAGTTAGTTGACAGACTTTTTAATAAAGGGTGTTAGCTTAAATCATACCTGAACCTGGATCAGATCTTGGTTTTGGGGTCGTGTTAATATAATAGTAATAATATTATAGTTTATATTTGTGGTTTGTTATGTTTGGTGACGTCAACTCCTGACCCCGGGGTTGAGGCCATCACAGTTGGTATCAGAGCTACAGGTTCAAGTCCCTGATTTAGGTTAGGCGTTAAGTCAAAAAGGTGTAGAAACTGTGTCCTAAGGTGCGAGTCAGCAACTCATTTAGAGGAGCGAACCTAATTGTCAATAGAGGGTTCCGAAGGCGTTACCCTGGCATCTATTGATGTTTTGATAGAATTGCCTTAACCTTATTGTGTCTTTCATGTTTATTTATATTATTGGCAGTGGCCCATAGTGATATCCAGTTCTCCATCTCGGGAGAACGAATCTGATTCAGACAGTTCAGATTCAGAGAGGACACTGGATGTTGTAGCTAAGGAGACTCCTTTGCCTCCCTCACCAGTGCCTCAGTTTGTTCCGAGAGATATACCTGGACCTAGTGCCCGTCCTTGTTGGGTGCAGAGGTCAGTGTCAGTTGTTAGGGATTTTCCACCGGGATGCGGATCCCACTCTTCTTTCCTTAGACCTCCACTCCCTCCCTCTCCTCCTACATGTACTTTCTCCATGATTCCGTATCATGTTCATCAGGAGGTGAACAGATCTTTGATCAGAGATCAGAGCCCAAAGTTAGCTGCACATCTTGACCGAGTGCCAGTTGGACCCTTCCAGGGTATTCTTGTTCCCTCACCCAACATTCAGGCTAGAGTGAGGACCTTGACTCAGACTGCTGTTCAGCGAGCTAGATCTATTGACCCTTTCATTAGCTCTGAGTTTAGGGCTATTCCAGTACCTGGATCTGGTTAACTGTTTGGTGTTCGAGTTGGGTACGATTGGTGGCAGTGGCAGTGGAAGTAAATAGAGAGGAGTTGCAGCAGTAGTAGACAGAGCTCAGATCTGGTTACTTCAGGGGTTATGTAGTTTGTTTTATATATACATTATGTTGTTATAGCATGTAGTAGATGAGGCTGTTATATCAGCCAATTTTTTTGTGTATTCGGACGGTTTAGTAGTTGGATATCAGTTGTACTGGTTGGATTCCGTATGGTTGTTATATAGTAGCTGCTTTATTTTGTTTTTTAGTTTTATATACTTGTACACTGTTATTATCGTTGTTACTATTATTGTTGCTTCTGTTGCTGGTATTTCTAGAATTTGGACATTCACTCTGGATGGATCCAATTAATTGAGGATGAGGATATTATCTTAGTGGCATCACTCTCCTGATATATATGTATAAACTGTTCGAAGCATTCCATTTTTCTTATATATCATTGCTATGTTTCAGAAGAATGCCACCAAAGAAGAATCCTTAACCCAACAACGGATCTGCTGGGGGTCCCTCAATGAGTGAATTAATAGATCTGTTACGTCAACAGTCTACTCAGCTGGCCTAACAACAACAGTGATTCCAACAGCAGAAACAACAGTTTCAGCAACAACAACAACTACAACAACAACAGCTCATACAACAACAGCAACAACAAATCCAACAGTAGCAACTGCAGGTCCAACAACAACATCAGTTGAGGGGGACAACCCAAACTGCTAGTTTTAAATCTTTCCAGGCTGTAAAACCCCCTGAGTTCAAAGGTGAAGTAGACCCTATGGCTGCCAGGATCTGGCTAAAGGAAATGGAGAAGGCTTTTGCACTCACCAAGGTGAGAGCGGATTTAAAGACAGATTATGCTAGTTACTTTTTTAAGAATGATTCGAATTATTGGTGGGAGTCGACGTGAGCCTTGGAAGGAGAAGGTCTTATTCCTTGGACCCGATTCACAGCACTGTTCTTGGAAAAATATTTCCCAGATTGTCTCCAGATTCAAATGGAGATGGAATTTCTAGAGTTGAAGCAAGGAGACGGAAGTGTCACGGAGTATGAAGCCAAGTTCACATAATTGGCTCGTATAGCACCAGAGTATGTAAGTTCGGAAGCTCAAAGAGCGAAGTGGTTTTAACAAGGATTGAATCCAGAGATTAGGAATGGAGTTGTAGCTCTACAACTGAAGATATATACTTCGGTAGTTCAGGCCGCCTTAGTGATAGAAAGTGATCAGAGACTGGCTGCTAAAGAAAGAGGTGAAAGGAAGAGAAAGTTTGAAGGTGAGCCTGCGAAGTCAAAACAAGGAGAAGCAAACCAGAAGTTTCAGGGATGGTTTGGAAGGAATGGAGACAGGAGATTCAGAAGGCAAAGTTTTCCACAAGCCTAGTACGACCTCAGTTAGTTCTACTCCGATGAAATCCAGCAAGCCGATGATCGACTGTAAGACATGTGGAAAGAAGCACAGTGGTCAGTGCAGAGAAAATGTCAACTGTTTCAAGTGTGGCCAGAAGGGTCATTATTCCACTGAGTGCAAAACTGAGAACCAAAGAGTAACATGTTTCAGCTACGATAAAGTGCGGCATATTGCTAGGAATTGCAAATCAGTTACTTAAGGCAGTGTCGGAGGAAGTGCATCTTAAGGACCAGCAACAAGTATAGCTAGAGCTAGAACTTTCA
This sequence comes from Apium graveolens, assembly GCF_009905375.1. Taxonomy (NCBI): domain Eukaryota; kingdom Viridiplantae; phylum Streptophyta; class Magnoliopsida; order Apiales; family Apiaceae; genus Apium; species Apium graveolens. The sequence continues at coordinate 132,909,017 of NC_133654.1, forward strand.
ACTGTCTAAGAAATCTACGGCTCAGGATTCTGATATAGTTGCAGGTACGCTCTCTCTTAATTCTGTTCCTGTTAATGTTCTATTTGATTCGGGAGCGTCTAAATCTTTAATATCCCTGAACTGTGTGAATAAAATACAATTAATGTTGGAAGACTTAGATGAGCCTTTGACCATAGAAGTGGCCAATCAAGATAAGGTACCTGTAATCCAATTCTGCCCTAAGTGTTCCATAGAGATTTCAGGTCATTCTTTTCCCACCGACCTTATATCTTTTGAGTTAGGAGAATTCGATGTTATTATAGGCATGGATTGGTTGTCTCTATATAAGGCAAGTATTGACTGCAAGAAAAAGAGAATTGTCATGTATACAACAGATAATGTAAGGATAAGCTATCAAGGATAGAAGCAGGACAAGAAGTTTCTCTCAATACTGCAGGCAAAAAAATTGTTAAGACAAAGATGCGAAGCGTATTTGGCTCATGTGGTGGACACCAAGAAAGAGACACCTACTCTGGATGAGATTCCACTAGTAAGAGAATATCCGGACATCTTTCCGGAAGAATTGCCAGGATTACCACCTGATCAAGAAATAGAGTTCTCCATTGATTTAATACACGCAGTAGAACCAGTTTCCAAAGCTCCATACCGAATGGCTCCAGTGGAAATGAAAGAATTGGCCAAACAACTTCAATAACTGTTGGATAAATGAGTCATCTGACCAAGTGTTTCCCCGTGGGGTGCTCCAGTGTTATTCATGAAGAAGAAGGATGGAAGTATAAGGCTATGTATTGACTATAGGGAAATGAACAAGTTGGCAATCAAGAATAAGTATCCATTGCCGAGGATTGATGATTTATTTGATCAGCTTAAAGGAACATGCTATTTTTTAAAGATTGACTTGAGATCTGGCTACCACCAACTGAAGATCAAGCCTGAAGATATACCTAAAACTGCATTCAGAACAAGGTATGGCCATTACGAGTTCTTAGTGATGTCGTTCAGATTGACCAATGCACCAACAACTTTTATGGATTTAATGAACCGGGTGTATAAGGAGTACTTGGATAAGTTTGTTATTGTATTTATTGATGACATCCTCATTTATTCAAAGACTCAAGAAGATCACGCAACACACCTGAGGATTTCCCTCCAAAGGTTAAGAGAAAAACAACTGCACGCGAAGTTTTCCAAGTGAGTTTTGGTTGACAGAAGTACAGTTCCTTGGACATATGGTAAGCAATGAAGGTATCAAAGTAGACCCTGTGAAGATTGAAGCCGTATTCAAATGGGAACAACCAAAGACTCCGACAAAAGTGGGGAGTTTTCTGGGGCTAGCAGGATATTATAGAAGATTTGTAAAGGAGTTTTCTAAGATCGCAGCTCCGTTAACTAGGCTAACCAGGACGAACGAGAAATTTATTTGGACGGAGAAATGTGAAGGAAGCTTCCAGGAACTGAAGAAGAGGTTAGTAACGGCTCCAGTACTAGCATTTCCAGATGAGACGGGAAACTTTGTGATATATAGCGGCGCTTCTTTAAAAGGATTGGGCTATGTACTGATGCAACACGACAAAGTCATTGCCTATGCATCCACTACGCCATAGGTGGACTACTGTAATGCAAGTGTTATAAACAGTGTTACATTAGCTAAGAATTTTTTGGTCTATTGTAACACCTCTCAATTACTGTTACAATAATTATAAACTAGTGTTACATAGAATGTCGGTGTTGCATAACATATAACACCAGCACCTGATGTTACATTAGTTACTTTTAATTTTTAAAAAAATTAAAGTAAAAATATTATCATAGATTAGTTAAAAATTATATTCTAATTTATTAACGAATAAAAAATGTAATATATAATATAATAAAATTTATAAAAATAACTTATACATATATACATAAGTTACTTTATTTTTTTGCCAAGTGTTGATTTTTTTATTTAATAAATAATATTTCAATAATTAAATTGAAAAATAAAGTAAAAAAATAAAAAATGATACATGGTTTACCATGAATTATTGAGCGGCATTTTTCCCTCTTAAATAAAAATTCCCCCGAACAAAACACCCCTTTCAGACGATCTATATCAAAAGTCTAACGACTTGCTCCCGAGTTTTTTAATAGGAAGGAAGTAAGTGATTAGGAGGTAAAGTACTTTCATCCCATTTTTGGAGTGAAATATTATTAAATTTGTATTCAATAACACATCATTCGCTCCTTTTAAAAACTCGGGAGCACGAACAAATGAAACAACTTTACTTGCCGACTGCTTGGCAGCAGGCATAACACACAGACTCTCTCTCTCTCCAAAAACTCTCTTCAGAAGGACGAAGCCAAAACTGGAGATGTCGATTCTGACATTACCGCCGCTACTAAGTACTCCTCTCTCTCAACTCTCTCTTTCCCCCTCCTTCTATGTCTAATATCTCTGTACTCTCTTTTCCTCTCTCTCGTTATAGATCTATTTAGGCTTTTAATTTGGCTGATTAAACTTTATGCGAGATTGATTAATTAGAAAGCTGAGTCAGCAACTACAGTGAAGAAGAGAGCTTCTATTGTGGTAATGAACGCTGAGATTCGACGCACGAAGGGTCGATTGCTCGAACAAGTCCTTAAATTGTAGGGATTAGCCCTAAAAAGGTTTATATATCTATGTTTCCATGTGTATAATGTTATATATGTGCTAGGGCTTTTTGTTAAATTCACATTTGTTATATATGTTTTTTTAATGTCGATAATAATCGTTTAATTATTTAAACTCTATTAGCCCTGCTAACTGATGCTTTTACTGTATTTTAGTAGGGTTATCACATTTTTTTATAGATAGTTGGAGCCACTAATCAGGGAGAGGACAAGAAAACTGCAGAGCGGCGAAGGCGACTTGAACCAAGATGGCAGCGAATGGAAGGAATTTACCACCACTGCTTATTTCATATCTTTAAAGGTTATTTTCGCTTTTAGATCTTTCCTTCTGTATTAGATCTTTCCTATGTTGTATCCGATGCAGCGTTTGAAATAATACTTTATCTGTTGTTTGGTGATTCCATATCTTATCTTTGTTCAAGACCATCTGCAAGAAATGAGATATAGTCAATAATCCATAACTCTTAATAATCCATAACTCTTTTGTCGGATTCAAGATCAATTGATTTAGCTCTGTATAAGGTCTAAGTTTTTATATATTAACCACGAAGTACTGAAGTAGTAATGCTTGATCTCTGTTACAAAAATACTTAAAAGAAGAAAAACTTCGTAATGATATAGGTCTTTTCAAATGTGTTAAGTAATAGGATATTTTAAGTTGGTTGATTCATATATTTTTTATTATTAATATTTTTAACACAGTAAAGTTTCTTTTGATTATTTAAAATTAATATCTGAATTTAACCGATCACGTTTCCTTTTGGTTGACTAAGAATTGCTATAGACTTATTTCTCCGTTGAATGTTTCTACTCACATTCTGAGTAGAAGTCATCACAGATTTTGTATGATTCGTGAGTTAGTTTGCATGATAATAATATCAACACTTTTTTTGCTGAATTAGAATGTCATAAAGATCTTCCGAGTCAAGTGGATGATCAGTGTTATGTGCATGACAGAGTTACATTTTCAATTCTCTGTTTTTGGTGTAGTAATACTGATCTAAACTTATGCATAATTCTTGTTGAAACAGAATAAAATTTGAATGGCCTGGGTGGAAAAATGAGAAATTTTCAGGTGGGTATATACATGATTTGTTGGATGATAACTTCTCGAGTTGCTTAACAAAACTTTGAATTCCTCTCTATACAAAACTACTTGTAAAGGCAGGAAAGCACGGTTTCTGTTTTAAAGTAAGTGCATAGTAATGCTTCTTTGCACATTAACTAAAGCATGGTGTGTCAGTCATATAACATAGTTTTAAGATATTGCAAGTTATAATTCCACCAGATGGGTACCTGAAATCTGTCAGTCAGAGATCTGTGCTCAAAGTATAATATACTAATGATTGCAGATTAGATACAAAGTGGTATAGCACAGTCAGGAATAGTAGTATCTAGTATCAAGGTCATGTATCTTGCTACAAAAATTACACGTCCGAAGAGAGTTTTTCTAGTGTGGGCAGGGACATCCTTCTTTGTATCATTTCGCCTTTAGCAAGTGTTGTGTTATTTGCATTAATTCTCTTTCCTAATTTTAAGTAGTTTTACACAGCTATAGTGGTGAAGTTACAAAAGGTGGATTGCACATTTATAGTAATAAAATTGATATTCTAGGGTGCAGACTTCAGGTTACTTTTCAATTGATTTTATCTACATTTCCGTGTTCTTAAATTAACATATAATTTCATAATTTGACGGTCCTTTTTATTTCACAGGTGAAGGGTTAAGTGGTTTCGATGCAGACAACGCAGTAGGCTAAACGATGGATGCTTAAACTCAGAGCCAAGGCTAACAAGCTGAAAATTTCCGGAAAGAGATTTTGGTGCAAGCTTAGTGTAAGTATTTATGAAAAGCTCAAGACTTTAGGGTCTATTTTTTCCCTTAGTTTTGTATTTTTTTCTTTCAATCTTCAAGTTGGTGGGACATCTTTTGTATACTATTTTCACAGTCTTTATAATTATTCATTATTGGGCAAATTTTGTCATAAAATATATGGTTACCTTGAGGTTTACGATTTATCTGTCAGCAAGTCCCACACAATTCAAGAGAAGAATAATATAGACTAGATCATTTGTGGCATGTCTCTTGTGTAAAGATGCTTAGTGCTCGAAGTTTGTAGTCAAGATTTTTCTGTTCCACTTTTAAAAATTAACTTTTTCTATATACGTGTGCAACAATATCATTTTGAGAAACAAGAAAAGCTGAATACCGCTCTGAAACCTGTGGAAGAAGTTGTAGTAATATATTCTGCTACGAAATCTGTAAAGGAAGTTGTGGATAAAAAAGTAGAGGAATCCTCAGCTACACCTGAAATTAGTGAATCTGCTGATGTTGTCAGTGGAATAAGCAGTGAAACTCCTGGGGCTGCTAGTGGTGAAAGCAGTGAAACTGTTGATGCTGCAATTGGTGAAAGCAGTGATAAATGAGTTGATTGAAATAATTGTATTAATCAGACATGAAGTATTTGACACTTATGATGTGTATTTCCTACATCATAGTTCAATATTACTATATAATTAGATTAGAAGCTTATTGCTGTTATCTTAAATTGTATTACGAACTGACAGGGGTTTTTGGTGCAGGGCAAAATTTAACATTGATGACATGTGAAGAGATCAGTGAAATTGGGCAGCAAGAACCATATAGCTATGATCCTCCAAAGGGGCCTGTTGAGGATAAATTAGTTCCAGCGTATTTTTTAAATCTTAAATTATCTTTAATTTGATCAAATGATTTTAAAATGGGACATGCTCCAGAATCATGGTTACATTATCTGTATGTTTACCATATTACATGTCAAGATCATGCTGATCTGTAATATGGTTTTGCATTGTCTGAGAACTGGATACACATGTTTTTTTCTTGGATTTTCTGTAACTTTTGTTGTTTGTTAGCTTTACCATGGTTGTTTCAACTACTTGATGTGATTTGATTGTTCTGTGAAAACATAATTATGTGAAGAATTCTGTTGGGACCCTTTATTAGAAGTTTACAGGATTACATCTCTTGTCCATGTACTTGTTTACGATTTATGCAAGTCTTATATCCTTGTAATTTTTTTGTAGGCTCGTCGCATCTAAGGGACATCTTTTATCGGATGGGATTATCAGACAAGGATATTGTTGCATTATCTGGGGGCATACACCGGTAACTTTCTTTTAGCCGATTTGCATCAAAATATGCACTGTCAACTACATAAAAAATTTACTTAAAATCATAGGTTTGTGTATTTTGTTGCAGGGAAAAGCATATGCTGATAGATCAGGCTTTGATGGAGCTTGGACAAAGGAGCCACTCAAGTATCTCTCTGCCATGTTATTTTGTATCCATATCAGGAAAGTGTAGTTGGCGAAAAGTGCTTTTCTTCCTGGTTATTTATAATTTCATAACCAAGGATAGTCAAAAAGTAATTTTTTTTCTATCCAAGGATAACTTGGATGTTATGTTGTAGTTGTTGGCGTTAGAGATGAGATTCTTTTGTTGTGGTATGGTTTGGAGAATTGAGACTGTTATTTAATAGTTTGGTTCGAAAAATTGAGACTCATGTATGCAAATTTAAAAATAACTATTACATTTGACTAATCTAGTGTAATCTATGTTTACATATAGTGTTATATTACATATGTTAGTGTTGTTTAATTACAAAAAATTGGTGTTACAATACATAAATCAGATTATTACAATAGGCTGTGGGACCCACATGTGGGGTCCATGTTTGCAATCTTGATCGAACTTAATGTATAACTCATTTTGCGTTACATTTGGTCCTTTTAGTGTTACAGTAGTTGCCTATTGTAACATTTTCTTCTATGTTACAATAGATTAGTGAAGTATTACATTAGGGTGTCTATTGTAATGCTCGCATACGTAACGCCTCTTGGTATTACAATAGACCTAATGTAACATTTTTTGGCCTATTGTAACACAATATTTTGGACCTAAATTTTGGAGACATTATCTATATGGAGAAAAGTGTGATATTTACACGAATCATAAGAGCTTGAAGTATATATTCACTCAGAAGGACTTGAACATGAGACAAAAAAGATGGTTAGAGTTAATTAAAGACTACGACTGTTCCATCAACTATCACCCAGGTAAGGAAAATGTGGTGGTAGATGCCTTGAGCAGAAAAGAGAGACTGAATATGGTTCATGTGACGGCCTCAACCCCGGGGTCAGGAGTTGATATCACTAAACACAACAACCATAAAGTAAACTACAAGCTTACTATTAATATTAAACTAACACAACCCCAAAACAGGATCCGATCCAGGTTCAAATATGATTTAAGTTGCTCATTATTACAAACTATTTATTCAAAAGTCTGACACACTACACTTATTCAGCAACTCATCAGACCGCACAAGGTCTGATACTAACTACCTCTGAGAAGCCAGGTCCAGAAGGTGTTGAGATACGGTTCTACTAAGGTCTGAGTGGTCTTCTAGACATCTGCGATATATATAACAGGTTGTAAGGGTGAGCATAATCGCTCAGCATTACCAACATATGAATATCAAGCTAAAATCAGTAATGTAAACTGTTATAGGAACAAAACTATAAATTAACATAAAATCCGAGATCTACAAATCATTTGGAACAACAATAAATGAAGGAAACTGGATATCACTGAATAGCATGCTCTTAACAAAACAAACGTAGTTGTTTGCTGTGTAAGTACCAGAGTCCAATTTTAGCATGCTATTCACATTTATTAATCAACAGTATCAGTCACTTATTCCCTTACGGAAATCATAAAGCCAAATCAGATATGTAACAGATATGTGAAGACAGTTGATCAGGTTATCAACACCAGACGGCTCCAACTGCCATCCCATAAACCTGCTCTGGAACTCAAAGACTAGCTAGGTCTCTGACCTGCAGGAATAATCGGTTATGAATTGCGCGCAACCGAGTTAGCCTCTTACTAACCTCAATAGGCCACTCTGGCCCCTATGTATCCCATATCTGATCGTTTTATCCAGTTTTGACTTGTACCTATCTCATTTCAAAATCATTTATTTTAACAGCACACGCAAAACTGGTTCACAAATCATTTTTATTCGAGATAGGTACCTTTTGAAGTTACTTTTCCCCAAAACAGGTTTAAAACAGTGATTTATAACTACATGGGATACGTGTTTGTGCTATTGATTTTAAAGGAAGTTGGGACAAACATTTGCCCTTAGTAGAATTTGCTTACCAAAACAGTTATCAGGCCAGTATTGGAATGCCTCCCTACGAAGCTCTTTATGGACGTAAATGTTGATCACCAGTGTATTGGGATGAAGTATGATAATGCAAGATACTTGGACCCGAGTTAGTACAACAAACAAAGGAAGTTGTCGAGGTTATTCAGAAAAGGTTAATTGTAGTGCATGATCGTCAAAGAAAATATGCAGATCAATACATGATGGGCATGGAATTTGAAGATGGAGATTTAGTATAGTTGAAACTATCACCGTGGAAAGGATTGTCTAGATTTGGAAAGAAAGGGAAGTTGAGTCCTAGATACGTTGGAACTTTTAAAATTTTGAAGTGTGTTGGCAAGATAGCTTACGAATTGGCGTTACCCCCCGCATATGGAGCATATTAATAATGTCTTTCATGTGTCTCTGGTTAACATGTATAATCCAGATTCTAGGCATGTAATTGAGTATGAGCCAATAGCACTTCAGACATATTTGTCGTATGTAGAGAGTCCGATAGAGATTCTAAAAGAGAGAGAAATGGTTAAGGAATAAGGTTGTAAATTTAGTAAGAGTATTATGGAGAAACCCAAGGATTGAAGAATCAACCTGGGAGTTAGAAAGTGACATGTGAGAAAAGTACCCTCATTTGTTTACTTAGGAGATTCCGAGGAAAAAATCCTTTTAAGGGGGAAGGATGTAATATCCAGATATATCATGTAATTATTTTTATCAATAAATAAATATTCTATGATTATTATGTGAATTTTGGTGAATTATTTGTTGAGTGGTATTTGTGTTTCGATGTTTATATGTGGTAAAATTTTAGTATTTTAATTTTTATATGTTCAAAATAAAGTATAGATAATTTTGATATTTTTCTATTAATTTTTATGTTATATGATTTTATAAAGAATTTATGGATTTGATAATTATTTTTTATGTAATTATAAACTATTTTGTATAATCGGGAACCGTCCGACTTCAACCGTTTTTATGATTTTACAACCCGAAAGTCCCGGAAAAACTCATTTCTAACCTAATATGATTATTCCGAGAATTTTTCATGTTTTGACTTTTTCGATTCGGAGTACGGTTTTACTCGTGCGGGTCCTGCGCAAATTTTACGATACAATATTCGCGGTAAATCAATAAAACCCGTATTTTCGAGAAACAAGATGTTTTTATTAAACTATTATATTATCTTCTCGTAACTCGTGTAACCGAAGCGCTGAGACCAAGACTATATTTACAAAAAGCTTAGTTTTGATAATTATCCCATAACCGGTACCAAATTGGATCGGTTTTATGAATTAAGTATTATATTTTATATCTGATATGATCCAACGGGGTACCAATCCGTAAATATAAATAGCCCTTACCGTATTTTATTTTGTACAGATAATCATTTGCAGACAGTAAAAATAAATAATTTTCAGAGAAAACCACTAAAATTCATCGTGTTCTTGAAAATCAAACTTAAAAATGAAGGCGTTATCGATATCGAAATCAAGCGTGTGAGTAGTCAAAACAGAGCTTGTGAAGAGTACTTTCAGATTCCACCATTAATCTCACTGCATAAATATGTATTTTTCTATTTTTTTATTAAATTCAAACTAAATTGAGTTAAATTATGAATTTTTGATTTTGATATTGTTTGTGTGATTTGATGCTTGCATGTGGTAGATAATTTGATTATGATCATTTTGGTATATCTGCAATTCATTACCCGTGATTTCAAAAACTTACAAAAATGGTCTGTTTTAAAAAATTTCAAAAACCGTATTCTGTTTATTTTATTTTCAGAAAAATTGTTTTTAATATTTTGAACTCCAAAATTCATTATTTTTAATTCCGAAAATTATTATTAATTCAAAAATAAATCTGAATTATTTAGTTAATTAATTTTAGTTAATAATTAATTAGTTAATTCGTCAATTAATTTAAATATTAATTGATTAATTGATTTAATGAGAAATTAATTAATTTTAATTCATTATTTAATTAGATTTAATTATTTCTTTAGATTTAAAAATTCTGAAAAATAGTTTCAAACTTTAAAATATTATTCTAAATTATATTCAAGGATCGATAATTATTATTAAATGATTCTAAAGTCAGATTCGGGTATTCGAACCTTGTTAATTGTTTATAAATGATTTGTTGACCCATTTTAATTCCGAAAAAATGTTCAAAAATTCATATTAAATACCCGAAAATGATTTTAACTCCGAATCTTCTTTGAAAAGTTATTGTTATCGAATATCTTACATGTTATGTGCTATATGTGATTTGACTGATGTATAATATGCCTATGTGTTTATTGTTTGTCGGTTTTTGTCGTAACTTTCAATCCATACGTCGGATTTGGGTGAAACGAAGGGTAGATAGAAGTTTGTAACGAATAAAATAAAGTGAGAATGAGTATTGATAGATACTTGTGATGTCTAAAAAGAGGAAGCGAGGCGTAGAAAGGGAAATAAGATAGTCAGTGAATAGAAACGATAGACGAGAGCAAGTGAAGTAAAGCCAGTTGAGATAAGGCTAGTATTTCCGACCTTTCTTGATATATATATATTTGAAATAGTTATGGTTTATATTGCAAGTGCTTTGAAGTACTTAACCCTAAACCCTGATGCTACTTATTGATCTTTGAATCGTAAGCCTTATTCTTTGTAAACCATCAATTGTTGAATTCACAGATACGAACCACAGATATACGATACTACTCCACAAATACATATATACCATATACTGGTCACTGATTTAGATTTGCTTAACATATAAACCTTTATACCTTGTAATTATCAAACCCTTGTCTTCTATTAGCAGATTCTTTTATAGACTGGAAGCCGATCCTTATACACATCTTGTTATACCCTTTATGACGTTATGAACCACCTTATGCTTTAAGACGGATGTTTATGATTATGTTTATTGATTTACATTGTTTATTATGTTATTGTTATAGAATTGGATTGTTTTCTAAATATGGACCATATTCGTGGTTAGACCATATTCGTGGTCGTATTAGGCCAATGTGTGCCTTGGGTCCAGTATATAGAGTAGAGATGTGTGCCTTACTTGGGGTTAGTGTGTGACTGATCAGCAGCCTAACCTTGGTTTTTAAAATGAAAGTGAATATCCAATTCTAATCATTGCTTAACAAGAAACTTAATTCCTTAAATCATTTCATTTGATCATTGTTTAATCTCAGTATTGTCACTGTGACTTGCTGAGCTAGTTATCTCACTCTTACGAATATGTTTATGTTCTTTTCCAGTTAAGAAGGAAACTGTTGGTAGCGAGGATCCCCATACAAGTGTGCGAGCTAGGATTACAGGTTGAGACAGAATAAGCTAGCTGAAGACTTTTATTTTAGTTTTTAGTTTGAAAGTGGGGAATAATGTTTTATTTTCAGATGTAAGTTAAACTAGTGGGATTTGCATGTCATCAGCATCTAGAGGCAGTCAGCTAAGAAGATTTGTTCTATTCCTTAGTTTGAGGAATAAATATCTCTTACGTCTGGGTCATAGGACTTTATCTATTCAGTTAAAGATATGTATCAGTTTCAGTTAGTTTTTGATAATGCATATCTTAGATTGATTAGCAGCAACTATGTATTATATAAACATAGTTTAGGTCATCACATAGTGAATTACCTTGAGCATTGTACGACCTAGCAGCTCTCAAGAACATCAGTATTTCTTGAGAGAGTTCGTAACTATTTTTATCAGAAATATAAAGAACTATTATATTTTTAATACTTGTTCGAAACATTTATACAATTATATCCAACCCCCTTAAATAATTGTATTATTACTGGGCATCAAAAGGTATCAGAGCGGACTGATAATTTACTATCAGAAATGATCTAAACATGTGTCTGAACAAGTATGAAAGTATCAAAATCCCCATTCTGAAAAAGGCTGAATATCCTACATGGAAGGTATAGATGTTAATGCACTTGGAAGCTACAGATCCAGACTACCTCGACATAATCAATGATGGACCTTACAAGCCAACAAAATTGGTACCTGCAACTCTTACTGTTGATGAACATCTTCAGCTGAAGGAGAAGAGTGAGTGGACACCGGAAGAGAAAGTCGTTGTGCTCAAGGATGCAAAGGTAAGAAACATTTTACATTACACTCTTGATTCTGTGATGTCAAACAAGGTTATAGCCTACAAGACTTCCAAAGAGATCTGGGATACTCTTGAGACTCAATGCCAAGGAACCACGACCATCAAGAAGAACAGGAGGGTTGTTTTAGTTCAGGAATATGAACATTTCGAGGCAAAGGCTGATGAATCAAAAACATCTATGATAGGTTTCTCACTCTGCTCAATGACCTATCTTTGGTGGAAAAGGTGTACGATCTTGAATATTCAAACACCAAGTTTATGAGAGATTTTAATGAGGAATGGGAGACACATACCTCAATCATACGACACCAATATGATTTGGAAAAAGTCACTCTAGATGAAATCTATGGCATGCTGCAGACTCATTACTTGGAAGTTCAGCAAAGTAAACAGAGGAAGAGCAGCAAGGGAAAATCAGCTGCCTTAAAAGTGAATGCTAAAGTTTCAAAAGATAAGACAATTAAATTTACAAGGAAAAAGAAATATCTTCCAGAATCAGATACTGATGATTCATCATCAAATCCTGATGATGATACTGATTCTGAAACTGATAATAACATGAAAGATTCTGATGTCATGCAGATGAATGCTAAAATGGTTAAGGGTTTCAAGAGGATACAATTTAGTAAGTCTCAGAAGAATATAAGCTTCAGCAAGAAGTTTACTAGAGTAGAAAGGAAGCCTTTTGGAAGAAGAGAAGGAAAGGATTTGAAAGTTGGAAAAGTTGACAGATCAAAGATCAACTGCTACAACTGTGATGAACCTGGTCATTTTGCTACTGAATGCAGAAAGGCAAGGAATGACAAAGGGAAGAACAAATCATTGATCACATCAAGTAAGGATTGGATGGATTCTACTGACTCTGAAATGAAGGAACAAACTATGCACTAATGGCTAGTTTTGATAATCCTGCTTCTTCTGATTCCAAGGGTAATAGGAAAAACATTCTTGTCTTGGATAGTGGATGTTCAGGACATATGATTGAAAATAAAACCTTGTTGTCAGAATTTGAAAGGAAGGCTGGCGCGGATGTATCTTATGGGGATGGAAACATAGGACACACTCTGGGATATGGAAACTTGATAATTGGAAAGGTGGTAATAGAGAATGTGGCTTTGGTGGAAGGATTGAGCATAACCTACTGAGCATCAGTCAAATCACTGACAAAGGTTATCATGTGGTGTTCTATGACTCTCACTGTGAAGTTGTTCACATCAAGATAAAGAAAGTTGTCTTGAAAGGATACAGACATGGTAACATATATGAAGCAAGGCTGCATGAAAGTCTTGAGAAGGAAGCTACTTGCCTTATCTATAAGGCATCAGTAAATGAAAGCTGGAATTATCACAAGAAACTCTCACATCTCAACTTTAATTCTATTAATGAATTTTCCAAGAAGGAGATAGTAAGAGGATTACCAAATATGTTATACTCATATGATGGTCTTTGTGATGCTTGCCAAAAGTCCAATCAAAGAAGAGTATCCTTCAAAAGCAAAACAGAATTATCCATCACTGAACCATATCATATGCTACACTTGGATCTCTTTGGAGCAGTGAACATAATGTCCATCAATAAGAAAAGGTACACACTTGTAATTGTTGATGATTTCACTAGATATGCCTGGGTTTATTTTCTACCCAGGAAGGATGAAACTCCAAAAATTCTCCTGGATCATGTAAAGCAAATTGAAAATGGAAAAAAAATTTAAAGTAAAAATACTGAGAAGTGATAATGGCACTGAGTTCAAGAACTCAAAGATGGAGAAAGTCTGCAAGTACAAAGGTATACAACAATAATTCTCAGCTCCTGGTACACCTTAATAAAATAGTGTTGTTGAGAGGAAGAACCTTGATTGAAGCTGGTAGGACTCTGCTAGAAGAAGCCAACATACCCACTTACTTCTGGGTTGAAGCAATAAACACAACTCGTTAAACTCAGAATATCACTCTGATAAACATATATGGGTTACTCCTTATCAAACGCTGAAAGAAAAGAAGCCAAGTCTGAAACATCTTCATATATTTGGATGTAAGTGCTTTATTCTGAGAACTCACACTGATCAGCTAGGAAAATTTGAATCAAAAGCTGATGAAGGAATCTTTGTTGGTTATTCACCATCAAGAGCATACAAAATTTTCAATCTGAGAACAAGTATTGTGGTTATCTCCATCAATGTGTCTTTTGATGATAAAAAGATTCCTGGTTTTGAAGAAGACTCTCATGAAAGTTTGATCTTTGCAAATGAAAATGCATGGTTGGAATCTACATCAGACTCTAATAAATCATCAACTACTGATGATCTAAATCCTGATACCCCTTCAGATCCTAAAGATGATCAATGTACTAATGAACCTGCACATGTTGAGGGGGAACAACTACAAGGTTCAACTGACAGTACTAACACTAAATAATCAACTCAAGGTTATTCTCAATCTGGTCAGTCAGAATCTAATGCTGATTCGATATCAGGTGAGCATGAGTCAAGTCCTAATACTTCATCAGGATATAACAACACTGATTTAGGGGGAGCCTCAAATGAATTTGATGAGGCACATGATTCAGGGGGAGCATCTAACTCAAGAAGGACATTTCCTCATATCAGAAAATGGACCAAAGATCACACTCCTGATCTGATCATTGGAAATCCTGATGAAGGAGTAAAGATAAGAAGTGCAACTCAAAATGAATGTCTATATCACAATCTACTTTCTAAAGAAGAGCCAAAGAAAGTAGAAGATGCACTTAAGGATGCAGACTGGGTCATAGCTATGCAAGAAGAGTTGAATGAGTTTGAAAGAAATGAAGTATGGAAGCTGGTGCCTAGACTTAAAAACAGGTCAATTGTAGGCACAAAGTGGGTCTTTAGAAATAAAACTGATTCTGATGGAACCATTGTCAGAAACAAGGCGAAGTTACTGGCTAAATGATATTCTGGAAGTAATTATAATTTTCTTGGCATATGTTGCACACAAGAAATTCAAATTCTTTCAGATGGATGTCAAGAGTGCATTTCTCAATGGAGAACTTGAAGAAGAAGTCTATGTTGAACATTCACCAGATTTTGTGGATCCTAAACATCCTGACCATGTTTATAGACTTGACAAAGCACTCTATGGACTAAAGCAAGCACCTAGAGTATGGTATGAGACCCTTGCTCAGTTTCTACTTGAAAGTGGATTTAAAAGAGGTACAATAGATAAAACTTTATTTAATAAAGATTTTCTTTTAGTTTAAATTTATATGGATGATATCTTTTTTGGTTCAACTAATCAAAAACTGTGTGATAATTTCTCAAAGTTTATGCAATCAAGATATCAAATGAGTATGATGGGAGAGATGAGCTATTTCTTGGGGTTACAAATTAGACATACCGATAATGGCATCTACATTAATCAGTCCAAGTACACAAAAAATCTGTTGAAAATGTTTAATATGCAAGAAAGTGCAACTGTAACTACTCCTATGACAACTTCTACAAAGCTTGATTCTCATGAAGGTACAACATTTGATGTCACAAACTACGGAGGTATGATTGGTTCGCTTTTGTACCTAACGGCTAGTAGGCCAGGCATTATGTTTGCTACCTGTTTGTGTGCAAGATTTAAGGAAAATCCTAGGGAGCCACATTTTGTTGTAGTTAAGAGAATCTTTCGGTATCTCAAGGGCACTACATCACTTGGTCTATGGTATGCAAGTGAAGCTGATTTTGAATTATGTGGATATTCATATACTGACTTTGCTAGATGTAAAATAGACAGGAAGAGTACCTCTGAAAGTTGTCAGTTTTTGGGAGGAAGATTAGTCTCATGGTTCAGTAAGAAGCAGAAATCCATTTCTACTTCAACTGCTGAAGCTGAATATATTGCAGCTGGAAGCTGCTGTGCTCAGCTACTATGGATGAGGAACCAGCTCATGGACTATGGATTATCATTTTATAAAATTCCTATTTATTGTGATAATCAAAGTGCTATTGCTATGACAGGAAACCCAGTGCAACACTCTCTTACTAAACATATCAGCATCATATATCAGTTTATAAGAGAGCATGTTATGGAAGGACAATTGAGCTCCATTTTGTTCCCACTGATCAGCAGCTGGCTGATATCTTTACAAAGCCATTACCTGAAGTAATATTTACAAAGCTTGTCAATGAACTTGGTATGGTTAGTTGGGACAGATAAATTCCTTTTAATTTATATTTGATCAAATTCTGATGTATATTGACCAAATCTTGATATGTCCTAAATACTGTTGAAGATATTACATTGGGAATTTTTGATGTATTTTATTATATGCATGTTAAATTAAGTGAATTTATTTGCTAAATGTGCGTGTATGAATATATATCATTGTCATCAATATAAATCAGTCTAGGGAGATACGCATAAATAAAATATTTTTTGGTTAAATCATTAAGTTAACTATGCATTTAATAATTAATCAAACCCCTAGTCCTTTGATATTCCCTCTCTCTCTTGGTTATTTAACCATCATTCATCATCCAGTCCAATCATCTCTTCCTAAACATAAAACGCTCTCTTCAGTTTCATTTCTCAATCTCTTTCTTTTCTCTCAAAAAAATGGTTCGATGCAATATGTTCATGAACTATAAAACCTTCAACGTGGAGTTTAGCTGCGAAGATTGGCAGCAGGAATGGCACATCACTGCCATTCTCAATGAAGTGTGGAACTGGGTTCCACAGGAGGTCTCGACGCACCTCCTGTTCTTCGAGATGGATTATCGCCTCCATCTTGATCTCCTGGAGGAAGAAAGGAGAGAAGCTCTTCGTCAGCAGGAACAAATCATCCGTCTTGTTGTGTTGTTCATGAAAAGCAGGAGGAACTAATAAACATCAACAACTTTGGCTCTTAGACTAAGGTTGTTGAAGTTCTTCTCTAATAGACTAGGATTCTCTTGTAATCTCTTTTGCATGTAATCAAAAATTTCATGAAATGTACTCCTTTGATCTTTTAATAAAATTTCTTTCATTTACAAGATTTAGTCTATGTTATTTAAGCTGTGTATGCATGTGATTGTTACTTTCTGTAGCCTGTTAATCTCTACATCATACACTTAACATGTATCCTTCGATGATTCTTGAGATTAAACTTATGGTTTTCTAATAATTTACGTTTTTTTGATAAATACTAATGAATTTGAATCGACAAACCCTGATATTGTCAAATCCTGGCAAAAAAGAGGTCTCAAATACTGACGACAGGTCAGCATGTTTTAATTTAAAATATTAGTGTTAAATAATTTCTGAGTTGTTTA
The DNA here is from genome assembly GCF_009905375.1 of Apium graveolens. Classification (NCBI taxonomy): domain Eukaryota; kingdom Viridiplantae; phylum Streptophyta; class Magnoliopsida; order Apiales; family Apiaceae; genus Apium; species Apium graveolens. Next base: position 132,926,281 of record NC_133654.1, read on the forward strand.
GTGCTGCAATTAAGTATCTTACTTAATTATTGATTAATAGTGGATTATCTGTTAAACAAATTCGCACAGTAATTTCTTGAGAAAGCTGTGCATATTTTGTTATTACTTCCGCACTTTACTCCCCTTTTAAATCCTATTACTCAGTAATTATTATATGTCAGAAGTCCAATTCACTAAACTTCCTTCTTCGTGTGTATGTGTTATATACAATCCAAAGTTGCAAACTTATATAACCACAAGAAATTTAGTGACACAAATCATCATACACATAGCTTAACTATTCACATCTCACTCATATTCTTTCTCAACACTTACATACATCATGTCATTGTCTGAACTTTCACCACTATTCAGCCAAACTACAATCATTCGTGGAAACACACATTTGCAACCAATAATTATTTGGCTCTGCTTAAACATCAATAGCTTCCACAATCTTTTCATGATATTCAGGATTTCTTACTCCAATGTCCAATTGGGTATGCTCTTACAAATTCTACCAAGGTATCCTACAGGGCTGTAATACAGGTATCGAATACAGCTTTGGTTAATGAAATAAACACTGCCTTTTTTTGAATATAAGGGACACAGGTATGAGGTTGATGTTGATGACTTGATTCAAGCCTTGAGATTGCCTGTTTGTGATAGTGCTCCTGATAACTATGCAATTGAGTAGCTATTTGATATGCTCGGGATCCTAAGCTATAAAGGTGAAATCACAACCATTGGCAAACTGACAAGGATAAAACTGAAGAGAGAGTGGAATTTCTTCTTTGACTGCATCAGCATGTGTTTCATAAATAAAATAACAAATTTTGATGCTCTTCCATTTACTTCTCTGAAAATTGGGTACTCTCTCCTTTACTCTGGTAATTTTGACTATGGTAATACTATACTTCATTCATAATTGCTAGGAGAGCAGATACATCAGGAGTTATAAGGTATACTAGATTTCTTCAATTGATTCTTAATTTTCTATGCCCTAATGCTACTTTTGATAATGATGAATTACTCCCTGTGTTTCAAATCTCTGAAAAAGCTATCACTGATCACATTAAAAGGGATGAAAAGAATGAATTTTCAGGACCTCCTTTCCTTCCTAGGGAGGTCATGCAATTTCTGTTAAGAAATAGACCTACTCCTACACAAGTGCCTGCAAATCCTGATGCTGGCACCTCTGTAACAGTTCCTGGTGCTGTGAGACAAGACACTACCCATCTTGTTTCTAACCCAAACATTCCTTCTCCTAAATAGCACTCTTATCCAGCCTCTAAATTAGCCTCCTCTAATGTCTCCCAAAAGACATCGATTGTAATAAAGAAAAGGCTAGTTAAGAAATCTGTCAAATCTGGACAGAGAGCTATACAGGCCTCACTGAGTGAGAGTAAAAAGAAAGAAGAATGTCTTCCAGTCAGGAAAAGAAGACTGGTCATGCATGATGATTCTAACTCTGATGATCAGATGCCCATTGGGTCTATGTTGAAGATCAAGAAATCAACTAATAAAAATCTTGATGGCTCCGTTGACACTACTGATGCTAGTGCTCTGCTCAAAAAGCTTCCAGTGATCAAAGCAACTGATGTGCCCAAGACAGCTGACAAAAGCAGGTTGAAAAGAAAAAGTGGAAAAGTGGTTGGGTACATCAAAAAGAAGAAAAAGGCTCAGTTCCTTGATATGGATGTCAGTCCACAAGAACCTAAGTCTCAAAGGGATTTAGCAACTGCAACACATCCAGTCACACAAGAACCATCTTATCAAAGGGAAGATACAGACAAAGAGGCTGCACAAATCATTGTTGATTTTCCTCAAAGTGATCTTCTTGTTGACTTTGAGCAACTACTGAAGGAAAAGAAGGCTCATCAGGACGTATTGTCAAAGGTGGATGCAGTTATCAACGATCCTATTTTTGAGAAGAGCACACAATAACCTTCACCAACACTTACTAAAGCAGCTCATTTTTCTCAGACCCCACAAGAACCATCAGTTCAAAGTACTGATGCTGGTCTATCTCATCATCCTGACAAGTCAAATCCTGATGTTACATCAAATCCTATTGAGGTTTATCCTTCAACTGCAACAGCTACCATTGATGACCCCCTATTGATTGCTAGTTTGCAAAAGCATCCTGATGTCCTGTTTGTTCCTCCACTATCATCACTTCCATTTGAGGACTCACCTTCAGGTATTGCTTATTTTCTTACATTGTCCTCATGTTTGAATGATTATAAATAGTCTCTTATTTGAGGTTACCTCTATTTATATGACAAACATACTACTCTTCTCATCCATCTCTTATTTTTTTAACAAATGTGTGATTGTGCTTTTCTGTGAGACTATATGAAAATACTATGAGAGAAAATTAAATTTTTGAGTGGCAGTCTCCTGTACTGGAAAAAAGGAGAGGTAGCTTTGAGAAAAGAATTTTATAAGTGTTTTTTCTCTTACTTATAAAGTTTCTTCTATAAGAACCATATTACTCTCAAAAGTAATATATTGTGTGAGCAGTGATGAGATCACTTGAAAAGACAAGAGAGAATTAGGTGTTACCTTTTTTATGTTTCAGGATCTCATCAGAAAAAGGCACCTATTGCTAATTATTCTTCTAAAGGCAAAGCAATTCTGCCTAGTTCTGCAAATTCTTCTGAGGGTCTGTCTGGTTCTGACTCTGATAATGACAGTGATAATGATGATTCTGACACAACTCAGCTTAAGACTGCCATTGATGCATCTAAGAAGTCAAATGTTGGTTCTTCTTCACATTTCAATGAAAATCCTTCATATTACAATGCTGACGCTGAGCACTTTCGACAAACTGAATGAGATTTTAGATGGAGACATGCAAATACTTCTATCTCATCTGTTGTTGGTCTGCAATATGTTCATAGGGCCTATGATGAAATTCAAAGTCCTGATCTGAAATTACATCTTAAGCCTTCTACTATTTCTGTCAAAGGGATTCATTCTGAACTTGCTGATATGAAGAAGTCTCATGCTACTGTCAAAGACAAAATTGATGCATTCATGATCAACACACTTACTTCGGCTGAACTTACAAGTGTGACAACTGTCATTAAAGGTGTCGTTCAATCTCAACAAAGCATGGATTCTAGACTTTCTTCTTTGAAAGATAAGGTCTCTTTTATGGCTGATAAACTGGATGCTCTGTTTTCTCTTCTTTCAAATACTAATGCCAAAAAGGGGGAGAAGATAGTTGCTACAAAATGTACACCAGATTCTATTCAGATAAAGGATAAAGATACTGATGATGATGGTGATAAAAATCCAGTTACAAATGTTCAAATAGCTTTTGCTGCTCAACATCCTCAACATTATAAAAAGTCTGGTTCTTCAGGATAAGGGAAGTCTAGTGGTGCTCATAAAGCTAAGCACAAGACTATTGATGATGCTCATGAGACCGGTGATGTTACAATCTCTAGCTTAGCAGATGCTAAAGGGTTATTCTTTCCTTACATACACAAGGAAACAGGTGAAGAGATTATTTTATACTACAAAGATAAAAGGTTTGAGCAAAAGAATGCTAGGAGTGCTCTTGGATTGATAACTGAAGAATTTCCTGATCTAACAACTGAAGAAGCAGTTATGCAACAGAAGGAGTTAATGGCTCAAATTGAAGCTGAAGCCAACACCTCTAAAGGAAGAGGAAAATGAGGTGGAAGATCTACAAGAGCTAGAGGAAGAGGAGGAAGAGGAAGGACTTCTAAACCAAGCCAAGTGGTTGTATTTGATTCTGCATTTCTGAATGTCCTATCCAGAGAAGGTTATGTTCCGGTACAAGGACATGAAGTAGCAGAAGAAGTTCAGAAGCCTGAAGAGTTGATTGTTCAAAGGAAGAAGAGATCAGCCACTGACATTGATCAAGCTGATACAATAAATCAGAATGTAACTCCTGATGCAGACACAAATCTTGAGGAAAAAGCAGATCCTGATGCTGTGAACCTGATAGCTGATTTTGACACTGATGAAAAAGTGATCAAAGCATTGAATGAGTCAACTCTTACTACAGTAGTTACTTCTCATAATTCAGAGGTTGATGAACAAGAAAGAGCTGACAGAAGGAAAGCTGATCAAGCATACAATGACTACATGCAGAGAATTCTAAGTTAAAAGAGAGAGCTATGACATAAAACAAAAGGGAAAGATTTATGATTTATCTACAAGTTATGATCCTCTCAGCAAGAAGGATAAAAGATGGAAAGATTTTTATTCATTCAATTATCCTAAAGGGTTCAAGTATATTGAATTTGTGTCAGCAGGACTAAGGGATCCTATTTCAGAACAGGAAGATGTTGACAAGTCCATCAAGAAACCTTCTTGGGTGGAACATAATGAAAAGCTGAAGCTTATCAAAACTTGAACCAGAGGAGGTATTGGTCATTCTACAATGGAGATTCTAAGGTCTGATTTGTTGGATACAAATACTCTGACTAACAATCTTGGTGAAAGAGTTACTCCTTCACATCTTGAGAAAGTTGAAGCTGTAAAGATTGTATATAGAAAGATAAATGATAATGATGTCAGAGAGGAGATTCTGTATTTTTGAGAGATGGTAAAGTAAAGAGTTTTACTTTGCAGCAATTCTTGATGAAGGATGTGACAGAATTGAAATACATTCACTATCTTCTTAGAGTTGAGGATAGTGTTACCAGAAATTGGTCTTCTATGATACTTGAAGTTATCAAAAGAAGAGTCATGACCAAGGATGATAAATACAATGGTGATTATGTCCCTATGTACAAAACTTATATTGGTCAAAAAATGAAGATGCAAAAGGAAGCTACAGTTCTAAAGGTTTTTCTCAACAATCCTCAGTTATCCTTTAGTCCTGATCATGAAGATGTAAGTTTAAGTTTTATGCTAATTGGTGATCTTGAAATAAACAAAAGCTCAATTTCTAAACTGAGATCATCCATCTATCAGTTTGGAGAAGACACTGAAGAGAAGAGAGAGTTGAAGAAAAAGCTTGTTAAAGTCCGTCAAGATAAGGAGGGAAAAAGGTTGAACAACTTTCTGGAAACACTTGTCAATTATCTTAGGATACTAAAGTAAGCTTTACTCCTTGTACATTTTGTAATTGGTTTTGGCATTATTGAGAGTGGAATTTGTGCTTCATTATATTAAGCATAAATTGGGGGAGATTGTTATGTGCTGATTCTCAATGATCAGAAGAAGCTCATGATCTGATTGTGTTTTGGATGTCATCAGTATTTGATGTGTCGTTAGGATTTGATACATCATCAGCATTTGCATGTCATCAGCATCTAGAGGCATTCAGCTAAGAAGATTTGTTCTGTTCCTTAGTTTTAGGAATAGATATCTCTTACATTTGGGTCATAAGACTTTATCTATTCAGTTAAAGATATGTATCAGTTTCAGTTAGTTTTTGATAATGCATATCTTAGATTGATTAGCAGCAACTGTGTATTATATAAACACAGTTTAGGTCATCACATAGTGAATTAACTTGAGCATTTTATGACCTAGCAGCTCTCAAGAACATCAGTATTTCTTGAGAGATTTTGTAACAGTTTTTATCAGAAATATAAATAACTGTTCTATTTTTAATACTTGTTTGAAACATTTATACAATTGTATTCATACCCCCTTAAACAATTGTATTATTACTGGGCAACAAGTGTCATTGCATATATTATTTTCCTAATCAGGTTTATGTATTGTGTCTGTGTGTGTGTGTGTTGTGAACCCCAAACTTCTGACCCGGGTTTGGAGGGTATTACATCTGAGATCTCTATATGTAGAATTGACTTGTCAATATCTCAAATATCTCTATATAAATTTTGACTTTTTGATATCTCTGAGATCTTTAATGATAAACTGACTTGTCGATATTTCCAATCTTCACATCTTCATTTTGACTTGTCGGTATCTCTGAGTTCTCTACATGCATAAATGACTTGTCGATATCTCCAATCTTCACATCTTCATTTTTACTTGTCGGTATCTCCGAGACTTCTCTATAAGCCATTTTGGACTTCTCGATAAGTCATTCTGGAGTTCTCGAATGACTTCTCTATATTACTTGATCCGTGTCTTGTCGATATCTTGACTTAGAACATTTTTCATAAAATAGTTTATTCAACTCCAAGCTTCTTCACTTTTCTCTTAGGCATGATCTTGGATTGATATTCTTCCAGAGTTTATTCCTTGGATTGAATATGTTTATAGAAAAATACTCCAGTCTAATCTTCTGACCATTTCACATACTTAAGTAATACAATACAAAATACAAAGTTGATTTTCAAACAACTAAATCTTAAGGTTGTCAATGTGACTTAGTCTTGTTATTATACAGGCATGTCTTGCACAACAGTATTGAAGTATATTGATATTTTGTGACTATTGAGGTTTACTTAACTAAGTTACCATAATAAGATTGTGAACTTAAAGGCATAGAGTTTGGACAGATATATTAGATAAATATGAATAAATGTTGTTGCACCAAGCTATCGAAGTGTTATGTAGTTGATATAATTGGCAAATATTGTCTACCTAAATAATCATGTTTTAGGAGAAAATCCAAAGATGACCTAAGGCATGGTGAAATATGGATCTTGGCTCACTAGAAAGGATATAGAAGATATTATTTTCGAATTAATATTTAGGGCTATTGATTTGATAAAAATAGTGTGAGATATATATCGTGAATATATATGAATAATCACTTGAACATAATTTAATGATCATCGGTAGACTAATTCATTTTATACACTTTATATTATAGATATCAAATGACAAATAATACAAATAACTTCTCTATGTAATACTCCTTGAGAATGACAAGCTGACATGAAATAATTTCCTCGACTGATATAGGAACTTAAGGAACATCCTCAGGTTCAAGGATGTCACTCAAACCTCTCCCTTATTTCTTCTAGCCGAGAATGAAACATGTGTTGAACAAAATGCTTTCCAGAAGCAAATTGATTATGCAAATGATGTTTCATGTCTTATGCTTAAGATTATGGGTGTTAAGCTTTAGAAACAGCAAGAGCATATTAATGCTTATTATGTGATTGAGCACTTTCAAAGGATGTTTGAAGGATAGGCTCGTCAAGAAAGATTTGATAATAATAAGGCACTATAAATTTGCGTAAATGGGAGAATGAGATCCGGTTGGACCAAATGTTCTAAAGATGATAGGTATACGTACATTAATATTTTGGGTTTCAAGATTGGTCTAGAGACTCGCCTTTATTTGATCAAACAATCTTTCAACAAATTATATTCTCAGTTTGTTATGAAAAAAATGAATGAGATAGAAAAAACACCTACCGAGTTGTTACGCATGTTTAGAACTGCTGAAAATAACATAATAAAGGCATGAACTACGTCCATATTGATGGTGTATATATGGAATGCAAATGGTAAAGGAAAGTGGACAGCTAGGGTGAAGATATTATCTTAGACTGTGTTAAACCAATGTCTCATCCCAAAGGTCCTTTGAAGCCTAAAAATGGTGGTGCTAAGAAAGATAATTGTCACTTTTGTGGAAATAACCAGATGATTGGAAGTTAAACTGTCGAGCTTATTTGGAAGATCTAAAAAAGAAAACCATCAATGGTCAATATTCATGTATCAGGTTAGAATTGGAGAAAAAGTTATTGCTCTAGTTGAAGAAACTCGATACCTAATTTTGCCCATAAGGCGAAGTTGAGAACTTGGTAAATTGTTAATATGTGCCCGTCATTTGTAGAGACATTATACCAATTTCTTGTCAGGACAAGAAAGGTTTTTCATTTTAATTAAATAAACTACAGTTGTTTATTTTATTACAATAGTAAGCTTATAATGTTGCACAATTAGTTAACAATTTATATGTTCCAAAATGACTCAGATCAAATATTACCTCTAACATTATCGTTTAAGCCATATTAATTAGAAACACATTTATGAGATACATATAGATGAATAATTGGATAAATTTGATTTTGAATCATACGAAAGTTGCGAAGCTTATCTTATTGGAAAAATGACTAAAGTTTCTTTTACCCGATAAGGTGAAAGGGTCGTCGAACGATTAAGACTTATATATAGTAATGTATGCGGTCCAGTATGGATGATGGCATGGGGTGGATTTTATTACTTCATCACATTTACTGATGACTTCAGTAGATATGAATATGTATATCTTATGAAGAACAAATCTAATTTTTTTAAAATGTTCAAAGAATGTAAGGGTGAAATAGAAAAGCAAACATGGAAAGTATAAAAGTTCTACGATCAGATCGTGGAGGAGAATACTTAAGCCTCAAATTCAAAAGTTTCTTGAAGGAGTGTGATATTGTATTAAAACTTACTCCTTCTGGAACACCTCAGTGGAATAGAGATTCTGAGAGGAGAAATCGTACCTTGTTGGACCTGGTGTCATCGATGATGAGTTAGGCGGATCTTCCAATCTATTTCTGGGGTTATGCTCTAGAAACGGCTGCATATATAATTAACCGAGTTCCGAAAAAAGCGGTTTAAAGGACTTCATATAAGATATGGACTGAGAAACTTCATAGTATATATTTATGAAAATTTGGGGACGTGAAGCGTTTGTGAAACGTTTAGCCTCTGACAAGCTTGGATTAAAATTAGATAGATGTTATTTTGTGAGATACCCAAGTGTGACTAAATGGTATAGTTTTTATAATCCTTCCAAAATAAAGTGTTTGTTGCTCGGACCACTGTATTTCTTGAGGGAGAACTACTTTCTAAGAAAATTAGTGTTAGGACAATACATCTCGATGAATATCGAGAACCGCATGATAACATTGAACCAGAGTTGGAACAAGATCAGGATGTACATCAAAATGTTGAAAATAATTCTATTCAGGAAAAATTGGTTATTCATAAATAGAGTAGGATTCACCATGATCCCGAGAGAAATTATAGGTTTCTCTTTACTCGAGATGGTGATGTGATGCTTATGGATTAGCCTCCCATCTACCAAGATGCTTTGAACAGTCCAGACTCCGAGAGATGGCTAGAGGCCATGAAATTCGAGATGGACTTGATGTATCAAAATAAAGTATTGACTTTAGTTAATCCACCCGAAGGGGTAAAACTTATAGGGTGCAAGTGGGTTTTCAAGAAGAAAACCAACATGGATGGTAAAGTACGGACCTATAAGGCGCGACAAGTAATTAAAGGTTTTAAACAAATGCATGGTATAGACTATGATGAGACTTTTTCACCAGTTTCTATGGTCAAGTCCATCAGGATTTTTCTAGCAATAGCTACTTACTTTGACTACTATATTTGGCAAATTGATGTCAAAACCGCTTTCTTATATGGAATCCTTAAAGAAGATGTATATATGATACTACCTGAGGGTTTTGTCTATCCAAAATTTACTAAGATGGTCTGTAAGTTGCTTTTATCTATTTATAGATTGAAGCAAGCCTTGAGGAGATGGAATATTCATTTGATGAAATAGTGAAAGAGTTTGGCTTTATTCAAAACAAAGATGAACCATGTATTTACAAGAAGGTTAGTGGGAGCCATGTGACATTCTTAGTATCATATATAGATGATATATAACAAATAGGGAATGACATTTCTTCTCTACAGGTTGTTAAGACTTGGTTGAGAAATCATTTCTCGATGAAAGACTTAGGCGATGGTACCTATATATGTTAGGGATCAAGATCTATAGAGATAGACTGAGGAGATTAATCGACCCAATCAGAGTAAATAAATTGATAAAGTATTTCATTATTTTAGGATGCAGGAGGCAAAGAAAGGATATGTTTTGATGTCTCATGGGACAGTGATCTCAAAGTATAATTGCCTCATAATCGTTAGATGATTAGGGCCATTTGAGAAAGTTACATATGCCTCAACAATTGGATCTATAATGTGTGCAATGATATGTATTTGTCCAGATGTTTTGTATGCTTGGAGCATGAAGAACAGATACCAGTCTAATCCAGGTGAGGGTCACTGAATAGTTGTCAAAAATATTCTTAAGTACTTAAAGAGGACTAAATATTTATTTTTAGTGTATGGAAAAGATAGGGAACTGATTGTAAAGGGTTACTTTGATGCTAGTTTCTGAACCTAATTTTTGGACAGATAAAGATCATTATGTATTGATACCTCATTTTTTTGTCTAAATATAAATGATATTAGATAGAATAGTTCACAACAAGAATATTGATGATTCTATAATGGAAGCCGAATATACTAATGCTTTCGAAATAACCAAGAAGATTGTTTGGGCATGCGCTTAGATGATATCATCTTATTAATGAGATTATTGATCAATGACGTATATATGTAAAGTGAATAGTAATGATAATATTGCAGACCCACTGATTGAGGCTTTGTCGCGGCAGAAGCACGATGGGCATACTAGTTCCATGAGTATTAGATACATTGGTGATTGGCTCTAGTTCAAGTGCGAGATTGTTAGTATTTGTTCCCTAGAGACAATAATACAATGTTTTAGTTTAAGACCTTGGGATTATTAATGTTTATGTTCTATTGATTAATCCTTTATAATTTATTATGTCTTAGTTTACTGTGAAATAAATGTTACATCAATAAATGTCCTTGAATATAATATGAATTTTATATCTCTAAGTACATGACTTAGAAATGAGATTATGAGAATATTATTGATATGGATAGAAAATACATCCTAAAGACACATTAAATGTCGCATTAATTACACTTGGGCTTCTTGTCCGAAAAGTCCAATACAGACCTGTCTAGTCCAAGGTTCATAGTAGGCTTGTCTGGTCCAAAGCTTTATAATAGGCCTATGACGGCCCAAACAACCAAGGCCCACCAGCGGAGGTCGTCCAAGTCCACGAACACGAGCTATTCACGGACTAGGCCCAATGCAGCTGGAAGAGCAGAGACATGTGTTCTAAACGGACTCAAAGTTCTACATAGAAGGTTCTGGATCTCCTTCCTCAAGAGGACTCCTGATCACCATCTAAGTTGGAGACTTGTCCACCAAGTCTCCCAATAGAAGTCTAACCCTAGACTCAAAACTATAGAAAGGGCTCTACCCCTCAATCTAGAACTACGTTTTTGGCTTGATTCTCTATAACACAGAGATATGTAGGCATCTTGCAAGGACCGATAGTCCCAAATGCAAGAGCAACCATTAAAGCTCGAAGCTCACCAACCCTAGCATTAAATACTAAAGTACTCAAGTTTTTATTCCACAACATTTAGCGCCGTTTTGGGAAGACTATAACAACTATGGTGAATACATGAAGAAGAAGCAATGGCGGAACTGACACTCCTGTTCCACAATGAACAATCACATCAGCGGTGGAAGTACCACCTCACTCAACTTATTCCTCCCCCCAAGGAGGAACCCTGGTAGGGGCAACTGAGGCTCAGCCACAAGGATCGAATCCCCCGTCTCCTCAAGGGACGAATCCCCAATTATAGCAGATACATGCACTTATGAGCTCTCAACCCATTGGGTATGAGTACTCGACGATCGTGACCACTAACCCCCCTTACGGGATGCCTCTATACCCTGAAGTTGGAGGGAGTGAACACTCTGATAGGGGTGAAGCACAAGGGCGGGCACCCCAATACATACGTGGCTTGGCTCCTATTCCGGAGGATCAAGGATTATCTGGACATTATACTGAAAGAGACTCTGAATCATCTAATAATGATGTTGCTCCAAGAAGGAGACGTGATGGAAAGGAACCGATGGCTGATACAGAACAACACTCCAGGAGCACTCAAGGGACGATCTCCAAAGATGTTCAAGAGAGGATCAGGGCTCATGAAGCTGAGATCCAAAGGTTGAAGCGTGACCTAGAGGCACAACTGACTCCAAGACCCCCACTTGCTCCAAGATGAAGAGGTCCTCCCCCAATCATAGATCTGGATGGTCCAATACCAAGAAGGACAGTTGCCCCTAAGGGCTGATCCAAGTGATATTATGCCCATAGGAGATCCCGATGATCCAAACCTACCATTCACTGATGAGATAATGAACACTCACATCTCGGGGAAGTTCAAGATGCCCACCATCAAAGCATACGATAGAACTGGTGACCCTGCTAATCATGTTAGGATGTTCTCTAACGCCCTGCTGCTACAGCCCGTGAACGACGCTATTAATTGTCGGGCCTTCCCTCAAACCCTATCGGGTATGGCTCAAAGATGGTACAGTCGTCTGCCCCCGAACTCTATTGGATCCTTTAAGGACTTGAGCCAAGCTTTTATCAAGCAATTCATAAGTGGCAAAGTGCACTAGAAGAGTTCAGCCTCTCTCATGGGCATAATCCAAGGAGCAAATGAGTCCTTGAGAGAGTATCCGAATCAATTTACGAAGGAGGCTTTGAAGGTCCCCGATCTTGATGATAAGGTAGCTATGATAGCCCTATAGCAAGGGACTAGAGATGAGTTCTTTAAGACTCCCTGGCTAAACGCCCTCTCGAGAGTATGCTGTAGCTTAAGGATAGAGCTGGAAAGTATATCAAGGTGGATGAGAGTATGAAGAAGACAACTGTGAATAATGAACCTACTGGAAACAAGAAGAGGAAGACGGATCAGGAGTACGACGCTAAGGACAAGTATCCATGAATTAGCAAAAGCTCTAACTCCTCCTTTTCTTAGAAGAATCAGCAACCAAGGTTTGTTGAGTATGCGAGGTTGAACGCTCCAAGGAGCCATATCCTTGTGGAAATTGAGAAGGACAAAGACTTCAAATGGCCGAAGCCACTAAGGGGGGACCCCGAGAAAAGAGACAAGAGTAGGTACTGCAGGTTTCACAAATATGTCGGTCATAATACTGACAATTGTAGGCAACTCAAGGACGAGATTGAGTATCTGATCCGAAGGGGAAAGTTTGGACGTTTCACCAAGGGTGAAGAGTCCGGAGGCCAAAAGAGATATAATGATCGACGAGATGACGATCGGAGGGGTAACGATAGAGATCGCAACCCGCAGCCCCGAGGGCCGGTAATCAATATAATCTCGGGGGGTACTACAACAGCTGGCACTACAAGGAACTCTCGAAAAGCATATGCAAGAGAAGTAATGAGCATAGTTGGGGAACCATCTAAGCGTTCCAAGTCAGAGATGGCACTTGAATTTGGTGACCCAGACCTTGAATGTTTGAAATTTCCTCACGATGATCCTCTGGTTATCACTCCGATAATTGGAAATTGTCCTATTATGAGGGTCCTAGTGGACAATGGAGATTCCGTGGACATTCGGTTCCATGATACATTCATAAGGATGGGCTATAATGACTCTCAACTAACTCCATCCGACGCACCCATCTACGGGTTTAATCATGTGGAATGTAAAGTCGAGGGAGGAATACAACTTTTCGTAACTATCGGGGAAGAGCCCAGGGAGGCCACACAAATGTTAAACTTTCAGGTTGTCAAGGCAGCCTCTACCTACAATACCATCATGGGTAGGACAGAGATCCACGCCTTTAAGGCTGTGCCCTCAACTTACCATATGGTACTGAAGTTCCCAACTAGGAACGGTGTTGGAGAAGCAAGAGGAGATCAGAAAATGGCCCACAGTTGTTATGTCGCAGTACTTAGGCCCGATGGAACTGGGGGCAGGTTCTCCTCTTAGAAGACATGGATGTCCGAAAGAATGACGAACTATGAGGAAAGCCAGCTGAGGACTTGGTCCCAATTCTCTTAGATCCCTTAGACCCGGAAAAGGTCACATACATTAGGTCATCTTTGGACAAGCCCTTGAAGGGTCGAACAACAACTTTCCTCCAAGAGAACAATGATATATTCGCTTGGACAGCAGCTCATATGCCAAGGATTAACCTGAACCTTAAACTCATAGGTTAAACATTGATCAAACTCGAAAGGATGTAAAGCAAAAGAAGAGAACTTATGCCCCTGATAGGCTGGAAGCCATTAAGTCGAGGTCGAGAGGCTATTATTGAGGAAGTACAATTCCCTGAATGGTTGGCCAACCCCGTAATGGTTAAGAAGGCCAATGGAAAGTGGAGGATGTGCATTGACTTCACTGATTTAAATTATGCATGTCCTAAGGACTGTTACCCCTTACCAAAGATTGATACCCTGATCGATGCCACTGCTGGACACGAGATGCTAAGCTTTATGGATGGCTTCGGTGGTTAAAATCAGATTATAATGCATAAGGATGACACCCCCAAGGTATCTTTTATAACTGACTTTGGTGTATTTTGTTATCTTGTTATGGCTTTTACACTTAAGAATGCAGGAGCTACTTACCAAAGACTGGTAAACAAGATATTTGCCCATCTAATTGGGAAGACCATGGAGGTCTATGTTGATAACATGTTAGTCAAAAGCCTAAGAAGGGCCATTCATATTAGCCACCTCATAGAGGCATTTGAGGTGTTGAGACACCATAAGATGATGTTAAACCCAACAAAGTGTGCTTTTGGAGTTGGGTCTGGAAATTTTTTGGGTCATATGGTCTCTAAGAGGGGGATAGAGGTCAACCCCGACAAGATTAAAGCCATCCTAGACATGGAGCCACCACGCTCCATCAAGGATGTTCAAAAGTTGACAGGAAGAATTGCAGCTCTAGGGAGGTTCATCTCCAAGTCTGGAGACAAATGCCTGCCCTTTTTCAAAACCCTTAAGAAGATAAAGGACTTTGAATGGACAGCTGAGAGCCAAGAGACCTTTGAACAGCTGAAGAAGTACATGACTGAAGCCCCGTTATTGGCTAAACCAAGTTCGGAGGACACTCTCTATTTATACCTCGCGGTATCTGAACAAGCCGTGAGTGCGGTCCTCGTGAAGGAAGAGCAGAAGCTCCAAAAATCCTGTATAGTATATAAGTAAGGTGCTCCATGGAGCAGAGTTGAATTACTCCACCACGGAGAAGTTCGCGCTTGCTCTCATCACAGCCTCGAGGAAGTTAAGATCATACTTCTAGGCTCACAAGATTGAAGTCCTGACAGACGAACCCCTGAGGAACATTCTTCATGGCCCGAAGGCCAGTAGAAGGCAAATCAAGTGGGCAATTGAGCTAGGGGAATTCGATAGCAAGTATAAGCCTCGAAATGCGATCAAGGCTCAGGCCTTAGCAGACTTCATGGTCGAATGTATTATTAACGACCAAGAAGTCGGGGGGCAAGAGATAGTAACCCCAGAAGAAGGGGAGAAGAATGAAGAAATGGATCTGAAAGAATATCGGGTTCTCCATTTTGACGTAGCGTCCAAAATAAAATTTAGTGGCGCAGGCCTAGTATTGCAAAGCCCTGATGGGTTTATGATTGAGTATGCTTTAAAATTGGATTTTCCAACTATAAACAACGAAGCAGAATATGAAGCATTGATAGCTGGCTTAGGCTTGGCTAGAGCCGTGAGGGCTAAAAACCTGAAGGTTTGTGGAGAGTCGAGACTTGTAGTTGCTCAAGTTAATGGGGAGTTTGAGGCCAATGATGATACTATGGCCAAGTACCTGAGAGTCGTAAAGGGAATACTGACTCGGTTTGATGAATGGTACGCAGAACATGTTCCGAGAGAGGAAAACACTACGACAGATGCCTTATCTCAGTTTGCCTCGTCCGAGATCGAGAGCTATCCAAGAAGTATTTACTTCCAGGTCTTGAAGACCCCTACTATTTATGTCATAAATCTGATAGCACCAGTTGGTATGGAAAGCTGTTAGATAGACCCGATCAAAACCCACTTAGAAATTGGGTGGCTCCCCGAGGATGCCCAAGAGGCACGCAAACTGTCGGTCAGAGCATTGAGATACTCATTGATTGAAGGCCTTCTCTACAAAAGGTCCTTTGTTATTCCGTACTTAAAATGCTTAAGACCTCTTGAAGTAGAGGAGGCACTCAAAGAAGCCCATGAAGGGATTTGTGGACAACACTTGAGGGGCAGGGCCCTCGCTCACAAGATAACTCGGTTGGGGTTCTATCGGCCAACTATGCTAGCCGATGCAAAGGCTTATGTGAAAAAATGTGACAGGTTCCAGAGGCACGCTCCAATAGTACGACAACCCCCAGAGAGGCTTAATTCAACCAACACTCCCATCCCTTTTGCAATGTGAGGAATGGACATACTTGGACCATTTCCTGTAGCATCGGGACAGAGGAAGTTCATTGTGGTAGCAATAGACTACTTTACAAAGTAGATCGAGGCTAAGGCACTAGCCAAGATAACCACCAAGCAAATTGTCCAATTCTTCTGGGAGAATGTGATATGCCGGTATGCAATTCCCCGCATCCTTGTCACGGATAATGGGAAACAATTTGATAATGCGGAGTTCAGAGAGTACTGCGACGATAACAATATAGAACTTCGCTTCACCTCGGTTGCACATCCTCAGGAAAATGGGCAAGCGAAAGTTGCTAACAGAATCATCCATGGACTTAAGAAGAGGGTGGAACGCTCAAGAAACACTTGGGTGGATGAGTTTCTGCCTATACTATGGGTATATCATACCACCTGCAAAGTGACAACTGAAGCTACCCCATTCATGCTGGCTTACGGAGCCGAGGCAGTGGTGCCCCTTGAGATTACTCATGGATCCCCTAGGATCGAAGCTTACGAGCCAGAGACAAATGAAGAAGGCATGAGGCTCGCCCTCGATCTCATTGACGAGGTCAGGGATGAGGCCAACTCCCACAATGCTGAGCATCAACGAAGAGCCTCCCTCTACTACAATAGACGGGTTAAAGAAAGGTTCTTTTAATAGGGAGATTCGGTTCTGAGGAAGATCGAGGCATCAGGTGTAGGGGAGAGAGGAAAGCTAGCCCCTAACTGGGAAGGACCTTTTAAGGTCAGGAAGACACTGGGATGAGGATTCTACAAGTTAGAGACCCTGAATGGTGATGAAGTGCCTCGTACTTGGCATGCTTCAAACCTGAAGCCTTATTATGTTTAGGACATTCACTACATATTCCTAGTACTTAGTATCAAGTTTTTAAATAAGTTCGACGAAACCATCTTATATAAGGGTTAAACCCATTTCTTAGAGATATTGTCTATTTATGCAAGTTTATTTCTATCATCTGGTCTACCAATTTATTTAAGTATGGGCATCTAAAGAATGCAAGTCCCGAAGGACCAAATACTGAAAATAAAAGACAAGTATAAAATGAAATCAAACAAAATGCGTAAATAAAGATCCTGAAGGATCATAAGTCAAAGTCCCGAAGGACCGATAGGTTACAAACCAATAAACATTCAAATAAACAAGGTCTAAAAATCAACGCCACATACGGCACTCAAATCCATGCAAGGCCACATCATTCACTAATCAGAGGAATCCTCCCCCTCTCCATCTGACCCTTCCTTAGAAAAAGAACCACTGTTCCCTGGAATCGGCTCCCTCATCTTCCCTCGAAAGGCTGCCCTGGACTTGGGTCTACCCGAGGGGGCTTTATCTTTAGAGCCGGAACCGGAATCCGAGTGACTGGAGCTCGACTGAGGCCTCATGCGAGGAGTCGAGGGCACAGATCTGGAAGCTTGCCCAGATAGGTCCATGACAGGCAGCTCACAAGGGCAAGATAGAAGGCTTGGATCAACCACATCCGGCCATACGCCTTGAGCATCCTTGACTCCCGTATTCCAACCTATTTCCAGGTTAACAGGGCGCATCTCATCATCGTGCTCGTCCATCATCGTGGTGAACCTAGTGGATCTGTGATAAATAGCCTCGAGGTCTTTCCATTCCTTCTTTTTTTTCTCCTCCGAGCTAGCATAATTCTTCTCCGTGATGGCTAGCTTGCCCTCCACCTCATGAGCCCTAGACTCCCACTCCCCCGAGGAGATAGCCATCTGCTTCATGGAAGCCTGCAATGCATTGTAGTCGCCTCTCATTTTGATGGCTTGAGTAGAGAATGCTATGAAATAGGCATTGGCTTGACAAAGAAAATATGAGTTTGAGTACGAAGGGCCGAGCCCCCAAGGAGTTATCCATATAATATTTTCCAAGTTCTAAGAAAAAGAGAACTTAAACGAAAATTTACACAATGAGAAACATACCTGAGAGAGGGCTTGAGCTCCCAACATCTCAGCCTCGAGGAGTTTCTCACCAAAAGAGACGAATAAGAGGTCGGGAGGAGTGATGCAGTTTTTTAACCACTCGAGGGCAAGAAATGGGTTGCCGAGAATGGAGTCATTGGAAGAAATACCCCATCCAGGCTCGAAGGGACTCTGAGCACTCTCGTCAAAATCCTTGGTCCTCTTAAGGCCAGATCCTAACGCCTCGAGGAAGGCAGGGACCTTAGGAACATGATTGGCCTTCTTAACGGCATCTCTGGCCATCCTTCCAGTAACAGCATCGCTCGGCTTGGCTTGGCGTCAAGAGCCTTAGCAGCTGAAATAAGAAGAAAAGAAACATATATAAGAATAAACTTGCACAAAGTAAGGGAAAATAAGGATAAATACCCTCTATATAGAGGCAGCTAAGGCCAGCCTCGACAAGCTTGACTTCTGTCAGGAACTCCCAATAAGAGGTCCTCCCGTCGTCGTCAATAAGGAGGTCTCGGGCATGAAGCTCGGCATCAAAAGGGTTGAGAATAAAGTGGGAACTATCGAATGAGCTACTAAAATAACATCTAAAGTATGCCCCCCAGTCTCCATCCTTCCACTCAATGACTACAAACTTCTTGTTCCAATTATAGTTTGAGTCATTGAGGGGACTGGTGTTCACCATTTGAGGAATGTGGGCTCGGTGTTGAATCACTACCCAACCAGGCCGAGTCATAGGAGAAGCCTTCATCATGAAGATACTACGGAACATTACCACGCTGGGGGGGATGCCTAAGTCATGGCATTTCACTATGAATAGAATGATGAAAGACCACCCGTTAGGGTCGAGCTGGCATGGATAGATCTTGAGTTCGGCGAGAAGCCTTGGAATGAATGGGTGCAAAGGGAACCTTAGCCCGGAATTAAGGGCCGCCTTGAACACAAACAGCCTTTGGTGGCAAAGGTTACAAGCCCTCTCACTTGGCTTAGCTCTACAAACCCTCAAGCAGTCGGGCTAGGAGTAAGTCGACTTAATCACCTTGACGTCCTTCTCACGAAGCATACTTCGGTGATGGAATGCATAAAAATAGACGGTACTAGGGTACTCATCTGACCTCTCATCCGACATACTCTTCAAACTGTTCAAACAACAATTAATTGAGAAGGGGTAGCCCTTTTATGCATAGCTTCCTTCTCGGAGAAAGAGGACTTGACAGGGCCTTATCCACCTGACATTCTTGGAGAACTTGAAGAAAGTTAAGAGCTTGAGAGAATTTGAGAAGTTAAGAAATGAAGGTGTGAATGAAAATGAGCACTTCTCATCTTCTTTTATAGGAAAAAGGTCACCTGATACATCAGGTCATAAGTCTGCCTGGTTCACGCTAGAAGGTACCTCGTTAAAAGAACACCGAAAATGGTGAGGAAAAACGATCAAAAGGTAATAGAAGACTACATAATAAACGGGAAAAGCGATGCAGGACACCGCTTATCGTATCAGTCTTCCGAAAAAAGCCTGGCTGAAACTAAATACAAGTCATTAGCCTTAATTAAAGAATGATTATGTTAATAACCATGATTAGCAAAACTGGTAAAGGTTAAGACCACTCCCGGTCATCCATACTAGAGCCATGACGGCCACAACTTCCATGCGGAGAAGCTCCGGCCGACCACGACATTGAAGGGTTTTTAGCACATAAACGCAGCAAAAACGTAAATTTAAATCTTAAAAAAAAACGAAACCTTCCGCAGGATCCATGCGAAAAATAATATTTAATTCGTAGTTCAGTATATTTACCTTCAAAACCTTTACGTTAATGGAAAGATGGAGGTCTTTAATGGCGATCCAAAAACGATGAACGGAGATCCTTAGCAGCTGCTCCTCAACTGTGAAGTACTCCACCGGTATCCACCAAGAAAACGATGTAATGAAGGAGGAGGAGGTGGAGAGAATTAGGGTTTTGTAAATCTTTTGGTTGAGGCAAAAATAGGGTTTATAATAGTATATTTATAGGCAAAATTTTCAGCTGAAAATTTTCCCATAAAATATTATTATTATTAACCCTTTATTATTCTCACTAATAATTAAAACACCTTTTAATTATTAATCCTTTTTTAAACTCTTTAGAAATAATTCTCTCACTTGATTTAATTTACAAAAATTAAATATTTAATTAATAATATTAAGAACCTTTTATTAATTAATTTATAATCAATTAAATCTTATTTAATCGATTATTAAATTTGCCAATTAATTATTTAAATAATTATCAGCCATTATTAATTAATTCCTCCACCATTAAATCATTCTCTTTTATGGTGTGACCTTGTAGGTTCAATATTAAGCCGGTAGTAGAAATAAATAATAATAAAACTATTTTATCATTATTTATATAAATTCTCTAATTCATTAAATATGATTAATTAATTAGTCATATTTATTCTACATCGTGAGGGATACTTCTCAGCATATCACGACTATCCGGATAATACGAATTCACTGCTTAGAATACCAAGAACCTATTCAGTGAGTAGATACCGTACAATCAATTCCTTCTACCCTGTAATGTCACGATTAAATACAAGGCATGGAACTTGTGTCAAGCCTATCTTATTTAATCACTTGCTTTCCCATTCACTATGCTTAGTTCTATTTAATGTAAATTAGAAACTCCTTTCTAATTTCATTCACTCTAGCCAGAGATTCCTGAACTAGCATAAGTGGATCGACATTGAACATTCTCTTCCTTCACTGGAAGGGGTAGATCCTTTATTGATCATACACTATCTTCGTGTACAAATTCCTATACCCAGTAGAGCCCTTATAATTGTCCCTTGAGACTAAGAACTAAACCAAAGCATAATTCAGTGTACACAAGAAGACTATGATGACCTCAAGGCTAAGGATACTTGTACAACTATCACTATGTGAACAACTGCTGACACGTGAGTGAACTCCATCAGTTGTTCAGCTGTGTGAGTCATGTTCAGTGAACTTATTCTATAATAAGCACCTACATACTAGCTATAGTGTCACCACACAAATGTCTATGAGAACAGACATCCTTCATAATGAAGCAAGCATAGTATGTACCGATCTTTGCGGATTATTAATTACCAGTTAGTAATCCTACGACCAGGAACTATTTTAGTTTAGAGTTATCATCTTTTAGGTCTCATTATTATGATCTCATCACAATCCATAAAAAGCTTTACTCTAAACTGTGGTATATCTTATTTAAACACTTAAAATAGATAGAGCCCGCAATAAAAAAACAAAACAAGTCTTTTATTAATATCAAGGAAATCAAAAATAGATTACATAAAAGTTATTCCTAAATCCTCAAACATGATTGGACTTAGGACATATCTGTTTCAATCTCCCACTTGTACTAAAGCCAATCACTCTGGTATCTAATATCCATCTTATCTTTATGACGATCAAAGTGACTTTGAGAAAGTGGCTTTGTGAGTGGGTCTGCTACGTTGTTATGTGTGTCAACTCTCTCGACGTTGACATCTCCTCTTTCAACAATCTCCCTAATAAGATGAAAGCACCGCAGGACATGTTTGGAATTTTTATGAGACCTAGGTTCCTTGGCTTGTGCTATTGCTGCGTTGTTATCACAATACAACACAATAGGCTCTTCAATGCTAGGAACAACTCCCAAATCAGAAACAAATTTCCTCATCGAAAAGGCTTCTTTTGCAGCCTCACTTGCAGCTATATATTCTGCTTCTGCTGTGGAGTCAGCCGTTGTAGACTGTTTGGAACTCTTCCAACTAATCGCACCACCATTCAGAGTAAACACGTACCCTGACATGAATTTGCTCTCACTTTCTGATTGAAAACTAGAGTCAGTATAACCCTCTATTTTCAACTCATATTCACCACCAAAAACAAGAAAAATGTCCTGAGTCCTTCGCAAGTACTTAAGGATGTTTTTCACTGCTTTCCAGTGGTCTTCACCTGGATTGGACTGATATCTGCTCGTCACACTAATTGAATAAGCAACATCAGGCCTTGTACATAACATCACGTACATGATAGATCCTATTTCTGAAGCATAAGGAATCTTACTCATACGCTCTCTACCTCAGGTGTCTTAGGAGACATTTTTTCGGAAAGGGACACTCCATGGCTTATCGGTATGAGACCTCTTTTGGAGTTTTCCATGCTAAACCTTTTAAGCACTTTCTGGATGTATGTACCCTGGGTAAAACCTATCATTCTTCTAGATCTATCTCTATAGATCTTCATACCGAGAATGTAGAATGCTTCTCCCAAGTCCTTCATGGTGAAGTTCTTTGATAGCCATATTTTGACTGATTGCAGCATCGGTATATCATTTTCTATAAGAAGTATGTGATCCACATACAATACAAGAAATGTTATCGCGCTCCCACTAACCTTCTTGTAGACACATGGTTCATCTATGTTTTTGATAAAACCAAACTCTTTGATTGTCTCATCAAAACGGATGTTCCATCTACGAGAAGCTTACCTTAAACCATATATGGTTCGCAACAGCTTACACACTAGATGTTCATTTCCCTTGGAAAGAAAAACCTCTGGTTGTGTCATATACACTTCCTCCTCAAGTTCCCCACTGAGGAAGGCCATTTTCACGTCCATTTTCCAGATCTCATAGTCGTAGTAAGCAACAATCGCAAGCAAAATCCGAATTGATTTTAACAGGGCTACAGGCGAAAAAGTTTCATCAAAGTCAATCCCTTGCCTTTGTTTGAATCCTTTTGCCATGAGCCTGGCCTTATAGGTCTCCACCTGGCCATCTGCTCCAATCTTTCTTTTGTATACCCAGTTGCACCCAATAGGCTTAACACCTTCAGGCGCCTCAACCAGAGTCCATACTTGGTTGGTATACATAGATTCCATTTCGGATTTCATGGCACTATGCCATTTCTCTGAGTGAACACTACTCATAGCCTCATTATAGGTCATAGGGTCGTCATCATCAATGATTGACAACTCATTGCCATTCTCAATGACAAGGCCATAATACCTCTCAGGTTGGCGAGACACTCTCCCTGTCCTACGAATGGGCTGTTCCACAGAAGGTTGTTCAGTCTGAACAGGTGTTTCCACTTGATCCGTAGTAGTTTGTGCTTCTTGAACTTCATCAAGTTCAATTTTGCTCCCACTGTTTCCTTCAAGGATAAACTCCTTTTCCAAGAAGGTAGCATGTCTGGAGACAAACACCCGATGATCGGTGTAAAAGTAATACCCCGAAGTCTCTTGAGGATATCCCACAAAATTACATTTTACGGATCGAGATTCCAGCTTATCTGGGTCAACTTTCTTGACATAAGCTGGACATCCCCAAATCTTAACGTGTTTAAGACTCGGTTTCCTTTCTTTTCATATCTCATAAGGAGTTTGAGGAACAGATTTGGAAGGCACCTTATTCAGTAAATATGCTGAGGTTTCCAATGCATAACCTCATAGGAATACTGGAAGATTCGCATAGCTCATCATGGACCGAACCATGTCTAACAAAGTTCGATTTCTCCTTTCAGATACCCCATTTAACTGTGGAGTATATGGAGGAGTCCACTGGGAGACTATACCATTTTATTTGAGATAATCTAGAAACTCTCCATTCAGGTATTCACCACCTCGATCTGATCGAAGAGTTATAATACTGTGTTTGGTTTGTTTCTCCACTTCATGTTTATATTCTTTGAACTTTTCAAAGGCTAAAGACTTGTGTTTCATCAAATACACATATCCGAATCTAGATCTATCATCTATGAAAGTAATGAAGTACGAAAATCCACCCATGGCTTGCGTAGACATTGGTCCACATACATCTGTGTGTACCAATCCTAGAAAATCTGCAACCCTCTCTCCATGTCCACTAAATGGAGATTTGGTCATTTTACCCAATAGACAAGACTCACATGTAGGATATGATTCAAAATCAAAAGGGTCAAGTAACCCTTCCTTATACAATGTCCGCAGTCTATTTTCACTAATATGACCTAGCCTACAGTTCCATAAATAGGTCAGATTTTCATCATCTCATTTTCTTTTATTAGTTTGTTCAATCTAAAGTAAATCATGCTCTACATCACATACATACAGACCATTATTTAAAATGCCACGTCCAAAAAGAACATTATCTCTAAGGATATAACATTCATTATTCTTAATAATAAATGAAAAACTATCCACATCCAACATAGGAATAGAAACAATATTCCTCACAATAGAGGGAACGTAATAACAATTATTCAAAATAATAGTCTTGCTCGCAGGCATACGTAAACTAAATGATCCTACATATATGGCCGCAACCCTTGCCCCATTGTCCATACGTAGAATCACCTCATCTTTTTCAAGAGTCCTACTTCCCTTTAGTCATTGCAACGAATTGCAAATATGAGAACCACAAGCGGTATCTAATACCCAAGTAGAAATTTGACCTAGTGACATATTAACTTCGATCATGAACATGCCTGAATCAGAAGCGGTAGTCTCACTACCCTTCTTCTTCAATTCTGCAAGGTAAACCTTGAAGTTCCTCTTCCAGTGCCCCAACTTGTTACAGTGAAAACAAACAGCTAAATTAGGACCAGTCAACTTGTGAGCATCTAGTATGCTCCGGAGTGATAGTGCAGAAGACATGACGAATATAGTAAATCTGTAAATGATAAACACATAACAACACTTAACAAATATTCAATTTCATTTCAAAACACTATATGAATCAGGTCTTTATTCATAAGTGTCTCCCACTAGTTTATCTAATTTTTTCAACCCCCTAAGTGAAAATTAAGCATTCATAATGCTAGTGGGAATAGGGATCCTACATTCCATCACACAACCTCGGCTGTGGCACGAAACATCATGTGATGTTCAATAGGCAGACAACTCTTGTCAATTACATCTTATATCATTCCCTAATATAAGTTTAGCCTCTTGAATAATTGAGTCACGGCTGTGGCACGACAAACTCAATATTCTAAGTCAAGTCTAACCCAACATTTCATACGATTGAATCAGTCTCCAACGGCCCACGGCTGTAACACGTACCGACCTTTAGATTCTAATTCAATGTACACATCTCTATGTAATAGACAAGTATTTCTTATTTTGAAATCAAAGCCCTCGGCTGTAGCACGAAACGACAATGATTTAAAAATAAGAACCACTTTCTACCATGTTGGAAGGCTCTGACCAATACAAGCCCGTTGTGTCATTGGCCAATTACTACTTGATATTATTTAATTTTAGAGGGATTATATTACGTTACAATCATAATCATATTATAAAGAGATTCTTCCTTTTAAATTAAATATTTCAAATCAATAATTGATAATAAGATGATTCCCAGATCGGGTGGAGCATTGTCAAGAGGTGTCACTTAATAAACCTTTCTTACAGATAGAAATCTGTTGTTGACAGAATCATCCTTTCTCTCAATATTGAAAATTCATATTCAATTACGTGTTTCATAACCACAAGAATCTCATGATCGTATTCATATTATTTATTGTTAAGGCAAGAAACGATTCCTATTCTAGATTTTCTAGAACACGCCTTATATTGATTTAAGTTCACCTAAATCTATCATCGCATGGTAAACATTGGCATATATCTCATATATAAAATTAAATAAACAAGTAAATGTAAACTGCAATAAAGTAAATGTGTTTGGTTATGGCCCCATCCTATGTGATCTTTATCAAGCTCATGATAAAGATCAAGGTCAATCTAATATGGTGATGGAAATAAATACAACTACTTATTACATAAGTCTTCTTCTTTGTATCACCTGCATTGGATAGCCTTCTTGAGTCTTCCATTACATTACATGATTGAAAGTAAAACTAATCTAATGAACTTACAAGAATAACTCGAGTTACATTCGAGATTTATGATTACAAAGATTGACGACATGCAAGTCGTATTTAAAACCAAAACCAAAACCAAAACCAAAACCAAAACCAAAACCATTACACTAAGGTCGAAAGGCCATAACTATCCACCATGCTCATACAACACATAAAAGCATGTTAAAACACATAATATGATCTTAACATACCATATTATCCATGATCTAATCATAAAAAGAAACTATGACAAAAATCAGAAAAATTAGAATCAAATCAGAAAAACAAGAATCACTGTTTACGGGCAGTAAACGACGTCAAACGCCTTACAGGCGAGTCGTTGATAGATTTAGCTATCAGTTTTGTTCAGACGCTCGTTTACCTATGGAATAGGGTATTCGTTTCCATAAATCGGACACCAGACCCGGATTTCAGCAAATCAGAATCCGTATCTAATATGATTCTCATAATTAGAACAAATATAAATCATGTATATATCAGTATATATACAGATTACATAATCATCTTATGATTATACAACTCACATGAATATCATGTATTCAAAACCATACATATATAAGCATATTATATCAACATCAAATCATGGCGAATCACGTACATGCTCATATATCGAAAATAGTTAAACACATAAACGAATTAAAAACTTTTCGCAAGTTGCTCTGATACCATTGAAGGGTTTTTAGCACATAAACGCAGCGAAAACGTAAATTTAAATCTTAAAAAACTGAAACCCTCCGCAGGATCCATGTGAAAAATAATATTTAATTCGTAGTTCAGTATGTTTACCTTAAGAAGCTTTACGTTAATGGAAAGATGGAGGTCTTTAATGGCGATCCAAAAAAGATGAACGGAGATCCTTAGCAGCTGCTTCTCAAGTGTGAAGCACTCCACCGGTATCCACCAAGAAAACGACGTAATAAAGGATGAGGAGGTGGAGAGAATTAGGGTTTTGTAAATCTTTTGGTTGAGGCAAAAATAGGATTTATAATAGTATATTTATAGGCAAAATTTTTAGCTGAAAATTTTCCCATAAAATATTATTATTATTAACCCTTTATTATTCTCACTAATAATTAAAACACCTTTTAATTATTAATCCTTTTTTCTAAACTCTTTAGAAATAATTCTCTCACTTGATTTAATTTCCAAAAATTAAATTCTTAATTAATAATATTAAGAACCTTTTCTTAATTAATTTATAATCAATTAAATCTCATTTAATCAATTATTAAATTTGTCAATTAATTATATAAATAATTATCAGCCATTATTAATTAATTCCTCCACCATTAAATCATTCTCTTTTATGGTGTGACCTTGTAGGTTCAATATTAAGCCGGTAGTAGAAATAAATAATAATAAAACTATTTTATCATTATTTATATAAATTCTCTAATTCATTAAATATGATTAATTAATTAATCATATTTATTCTACATCGTGAGGGATACTTCTCAGCATATCGCGACTATCCGGATAATACGAATTCACTGCTTAGAATACCAAGAACCTATTCAGTGAGTAGTTATCGTACAATCAATTCATTCTACCCTGCAATATCACGATTAAATACAAGGCATGGAACTTGTGTCAAGCCTATCTTATTTAATCACTTGCTTTCCCATTCACTATGCTTAGTTCTATTTAATGTAAATTAGAAACTCCTTTCTAATTTCATTCACTCTGGCCAGAGATTCCTGAACTAGCATAAGTGGATCAACATTGAACATTCTCTTCCTTCACTGGAAGGGGTAGATCCTTTATTGATCATACACTATCTTTGTGTACAAATTCCTATACCCAGTAGAGCCCTTATAATTGTCCCTTGAGACTAAGAACTAAACCAAAGCATAGTTCAGTGTACACAAGATGACTATGATGACCTCAAGTCTAAGGATACTTGTACAACTATCACTATGTGAACAACTGCTGACACGTGAGTGAACTCCATCAGTTGTTCAGCTGTGTGAGTCATGCTCAGTGAACTTATTCTATAACAAGCACCTACATACTAGCTATAGTGTCACCACACAAATGTCTATGAGAACAGACATCCTTCATAATGAAGCAAGCATAATATGTACCGATCTTTGTGGATTATTAATTACCAGTTAGTAATCCTACGACCAGGAACTATTTAAGTTTAGAGTTATCATCTTTTAGGTCTCATTATTATGATCTCATCACAATCCATAAAAAGCTTTACTCTAAACTGTGGTATATCTTATTTAATCACTTAAATTAGATAGAGCCTGCAATAAAAAAACAAAACAAGTCTTTTATTAATATCAATGAAATCAAAAACATATTACATAAAAGTTATTCCTAAATCCTCATAAATGATTGGACTTAGAACATATCTCTTTCAGAAACAAATAGAGTCCTTTTGGCCTACCAGAAGCCTCCGTATTAGAGCCGTGACGACCACAACTTCCATGCGGGGAAGCTTCGGCCGACCAGGCAACAAATGGAGGCCTTTTGGCCTACCAGGAGCCTCCGTATCAGAGCCATGGCGATAACAACTTATGTGCGGGGAAGCCCCGACCGACCAGGAAATAAATGGAGGCCTTTTGGCCTACCAGGAGCCACCGTATCAGAGCCGTGACGGCCAGAACTTACATGCGGGGAAGCCCTGGCTGACCAGGCAACAAATGGAGGCCTTTTGGCCTACTAGGAGCCTCCGTATCAGAGTCGTGACAGCCACAACTTTCGTGCGGGGAAGCCCCTACCGACCAGACAACAAATGGAGGCCTTTTGGCCTACCAGGAGCCTCCGTATCAGAGCCGTGACAGCCAAAACTTATGTGGGGGGAAGCCTCGGCCGACTAGGCAACAAATGGGGGCCTTTTGGCCTACCAGGAGCCTCCGTATCAGAGCCGTGACGGCCACAACTTACATGCGGGTAAGGCCCGGGCCGACCAACCAACATGTTGAAGCCTTTTGGCCTACCACGAGCCTCCATATCAGAGCCATGACGGCCTCAACTTACTTGCGGGGAAGCCCTGGCCGACCAGCCAACATGTTGAGGCCTTTTGGTCTACCAGGAGCCTTCGTATCAGAGCCATGACAGCCACAACTTACCTCCGTAGTGGCCTTGGCCTACCAGCCAACAAGTTAAGGTCTTTTTACTCACTAAAAGCTCTTGTAGGAGAGCCTTAAGGCCTTCAAAAGTTTCTCCAGAAGCCTCCTTGAGATGTCTTTTGGAGATTTTTTGAAAAGAATAACTCCCAGCGGAACCAAGTTTCGTGAAGACTAGAATGTCTACGAGAACGAGTTGGTTGGAGTGCGTAACATCCTACAAGAGAAGTTTAGACAAATTTAATGGAGTACAAGACTTCCTACAAAAGGAAAGTTCAGTAGAACACAGAGCGTTCAACAAGAACGAGTACAGATGGTCCACTAGGATGAGTACAGAATGTTCGCTGAAACAGCCATAGCAGAACTCTGAGGAACTCAAAGGCAACTTTGAAATTAATTCCATGGAAAATCAAGGACAACAAGAGCATGGTAAGATGTGTAGAAACCTAGAACTCTTAGTGAGAAGATAAAAAAAAAGTGAGGGGCAGGACCCCCCGGGCAACCACCTCCAGGTCAACCAAGAACTGGCCGACCAGGAGGTTCTCCTCCAAAGTGGCCGAGTAGCCCACAATTGGGGGCTTGAGGCCGAGCAGAGCCTTCTGCCCCAGGAGGTTCTGCTCGACCCCGAGCCCCCCCTCGAAAATTTTGGAAAAAAATCTAAAAATAGAAAAAAATCAGAAATTTTTTAAGATTTTTTAAATTTTCAGGATTTTGAGATTAAGCCTAGATTAGGGCCGATTAGTGAAATTAAGCCCATATTAGGGTTGATTAGTGTATATTAAGCGTAGTTAACTCAAATAAAGTATAATTAGTGATTTGTATGATGAAATTAGCCCAGATTAGGGCCGTTTAACGCATTCACTCTTATAATTAGTATGAATTAGGGATAATTAGTGTCTTATGTATACTGATTAGTCTTAATTAGCCTCGATTAAGGCCAGTTAGTGCATTATAGCTTAAAATTGGGCTCTTTTAAGCCTAATTAGCGACTTGTACATGGAAATTAGCCCCGATTAGGGTCGATTAGCCCCGATTGACCAATTAGCGGCTTTCACCCTATAATTAACCTTGACGAAGGTTAAGGGGTGATAAACGCTCGCTTTATAGTCCTGATTAGGACTGTTTGGTGTTGAACACCATCCAAATAGCCTCTACGGGGGCCTTAAGTGTGTATACTCACACTGATAAGTTATTCACGGACTAGGCCCAAAACGGCTGGAAGAGCAGAGACATGTGTTCTAAACGGACTCAAAGTCCTACATAGAAGGTTCTGGAACTCCTTCCTCAAGAGGACTCCTGATCACCATCTAAGTTGGAGACTTGTCCACCAAGTCTCCCAACAGAAGTCTAACCCTAGACTCACCTCTATATAAAGGGCTTTACCCCTCAATCTCGAACTACATTTTGGCTTGATTCTCTACAACACAAAGATACGTAGGCATCTTGCAAGGACCGATAGTCCCGAACACAAGAGCAGCCATTAAAGCTCGAAGCTCACCAACCCTAGCATTAAATACTAAAGTACTCAGCTTTTTATTCCAGAACAAGTATCAATGATCTTAAAGGTCCCTAGTCGAGTATTATTATTGAGGGACAATAATAATGCATTAAACTTGTGTGTTTGTTGATTGATGATCACATATAATTGATCATAGATATAATGATACTAAAGTAAAAAACACAGGCAGATGTACATGGTGCTGGACAAACCAAATATGAGATTCCACATGTCTGTTGTCTAATAAGTAATTATCACTGTCATAATGATGTACTGGTCCTTAGACTTGAAATCATTATATTTTTATACGAGAATTAATGTACTCTCATTATATTAAAATTTACCTTTGACAAGGTAATGAAAAAGTGTATTTCGGGTATATTATAATTCGTACGAGAAATGTGAATAATCCAGAAAAGATTTCCCTGCCTAATTCTAGGAATGATATTATTGGCCTCTTGTGTGAGCTATATTATGAAATACGTGGTCATGCTCAAATGTTAATTTGATACAATAGTCTACTCATTGATCAAGGAAACCTAGATTATACTACGATGAGGATGACACATTACATGCCTCTAGCTTAATCTATAATATGTGGTTAAAGGGATTATATTACATTGTACATTATTCACGAAAGGTTTAATCGATCATCAATTTAATTATTATTACTTGGGTAGAACTGATGTATTACTAGATGTCGCTCATTATTTAAGATTTTAAATTAGATTTGAAATTTGTTGCCAATGTTATAATAACCTATAGAGTCACATACAAATATAAATAATGATATTAATTAAGTAATAAAGTATTACTTGAAGGATTATTTAAGTTAAACTGGATTTAAATTCAATTAAACTAATTTAAATTATTTATAATATTAATTAAGTTTGACTTAATTAATTAGATAAATAATGATATTCGAATTTACAAATATTAATTATGAAATTTATTTGTTGAATAATTAAGTGAGACTTAATTATAATACAAAAAAGAATTTCGAATTACTAACAACTCCTAATTAGTTAAAAGTTATATTTCATTTTTCTACCCTCTATATAATATCTCTTGTGTGGCTGATTTTGTATGCAAGACTTTTATTAAAAAAAACCTAGCCACCAAGAGAGAAGATGGAAAAAGTAAGAAGAAATATTTTTTACTAGTACACATTCAATCCTTACGTTCAAACATTCATGTGGATACTGATAAAGTGTAGATCATGAGAGTGGGATGCGTAGTGATTGAACAAGATTTGGATCTCATTTTCAACCAATTGGTAAAGCTTCTTAAGATAAACAATATGATCTACAAATTAAATATCTGTTTTTCGCATGGATCTTGCGGTGGGTCTCAAAAAATGTGATTTTTCACGTTTTTAATTATACTTTTCATTGCATTTATACCTCGAAACCTATCAATCACTACTTTATTAAATTTCAAAAAAAGTTCAAACACATTATTAACCAAACAACTTCCACTTATAATATTTCTATGAATAGAAGGAACATGATGCACTCTAGTCAGAGACATACCCATAAACAAACTTTAAGTGCATATTTTCTACTCCAAGAACTTGTGCAACACTAGCATTCCCCATCGTCACTGTCACTCCATAAGACTGTTAATAAGATATAAAAATGGTAATATCAACACAAATATGCACATTAACTCCACTATCGATTAACCACTCGTCTGACAGATAAGTGGAGAGTAGTATAGGGCTGTAAGTAACATACCCGTCATTGATTTCAGAGGCAACTACCTCACCAACAACCATGTTAGCTATAGGCTCACTAGTGGTTCCCAGTCCAAGTATAGTAGTTTCTTGAGCTACCACTCCAGCTTTCTTAGCTTTCTTAGCTTTTTTAGTATTCTTAACAGGACATTCCTTGCTCCAAAGACCAATCTGTCCACAAGAACAATATGGTTTGTTTGTCATTGATTTATTTGCTTTGTTTTAGTCTGGTTTAGTGTTATACTTTTTAGTGACTACCTTTTCTTTTATAAACAACAGTCACGACATTCACCTTCGAGCTCCCATTTTCAGCAGGCACCGCATGTCCTTGTTGGGACTTGTGCTGCTCCTGCACAGATATGTGCAACATCAAGTTAGTCAATATTGCCTCATCTTTCTGTCTTTTCCGGGAGAGAGCAAACTCTTCACAAGGCTTAAGGAGATTTTCATCACTGACATTACTCGAACTTTTCAAGTAAAACCATCCCGAACTCACCCAAAGCATGAATCAACATCTCAAACTTATAAACATGCTCAGTCATGGATTTTTCATCCACCAATTTGAAATTAATAAACCTAGCCACGAAATACTTCTCAAGACCTGGAGAATCAGCATTGTAGGTTTGGTCCAACTTATTTCACAAGATTTTAGCAATATAGGCATCTAATGAATAAATATCGAACAAGTTGTTCGCTAAAGATACCAAAATGGTTGCCTAGTAACCTCATCATTCTCAGCCCATAAAGCACATGCCTTTGCTTGATCCACAATAGGAGGATCATAATGCACCACTAGCCATAGACCCTTAAACATTAACTAGAGCTTCATTTTTTTCTGCCAGCGATAAAAAGAAGCTCCACCTCGAAATTTATCAGGCATACCCGATAAATCAATAGGATGGGAAAAATGGTACTAGTCCAATCAATGGTGGACGTAGTAATACCAGAACCAGTTTCAAGAATATTAGGAATCTCAGTTTCGTTAAACATCTTTCTAAATACAATATAACACAAATAATCTCTTCAAGATTGTTGGGTATAAATTATGCTACGCGCAACAATGGGACAAATATATAATCATGATTTAACAAGAACATGCAAGCAACCAATAAACGAAATAAACACGAAGGCAAAACAAGATATAATCAGAGACTGAATTGATAAAGAGAGGAGAGAATCACTTAGCTCTAACAGAAGTTTTAAAAAATTCTGATTAAACAAAACAGCTGAGTCGCCTAGCCTTCGAGAAGCCTAGACTGTTCTTGAAGAGATTATTATCCCACTTATGTTGTGTTGGATTGCAGTAATATCACTTCCAGGATAAAACAGATCAGAGCAATGTGTTCACAATCACGTAAAGATCAACATCGACTTGTACCTCGGTTCACCAGAAAACCTATGCACTTATACAATATGTATGTACGAGAAAAGAGAGAGAAGTAGCATATATGGTTCTCACAAGTTTATTGTCTCGTGCATCTATTTTCCAAACGTGAACATCTGTTTATAAACAAAACTAAAATGTAACTGAAAATAATTCATTAATTAAAATAAATATTCTGACTTAAATGCATTTAATAGAATATTTATCAGAATCGGTAATGTAACAACACATATCAACATTTATTCAGCCATATCAGTATTTAAGCAGGCATATCATAGTTTAACTCTGATTCAGTAAATACTGATTCCTCCCCCGGTTATATTTATACGCTGACTCTAAAATTCACATAAAAATAATATAACAAGTCAGAAAATATCCTCGAGTACCTGAAACGCTGAGAAATTCGCCCAAATCACTCTTTGACCCGACCTGACCCGAGTCGAGTCATGACATGGCAAGGCGGCGCTTATGTGTGCGCGATGCCACACTACCACCATGCACTCCAACATGTCTTAATAGTTGTACACTATACTTGCATATGATAATATATAAAGTACTTAACCTTTCATTACCTTACGAATGTTGGATAACCTACACAACCCATTTCAAATTACTAACTTCACCTCAATTTTTATATGGATTTTACTTAGAAAATGACTTAAATCCAAACTTAAAAATTTAAGTTCTCATTATAAAAAACAACTTTCAATAATAGTTTCCGGTAATTTTATCAAGAACACAATTTAAAATTTGACTTGAACTTACCATTTTCTAGAATGATGACATCTATTTTAGTTAGCTCTCTGCTACGGGTTTCCGAAATTTTGGAATAGTATGATGATGTTTTTGAACTCGTTTTGCTGATTTAGATCATTTTTTTGTTATTATGTTTTGATAATTTTGTATTAAATTATATCATAATGTTGCAGTTTCCCAAAGAAGATGTATTTTTAAGACTATATTTACTTGTTCATCACCGTTTCGTTAACATAATTGCATGATTAGTGTAAAAAGCACTAGCGGCAAGATCAAAACATGAAAGAACATAGTGCATGTGTCGGTAAACAGCTTTCTAACGTTTTTTGACTGAAAGCCCATTCTATATTTTGTGGGTCTTTTTGACAAAAAACTAGAAAGCACTTATCGAGTTTATTTTAGGAAAGCGAGGTTTCCTCATATTCAAGTTCTCATTATTCATTTTTCATTTAACAGCTTATTCTGTTCTAATCTTCTTGTATCTTTGTTGACGTAAATTTTATTTTATTACATAGTTTTTACTTTATTTTTAAAAAATTTAGTAATTTAAATTTTAATATTTCTATTTTTAATTTATCTTTTAAATTTATTTTTAATACTAACTTATAATCCATGCCATGCACCCACTTGTATGAATATTATAAATGATAATTTAATATGTTATTATTGGAATCGAATCTTATACCCACATTTAATAATAACTTGATTATATTAATTTGATTTAAAATATCTTAATTTTAACAAATGTGAACCGAGTAACCAAACTATGGAATGACAAGGCTAGCAAGATCATCAAAAATATAATAGTATTGTTTAATATTAAAATTACAATTGCATTAACTTTTTGATTTATTCTAAAAATTATAATTATAATTTAAAAGTGAATATGTACGTGTCTGTGTCTGTGTCATCCAGGTGCTCAACTAGTTGATATTGGCCACTGATACAGATCGTATAAGCAAACACACATAGATTGTATGTACATACACAAGGTTGCCATTGCCGGTCATACTCTACTTTAATTGTTGAAAATATTCTAGTGAGAGTGGGAAGAAAAAGAGACCACCCGGCGTCATTATTCATCAATTTCAGTCCACAAACAAACTTAGATCGTAGCAGCATATGTGGCAATTATTAAAAAAGAATATAACATCTCTAGTTGAATTTGTTCTACCATACAAAATTGCATTCTGTTCGGAATATATATAATAACAGACAAACACCCTCGAATGGTATATATTCCCCGACCTCTTCAAGTAAAATATTATATGCTTATCGGTTGCCATGATTTTTTAAACAATTATTATGAATAATAATATTATGTTTTATACTTTACTAACTGTTGATTTTTTCTGAGTGTGCAATAATAACCATCCACCCACATCCAAACACAAATACTTGAATGTTTGTTTTTGGTTAATGTAAAAATATATAACTTAAAATTTTATTTATAAATTAAAAATTTTAAAATTGATGAATTTTATTATAAAATTAATATATTTTGAGATATGTATAAAAAAATTAATACTTAAAATGAAGTAGAGAAAGTATACGTTACAGTACAAAAATGGGTGCATTGAACGTCATCCGACTATTACTTGATCTACAAATTTTTGAGGCTAAAAGTAGGATTAATACCATGCACGGGATAATTGTGGAGTTTGATCAAAAAATTTGTATCTTCTTAATATTTTATTAGATTTGTATATTAATTTTAATTTATAATAATTTTATTATTATTATTATTATTATTATTATTATTATTATTATTATACATACACTTTCACCCGTGCAACCCCACCCTATTTGGGAATTGAATGCTTGTAACAATATTTTACAATTTTTTCTATTCTATTAATGATTTTGAAAAAAAATACTTTACATTTAATTTTCATGGTACTTTAAATGTATTTCATTATATTTGTATTTTAATTTAAAATTTTTATTTTATATCAATTAAGAAAATATAATTGTAGCTCGCATAATATGTCTACGTAGTTATTTTTATTTTATTCATATATATTCTTTTTTTTAATATTGTGGGGTTTGATCAAAAATTTGTATCTTCCTAATATTTTATTGGATTTGTATATCAATTTTAATTTATAATAGTTTTATTATTATTATTATTATTATTATTATTATTATTATTATTATTATTATTATTATTATTATTATTATTATTATACATACACTTTCACCCGTGCAACCCCACCCTATTTAGGAATTGTATGCTTGTAACAATATTTTACAATTTTTTCTATTTTTTAATAATTTTTTAAAAAATACTTTATATTTATTTTTCATGGTACTTTAAGTGTATTTCATTATATTTGTATTTCAATTTTAAATTGTAATTATTATTATTATTATATTTCAAAATTTCTCATTTCATTTTTTTAAGAAAATGATACAAATTTAACCCGATTATAAATGATTTGTTAATTATTACTTATATTTTTTTATTAAAATAATTATTGCTGGTATTATATATAATATAATACTTTCAATATTTTTTGTATCAATTAAGAATATATAATTATAGTTCAATTTCTTATGTTTATTAATTATAGTTTAACTTCTTAATTAATTATCTATTTATAAAGATTAATAAGTATTTTAATGAAATATTAGAATAGTTCAAATACATATAGCATATAATATATTTTTTTGGCTTTGTATTTCAATTTTAATTTATAATAGTTTTATTATTATTATTATTATTATTATACATACACTTTCACTTGTTACTTATATATATTTTGTTAAAATAATTATTGCTTGTATTATATATAATATAATACTTTCAATATTTTTTATATCAATTAAGAATATATAATTATAGTTCAATTTCTTAATTATATATATTTATTATACAAATTATTAGATATAATAAGATATCTTTTATTACCTATACTTAGCACATGCAATCTTATGTGAAGACCAAACCACGTACCACCAAAACTCTTATCTATAGGATATAATGCAGGAGTCGCTATCGTAGGTAGAGAAGTGAAAGTGTGTGGGGTTATGAATAATTTTGCACCCTAAGCTAGTTGCGAAGAATGGGAGGATGAGAATAAGTTGTAAAGACAATACCCTATATATGAATATTCTTTTAGTTAAAAAAATTAGAAAAGAAGAAAGAAAAAAGCCAAATGGGCAATAGTAGTGGATGGAATATGTAGCTGGACCTCATTCGTTTATTCCTTGTAATTGGTGACCATATATAGGTCACTACGCTTCAAACCTATTGCTCAAACCCATCTAATTCCCTGCATTATTGAGTAATTTTTTTATGTATTGCAAATGTGGAAACATCAATTTTACATCACTCAAAAAACATAATTCAAATTCACATGATTTCCATCAATCGTAAAATTTATCGAACTATTTTCCAATTTTCATAAAAACAAAAAGAGACACGTAGAAAAGAGATATAGTCATAGTCCATTGAGACCTGGTCAAAACACTTATACATGCACGTTTCTTTAATTTTAATGAGTTTAATGTCAAAAAAAATCAACCACCTTTTTGCTAGTTTGCAAAATACCCAATATGGTTCTTAATTGACAAGTTTAACCAATAAATATTGTTAAATTATGCAGAAACAGGATTACAAAAGTTAACCATGGTTAACAAAGACTGATGTGGCACACCCAACTTAGTCCACATGACAGGTATAAATATATATAATTTATAAATTTGCCAAAATAACCATCTCCTATTGGTTTACAATTTGAAATTTTGTAATTTCATTTTAATTTTTGTTTCAAAGGTTTGGAGTCCTATAAATTATCAAAATTAGGGCTATAATTAATTTAATAGGATGTTTTTTTTCAAAAAGAAAAAATTAACAGGACTTAAGTGCTTTAAATTCAGCAAATAAATTCTGAAATTCATAAATTTAGTACCAGGAAGTTCACAAAAATATCACAAAATATGATTCAAACATCATTTAGATCTTGAAAATAATTACATCCTCGTAATATCAAATTTATTCCATTTCATTGGATTGTGTGGCAGGAGGACAGAATAATTAAATCAATTTTAATTAAATCATTAAATCAATTTAATCATTAAATTATGTGGCAGGATGTAATTTAATTAAAATTGATTTAATTAAAATTGATTTAATTATTATGTTCATTACAGAATGATTTAATTAAAATTGATTTAATTATTCTATTTATTACAAAATGATATCCTCATAATCATTTAGATCTTGAAAATAATTACATCCTCATAATATCAAATTTATTCCATTTCATTGGATTGTGTGGCAGGATTTAATTTATTCCACCATTTTTCTTACGTCCTCATTATTCTCTTCTCAACCGTAAAACCAACTCATGCATGGGATTAGGATTATCCTGTACACCTACATATATATATCTATCACTTTTTTTTACTTAACCTAGAAAATATCTTCATTAAATCATTGTCATTCAACAACTTCACATGTTTCATATTGTAAACATATGAAAACTGTGGATATTTGTAGTAAAGCTTAGCACAGATTTCTTACCTCATCTTCAAATTCAATCACCAAAACATATTACATCTATCTTCATCCACGTTAAGAACGACTTCATACTGCATCCACAAGAACCTTAACCTTTTATCCTCCATGCCCATACTTAACCTGCATACAATAAATCATAAATCCTAATTACAATACAAATTTAGTAACCCCAAACAGTAAACCCTAATTATAATATAATCTCAGAAAATTGAACTAGTAAACCTTAGTTACAATATAAACCCAAACAATCCAAATATTAAACCCTAAATACAATACAACTCACTAACTCTAGATTGTAAACTCTGATTATAAAAATTAGTAATAAAGTATAAGAATATGGGATTGTGCCTAACTAGTGATAAGATGGAGAGTGATGAGATGAGAGCGATGTGAGCCATGAAAGATACATGGCGAGAGAGCATCGATAACGAAGGAGAAGAGGGAATTAGATGCTTGCTGCTTCATCTGGGAGATTTTGGGGAATGTAATTATTGTTTTAGATTTATGTAATTTGAATTATATTTTAGAATTTCTTTTTTAATTTTATTATTTAGTCAGCATTCACGTTAACAATGATTTGGCAAAAAGTGAACGTGTCAGATTTTAACTTAACTATGATTATGGTTTGCATAATTTAACAAAGTTTATTGGTTAAACTTGTCAATTAAAAACCATATTGGTTATTTTGCAAACTAACAAAAAAGTTGTTGGTTTTTTTGGCAGTAAGCTCAATTTTAATATAAGAATTTACAATTTTATCCCTAAAAACCAAATCATCAAAATCTTTTTCATAAATTATATATAGGATAAAATTATTATTAATTAGTATGGTTTAAAAAGAATAAAACAAGCAACGAACTGAATCAGAAGAACTCAGGGGGATAATATTGTGATGTAAGCATATGAGAATATTAAAATAATAAGGCCTTTCTTCGAGAGAGGACCCTCTTATATACAGAACCGTAGATAATCCTTAATTTTATTATAAAATTTCATCAAATTCGTTGTTAATATAGAATAATATTTATATTTAAATATAATAAAGCGTTTACCAATTGAAATTTAAAAAAAATAAGTGATTGTAAATTTGATTTTACTGTGAAATAATTTTGGATAAGTGTGATTTTACTGTGATTCTAGTACAGAACTATTTTAAATTATTTCATCAAATTTTAATAATTTTTTTAATAAAAAAATTGTACAACTTCCTTTTTAATTTGATAATTAAAATTTGTAACTATTGAAAGGCATATGTCATACCCTATTTGTTTATTCGAGGATTTAACTCAACTCAAATAAGAATGTAACAAGTAAATAGTGGTTCTACCATCAAAGAGATCTCTCAAAGTAACATCTGTCAAAGGATTAAGAAACATTGTTCATCTACAGACTTGAGGAATTAATTCACTGGAAGAAGTTCAAGAAATTGATCAAGCCTCAGTGATACAAATCAAGATTGTGGATTTAATCAAGTATCAGAGATCTTGTCAGGGTATCAGATAATTACATGGATTTAATCTGAAGAAAATCAAGTTATTAAAGTCAAGACATGAAGAAACGTCACGTAAGTTAGTCACTCATGAACCAGACAGTACATCGAGTGTCAACATTGAAGTGCTGGAATTGATTCATAATTTTCAGAAGATTTTCAGAAGAATGGTTGCAGTTCAAGAGTAGTATTTATTCTCTATTAATTAATTAAGTCATATAATTTAATTAAGAAAATAAATTATATCTGCAAAGATTAATTTATTGATTAATTGAATTAATTGATTAATTAATTTCGAATTAATATTATTGATTTTCAGAAGTGTAATTGAATTAAAATCAGTTTTAATTCAATAAGACAATCAAACTTGAACTGACATCACAATCCGGATTGTCATACCGATTGTCCTACCAGGTCATTTTAATAGTCTCACCGAAAGTTCTAGCAGGGAGGAGAATTGTCTTGCCAGTTCAGTTTGATAGTCTTGCTAGTTCAATCTTTTGTCTCACCGAAAGTCATGGTGGTTCAGCCGATTGTCTTGCTAGCTCAACAGATTGTCTCACCGATTGTCTCGCCAGTTCATTTGATTTCTGTTGATTGATTAAAAGACAACTGCAACAGACATTCATTAAAACCTACAACATTCATTATAGTTTAACCAACTAAAGGACACAGAGAAGCAGCAGCCGCAAACAAAGTTTAACTCTCAACTGCATTTCAGTTCATTTATTTCTAGTCATTAAAGTTAAATCTAAACCACTAGAAATCATTCTCTTGTTCTTGTGTAAGTATCTAGCGGATCAAAATCCCTAGAACTTAATCTCAAATTGCTTCTAGCATTTGATCTTTTTATTGCAAAAATAGAAAAAGTTCATGTCGAATTTATTCTAGATTTGTGATAATTTATTTGAGATTAATTCCTTATAAACGATACCATTGTTGTAACACCTTTCAAGTTTAATAATAGTTTTATTTAACTTGAATTTTCTTTCATTTTTTTATTCCGCATTAAATTCGATTAAATGGTAAAGTTTGTATTCAACCCCCCCTTCGACAAACATATTGGGACCTAATAATTGGTATCAGAGCCTTCTGATTAATGGAAAAATCAAGATCCTAGACTTTTGTGATTTTTCAACTCCTTGAATTTTTATTTCCTCAAAAATTCATAACGACTTCACAAAAAGTTGGAACCGTTAAAATTCCACTGTTCGATAAAGAAAATTATATTATGTGGAAGAAGAAGATGTTCTTGTTTTTACAAGTTGCAAATCCCAAATATCTGGACGTGTTAAAGAAGGGTCCAAAAATTTCGATGGTTATTGAACCAGAGGTTATAGAAGATAATTTTGTAATTACCAAAGCTAGAACCTATGCAAAAGAGCCTGAAGATTTTACTCCTGCTGAAAAGGAAGAAGCCTCCTTGGATGTCAGCCTTCAATTAATTTTAGTTGATTCCCTTGATTCTTTGATGAACAGACAGGTGATGAACTGTAAAAATTCCAAACACATCTGGGAAACTATTGAGGTGATTAATGAAGGCACATAGGAAGTTAGGGAGAACAAATTAGAGATCCTAACCTCTGAGTATGAACATTTTAAATCCAATCCAGGAGAAGGAATTACTTAAGTGTTTGAGAGGTACAATGCATTGATTAACAACCTGAACATAAATGGAAAATATTATTCAATCAGGGAGGTCAACAAAAAGTTCCTTTTAACACTGCCAACTCATCTTGAACATAGAATCACTGCCATAAGAGAAGCGAGAGATCTGAGTGAGATTTCTTTGAAAAGGCTCTATGGTGTGTTAAAAACCTATGAGTTGGAGCATATTCAGTAGAAGAAAGTCTACGGGAAAGGTAGAGTGGTCAGCACGTCTACTGCTCTAGTAGCTGAACAGCAACAACAACAACAACAACAACAACAACAACAACAATCTCAACAGTCAGAGAGAATGGTACAATCTTCCAAGGCTGAGGAAAATGTGATATTAGCAGAATTTGATCCTCCTACTACCAATCAATCTGGTGATGATTTTTACTCCTTGGAAGAGCTGGAGCAATTGGAAGATGAGTCAATGGCCCTGATTGTCAAGAGATTCTCCAATGTCAGATTCAAAAGGAATCCCAAGTTCAAGTACAAGTCCAACTACAACAAATTCCAGAAAGGTGGATCTTCATCCTTTAACACCAGCAATGGTGGATACAAAACATGGATGGTTGATCGGAGCACCA
The DNA here is from genome assembly GCF_009905375.1 of Apium graveolens. Lineage (NCBI taxonomy): Eukaryota > Viridiplantae > Streptophyta > Magnoliopsida > Apiales > Apiaceae > Apium > Apium graveolens. Next base: position 132,968,829 of record NC_133654.1, read on the forward strand.
TTCGATGCTTTAACTGCAATGAGTTGGGACACTTTGCCACAGAATGCAAGAAGCCAAAGCAAGTTAGGAAGAACTCTTATGATTCAAATCAGAAGAGTAAATCTGAAAGGGCTTATATGGCAAAGGGAAGAAGCTGGGATGATACTGATAGTGAAGATGAAGAAGTTGGGAATCTTGTTCTTATGGCTATTGATGGAAATACTTCATCGTCAAGAAAAGAGGTAAAATTTACTGATGCTGAATTAGTTTATCATCTAGGAGGTTCCTTAGATTGTGCTCGTCGTGATAATGAAATGTTAATTCAACAGGTCAAAGACCTTGAGAAAGAGGTCAATGAATTAAAACTTGTGCACATTAATCAAGACAATTTAAAAGAACAAGTATCTTTTCTAGAGAATAGATTTAATAGTTTTAGACAACTCGAAACTGTTCTCAAAGACAAGATCACCGGTCTTGAGACTATGGTTAAAGCTTACTTTAATTCTTGTTCGAAGGCTAAAGAGTTCTACAATAAGCAAGCTATTAATCAAACATCTGGAATAGGCTTTGATTACAATGTTGCTATTGGAGAATTAGGCATAAACTCCCCTCCTCATGTATGTGCTAAAGGTAGGGAAGTACCACATGTGCTTAAGGGTGTTGATAAACCCCTCTATAAAGAATCAATTCCTGAACCATTTGATGAGACTGCCTTTATTATTCAAGAAGAAATACGTGCTGAAGATCTTGCTAATGAGAAGGTTGTTTCCAAGCCAAGTGTGTCGAAAGTTCCAGTCAAAGTTGTGAAAGCAATTGAGACTAACTCAGACACACATGAGTTGGATAACAAAAATGCCATGTCTACCATGCATAATTTTCCTGTTGTTAATCCCTCTCATAATGTATGTGGTGTTCCTAATTGCATGTCTTGTGCTTTTAATTTGATGTATGCTTATTTTAATGGTAAGCATATTTCTAGTGATAAGACTATTCCTCGTCAACATGTGAATAATAGGAAGCATAATAGGTCGAAGACTGCTAGTCCTCCTAAAGCTAGAAAGGAGGCATTTGTGCCTAAGCCTAAACAGAAATTTGTTAAGGCTGTTTACAAGGTCAAATGTCCAGTCGTTGAGAAAGTTGAGAACATAAAAGTTAAGAATGTTGTTTTGCCTGATAAAGGCCAATTCTACAAGTATGCCAGATCCAACCAAGTTTGGGTTCCGAAGAAGGTTTAATCCATTTGTATTGAAGGGCATTAAACAGGTGGAACTGGTAGTGTGGATTCTAGATAGCGGGTCGTCAAGACATATGACCGGAGATAGAGCCCTGCTATCAAATGTGGTTGAGAAAGCTAGCCCAGTGGTTACCTTTGGAGATAACAGCAAAGGTTTAACTGAGGGATATGGTTGTTTGCAAGCTGGAAATGTTATCATTGATAATGTATATATTGTGCAAGGACTTGAACACAATCTGCTTGATATCAGTCAATTATATGATAAGGGCTACTTTGTTTTATTTGACAAGCTGAAGTGTCAAATCCTGCATAAGAAAAATGAACAACCCTCCTTGATGGGAATTCGGAAAGGAAATCTGTTCGTAGCTGACATGAACTCTGGAAGCAATCCTGAAGTCAATTGTTTCTATGCAAAGGCATCGTCAAAGGAGAGTTGGTTATGGCACAAGAGACTTTCCCATCTCAATTTCAAAATAATGAATTCTCTTGTTAAGAGAGAATTGGTCAGAGGTCTGCCTCAACTAGAATTCTCCCCAGAAGGACTGTGTGAGGCATGCCAGAAAGGAAATTCAAATAAAGCAAGTCACAAAGGCACTGACACATCCTCCATAACTGGTATTCTTCAATTATTGCACATGGATTTGTCTGGACCAGTTAATGTTCTTTTGATGTCAAAGAAGTATTACTGTCTTGTGATTGTTCATGTCTATTCCAAGTATACGTGTGTTTTATTCCTTCACTCTAAGGATGAAACACCACGAGTTGTGATTGATCGTATCAAGTTGATCGAGTTAGATTCTAATGTCCCTGTTAGAGCGATAAGGTCAGATAATTGAACAGAATTCAAGAATTCACTTCTCAATGGATTCTGTACAGACAAAGGGATTACCAGACAATACTCAGCTCCTAGAACCCCTCGTCTGAATGGAGTGGTAGATAGGAAGAATCGTATATTGATTGAAGTTGCAAGAACTATGTTAAGTGAATCAGGTCTTCCAATATACTTTTGGGCTGAAGCTGTGAATACCGCATGTTATACTCAGAATCGAACTCTAATAAAAAAGGACTTCATGAAGACTCCGTATGAGATTATGAATGAACAGAAACCTTCTATAAAATACTTTCATGTATTTGGTGTCAGATGCTTCGTGCTCAAGGATGGAGATGATCGTCGTGGCAAGTTCGAGGCAAAAGCATATGAGGATATTTTTGTTGGTTATGGAAGAAGATCATACAGGGTGTATATCATTGATCAACAAAGAGTAATTGAAAGTGTCAATGTTACATTTGATGACACTAAACTCCCAAGTATCCAAACTGAAGATCCTTCTGAGCAACTGAAGTTTGATGATATGTCATATTCAGAATTAGATAATCATCAAGTACCTAAGGTTGCTGCTGGTGAAGAACCTGTTAATTATGATGATACCCAAGGTAATGGTGATGGAAACATTGGCTACAATGGAGATACCACTGCTACTGATGGAGAATCATCAAGTCAACCTGGCAACAACTCAGAGGGAGATGCTGAAGGATCAACTAGTAGGACACAACATCTCAATGTATTTCGAGGCGAATCATCAAGACCAAATCTTCCAAGACAGATTTTCTGGAATAAAGCTCACCCTTTTGAGTTGATTATTGGTGATCCAGATGTTGGAGTCAGAACTAGACGTGCTACTCAAAATGAATGTCTATTCTCAGGATTTCTTTCAGAGATGGAACCTAAGAAGATTGAGGAAGCACTGACTGATCTAGATTGGGTGATTGCTATGCAAGATGAACTCAATCAGTTTGAACATCAACAAGTCTGGAAACCAGTACCTAGACCTACACACAAGAAAGCTGTTGGTACTCGATGGGTATTCAGGAATAAACTAGATGAAGATGGTGTGGTTACAAGGAACAAAGAAAGACTGCTAAGGGATATTCTCAAGCTGAAGGCATTGATTATGATGAAACCTATGCTCCAGTGGCTAGACTTGAGGCCATCAGGATATTTCTGGCATTCGCAGCATTCTCGAACTTTAAAGTTTATCAAATGGATGTCAAGAGTGCATTTCTGAATGGAAAGCTGGATGAAGAAGTGTATGTAGAGCAACCTCCTGGTTTTGAAGATCCAGATCATTTGGACTATGTCTACTTTCTTTTTAAAGCTATCTATGGTCTCAAACAGTCTCCGAGTAAATGGTATGACACTCTTTCTGAATTTCTTATTGAAAATGGCTTTATTAGGGGTGTCATAGACAAAACTCTCTTTTCTAAAAAGCATAAAAATGATACTATATTAGTCCAAGTCTATGTGGATGATATAATATTTGGGTCTACTAATGATAATCTCTGTAAGAGATTTGCTAAGTTAATGCACAACAAATTTGAAATGAGCATGATGGGAGAGCTAAAGTTCTTTCTTGGATTACAATTAAATCAAAGGTTAGATGGAATATTTATTTGTCAATCCAAGTATCTCAAGGAACTCCTCAAAAAGTACAATCTAGAGGATTCTGCATCAGCAAGGACTCCGTTATCTACAGTTGTCAAGCTTGGACCATGTGAAAACTCAATTAAGGTAGATGTCACAAGCTACAGAGGTATGATTGGCTCATTACTCTATCTTACTACAAGTAGACCAGATATTATGTATGCTACATGCTTATGTGCAAGGTTCCAAGCGGATCCTAGAGATATTCATCTCGTTGCTGTTAAACGAATCTTGAGATATCTTAAGGGAACACCAAATCTAGGTATTTGGTACCCTAAAGAATCTGGTTTTAACCTTGTTGGATATACAGATTCAGATTACGCAGGAAGTGTTGTTGATAGGAAAAGCACCTCAAGGAGTTGTCAATTCCTAGGTAGCAGACTAGTCTCATGGTACAGCAAGAAACAGCAAACAGTTTCCAACTCAACGGCCGAGGCTGAATATATTACTGCTGGAAGTTGCTGTGCTCAGATCTTGTGGATTAGGAACTAGCTACGGGACTATGGCTCTATATTGAACAAAATATATTCTATGTGACAATACAAGTGCAATAGCCATCACCAACAACCCTGTGCAACACACGAGGACCAAGCACATCGACATCAGGTATCATTTCATAAGAGAGCATGTCATGAATGGTACCGTTGAACTATTTTTTGTTCCAATAGAAGAACAAATAGCAGATATTTTCACTAAATCTCTTGATGAATTCACATTTACCAGATTAGTTGGTAAATTGGGTATGTTGAATTTTTAGTGATTAAACTAGTTAATATCTGAGATCTGTTCTTGAATGAATTTACGAATGAATTTATCATATGAAAAATTCATTCGCAAATTTATTTTATCATTTATACCATATTTATTGTTTTTTCTATGTAATTTTATTATCCTATCTTATTTATTTATTCAACCTATTAATTTTAATATCTCAGGATATTTTATTTTCTCTAAAAATATTTTTCTATGAATTTTATTTGCTAAAATTCAAAAGAAATCTATTTTTGGACTAAAATATAGTTATTTCTGAATATTTAAATTTTGTAAATATTTTCTGTAGTTTTACTATATTAATATAAGATTTTATTTGTATTTACTGTAATTGTAAATATTGTTTATGTTTTTTTAACTGCAATGACAATCGACAAGACTATTGAAATTGTCTTGCTGAAAGTCATTCCAGTTTAACTTTGTTGATTTTAATATTCAGTATAGTTTTATACTGGCAAGATAATCGGTATGACAATCAATTGTCTTGCCGGTTATAAAACTTATATTTTATATTTTTCTATTTTCATTTTGTACTAGAATGACAATCGGTATGACTATCGATTGTCTTTCCAGTTTATTCGTTTATAATTCCTTTTAGTTTGTACTGGTATGATAATCGGTATGACTATCGGATTGTCATACTCATAATCCATTAACCAAATCTCTCTCTCTCTCTGGTTTTCGAATAGACCTTCTCTTTTTTCTTCCAATCAAAACCACCATCGCCGCGACTTCTTCCTTGGTCGAGTTTTTACTCAGCATAACAAAACTTCACTCATGTTATATACACATACGTGTGTATACATACAGAAGTGCTTCCCGTTTTTTCTTAAAATTTTAATCAGTCCTGTCAATTGCAATTGGGTGTTTTTTTAACTTTGTTTTTATATTCAAAAACCCAATTCATCTTTTGGACTTAAATCGGGTATTGTGTTGTGTGGTTGCTTTATCTGAAATTACTAGTGTGTTTGTGGGATAAAAATCAACAAGACACATTTTTTTCTAAATTTTTTGGATATAATTGAATTAATTCGAATTATTAATTATTTTTTAATTCGAATTCTCTTAATTTAATTCTTAAAATTCTGAAAGTGTGTGTTTTATTGAATTTTTAATGGCTCTCAATTTCCAAATTGTCTCGCATAATTATGTTGGTTATTTTAATCCGGAAAATTGTAATGTTGAAAAATTTAAGCCGTGGATTAGATTTTTAAATGATCATTCGATTGTTAGCTCTGCTATTAAATTAAATGTTCTATTAAATGTCGACTTGCTTAGACTGATTTGCACAACTTCTACTATGGCCGCTGATTCTAACTCTTTTTCATTCACCGTGGCAAACACACAGTATGTAGTTGATGAAACAGTCATCAATAGAGCTTTAAATTTTCCAAAGGACAATTTCTGTAATTTACCCTCTGATAATGAGATTTCAAATTTTTTTCTTGCTATTAACTATCCAGGGGTGATTAATTTGATTAAGCTTTCTAAATCAAATTTGGTCTCTGAATGGGATATTTTCTTCGATACACTTTCCAAAATATTTGCCAACTGCACTAAATCCAATTTTCACAACATCACTTCCATTCTGCAGTATATTGGTCTTGCGGTTGTTTTTAATCAAAGGATCAATTTTGGCAAATTACTTTTACCCATTCTTCTGAGACGTCTCACTGCAGCTAAGCGTGATCATTCTATGAATCGTAGGGTTTCTTGCTACTACACTCGATTTCTTATGCTTATAGAAGATCATCTTCTCACACCTGAGCATAAGGCTCTTTTTACTAACTCATCAGTAGCTGAACCCCCTCCAGTAAGCAAAAAGATCTACACACGCCAAAACACAACCTTTAAATTCATGCAAGTTCCGGTACTTGTATCTGCTTTCATGACCACCTTCATTCCTTTACCAATTTTTAATCTTCCCGGTCATGAACAACAAACTCAACCTCCAGTGGTTCAAGCCACCCAGGCACAAACATCAGATGCTCTTCCACTGCAGGTAATAGTTCCTCACTCTCAACCTATTCCTACTTCTGATGTAAGACCCCCAGTGGTTGATAGGGCTGACCATGAAGCTGTAGAACCACAACTTCAATCCCAGGTCATAGAGCCAAACACAGAGTCACAACCTATCTCAAACTCTCCCCCACTGTCAAAAATGTTACCGAGAAGGTTAGTACGAAGTAGTGTGTTTTTATATGTGGATGAACCCTCAGCTCTGCCTCCTCCCGAGAAGAGAAGAACATTTACTGTGGCATCTGAAAGCCCATCCTTGTCCTCCCAACAGGATATGGACTTTGAAATGGCCACTGAACAGTTACTAGAGACATTCTCTCAATATGATGAATCTATTGAAATTCGCCATAGGGTCATGGCTTCTTGTACTGAGTCAAGCACACTTTCATTACTCACAATGGAAGCATACATACCAATAGATGACACTCAGGACACAGAGAGAGGAGTGCACATTGAGTCAGTTACAGTGTCTGCCATAGTTACGGAAGAAGAGCAGTCACATGCTTTAGAGGGAAAATCTGACTCTCAGCCACCTCTAATAGAGTCATTTTCTCCCCCCCAGAACCAACACCTCTGGCTCCCTCACGGGATTCTTCACTCGCAGATTTATCTGGAGAAAGTGGAGGGCAACTCGGTCAATATATCCCTGAAGCAATTCAGACATCTATTTCACATGAAAAGATAGATTTGACTGAGGATCGGGACTCGCGAATTCCCATTGCACCACCACTGACCTCTCTTGAAGAGGCTAGGGTGATTTCAATTGCAGGTACAGAAGATCAGCAATAGGATGGCTCCTCACGAGCAATTATACTGAGAGAAACACAAGCACGTGAGTTGAGTGAACCAGAAATGAGAGATATTCAGGTGAATGCACACACATACACAAACACTGAAAACCTGTTAGCTCATATTGCTACTCTGAAAGAACAACTTGCTAAAAGTCAGGCTGAGGCTCAAACATTCAAAGGACAAGTGGTTGAACGATCTTCTTCTTCCACCTCTGTCAACAATCAGCTGGCATTCATCATGAATGATATCTCAGATTTGAAGACCATTGTGATACCAAAGCTTAACTCCATTCAGGAATCTCCAACTTTATCAGCCGAAGATATTGCAAACTTCTGTTCTCTTCATACTAGAATGAATTCTCTTGAAGACCTGGTTGAAATGAACCATTCACTGGACTCTTCCAGATTCTTGAAGATAGAAAAGGGCATGGAACATCTCAATGAAGGGATGAAGCACTTGTATTTCATGATAAAAAATTCTCACTGTCCTACTGAAGAGCAAATGACCTTCTTTGAAGGGCCGTCTGGTGCAGGCTCGGGCTCTGCAGGTAATGGAGGTCATGAAGGGTCTAAAGGGAAATCTGTAGAGGATTCCTCAACTAACGGGGAGAAGCAAGGGAGAAGTGGAAAAGGAAAAGGAAAAGATTCTTCTGCTGGAGGGACAAGGAAGGCTGATGATGTCTACTATAGTGGAGAGCCAGATGACTTCGATATTCTTGATGTTCCCACTGAAACAGTCCTGGAAGATAAAGCTGATATCTTTGAAGCTGAAGAGGAAAGTAATTTTGAAGACTGGGAAGTGGAAGCTCCAGTGGATCTTGTTTTTGAGAAAGAGTTCCAGAAGCAGCAGTCAGAGTTGATGAGAAAAGAAGTTGAACTTAAAAAGATAACTCAGATCATTGACATGAAGAAAGAAATCCAAAGAACAGAAACTCTTGAAAAGCAACGTCTTCATGACATTAAAGATGAAGAAAGAAGAAGAGATGTCAATCTGAAGATTGGTGTAAAATGGGATGAAGCAAGGAGAGTTCTTGATATACCTCAGCTGAGCACGAACAATGATAGGGAGTTTCTACATCTTCTCGACAGGCCGGAAATTTCTAATCCAAACAATGACGTGTACATGAATGCTATCAAGACTGAAATCTCAAGGATCTCAGCTGCTTTTGACAAAATATTAAATGAAATGAGCATCTTTGTATATTGTCAGAGTGAAGGATCTTTCAAGGTATCACTTCACCTGTTTGAGAATAGTTCGTTATCTGAGATTTGGATTCTTCTCAACAAAGTCAAAAGAAGCTCAGAATTGAATGAAGCCCTTCGTGAAAGGCTAAAAGAGTTTGCTAATAGGGCTAGTCCTCAAGTGGTCAACTTACCCTTTCAAGTAAGATTCTTTAAGTCTGACTGTCTTCAAATCTTCCATCTCGATTCACAATCTCTTAAAGACTACTCTGCTAAGCATCTTGTCTGGATGGAACATCATTTAAGAACTGTTGGATACTCATCTGAGTTGAAAACTCGAGCTGCTGATCTGATTCAAGCTTATTGTGAAAAGAACATCAAAAGGTACAATCAGTTTAAGAATAAGCTAAAGTCAGTTAGGGTTCAACCAGTTAGACCAGTAAGTTTCTCTTCAGAAAGGAATCGTGTCTATGACAATGAGCTGCTACAAGATTTGGAAGAAGGTGAATTCAGAAGTGAAGACAACTGAATTCAAATAGCTCAAAACTTAATGTAATATGCTTAGAGCTTAATGAATCAAGATAGACAAATGTATTCATATGTTCAGTCTAGAGGAACATCTATCTTGTATTCACTTGTAAAATTCTTTTGGAATCTGGAAAATGTTAAATTTAATCCAGAATGTTTCTGCTATTTACTTTGCATTTCTTTTTATATCTTTTTCTTATTTGTTAGTTGAGTTATCCTCTAGGTATTTGTTGTTATTGTCTAACAAACAAATAGGGGGAGATTGAAAGGCATATGTCATAGCCTATTTGTTTATTCAAGGATTTAACTCAACTCAAATAAGAATGTAACAAGTAAATAGTGGTTCTATCATCAAAGAGATCTCTCAAAGTAACATTTGTCAAAGGATTAAGAAACATTGTTCATCTACAGACTTGAGGAATTAATTCACTGGAAGAAGTTCAAGAAATTGATCAAGCCTCAGTGATATAAATCAAGATTGTGGATTTAATCAAGTGTTAGAGATCTTGTCAGGGTATCAGATAATTACAGAGATTTAATTTGAAGAAAATCAAGTTATTAAAGTCAAGACATGACGGAAGTTAGTCACTCATGAACCAGACAGTACATCGAGTGTCAACATTGAAATGATGGAATTGATTCATAATTTTCAGAAGAATGGTTGCAGTTCAAGAGTAGTATTTATTCTCTATTAATTAATTAAGTCATATAATTTAATTAATAAAATAAATTATATCTGCAAAGATTATTTATTGATTAATTGAATTAATTGATTAATTAATTTCGAATTAATATTATTGATTTTCAGAAGTGTAATTGAATTAAAATCAGTTTTAATTCAATAAGACAATTAAACTTGAACTGGCATGACAATCCAGATTGTCATACCGATTGTCCTGCCAGGTCATTTTAATTGTCTCACCGAAAGTTCTAGCAGGGAGAAGAATTGTATTGCCAGTTCAGTTTGATAGTCTTGCTAGTTCAATATTTTGTCTGACCGAAAGTCATGGTGGTTCAGCCGATTGTCTTGCTAGCTCAACAGATTGTCTCACCGATTGTCTCGCCAGTTCATTTGATTTCTGTTGATTGATTAAAAGACAACTGCAGCAGACATTCATTAAAACCTACAACATTCATTATAGTTCAACCAACTAAAGGACACAGAGAAGCAGCAGCCGCAAACAAAGTTTAACTCTCAACTGCATTTCAGTTCATTTATTTCTAGTCATTAAAGTTAAATCTAAACCACTAGAAATCATTCTCTTGTTCTTGTGTAATTATCTAACGGATCAAAATCCCTAGAAATTAATCTCAAATTACTTCTAGCATTTGATCTTTTTATTGCAAAAATAGAAAAAGTTCATGTCGAATTTATTCTAGATTTGTGATAATTTATTTGAGATTAATTCCTTGTAAACGATACCGTTGTTGTAACACCTTTCAAGTTTAATAATAGTTTTATTTAACTTGAATTTTGTTTCACTTTTTTATTCCGTATTAAATTCGATTAAATGGTAAAATTTGTATTCAACCCCCCTTCTACAAACATATTGGGACCTAACAACTATATATGATGAAAATGAAATAAATTATATATTTACATTTTTTAAATAATGGTTTTCTACGGATCTCTATCTAAGAGAGCCCTACATAGATTATCACCCAATACTAAATAGTGTTACAAAGTCCCCCCTCTTCATCGGGGTTCCCATAAAATAGATTATATGGTACACCATATATAATATATTACTAGTTTATAACCCGTACGATGCACGTATTGCTTTTAACACTCGATAATTTTTGATAATATATTTAATAATATAATTTTTAATAGTTGAAAAATAAATTGAAGAATATAATACGTTATAACAATATATGTTTTATAATAATTTGAGACTTAACTGAAAATAAATAATATAATATATAATCTGTTGTTCACCGGAATCGAACCTTAAACCTGTAGAAATTGTTAAAAATAAAAAATATAAAAGTTTAAATATAATACGTTGTTGACAGGATTCGAATCCTGAACTTATGAGAGCAGTTTAAATATTAATATAACATTATTTTATTATTATATCTAACGGTTCTCATCTATGTGTTTTTAGATTTAACGGTTGTTATTTACCGTACCAAACAACTGTACCTAGTAACCGATCAACTAAATAGAGGGTGTTCTGCTTATAATAGCATAGTATAACAATATATGTTTTATAATAATTTGAGACTTAGCTGAAAATAAATAATATAATATATAATATGTTGTTCACCGGATTTGAACCAAATCTGTACAAATTGTTAAAAATAAAAAATATAAAAATTTAAATATAATATGTTGTTGACGATATTCGAACCCTGAACTTATGAGAACAGTTTACATATTAATATAATATTATTTTGTTATTATATCTAACGGTTCTTATCTATCGATTTTTAGATCTGATGATTGGTATTTATCGTACCAAATAACTGTACCGAGTAATCGACCAACTAAATATAATATGTCTTACTTATAATAATAATATAGTATAAATGTTTCTTTGTTTCAATTCCGAGGAATCCACGCCATAATAAAATCGAATGCATCCACTTTCATGCATTTGTAGCCAGGTATAGGTATGCGTACATAAGATTTATATAATGCCCTTCACTAGTTATATATTTATTTATATTCTGCAGCAAAGTGCTTTTTAATTGTCGTGTCATCTGTCCTATTTATATATTTATATATGAAAATAATTTTTCGAATAAATAAATAAATAAATATATATATATAAATTTATATTAAAAAATGGGGAATTCTTTTTTTTTGCTTTATCTTATATTATATACTCTCTCACTCCGTTGCGCTCAATTCTTTACATTTTGGAGAGTAAGGTGCATATAAATAATTATTTAAGAAAAAATCATTTTCAGAATAAAATTTCTAACTTTCAACTTTTATTTAACATCATAAAAACATAAAAATAAATTATACAACTATACTTTATATACACCTAAAAATGCATGACAGACAACTATTCTAAAAATGTAAATAATTGAGAGAGACGAATGTAGTAATAATTTGGTAACATCACATATGGTTCTCATGAAGTAATTTTTTGTTGTTATATTTTACTATCTTACACCCCGTGCGATGCACGATTTTGGTTAATGTTTTTTTATATATAATTTTAATAAAAATTTATATAAATAATTAGATATTAAATAATAATTATATAATTACAAATTTCATTATGTATTATTTCAAGTTTAGTTCAAATAGTATATGATTGGAGATTTCTTTCATAAATAATAATGTAATTATTTATTTCTGGTGAGATTCAAACCTAAAAACTTATATTTATTTTTATTAATAATAATATAATATTTGTTGTTAACGGAAATTCGAACCTGAACTTATATATATCTTTATAAATAATAATATAAATATTTGTTGTTGACGTGATTCGAACTTGAGAATTTGTGGAGTGTAATTTTTTAGTATTTAGATCTAACGACTCTGATTATTTGATGAAGAAGATCCGACGGTCGTGATTGAAAGGGATAACCAAAATGAGGAATAACTAAACTACAAATTATACCCCATTCCGGTTATTATAGTATAGTATAGATTTCATATAATTTGAAAAAAATTCTAAACTATAAAAGATAAATAATAATTTTAAATTTGATAAAAAATCATTTTAGATTTAAATGACATTAAATAAGTTTTATTCAATTAAATAATAGAGTACACATAAATTTGTTATTTAATCATCATGTTTAACATTCGCACACATAAATTCATGTGATTTTAATATTTATATTTTTAAATTATAAAATTGAATGAATCTCGAGACATCTTCAAAAATTTCATAATTTTATATAATAACCTACCTAACCAACCCTATGTGATCTGAATCGACCATAACCGAATTGGTAAAAATTCAAACCCTATTTTAATATGTTAAAAATCAATAAAACCAAATTAAATAAGTTGGCTTAGGGTCTTGTGTGTAACCCGTTCATCTCAATGTGACATGTACCTGCACTTGGAGGCCGACCCTGAGATTTTTGAAGGACCAAGCAAATTTTTTTTGTGCCCAATAATAAATGGAAAGAAGTATAAAAAATGAATATCTATAGTTTGTTTGTGTCGGTCTAACTAAGTTAAAAGATATCTTTTTTTTTTGATTTTTTAGAATAAAAATTGAAATTATGTACCCATCAAATTTATTTTATCCCTATATTTTTATTTATTTTTTCATTCATTCCTCCATGTTTATAAAACAAAATTTTTCTATGAAAAATATATTTTTACGATACCCTCATTCGTTAGCATAAAGAATTTGGTCTCTTTAGTAAGGTAACTTTTTGCTTGAAAGATGCATCTAAATGTTTTTATTTAGTCAAGTTGGCATACAAAATTTAACTAATACTATATATAGTATTCATATGAAACTTGATCAAAAGTACTCTCGTTGAGCATAATAGGTACCACGGTAAAAAGATGTACTTAAGAAATTTCATCAAACATGTTTTCTTTTATATTAATATTGTTTTACACAGAAGTAATAAATTTTTTATTCTAAACGACCCAATCGAACTCAAATTCTAACTTACCCAACCCGAAAAAATTTAAACCGACTTTAATTGGGTTAAAAATTATTAAAATCGAATTAAATGAGTTGACTTAGAATTTTATATTTAATCCGCCCAACTCGACCCGCAGGCACCCCTAATATTCATTCTTGTTGTTGTTTCACTTTGTTTAACTATGTACAAGACATTCATTGGTTCCCCTCAGGTAATATTTATATATATTTTTATTAACAGTTTGATAAATATTAATATTATTTTTTAAATTTATGACTTGGCTCTCATTTATCTGTCACAACATCGGGGTGGGATGGACTCATATACATAGTTATATATATTGAGTTCATCGTACATTGGTTTAAGCGAATTATTATATATTGTTGAAGATCTAAGTTTTTACTCATTTTAAATCAAATTTATTATATTCTATATTTTTATGAAAAATTATATTTTTTATTTAATTGCCTAATTAATAAATTTATAAATAAAATTAATATTCAGTAAATTGATTGTAATACACACACATACACAAACACACACACACATTTTTTTTAATACCAAATTTTTTTGAAAAATAATTCATATATAATATAGTTAAAAAAATGTTAACAGATTGTCCACGTATTTTGCATTTTATTTAGCAAACTGATCGGTATAACTTAGGGTTCAGTCTAATATATTTTATAAAAATCTGTTATGAAATATACACCTTTTTAATTCTAATTTTATATTTTTTTTGCAATTTAAATTTATAAAACGATTGTTAAATATTTAATCAGTGATAATATCTTTTTTCTTTACGATATCTTATATTTCAGAATCTCAACCTAATTATTAATATGTAGGGTGTTTATGGAGAATTAGAAAACTGAGAATTGTGAATGTTTTTTTACAAAAAAGGGTCGAATTAGTATTGTGAAAAAATTATTAAGAAATAGATTGGACGAACATAACGTAATCGGACGTTACATTTGTTGTCAAATAATTTAATATATTTATTCAATGGTTATCTATTATAAACTATGTAATTTCCGCTTTTTAATATTTATTTGTTAAATTTTTGTAGAGAATTCTGATGTTATTGTTAGCCGCTAAAAAAATCCAAAAATTCAGGTTAATGTTAGGTATGAAGTGCAACACAGGGGGGTTGAAATTTTACTGTCTTAAAAATCAGATTGTGTTTAGACTTTGGAACTTATACAACTAGATATAAATTTGTAGTGATAAATAACTTAATGTAAAAGACACAAACAATTTATCAAAACTCACTTGATTTATATTTAAATCAAATTTATTGTGCTGCAAATAAGAACTCAGCTATTTCTCTTGAGAGAATACAATATTTCTAGATATATTTTTGTTACATCTAAACAAAGGACCTGTGACATGTTTTATAGAACAAAATGCACAACTTACAAAGATTACACTAAAATGGACCGACACATATTCTAAAGTCTATTTGTCTGGTTCCATTTTGAGTGCAGCATATCTGCATGTAATCTTCCAGGTCTGTGATCCTCCTTTATCCATTTAATCTTGGCCCTTGATCTTGCATTATTCGAGATGCATTTGTAAACTTTCCAATTCAATGATAGAATGGGTTGTTGACTGATAATCTTGGATCTTCGAGTTGTCTATATTATGAATTTTGTGGTTGTTATCGAGACCTATTTTACAGTATAAATAAGTCACATATTGATATGTAGAATGACTTATCGATATCTCCACTTCTCTACAAGTATTATGATTTTTCAATATCTTCAGTTCTCAACAAGTATATTGACTTGTCGATATCTTCAGTTCTCATCCTTCTCCCTTATATGCCTTTCATCTCTTTCTCTCAATCTTCTAGCCAGTTCAACCTTCCTCATTTTTGTAAATGCATCATTACCAGTCATCAAACTAATCACTCTTTCAAACTCTACTGTTGAGTAATTTTCAATCACTTCTTTGTTGAGCAAGTTAAATGTGCCACCTTTAAAATACATTTTCACTTTTTTAAGTTTGTGTTTGTCTAGGGATTTAGGTTGAGGATTGTAGAGTTTTAGATGCTTGGCTTATTGGTGTTTTCTTTGAATCTTTACCTTCTCTTCCACTCTTCTTCTTTTCTCCTCCATCTTTTCCTTTCTTGTCATCCCCTTTCTTAGAAGCCTCATTCTGACTACCATTACCTTTGTTAGATTGACTAGGATTTGAGCCAAAAGATTTAGGTTCACCTTTATTTTGTTTATCATCATCCTGATCAGCATCTTTTGTGTTTATATCAGTTTTTGGTAGGAGGGCATCATCATTGTTCACATATCTCGAGAGAATAGTGATCATCTCAAGGTCCTCATCAGAGTTGATCTTCTTAATCTTCAACTCTTTTTCAATAATCATCATGGTCTTTTTATTCTTTATCACACAGTGCTTTGGGATTAGAAATTGACTGCACTACTTGGTAGCTGGACAGATGTAGGCCACTCCCTTGCTAGGTTTAAGACATGCCTCAGGAAAAGCATCGTCTTGACCTGCTTTGAGTTCCCTAAGCAATTGAGTGTCCTAATGGATCATCACTTTGACTGTTTTATAAAGATTTCCAGTTCTAATGCTCTCCTTGAATTGAGAAATGCTAGTGAGACTTGCATACATCTTTCTGGTGACTAGTACCACTCTCAAGAAGTTCACATTGTTGTTCACATCTTTCTTGTAAGTGTGATGGTTTAGATTCACTGAGACTCTCAGTCCTTGCAAAAAGTCACCAAATTCATTGTCTTAGCAAGGGCCTTCAGCTGCCATCAGTAGTTTCTCCTCCATTCCAACATCTGCATTTTGACTAGTGGGTCATTGAGCAAGACTTAAAAAGTCAGCTTTGCATATGTAAGCCATTGAATGTCGTTATAGGCCTTGAAACAACGATTTTTAATTTTCAGAAAACTGATTTTAATTTTCTAAATTTTGGTAAATATGCTATGTTTAATTTATATAATCTGTAATATGATATGTGATACCATGTTAAGATTACAAGTATTTTGTTATGTGTCATGTGATAACATGGTGTATGGTTATGGCCTTAAGACCTTTTAGTTAATGGATTTCTATTTATGGTTTTGATTTCTAAATATGACTTGCATATCGTTTATTCTTTGTAATTCGTTTATCTCAAATGTAACTCGAGTTATTCTTGTAATTGTATTAGAATATTTTTTTTATTATTATTCTATGGAATAATTAATGGAGGCTTTCAAGGAAGAAGGCGGTCCAAAAAGGGATGTTGGAGCAATGAAGAAAGAAGAAGAAGACATGTAATAGTATAGTATTTTAACTACCATAGATTGACCTTGATCTTTTTATTAGCTCGAAGATCACAAAGGATTGGGCCATAACCATGACACAATTTGATTTATGCACTTTACATATATGTGATGTATATGGTGCGATGTATGGATATATAATGCATGATTAATTAGATTATTTATGTTTGTATTAGATACGACACCCATGCCATGCATGCTTAAGAAAGATAAAATCTGTAACGACTCAAGATTTTAAAATTTACAAATGATTATGAGATTCTCGTTGACGAGTATTGATTTGAAGTATTTTATTCAAGGAAAATTGGGAATCTCTTTATGATGGGATCATGATCATTTTAAAATTAATAAAACCCCAAAATTAATATTAAGTTGATCAGATGCCTTCTAATGACTTTAATGTGTTAACTCCTAGATCGATATGGAGTGGGTTCGCCAAAGCGAAGTACTCCCATCTATCGTGGGAAGGCGTCTTGAAGTATATGATACTTTTTAGACCTTTAGGTTAGACTTAACTAAGTTACCACAATAGGATTGTGAACTTAGAGGCATAGAGTTTTGTGAGATTTATTGGATAAATACGAACAAATGTGTTCCACTAAACTATCCAAGAGTTATATAGTTGATATAATTGATAAATGTTCTCTACCTAAATAATCTTATTTTGGGAAAAAATCCAAAGATGACCTAAGATATGATGAAATATGGATCTTCGCTCACTAGAAAGTATATAAAAGATATTATTTCTGAGTTAATAGTTAGGGCTATTAATTTAATAAAAATAGTGGGAGATATATATTTTGAATATATATAAATAATTACTTGAACATAATTTAGTAATCATCTGTAGACTAGTTTATCTTATGAATTTTAAAATATTGTAGATATCAAATGGCAAACAATTAAAATAACTTCTCTGTGCGACCAGTCCTTGAGAAGGACAAGCTGACAGGTTCAAACTTCCTTCACTGGTAGAGGAACTTGAGGATTGTCCTCAATTAAGAGTACAAGCTCTATATGATAGATATTCCTCGCCCTGCACCTCTCCCTGAAGGACAATCTCATGCTCAACATACTGTTTATCAGAAATATATCGATGATCACATGGATGTTCAATATCTCATGTTAGAAACCATGAGTACTGAACTTCAGAAACAACATGAGAATATGGATTCTTATGATATCATTGAGCACCTTAAACGTATGTTTGAAGGAAAGGATCGTCAGGAGAGGTTTGATACTTTCAAATTGTTGAACGCATGTAAGTAGGGAGAACGTGATCCGGTTGGACCACATGTTCTAAGGATGATAGGGTATATTGAGTACCTTGCCAAATTGGGTGCCCCGATTTCTATGGAGAACCAGATTGATCTACTTTTGTAATATTTAAACAACAACTATTCTCAATTTGTGATGAATTAAATATGAATGAGATAGATAGGAACCCCATTAATTGTTGGAAATGTTGAAAACTATTGAGACCAACATTCAGAAGGCGTCCCCTGCTCCCATCTTGATGGAGAATAAGGGGAAGGCCAAAGGAAAGGATAAATGTAAAGGCAAAAGCAATATGGGATCTAAATATAATGCCAATCCGAAATTTGATCCGACCAAGGGTTTAAAGCCTAAAGGTGGTGTTCAAAAGGTTGGTGATTGTCATTATTGCAAGAAACCAGGTCATTGGAAGAGGAACTGTCATACTTATATGGAGGATTTGAAGAAAAAGATGACTTATGCCGCTTCTGATTCAGGTATTTATGTTATAGAAGTCAATTTTCTACTTCTACTTTATGGGTATTAGATACTGGATGTAGTTCTCACATTTGTATAAATATGTAGGAGCTGCAGGGAAGTAGGACATTGACGAAGGGAGAAGTCGACCTACGTATTGTCAATGGAGCAAAGGTTGTTGCTTTAGTTGTAGGGACTTATCATTTATCGTTGCCCACTGGGCTTGTTTTAGAACTAGATAACTATTTTAACGTACTTGTAATTCGCAGAAACATTATTTCGGTTTCTTGTTCGGACAAGAAAGGTTTTTCATTTTTGATTCAGAACAATAGTTGTTCCTTTTCATGAATAATGTGACCTAAGGGGTTGCACATTTATTTAATGGTTTATATGTTCTTGATTTAGATACTAGTGTCTATAATATAAATAATGATAATAAACGTATTAAGACGATAAATTCAAATCAAACATACCTATGTCATTGTCGTTTAGGTCACATAAATGAGAAACGTATTTACAAATTACATCAAGATGGTTACTTGGATAATTTTGATTTTGAATCATACGAAGAATGCAAATCTTGTATCATTGGTAAAATGGCTAAAGCTCCTTTCACCAGACAAGATAAAAGGACCATTGAACGATTAGGACTTACACATAGTGATGTATGTGGTCCAATACGTACGATGACAATATATGGCTTTTACTACTTCATTATATTTACAGATAATTTCAGTAGATATGGATATGTGTACTTTTTGAAGAACAAATCTAATTCTTTTGAAAAGTTCAAAGAATACAAAGCTGAAGTGGAATAGCAAACAGGAGAAAGTATAAAAGTTCTACGATCAGATCATGGAGAAGAATACTTGTAACACCCTCCAAATTCGGGGTCTAGACTTGGGGGTTACTTGCAATTTACCAACATAATATAAACCTGTAAAATAATTATACAACCATATATCTAACCCCTTCAATACTCTATCCAGGATCTTTAAGGTTAAGGTATGAAGACAAGAACAAACACCACATTTATTACAATCCAAAATTAAAAGTCTTACAAAGTTCTCTTTATTACGAACCAACTATCTAAACATGTTTTAAAACCGAATTCCTTTTATTTAGACACTTACTACATCTATCTACACTACACCTGCTCAGGAAGTTCAAAAATCTCTTCTTAAATTGGGATTAGCACCCTTGGTGCCAGAGGGTCCCGTTTCTTGACTCGCTTCTTTACCACTCGGGTATGAATGGGTTTCATTCTCTGCCTTAACTGAAAATAAAGTGAGTAATCACAAAAGGGGTAAGCGATAATTGTTCAGCAAGTTCATAATATATATACAGTATAAAAAGAAAGTTAAATGAATCGGTAATTCACTACGCCATAGATTAGATTCCGCAACCCCAAGAAACCGTAACTAAAGGCCAAAAAAGCGTTGCTAAAGGCCAAAAAAGGCTATGGCGACTCTTTTTCGAGGTTGCAATTTTAGGCGTTGCCATAAAGTTTTTTGCAACCTCGGTGACACCCTATTGCAACAATTGTTTATCCGTTACAGAAACGTGCTATTGCAACACCAATGGGGTTGCAATAGGTCTTGAAAAGTGTTACAATTGGGTTTGGGCTATCAGTACAATATTTGTGGGCCCCACAATGGGGCCCACATGTGGGGTATCGATGCAACCTTTTTGCAACCCTTTTTTATGTTTTTTGCGACGCTTTTTAGTGTTTTTTGCAACGCTTTTTAGTGTTTTTGCAACACTTTTTAGTGTTTTTAGAAACATTTGTTAGTGATTATAAGCAACACTATAAAGACCTATTGCAACGCTTTTATAAAAAAAATGCTAGGAACTGTTTGTAAATTAACATGCCCATAAATAAGACCATTGTCTTAAACCAACACAATCCACAATCCACAAACCACAAACATCAGTCCACCAACCATCACCATACTACCACTACCTTCACCATACTACCATCAGTTTCCCCATACTACCACAACCTTCACCATCATCATACTACCATCCTTATACCATTAATTGTCTACCAACCATAAAACAAAAGCGAAAGTTTAAACAAGTTAAAGTTACAATTCAAAATCTAAACATAGTAGTACTGAGAAAAATAAAGTAACGAGAATGTTGCTAGAACGCTTCTGACTAGGTAGAACCACCTCTAGTAATAGGAGTGACCATGGTAACAGGAGTGCCATCATAATGGTCACTTGAAATTGTGGCGCATAGCTCTGCCATATTGACATTGAGGCTAGGGTTTGCTTTACCTAGTTTTCTCAGCGCCCAGTTGAAGTTCTCCTGCATCTTGTTCATCTTTGCGTCAACTTCTTCTTTTTGTTGCTTCATCTTTTCTTCCATTTCTGCAGTAACTTCTTCCCGAAACTTTTCTGTCAAGTCATTGATTTACGACTTCGTCGGGCTAGAACCTTGACAGGCTTGACAGATCTCCCTACAAGCCAAGAAGGACCATGTCCTTTTACATCCAACAGAAGCTCATTCACACCATCAGTTCGTCCTGATAAATCACTTCCCAAGACATTTTCAATTTTTTCCTACCAAATAAAGACAGAAACAAGTCAATGTAAATATTTGTAATCCATAATTAAGTCTAGCAGGTGATAAACAAAATTAAGAATACTTACAATTATGAAGTTAGTTACTCTGCCATCAGTTTTATACTTGCGACCGACTTTTCTTTTTCGAGTCTTAACAAAAACTGTTGCGTCTGAATCCTTGACAGATACAAATTTAAATCCATTAAAATTACTCAAACCAATATTGACTTTTTAAAGAAAGAAATGAAATAAAAAAACATTTATCTAAAAACCCTTTATTTAAATTTCTTTAGATAAAGAAATTTAGAAATGAATATTGTATACTAAAATTTCGACACTATCTTTTTCATCACATAATGATCCAATATATGTCATTAAATCAAATATCTCTTGTCAGAATAATAAAGAAGGCAAGTAAAAATAATTCAAATTTTCCTTTGAGAATGGTCAAGAACATACCATCTTATGTCGAAGTTGTGAAAATAATTTAGTACCAGCAGTGTGTGTGTCCACATATGTATGCCGATTCTTAGCATTTTTCTGGGCCATGGTCTACAGAAAAAATGACGAAAATATTTTAGTGTAACTGAATACACAGAATAGACGATATTGGGCTATATAAAGGTATACCTGAATTTCTTGATCTCCCCAATACTGCAACAACAGTTTGAATTCCTCGAGGGGAATTTCAGCAGGCCTGTTTGCTAACCTCTCCTCATCGATGCCATAAGCAGTAAAATGTTTCATCTTGGTACGACACTTGTACCCCTTCCAATCAGCATTGATTGACTTCAACACCCAGGCTTCCAACTCATCAGGAAATATGTATTGTTGCTTACATACAAATCATAAATTAATTATTTAAATTTCAGTTCAGAAGCAAGGAAATTGAGAAAAATCAATTAAATACAATTTTCCTACTATGACCAACATTTTACACTTGCAAATTCCTACTATGATCAACATTTTAATATAAACAAGGAAATTAAAAAAATTGCAGTTTAGAATACATTGACATAATTCAGCAAAATGGTCTTTAAATTTTCAGGAACATCTTTCCAAGATTTATAGGTAAGTGGCACACACTTCTTCAATGTCCCAAGAAATTGACCAAATTCAGACAAAACTTTGTCACTGTCAGATATAGGTTGAAATTCCTTATTCATGTCGAGGACAATTCTTTTGTCAAAGGGCCTTGTATGAAATTTATTCATAATTGTTGGCACTCTTTTCTTTTTAGGAACTTCAACTGTAATTGTCAAGTATACGTATGAAAGATAGACAATTAATACCAAATCATTTCATACATAATTCAAGTACACACTAGAAAGAACGATAAATGCGAAACTAAAGATGCTAACCTTGTTCGGATTCTTCTCCAAGATCAGGAAATGCATCATTTGCATCAACTCGCTCATTTGCGGTTCCACTTCCACTACCAATTTCTATAGTTTTCTCAACATTTTGTTTCTCTTGACGCTTCCGCATATCTACATAAGCCGCCATTGTTCCTACCCCCTCAATTCGTGGAAACTCGATTTGTGTAACAGGCTCCACCGGAACTGAAGCATATGGTGCCTCGGTTGATGCATCTTTTTCTGTGGCAGTTGTACCATTCACCCGTGAACGGGTTATTGGTCTACCACCAAGAGGATTCCTATTCAGCTCTTTTTTACTTCTCTGTATTGTAAAAAACAATAATGAAATAAAATTAAATTTGCAGGCATAATTAATATCCAATTAAAATGAACCAGTAGTAGACATGACACACCTTTCTTTTTTTCTCTCAATTTTCAGCATCTTTACTTTCCTCTGCTCCAGGATCCCCAAGATCATATTCAGAGCCTTCCTCTTGAATAGCGTCTTTTCCTGAACCTTTTCCTTTCATCTCAGCTCTAACACCTTCCACTAGTTTAGGCAAGCCTAACTGCTTTAACCTCATATTATTTTTTGTGATATTAATGGCTCGCGCTTTTTCATACTCTGTAAGGGGGGGTGGAGGTAGGTCCTGCAGATAAAATATGATTCAAATTTTAGAATTATCTGTCAATATACTCTACTTTAGCAAAAAAACTGAAAATAATGAAGTCTTACTTCAATTTCATTTTCCCCCATTTTTTCATCTTCATTCTGTAGATTTTTTAAATCCAATTTCCTCTTCACACTTGTAATTTTGGCAGTTGCATCATGAACCTCTTGACCAGCTGATTTTGGATGACTGTTAACCTCTTGATTATTCAATCGTGTTGACTTTTTTGGGCTGTTCATTAGCCGTGTAGACCTACGAGGACTGTTGAGATCTTGTGGATTGTTAAGTCGTGCTGACTTCCAAGGACTAGTGCGCACATCAGCTTGTTTCTTTTTTTTGTTGCAGTTGGAGTTGGTGAGTGGTCACAAACATCCATTTCCCTGCATTTTTAGCTGTAATAAAGTAGTCATCAAAACTAAAAGCAAGTGATATCTATGGTGGATTCGAGCAGTGAAAATTGAGCAAATGGAAATTACAATACCTGCAAATAGATTTGGCCTAGGTCGCATCACCACATGTGGCTGCATCTATTTCAAAGGCTGGATCTTATGATCGACCACTTTGTCAATATATAAATCCAGGTAGCCCAGGTTTTCTACTCCTTTATCATATTCATTAAGGTCTGAATCATTGCCACATAATTTCTACCCTTCTTTGTTTGTATATATTCCTCCGATTTCCGAGTATCCAAGGTCATCCTTAACATACTCCATTAGTACCATGTAAGACCACCTATCACGCTCAACATACTTAAAAATAGCCAGGTCCCCTCCATCATAGCTATTATTCTGAAATTGACCCTTGTGGTAAATCCTGACATGGAATGAATCATCTTCCATCTTGAAAAAAAATCATACAAAATATTAGATACGCAAGTCCAGTGATATTAATATTCTGCCACTTATAAGAAAACAAACGCTTAAACAACCACTAATTAACTAATGGAAAAATATAACTAATTAACTGAAATTAAAATTCAACAAAATACCCATTTTTATCTAAAATGCAACTTAAACAACCACTAATTAACTAATGGAAAAATGCAACTAATTAACTGAAATTAAAATTCGACAAAAATACCCATTTTTATCTAAAATGCAACTTACACAGGCACTAATTAACTAATGGAAAATTGCAACTAATTAACTGAAATAAAAATTCGACAAAAATACCCATTTTTATCTAAAATGCAACTTACACAGGCACTAATTAACTAATGGAAAATTGCAACTTAAACAGACACTTATAAGAAAACAACCACTTAAATCAAAAACACCGAATCATAAGTACTGTGATTACAATTTAAGCATAAAAAGAAGGTTCAAAGATCAAATCATGACGTTACAAAGAAATAAGCTAAATACTAGCATGATAATTAAATATTATGGATTCTAATTCTAAGAAGCATTTTCTTCTTCTTCGGTAACTAGGATCTCTATTATTGGGGCATCATCTCTACACCAATGAACATCACTAACTTCAACGCCTGCACAAACAGTCTTCGGGCTTTCATTTGCATCTGGGCTTTCAACCTCATACCAGTCTCTTGGAAGTTTCTTGATGACATTGTGGTATGATTTATCAACAGGATCTTGTAAGTAGTAGACTTGCTGTACTTGTGATGCCAAAATATATGGATCGGATTTTTGGCATAATTTACTAAAATTAACACGAATAAGGCCATACAAGTCTGTCTCTTCTTGGTACCAACAACATTTAAACAAAACCACTGAAATTTCTCCCCAATAATCAATTTCCAGTATTTCTTCAATTCTTCCATAGTAATGGACTTCACTAACCAGTGGACTCTCATCTTTCGAACTCGCAAAGCTGGCTGTCAAGGCACTTAGGAATACACCACTGTTTTGTGTTGTACACCTAGCATCTCTAAACTTAGTATGAAATCTGAATCCATTAATGACATATCCACTAAATTTTTTATCTACTCGATTAGGGCCCATTGAAAGAATTTGTAATTCTGGCGAAACAACTTCCTTTTTTCCAACTTGTTCTTGCAGCCACTTATAAAAATCATCAGTATGAACTTTCTCCCTTTAAAATCTTTTAGGTATAGCTTGGCCTTCAATTACAGCTTGATGTTCCCTACAATAATGACCTAGTTAATAATATCATAACGGAAAGATCCTAATTCTTTAATACTAATTGGAAAAAAAGAACTTAAAAAACTTACTCAAGTAAGCTTTCTACTTCCTTGTTAGCACAGTTGAAAAGAACATAGCGATGACATTCCATCCATTGCGAATCCTTTAGAGTAATGGCTTTCCCATCTTTATTCCTTCTTGAACCGATTGGATATTCCACATTTTGTGGACATATTTCAGATTTAGCAGAATACTTGCCTATTTTCCCAGCTCCATCATTATTTAAGAATCTTGAACAGAAAATTATGCATTCTTCTGCGAGATAACCTTCAGCAATGGAAGCCTCTGGTCTACTCCTGTTTCATACATACATTTTTAACTTACCTAGATATCGTTCAATGGACCACATGCACCGGAGATGCGCTGGTCCACCATACTCAATTTCCTTGCATAAATGTATGGTAGGTGCACCATTATGTCGAAGAAAGCTTGTATAAATATTATCTCAAAACTACACAAGATTTCTACAATTTCCTGTTGCAGTCTCTTTAAGTCGGTCAAATCGATAACTTTGGCCCAAAGGCTTCTTAAAAAGGCACTTAATCTTATCATAGGCAACGCAACCTCAGGTTTCAGTGTTCTCTTTACAGCAAATTGCAATAAGTAGTGAAGAATGAAATGTGTATCATGGCATTTATACCCCGTAATTTTTCTCTCCTTCGTATGTACATACCGTCTAATATTAGATGCAGAACTATATGGCAATTTAGCATTCTCCAACACTGCATAAAAAGTTTCTTTTTCCTTATTCCTCATATCAAATATAGCAGCCCTTATCTCGTACTCTTTCCCATCATTTGTTAAAACCGGATGTAGGTCCTTCCTGATTCCCATTTCTTGAAGATCAAACCGAGCATTTAAATGGTCTTTCGATTTCCCACCCATATTTAGCAAAGTACCAAGTATGCTATCACATAGGTTTTTTTCTATGTGCATAACATCAAGGTTATGTCGATGCAAGTTCTGACTCCAATATGGTAAATAAAAAAAATGATTTTTTTAAAAGGAGAATCAGTTTTTTCCCCATTCTTCTTCCTGCCCTTTTTCTTGTGTTTAACAGCCCCGAACTGGTTCTGAAAAACGGTTAATAATTCTTCAACCTCTAGCCCCGATAAAATTGACGGACCTATTCCCATTTCAATTTCACCATTGAACCTCTTTTTATGAAACCTCCACTTGTGGTTCGGCTCTAAAAATTTCCTATGGCTCATGTAGCACACTTTCTTACTATGTTTTAAATACGAAGAAGAAGTCTAGTAGTGGCATACCGGACAGCCCAAATAGCCCTTTGTGCTCCAACCGGATAGCATTGCGTACCCCGAAAAATCACTAATGGTCCATAAAATACTTGCACGTAGATTAAAATTTTCTCCAGCTAAAGCATCATAAGTTTCTATGCCTTTATCCCATAAATATTTCAACTCAGCGATAAGGGGCTGCATAAAAACATCAATACTGTTTTTTGGAGATTCTGGACCGGAGATAATCGTTGAGAGTATCAAGTTTTACGGCTTCATGCATAACCAAGGTGGGAGATTATAATTTACTAACACAATCGGCCACGTACTATGAGTTGTACTCATTGTACGATACGGACTGAACCCATCAGATGCTAGACCTAATCTGACATTTCTATCGTCTTCCGCAAAATGAGGGAATTTGGCATCCATCGTCTTCCACGACTCAGCATCTGCTGGATGCCTCAGTTTGCCATCTTTTTTCTGTCGCGAGGAATTCCAAGTCATAAGTTCTGCATATTCCTTGCACATAAACAGCCTTTGGAGCCTCCGCTTAAGTGGAAAGTAACGCATTACTTTTGCCGGAACTTTGTGCATCAACTGCTCCAGAATGTCGTCACTTGTATCTTTATTTTCCACTACAATCCACCTAGAGGCATTGCAAGCTTTGCAGACTTCTTCCTTCTCATTTTCTCCCCAAAACAACATGCAATTATTGGGAGACGCGTGTATTTTTTGGTAATCTAGGCCTAAGTCTTTAATGACATTTTTCACGGCCTTAAATGAAAGAGGGATGTGTGCTTCTGGAAAGGCCTCTTTAATCAACTCTAATAAATCAGTGAATGCAGACTCGGTAATCTCGTGTACACATTTCAAGGTATAAATCCTAATGATAAAACCTAGTCGTGAGAATTTTATGAAACCTTGATACAGAGGCTGTTTTCCATCTTTAATAAGGCGATAAAAATTCCTAGCTATTTCATTTGATTTACCAGAACCCCTACCCTTGTCTTGACAGTTGTGCGTACGGTGCAACATTTCACCTAAATTATCTCCGAAATATACCCCCTCATCAAACTCCATATTTACATTTTCTGTATTGGAAATCTCACAAATCCAGTTCACTAATAGCGGAGATGGACCACTGTAGATGAGATGATCAAAATTCACATCTTCACGATGCCACCTGTGATTATCATAATTTTTATAGGGGCATGTGATTTCATCACCTACAGAGTATCTAGAAAATGCATTCCGCAAAAAAGACCTTATCCCTCTGATATATCCTTCGCTGAACTTTGGAAGTTCAATCCAGCCTTCCAACACTACAGTTTTTTAATATCGATATTCAATAATGTGCATCAATAACGTGCAATACTTCAAGACATTTACCAAGTTATATTTTGCAGATTGCAGGTTATTAAAGGTCGCCAGGTTGTATAAAGATAAAATATGATTGTGTGATTATTACAAGAGTATTTACTAAAAATGTAGCCTCGGAGCTCACTAATATAAATAATATTCATACACGCAAACTAATATAAATACATACATTTACAAGAGTATTTACTATTTATACACGCAAACTAATATAAATGCAGACATTTATGTAGAGAGAGGGGAAGGGAAGAGAGAGAGAGAGAGAGAGAGAGAGAGCGCGAGAGGAGTATGCATACTTCAATACACATAACATACAGATAAACATACACACACTTCTGATTCAATAAACACAACTCGAAACCCTAATTTGAAATAAAAATAAAAGCTCGATTTATGAATAATACCTGATGAAATAAATGCATTAGTTCAAATCGATCGAAACCCCCAAACTTTAACTCCAATTGTAGAATCCCCAAACTGGAACCCTAGTAATCAAACCCCGACAAAGCCCAAATCCACGCCATAATATCGAACTCCAATTGAAGCCAGAGATGAACTCCAATTGTAAGATTTTTGAGATTTGTGAGAGAGTGCGAGATTTGTGAGAGAGTGCGATTTGTGAGAGAGTGCAATTTTGCTGAGTGAAATTTGTGAAATTTCTGTTTCTGTTTTATGAAATTTGTCTGAAAACCGCCTATAACAAATTTCAACTCCCCGCTTGTCCAAAAATTGAACTCCCGCCCACAATTTTAATCACAACCCAACCCATTTCACCATCAGCCCAGCCCCATTTCACTATTCATAAAAATACAGCCCAACCCAACTTGGTTTTTCTCAAATTTGAATTATTAATTGCTCTTTTTTAATAAATATTATTTCAAATATTTAATTACGAGATTATTAAAAATAATATATAAATGTTTTAAAATGATATATAATATACATATATATAATGATTTATTAAGTTTTATAAATCACGTAACTAATATTATTAACTTTTTAAAATAAATTAAAAATATATTTCAATTATTATATTATTTCTATGTTAATTATTAATTAGTTAAATTAAAAAATCATCTTTAATCATCTATGTCATTTTGGTAACACATTTTGACTATACCGCAACATCAAAAAATAGGGGTTGCGATAGACATGGGTTTAGAAGGCTATTATTATACTTTTGTTTGCAACTCTAGTGTGAACGGTTGCGTAATCCAACCTATGGCGTAGTGATTTGATTGTATGTGTAACTATATATCTCTGCAAGTGATAATGTAGGCAGTTATCGATGATTATCAATAAACTAGACTGAACACAATAATCACAGTACTGTAATCTGCTGATCAGTCAGATACAACATGGATCTATGCTATTCACATAGACCCACGCCATAACAAGGTACCCAGGCTCATTCATGGCCTCCATAATTAATTCAAGGGTCTAGTTTGTTCCTGGCCCTACTCGTAACCATCCAGTCCATCGGATAAGCATCCGGAATAATCGGCATGCTTTGATGTTATCTCAACATCAAGATATACATCAGGATATAGATATTGCATAATCTATTAGAATATGAATAAAGTATTCAATATATCATGAGTAGTCAGGAATCAAAATGAAAGTTTGATCAAAAGAACAATAATTGTGTATCAGTGTTTGTGGATAGGAACTATCAATATTCACTGAATCAGGAATATGAATAAAATAAAGCAATTCAATATTCTGGGTTTAGAATAGTGGAAAAACTTTCTTGATACATTACTTATCTCAAGTTTATCGCAATTCTCTAACACTGGCTTTATCTGCCTTGCTGGATTCGTATCTATCTAGGAAAGATACTCATTTAGTTGACTTATACTTTAATCGTATATTAATCCGAATCCACGTAGCTCTTCTCATCTAACTATACATTTATAACTGACTCGTATAATAATTATCTAGCAATTAAGACTCGAGTGACCACATAAATCATATAGTACATAAGTCAGATAGTTACTCTAGATCTTAAAATACTTTTAGAATTAAAATCGAGCCAGTATTCTCATTATCGAACGATATCTTACTCGTTTTCTAATTTTTAGAATTTATTAGACTCGTACTTCTAATTATTAGGATCTATAAATAAATAAATATCGAAAGCCGACTCGTTTTTGAAAGAAATTAAGATTTAAAACTATTTTTATTGGTAATAGATCATTTTTCTGAGTGTAAGGGCTTTCGTTTTGTTTAAAACAAATAAACGGTTCAATTACTAATCAGTAAATAAGAATAAATCAATTATTATTCAAAATAATTAATTATTCAAAATAATTGATCCTCAAATATAATTCTAAATAATTATTTATAAAAAATCTGAATTAAAAATAATTTTTCTATAATTTTTGGAATTAAAATGAATTTAAAACAAATTATCCAAATTAATTAAATTATTATCAAAATAATTAATCAAGTTTAACTAAATAATAAATACTTAAATAAATAAATAAATAAAGAATTTCAAATTTTGGAAAATATTTCAAATTTATTTATAAAATAAATCAATTAATTAATTAAATTAAATTAATCAATTTATTAAATAAATAAAACTGATTTTTAGAATTTATGAAAAAAATAAAAAAAAATACAAAAACAATTTTTAGAAATGGATTTTGAGTTTAATTGGATCAAAACCGGGTTTTAGAAACGGGTCAAACGGGTCACAATCCGGGTCGGTGAAGAACACCACCGAAATCTGGGATGAAACCCAGAATCTAGCGACTTCATTGGACTCCGGTGAGTCCTGTTAGGGGTCAAAAACATATTGTTGGCATCGTTTTTGGTCCCAAACCATTGCAAATCAATTCAGCCTTCTGATTCAGGCCACAAACAACCGGAATAACCCCTAGATCACGTTCTCCGATCAATCGAACTCAACTACGGCCAAAACATCGTTCTTGCAGATTTGTACAAGAAATTACACGTTCTATATCTCAAATCAATGCTTATAACCAATCGTGCAAGATATGCCTGTACCTTAACAAGACTAAGTCAAATTGACAACCCTAACTAAGTTGTATTGTTATCTTAGTTTGCTTGTACTTGTAACTTTTAAAGTCTGTAAAAATGTAAAATAGCAGACTGGAGTCTTTTTGTTTAAACAATATCAAGCCTAAGGATTCTATCTGGAAGAAGATCAAGAAGATCATGCCTCAGAAGAATTTTGAAGAAGCTTGGAGTTGAATAAATCTGTTTGGATAAAAATACTCTAAGTCAAGATCTCTACAAGTCATAGATTTAGTGTTATATAGAAGTCACTTGAGAACTCCAAATAACTTATCGAGAAGTCAGGAAAGCTACTAGAGAACTCAGAAAGATATCGACAATCCAATTGAAGATACGAAGATTGGAGATATCGACAAGCCATTTCTTCACTAAAGAACTTAGAGTTATCGACAAGTCAACATTCATTAGAGAACACTGAGTTATCGATAAGTCAAAATTCCACTAGAGAACTCAGAGATATCGATAAGTCAACATTCACTAGAGAACTCTGAGTTATCGACAAGTCAAAGTCAAGACATGAAGCTGAGAGATCTCGACAAGCCAAATTCTCTTATAGAGAACTCAGTGACCTCTACAAGTCAAATTTACTATGGAGTATTAGAGATCTCGATAAGTCAATATACTTATCGAGATGTCAAGATCTCTATATGCCTAACTGGAGATCTCGAGGTAAAATCTCAAAGTACAAATTGCAGACCAGTTCAATATCCAAGATCTACAATCAACAAACAATCGAACCAGCTGGATTGACAAGTCTACAAAAAGCAGCTTGAAGGATGTGCAAGATCAATGGTGAAGATTAACTGACAAAGGAAGATCAAATTTAACACAGGGTGCTAAGATATGATAAGCCAGAAATAGAAGATACACTTTTCCTAAAATGGAAATGACAAGTGACAGTTTACTAAAGCTTAATAGCATGTCTTATTGTACACTGTGTAAACCAACAGTTAACTGAATTATAAAATTAACACTGGTCCTTTGTTAGAAGTAACATTTTAGATAGAAATCTTGTAATTTTCTCAAGAAGAAGCTAAGCTCTTTATTAACAAAGAGCCTAGAAATTTTGTAGCAAAACATTCTAAATTTTTATATAAAAGTAAGTGAGTTTTGAAAGATCTATGTTCTTTATTATTGCATGTTTAGTTTCTGCAGTAACACATTTCACTACAAGATTTGATTTACTTTGTTCACAACCATAAACAGTTCAAGAAAAGCATAAAACACCAAAAACACATTCACCCCCCCCTGTGTGTAATTCATTACCTAACAAGTGGGTATCAGAGCAAAATCTGAAAGTAAACAGATTCAAGAACTTGGAAGAATGAATACACAGATAATCAGTAGCATCAAAATCCCTACCTTTGACAAAGCTAACTATACTCTTTGGAAAAATAAAATGTTGATGTTTATCAGGATGGCCAATCCACTGTATATTCAGATTCTCAAAAATGGGCCATTCACTCCTATGGTTAGAGTTGAGGAATCAACAGATAGTGATATTGTCATTCCAGCTCATTATGCTCCAAAAGACCCTTCTGAGTACACTGAGCCTGAAAAAGAGAAAGTTTCCCTGGATAGTAGCTTGCAGTTGATATTGATAGAGTCACTTGACAATGTAATGTACAACAACATTGTCAACTGTGACACTACCAAGCGTATATGGGAAAAGATTGAAATACTCTGTGAGGGAACTGAGGAGGTTAGATCTAATCAAAGAAGGATACTGATTTCACAATATGAGGGTTTTATGGCCAAGCCAAAACAAAGTATTACTGATGTGGTTAAAAGGTTCAATAAGCTGATTAATGACTTGCAGCTTCATGACAAGTATTATGAAGCTGAAGAAGTGAACTTGAAATTTTTGCTTACTCTCCATCATCATTTGGAACAGAAAATCTTAGCAATTAGGGAAGGGAGAGACTTGAGCAGAATAACTCTGGAAGTCCTGTATGGAATTTTGAAAACATATGAACTAGAAATGATTCAAAGGAAATCATTAAGATCTGCTCAAGGGCATTGTTAGATATATTTGAGATGTCATGTCTAATCTGATTTGTGTTTAGTTTTCAGAACTTAACAACAGGACACATCAGGACTTACTGAAATCAGAACTTACTAAAGTCAGAACTTAATATCAGAACTTAAGGCGTCAGAAGATATATATCAGGACTTAAGTGCGGGAAGACTTCAGATAAGGAATGCGGTTGATTTACAAGAGAAGATATAGACCAAAACAAAAGAAGATATGCATGAAGAGTTAAAGTACCCGAAGACTTGTAGAAGATATCTAATTGATATATTTTAGGAGACAGAATTATATTCCATATCAATTAGAATATATCTTGTAATTGTGTACTATATAAACACAACTTAGGATTTACACTATATGTGTTATTATTATCGAGAAGATTATACATTGTAACCTAGCAGCTCTCAGTGATATTGTTCATCATTGAGAGAGAACAACAATTCTATTATAACAGAGTTTATTTGAATGTACTTGTTCTTTGTAACATACTTGTGTTAAAATCAATTTGTCTGTATAAACACTATATTTAACCCCTTCTATAGTGTTGTGTGACCTAACAAATGGTATCAGAGCTTTTCCAGTTAACACACATACAGTAAAGATCCAAATAACAATCACGTCTGAAGAAACACAAACTCCAACTAAGCCCACCAAAACTCAAGAAACTCAAAACACTGAAACCCACAGTCGATATGAGACTATTAGGGTTCCCATACTGAGACCTTCTGAGTATCCCATATGGAAAGTGAAGATGGCTATGTTTCTGGAAGCTACAGATCCAGAATACCTTGACAGAATTAATGAAGGACCATATAAGCCTACCAAGCTCTCTGTTGCAGTTGCTGATCAACCAACAAAGACCATACCAAAGGAGAGAGGTGAATACATACCTAAAGATATCTCATCTATTGCCAAGGATGCAAGGGTAAGGCATTTGCTGCATAGTGCCATTGATAATGTCATGTCAAACAGGGTAATTGGATGCAAGACTGCAAAGGAGATATGGGATGCTTTGGAGACAAGATGTCAGGGAACTGATGTAATCAAAAAGAACAGGAGGACTATACTCACTCAAGAGTATGAGCACTTTGACTCAAAAGCTGATGAGTCATTAACTGATTTATATGACAGGTTTTCCAAACTCTTGAATGATCTGTCACTGGTGGACAAGGAATATGATCTTGAAGATTCAAATTTAAAATTCATTTTAGCTCTTTCTGAAAATTGGGATTTGAAGTTTACTACCATAAGAGATAACTATGATCTTACTGAAACTACTCTTGATGAAATTTATGGTATGCTCAAGACTCATGAACTTGAGATGGATCAAAGGAGCAAGAGGCATAGAAGAAAATCAAGGATAGTTGCTCTTAAAGCTAATGAGGAATCTCCTAAAGTGGTTGCCTCAAAAAGGGGCAAAGGAAAGACTCTCATCATAAAGTCTGATTTAGAGTCATCAAATTCTGATGATGATGATTCAGAAACTGAAAGTTTATCTGAAGTTGATGTTGATGCAGAGATGATGCAACTGTGTGCTCTTATGGTGAAGGGTATCACAAAGATAGCCTACATGAAATTCAGAAAGGGAAAGAAGTTTTCCAGGAAAGGTGGAAGTTCTGATAAGAAAGAGTTCAGAAAGTCTGAAGGCAAAGGAATAAAGTCTGACAGGGGAGACAACTCAAATGTCAAATGCTACAGTTGTGGTGAAAGAGGCCACATATCTCCTGACTGCAAGAAAGGAAAAAGTGATAAGGCAAGGCACTTGTCACAAAGAAGAAAAGCTGGACAGACACTTCAGATTCTGAAGATGAGAAGAACTATGCCTTATGGCAAATGCTGAGAGCAGTACTGACACTGTTGAATTGAAGGTACCTCAAACAACTTTTGCTTTTCATACTGATGATATTACTGAGTTGAGATTATATCTTAAAACAATGTTCATTAGTTTTAGAGATCAGACTTTAACATGTGAAAGATTAACATCTGAAAGTCTTGCTCTTAGAAACAGAAATGACTATTTAGAAAAGGAGTTAGTTTTTCTTCATCAAACTAAGAAAGAAAGAGATGAGGCTCTGTATGTTAGAGATGAAGTGCTAAAAATGAATGAATCTCTAAAAATTGATTTAGAAAAGGAAAGAGAGATTATCAGAACTTGGACTAACTCTGGCAGAACAACTCAGAATTTACTAAGTAGTTGAAACTGGAAAAAGGGCTTAGGTTATGGAGATGATAAAAGTGAGAAAGGAAATGTGCAAATTGAGCCAATTATTGTTAAACAGACTGCTAAGCCAAAGGTAAATCCTGTTAAATTTGTAGCAAAAACTGTAATGTTTGATTTTGAAAAGATGAAAGATTCTAAGACAGAAGTAAAAGAAAAGTCAACTTCTAACAAATTAAAACAGGATAAACCAGCTGAAGTAAACATAGGCTTAATGACAAAGAAGCAGCTTAAGCATAAGCTAAAAGAGATTAGAAATGTGAACAAGGTAAAGGAAGTTAGGAAAAATAGGAATGGAAAGGAAGGTGTGAATAAAAGCAACAATTATATGCCTGTTCCTAATGCTCCTAGAAAGAAATGTTATAACTGTGGAAACTCTAATCATCTTGCTTCTTTTTGCAGGAAAAATAAAGATATAAACTCTTTACCTCCTAAATCAGGAGTTAAGAGTCAGTCAGTTAGGTTTAAACCACAAAATCCATGTTTTCATTATGGTAGTTTATGGCATTCCATTTATACTTGTAAGGAATATCATAGTTTGTTATATGATTATTAACAAATAAAACCTTCTTTGAAGAAAGTTAGTCTATTTCCTTCTAGTGTAAAATCTGATACAAAGTCTAATATAAAGTCAGATAAACAGCATGTTAGCATAAACTCTGAAATTAAATCCACTGCAAATGCTAACAAACTTAAAAAGGCCAAAGGATCCGAGCAAGCCTGGGTCCTTAAAACTAACCAATAGTGGTCTTTGTGATTGTAGGGCAACATGAAAAACATCCTAGTTCTGGACAATAGGTGTTCAGGACATATGACTGGAAATAAAGCCCTTCTATCAGACTTTGTGGAGAAAGCTAGCCCATGAGTTTCTTATGGAGATGGCAACATGGGAAAAACTCTGGGATATGGCAATATCAATCTTGGGAATGTCATCATTGAAACAGTAGCTCTTGTCTCAGGACTTAAACACAATATGCTAAGTGTGAGTCAAATCTGTGGCAGAGATTATCATGTGGATTTCTTTGGAGAACATTGTGAAGTTGTAAGTAATTTTACAGGCAAAGTAGTTCTGAAAGGTTACAGGCATGGTAACATTTATGAAGCTAGACTTTCAATAAACTCTTATGGTTCTGCAATATGTCTATTGAGTAGAGTATCAATAGAAGAAAGCTGGAATTGGCACAAGAGACTCTCTCATTTAAATTTCAATAATATAAATGAGCTAGTAAAGAAAGATCTTGTGAGAGGACTGCCAAAATCAGTATTTGCTCCTGATGGCCTTTGTGATTCATGTAAAAAGGAAAAATAAAGAAAATATTCATTCAAGAGCAAAACTGAATCCTCAATTCTTGAGCCTTATAACTTACTGCATGTTGATCTATTTGGTCCAGTCAATGTCATGTCCATTGCAAAGAAGAAATATGCTATGGTTATAGTGGATGAGTTCACAAGATACACTTGGGTGTATTTCTTGCACAAGAAGAATGAAACTGCATCTACTTTAACTGATCATGTCAGACAGCTGGATAAGTTGGTCAAAGATTCTGTTAAAATAATAAGAAGTGATAATGGCACTGAGTTCAAGAATTCAATCATGGAAGAGTTCTGCAAAGAGCATGGAATTAAGCAAGAATTTTCTGCACCTGGAACTCCATAGCAAAATGGAGTTGTAGAAAGAAAGAACATGACTCTCATTGAAGCTGCACGAACTATGCTTGATGAAGCAAAGCTGCCAAACTACTTTTGGGCTGAAGCTATACAGACTGCTTATTTTACACAGAATGCTACACTCATAAACAAGCATGGAAAAACACCATATGAGACGGTGAAGAAAAAGAAGCCAAATCTGAAATACTTTGATATATTTGGATGTAAGTGTTTTGTTCTTAAGACTCATCCTGAACAGCTGTCAAAATTTGATCTAAAAGCTGATGAAGGAATTTTTGTTGGATATCCACTTTCCACAAAAGCCTTCAGAGTCTACAATTTAAGAACAAGGGTTGTCATGGAATCTATCATTGTATCTTTTAATGATAAAAAGATTACTGGACTTGAAGATTTCAATGATCATGATCAGCTGAGATTTGAAAATAAAGATTTAAATTCTGATTCTGTAAATTCTGATGGCTTAAATTCTGATCCTATAAGTTCTAACGGGTTAAATTCTGATGTCATTGAAACTGTGGTAACTACTCCAAGGGAAAATGCACCTGTTCAGGGGGAGCAAGCCGAAGATTATACCACAACTCAAGATTCTCAAGAAGCATCATAACCCGTCAATGGCTCTTCAAGTTCTGATGAGCCAAATTCTGATCATTCTGGAAGCTCTGATTCTTCAAATCCTGAAGGATCAAACTCAAATTCTGAACTCTCAGAGAGCATAAGTACAGGGGGAGCATCAGAAAATGCTAATGGAGACAGCATGAATCATGGGGGAGGATCTAGTTCTAGAAATCAACATCCATCTGCAAGAAAGTGGACCAAATCACATACACCTGACTTAATAATTGGAGATCCTGAAGGAGGTGTCAAAACTAGAACAACAACATCAAAGGAATATCTCTATCATTCCTTTCTATCTCAGATTGAACCAAAGAAAGTGGAAGAAGCTCTTCAAGATGCTGATTGGGTGCAAGCAATGTAGGAAGAGTTAAATGAATTTGAAAGAAATAAAGTCTGGACCCTAGTGCCAAGACCAAAGAACAGATCAATTGTTGGCACAAAATGGGTGTTCAGAAACAAAACTGACAGTGATGGCATAATTACAAGAAATAAAGCAAGGTTAGTTGCTAAAGGTTACTCTCAACAGGAGGGTATTGATTATGATGAAACATTTGATCCTGTTGCTAGATTGGAAGCCATAAGAATCTTTTTGGCTTATGTTGCTCACAAGAAGTTTAAAGTCTTTCAAATGGATGTGAAAAGTGTTTTTCTCAATGGAGAATTGGAAGAAGAGGTATATGTTGAACAACCTCCAGGATTTGTAGATCCAAAATTTCCTAATCATGTCTACAGACTTGATAAAGCACTTTATGGCCTTAAGCAAGCTCCAACAGCATGATATGAGACTTTAGCTCAATTCCTTCTGGAAAGTGGATTTAATAGAGGCACAATTGATAAAACACTATTCTACCTCAACCATGGAAAGGACTTACTTTTGGTACAGATATATGTTGATGATATCATCTTTGGTTCTACAAATACCAAACTCTGTGAAAGGTTTGCAAAACTAATACAGTCAAGATATCAAATGAGTATAATGGGAGAACTTAGCTATTTTCTAGGACTTCAAGTCAAGCAAAATGAAGAAGGTACTTTCATAAATCAATCCAAGTACACCAGAAATTTACTGAAGAAATTTGGAATGCAAGACTGTTCAATTGCATCCAGTCCCATGGCCATTGCAACCAAGTTAGATAAAAATACTGGAGCATTAGTAGATATTACTAACTACAGAGGTATGATTGGCTCTTTATTCTATTTAACTGCAAGTAGACCTAATATCATGTATGCTACATGTCTTTGTGCAAGATTTCAGGCTGATCCAAGAGAACCTCATCTAATAGCTGTGAAAAGAATTTTCAAGTACCTCAAGGGTACAGCTAATCTAGGATTGTGGTATCCTAGAGAATCAGATTTTAAGCTAATAGGTTACTTAGATGCAGATTTTGCAGGATGCAAAATAGACAGGAAAAGCACTAGTGGAAGCTGCCAATTTCTTGGAGGCAGATTGGTTTCTTGGTTTAGCAAAAAACAGAAATCAATTTCCACATTAACTACAGAAGCAGAATATATTGCTGCAGGAAGCTGTTGTGCACAGATTCTTTGGATGAAGAATCAGTTACTAGACTATGGGTTAGAATTTTTTAAAATACCTATTTATTGTGATAATCAAAGTGTTATTGCTATGACAGGTAATCCAGTTCAACACTCAATGACAAAGCACATCAGCATAAGGTACCATTTCATAACAGAACATGTGATGGAAGGTACAGTGGAATTGCATTTTGTTCCAATAGATCAACAACTAGCAGATATCTTCACAAAACCACTATGT
Source organism: Apium graveolens (assembly GCF_009905375.1). NCBI lineage: Eukaryota > Viridiplantae > Streptophyta > Magnoliopsida > Apiales > Apiaceae > Apium > Apium graveolens. Next base: position 133,008,148 of record NC_133654.1, read on the forward strand.
GAAGCTACTTTTACAAGACTGGTAAATAAACTTGGAATGGTTTCAGGTTCTTTCTCAAAATCTGCTTAGTTTTTGTTCTCATGCATCAGACTTTATGATCAGTGTTAACAGATTGTCTTATAACTGTGTAATCTGTGCTTAAATTGTAATATATTAAATATTGATTATTATCTGATGTGATTCTATATACTCTGATAGTGTTTTGAATGTTCTGTGACTATTCAATCCAATAAGGATTATTGTGTTAGATGCTGACCTAGTAGTCTTTAATATACTAGAAATCCCATGTTTGAATTAGTTGTTTATGTGGAATTTCATTAACACAAGCAAATTCTGATTTTGAATTTAGTCAAATTTACTTTGTGTATCTTATTACTAAGTCACAAACTAGATTCTTGCTTCTTATCTATCAAATTCTGATGTCAGTAAATCTTGAGGATGAGCTACATGCTTGATAAGCCTCACTTATCTGAGGAAAAAAAAAGAAAAGAAAAGAAAATTGAATTCAGGTACTCCTTTAAGATCTAGAGTAAATACGTGAAAGGGAAGACCTAAGTGCATTGCTAGTATTAAGTAATATGCATTAGAAAAGCAAATAAATTTTTCTTGGTGACTTTTCATATTTTCTGATTACTGGAGAAATACACTGATCATAGCATAAATTCTGATAGCAGTTGTGACTCACTTACAATGAGAAGCCACTGAAAAAGAATGTCAAAAGATGCATAAAATGAGCACAAACAGTTGAGGTGGACTCTTGCATAAGTTTATTCTACAGTAGACTTCAAAATTGAAGACAGATTTTAAGCACTTTTCTTAGTTATGCCTTATTTCTAAGATATGCTGAATTTATCAGACTTTAATCTTTATCTGAACATTTGCAAATGCACACACTCTTACTCCATGTGAATGATAAAAATTACTGTGATGATTAAGTTGTTTTTGATCAACAGTTAAGTATTATTTGCATAAATTCTGAGAACAAGTTCTGATGGAAGTTCTGGTGATTAAACTCTGAAGAAACAAGTCAGTATGTGAATGAAGAATCACAGAAACAAACATTCACCGTTTGAGTACAGAAGCCATATTATGATGACTGTTAAGTTCTAATAATAGTCAAGTTCTGATGCAAATTCTGATGCTTACGTGGCATTATTTAATTACATGGCTTAGTTTTAATATTTATAGTAATGGTCATATTTTATCAGAATATATTTAAATGGGATAAAAACAGTCATAATCATTTGGTTAATGGAAAATGTGTTTGCCTTGACAACTGCATGTGCACAATAATTACTGCTTATTTCTCGTGCCCACTAACTACTGCTTTAACTATTTACTGGCTGACATGTGTAAAGTGTCTGTTTCACTTCCAAAAAGAACTGTTGAGTGGAGAGAGTATTTATATGGGAGTTAAAAGATTTACAATCTTTTACCTACTTTCTAATTCTTTTCTTATCTCTATTATTCTCTCTCTCTCTCTTTCTAATATTCTCTGAAGCTTTATCTTTCACATGCATTTTATCAAACACTTTGCAAACACACATTTTCTCACTTATTTCTTACAGAAATGGCACCAAAGGACATCATTTTCAATGGAGCCAAGTTTGTTCCCAACAACTACATGGCTATTCTTTCTAAGGATGAAGCTCCATCAGAACTTCACTTCATCCAAGATTTTCTATCTCAAAGTGAGATTGGGTATGCTTTGACCCAACCAGAAGCAATCTCAGAAACTCAAGTGTTGGAGTTCTGGAGGAGTGGTGTGTATGATGATGGTGGTGCAAATGGGTCCCCAAGTATAATATTTACAATAGGGGATGATGAGCATGTGGTGACTTTGTCAACTGTTCGACAAGCATTACATCTGCAAGAAAACTGTGTTTACAGTTCAACAGTTGAGGAGCCGGCCCTTCAACAAATGATGGCCAATCTGGGCTATGAAAAGACTTTGGAAAAGCTTGAAAATTGAAGAGACCCCACATCAGGAGGGAGTGGAGTTTCTTCTTTGACTGCATCACCAAGGCCTTTGCAAACAAGTGCTCTAATTTTGATGCAATCCCAATCCTAAGTTAGCAAACCGGTATGTTCTCATCAATCAAACTCATTTTGATTATGCTAGTGCTGTGCTAGGATTTATTGGGGATAGGATGCAAGAGGACAGAAACACTGTATATTTTGCTAGATTTTGCCAACTTATTTGCAGTTTATGTAGTTCTGATAAGGCCTAACTAGCTAGTGAGTTGATTGAACCCTTTAAACTTGCTAAAAGGGCCTTCACTGACTTATTTTCTACTGATAATAAGAAGGTTGTACTAAGACCCCTCCAAATTCCACAGTCAGTCAAACAAGTCTTAGTAAATTCTGATCTAGCCACCTATGCTGCTATATATCCTGATGTACAACCATCCCAGCCTCCATCAGCTCCTACAACCAATCAACCACCTACCACTTCTCAACCTCAACCAACTCAACCTACCATCTGAACATATTTCCAGCCAGCTCACTCATCTCAACCCCAACCATCAGTACCTACCATCAGAACTTCATCCTCCAGGCCTAAAAGAGCAAAATCAGTTCCTAAATCTCCACTAAGGAGAAGAAGGATGATTCTTAGGGAGGAATCTGATAATGAAGAGGAGCAAGTCCAGGTTCAAGCATCAGAACCTGTGACACTGGAAGCTGAAAATGTCATTTTTGAAAAGGAAGTAGCAGCTGAAAAGGAAACTTCTCAGAAAGAAACTGAAGCCGAGGGTTCAGATAAGTTGAAGAGAAAAAGAACCTCAAGTGCTGATGTTAATCAAGCAACTCCTACACCATCCAGGAGATCAAAAAAATAGAAAGCAGGAAGGTATCTGGCACAACCTCCATCTGAGGATACTGATGAAGCTGAGGAAAGGGATCAGGAATCTCTGATCTCACAACCAATAGTAATTGAATCTTTTCCACCTTCAACTCAGGCTGAAGACACTGTTCAGGAAACAATGATCACACCTCCGGTCTCTCCAGTCAAAGCAACAACAGTTGAAGATTCAGAATTAAGTCCTGAAATTAACCTTCACAGGCTGATCATTCCAACTGTGCTCTATCTGGAAGCTCCTACTGCAGCTCAGCCATCTACTGTTAATTCTCCTATCTTACAGGCTGAGATACCAACAACTCCAATTCTGGAGATAAATTATGATGCTCAGAATATAGATGAAGTTACTGCAGAATCTCCTTCTATTACACACACTTTTTTGTTGTCAGAAGATGATGAGATGATAGCAAGTTCTGGAGACAGTGCTCCAGTAAATGCTCCCATTCTTGGAAAGGAGGCACTGATTGAAAAATTTGTTGAACAAGCTGCTCCTATTCCTTGGGAAGAAACTCACAGAGGAGTGAAGTGGACCAAGAAGTGGAATGAATCTAATTTCATTCCAAGCTCCAAAGTTCTGACAGAGCATATTGCAAAAGCTAATGAGTTGCTGACAAACTCTAATTTCAAGACACAACTCAAACTCACAACTCTAAGTATCAAGTCTCTTCAAGGTCAACACTCCATCACTCATGAAAAAGTTGACAAACTTTTGGAAAAATCTGATAAACTGGATATGGAGATCAAGCTGGACAAAAAGAGGTTTATCAGACCTATTCTAAGAAAGTTGAAGCTATTGAGAAGATTCAAGAACAACAACAAGCCCAAATTTCCGAGGTCCCGCAGAATCAAGCTTCTCAACAAGCTCAACTTAATGAAATTCAATCTTCAGTAGAACTTCTTCTCTCACTCCTACTACCAGATGATGCCAAAAAGTGGGAGAAGGTAGTTAAGTCCAAATGCTCTAATACTTAAGTACTGAAGAAAAAGGATGACAAAGGTGATGACCAGGGAAACCCAAGCAAGGGTCAAGGTCAAGGGCAAAGCAGCAAAGTTTCTTTATGGAAACTAATTACTGATGTTAGAAAATCTTCTACTTCTACTTAAAAGAAGACAAATTCTGATGCTATAAATTCTCAAGCTCTGGTAGCAAGTTCTGATAATCAAAATATGATATCAAGTTCTGATGTTATGATTCAAGGAGGAAGTAAAGACTCACAGAAGTTTTTGCAAACTCTGAAGCTCAAAGGAAAGCAGACTACTGTCTACTACAAAGATCCTAAAATTCAGACACTTGATGAAAGATTGCTAGAAGACTATTTCTCAAGCATAATCCTGGTATGGATTTAGAGAATCTCAAGGAGGAAGAAGCTAGATTTGCAGCTGAGAAGACAAATCTAAAGTCTAAAGCTTCTGATGCTAAGAAACCTCCAAGGCCTAAGGAAAAAGGAATTGTGATCAAGGAAAAGTCAAATTCTAAGGCTTCAAAGCCCAAGACAAGATCACAGATTGATCCCAAAGATAAAGGGAAAGGAAAAGTTGATGAACCAACAAAGCCACTGGAGATAAAGATTCCTCAAATCCTGATGAAACCTGTGTGCAAAATGGTTCAAGTTTATGATGATACTGCTGTTGAAGATGAAAATGTTCAAATTCTGAAAAGAAGGAAGATAACTGAAGAATCCAAGACAACCTCTGACAAAGCTCAAGTTGTTCAGAATGAAGAACAGCAAGCAACAGAAGAAACAGAAAATTCTGATCAAGTTATCAAGAAATCAACCTCTGATAGTGCTCAAGTTGATTTAGACAAGATGAAAGTTGCTGAGAAAAGGAAACTGCTATGGAAGAATGTCAAACCATCAGATCCAAAGAAAAGCCAATTGTTATCTGATTTCATGACTGTTGGATTGAAATCCAGAGAAGCAAGAGACAGATCTGGACTAGGTTCTGATGAAGCCAAGATCATGATAGGAGTTGAAGTGCTTACAAGAGATCCATTCTTATTGACTGACAAACCTCTTAAAGATGTTACACAGAAACACCTTGATAAGGTTATCTCTGTTTAAGTGGTACTGGATGCTCATGATAAGCATAATGTCAAAGAAAATATGATTCTATTTCTTGAAGATAGAAGAACATATCAAATGTCAGAATCAGATGTGCTGAACAAATCTCTGAAAGAACTTCAATTCTTTCATTATCTTTTAGAGATAAAGTCTGAGATTACTAGGAGATGGTCAAATTTCATTATTAAGACCATAAGAGATAAAGCAAGAATTTCTGGTTCAAGGGTTACAGAATTCATTCCAAACATAGTTGAAGATGATGGAAGTGAAATTCCAATGAAGAAGGATTCTGCTAAACTTGAAGTGATTCTGAAAGAGAAATGTCTGTGCTACAATGAAGACTCTTTTCATCCCAGGGTGATCAGACTTGTTGATGGTTTAGAAAGAAATCACATCTCAGCACTAAGGACTGTAATCTACCAGATTAGAAGTCAGAATGAAGAATTGAAGCAAGTTAAAGCTACACTATCTCAAGTCTTGAGGAATAAAGAAGAAAAGATGATATCAAACTTTGTCAAGAATTACTTTGGATTTAGATTGACTCAGTGAGATTGGTAAAAGCTACAAGGACTGTAAGTTGTAGTTAATTGTCTATTTAAACTCTCATTGTATTTGTACTTAAATGTTTTTGACATCATCAAATCTATTAACTTGTATATTTTATATAATTTACAAGTTGGGGGAGATTGTTAGATATATTTGAGATGTCATGTCTAATCTGATTTGTGTTTAGTTTTCAGAACTCAACAACAGGACATATCAGGACTTACTAAAATCAGGACTTATTGAAGTCAGAACTTAATATCAGAACTTACGGTGTCAGAAGATATATATCAGGACTTAAGTGCGGGAAGACTTCAGATAAGGAATGCAGCTGATTTACAAGAGAAGATCTGGACTAAAACAAAAGAAGATATGCATGAAGAGTTAAAGAACTAGAAGACTTGTCAAAGATATTTAATTGATATATTTTAGGAGATAGAATTATATTCCATATCAATTAGAATATATCTTGTAATTGTGTACTATATAAACACAGCTTTGGGTTGACACTATATGTGTTATAATTATCGAGAAGATTATACATTGTAACCTAGAAGCTCTTAGTGATATTGTTCATCACTGAGAGAGAACAGCAGATCTATTGTAACAGAGTTTATTTGAATATACTTGTTCTTTGTTACATACTTGTGTTGAAATTGATTTGATTGTATAAACACTATATTCAACAGGCATATTGTAGATGGTTCAAGTGCCCTAATTGTCAATGAAAGCCAGACCTCTAATGATGAGCCAAGATCACAGACTTTAGTTGCCTCAACAAGTGAGAAAAGAATCAATGATTCACAGGAACAAGTTATACTAGAACTGGAAGAAGATGAGTTCTACACCCTGGATGAACTTGATGAGCTAGATCAATCAATGGCCTATCTTGCAAGAAAGTTCTCTAATATTAGAGTTAAGAAGCCAAGGTTCTTCAAGGGTAAAGGGCAGTCATTCAACAAAGATAGCAGCTGGAAAGGAAAGGGGAAGTACACATCTGATAGAAAAAATGGTGATAAAACTGGATCTGTGGACAGATCAAAGATAAGGTGCTTCAACTGTGATGAGTTGGGCCATTTTTCTACAGAATGCAGGAAACCCAAGAAAGCAAAGAAAGACAAAGCTTATCTTGAATTGGAAGCAAAGTTTAAAGCTCTTCTAAAGAAACATCAATGCAAAGCCTATATTGTAGAAGGTAAAAGTTGGGATGACTCTGACAATGATGAAGATGAGGAAGTTGGAAATTATGCACTAATGGCCTTGAAGCAAGGAGAGTCCTCTTCATCAAAAACACAGGTACCAACTTTTACCACCATTGATTTAAATGTAAATCAATATAAGGAAACTATTAAAAAGACGAGCACATAAATGTTTCACATTAACACAAGTATGGTGGCTACTAATGAAGAAGTGAGCAGACTGACAAAGATAAATGAGAAGCTTGAGAATAAGAAACAAGAAATTGAATTGTTGATAGTAGAGCTTGAAGCTGTAAAACAAGAAAATGTTTATCTGAAGAACAAGCTCAAGTGTGAAAATGAGATTGAAGCTGTGTTAAGGGAAAAGCTAGAGAAAAATGAAGTGAAGTTGAAGTCCTTCAGGAATGCATCTGAGTTGGTTGGTCAATACCATGAGAAAAACAAACCATGTGCAAATATTGCTATTGGTCTTGATTATGATACCTTGAACAGTATGAAGAAAAATATAGGTGACAAAGCAAAAGCAACATAAAATGAAAATATTCCAGCAATGCTGAAAAAGGTTGGTTCACCTATGTTCAAGGCATGTGAAGTAAACTTCGGTGAAGAAAAGTTGATTATCAAGCAAGAAATTACAGATGAGGACAATGAGAAGAAAATTGCAAATGCAACTCAATCTTCTAAAGCTGAAGAAAATGTCATGGACAATTAAAGCACCAAGACACCTGTCAAAGAAGTCGAAACTAAAGACACAAGAAAGAAGAAGAGAAATTGAAATGGGAAAATTGGGATAAACAAAAGAATTAATTTTGCTTATGTTATAGATACTCCAAGAAAGAAATGTGAGAAATGTGGCTCTGTAAATCACCTAACTCACCTATGTAAAAAGGATGTTAGTAAGCCAGTTGAAGGAGCCTGCAAATACAATGAAGCAAATGCAAATGATCCTTACTAATTATGTGACAAGTTTGACTACATTTTCTGCAATTTGAAAGTAATGAAGAGCTGCCATAAGTTGATAGTAGACCTCAAAAAAACAATAATTGGGTCTACAGCAAATAGGGAAAATGCACAATAGTCACTGGATTCTATTTTTTCTGAAACAACTCACTCTACTTCTGCTAGATCAGTTAATAAAAAGAAAGTACCCAACACTGCTTGGGTTGCTAAAAACACTTAAAACTCATTGTGTGCAGGGAAAAATGAAGAAGGTCATAGGGATCATTGACATTGGATGTTCCAGGCATATGACAGGTGATAAAGCCCTGCTATCACAATTTGAGGAGAAGGCTGGCCCTTTGGTGACCTTTGGAGACAACAATAAAGGATTCACAATGGGATATGGCAAGATTGTTTCTGAAAATATTGTCATTGATGATGTAGCACTGTTAGCTGGTCTTGAAGTGAATCTTCTCAGTGTCAGCGAATTTGTAGACAAAGGTTTTGAAGTTTTATTCAATAAAGAAGAATGCACTTTTATCAGCAAGAAAACTGGTGAAGTTGCTTTGAAAGGAGCAAGGAAAGGACACTTGTTTGTTGTAGACTTGGACTCAACAAATGAGGGTGGAATTTGTTGCTTCTACACCAAGGCATCCACATAGCAGAACAAACTATGGCACAAGAGACTCTCACATCTAAACTACAAGGCAAGCAACACTATGGTCAAGAAAGAGTTGTTGAGAGACATGCCAAAGCTGGAGTTTTGCCAAATTGAAGTTTGTGAGGCCTTCCATAAAGGAAAAATGAAAAGATCAAGTCACAAGTCAAAAAGTGTGAATTCCCTAAGTGCACCTTTACAACTTATTCACATGGACTTGTTTGGGCCAGTAAATGTCTTATCAATTTCAAGGAATAAATATGCTCTTGTGATGATCGTGGATGATTTCTCAAGATACACCTGGGTAGAATTTATGCATTCTAAGGATGAAAATCCACACATCATTATTGAGCACATAAAGAAGATAGAAAAACAGGCTGAAGATCATAATTTTATGAAAAGATTGAGAAGTGATAATGGTACAGAATTTAGAAATGTAACATTGAGTGAATTCTGTAAAGGAAAAGGCATTGTCCAAGAATTTTTTATAGCTAGAACACCTCAACAAAATGGTGTAGTTGAGAGAAAGAATAGAACATTAGTAGAAGCTGCAAGGACAATGCTGCAAGATGCCAACTTGCCAACTAGTTTTTGGGAAGAAGCTGTTAACACTGCATGCTACACTCAAAACAGATATCTCATCAACAAAATGCATGGCAAGTCACCCTACTCAATCATGTCTAAAAGGAAGCCTACAGAAAAGCATCTTCATGTGTTTGGAAGCAAGTGTTACATTCTAAAAGACAACTCTGAATATGTGGGAAAATTTTACTTAAAAGTTTTTGAAGCAATTTTTCTGGAATATTCATTTAAGAGAACTGCCTACAAGGTTTATGTGATTGATCAAAATAAAATCATTGAAAGCATATATGTGACTTTTGATGATGACAAATGTCCAGGCTTGGAATGCCTTGATGAAAATGAAGCTGAAGCCCTTGTATTTGAATATCTTAACATCAACAGTGATTCTGATGAAGATGGTGAAGACAATGAATGATAAATAATAAATGAAGAATCTACAGGACAAGAGAATCATGGAAATGGAAGCTCACCTCAAATACCTGATTTTGATAGCACAAACACAGGGGGAGAAAGAGAAGAAGAATCTACAAATCATACCAATAATGAAGAAAATGATGAAGGTACCGGTCAACAAACTCACATCAGAAAATGGGATAGAAGTCACAACCCAAATGCAATAATTGGTGATCCAAATGCTGGTGTAAGGACTAGGAAAGAGAAGAAGAATCTACAAATCATAACAATAATGAAGAAAATGATGAAGGTACCAGTCAACAAACTCACATCAGAAAATGGGATAGAAGTCACAACCCAAATGCAATAATTGGTGATCCAAATGCTGGTGTAAGGACTAGGAGTGCAACTGCTAATGAGTGCCTACATGCATGCTTTCTAGCTCAAGTTGAGCCCAAGAAAACTGAAGAAGCTTCTAATGGACCCTGAATGGATATCTGCTCTGCAAGAGGAGCTCAATCAGTTTGAAAGAAACAAAGTTTGGGAGTTAGTTCCTGCACCAAAGAATAGAAGTGTAATTGGAACAAATTGGGTGTTCAGGAATAAGATGGACTGAAAATGGTGTGGTTACCAGAAACAAAGAAAGTTGGTTACACAAGGCTACTTAGAGGAAGAAGGAATTGATTATGATGAAACTTTTGTTCTAGTTTCAAGACTTCAAGCAATAAGAATTTTTTTAGCATTTGCTGCACACTCAAATTTCAAAGTGTATCAAATGGATGTGAAAAGTGCCTTCTTAAATGGTGAGTTAGAAGAAGAAGTGTATGTGCAACAGCCACCTGGCTTTGAAGATCCAGAATTTCTAAATTTTGTGTACAAACTACTCAAGGCTCTATATGGATTAAAGAAGGCACCTAGAGCTTAGTATGATACATTGTCAGAATTCTTGCTTAAACATGGTTTTACTAGAGGTACCATAGATAAGACTTCTTCTAAAAAAACCATGGTAATGACATGATTCTAGTCCAGATCTATGTAGATCACATTATCTTTGGCTATACAAATGAAAAGTTGTGCCAAAGATTTTCTAAGCTTATGCAGAGTGAATATGAATTGAGCATGATGGGGTAATTAAGTTACTTTCTTGGACTTCAAGTTAGTCAAAGAAATGATGGAATATTCATCAGCCAAACTAAGCATGTCAAGAATTTATTAAAGAAGTTTGGCATGGTTGATTATTCACCTGCTTCTACACCTATGTCTACAGCAACAAAGTTGGATGAAGACATATTAGACAAAAGTGTAGATATTTCAAGCTATAGACGAATGATTGGATCATTGCTTTACTTGACTGCAAGTAGACCAGACATAATGTTTGCAACATGTCTTTGTACATGATTCCAAGACAATCCAAAAGAATCACATTTGATGGCTGTTAAAAGAATTTTCAGATACTTGAAGGGGACTCCAACTTAGGATTATAGTACCCTAAGGAAAGTGGTTTGAAGTTGTTGGTTACACAGATGCAGATTTTGCTGGATGCAGGGTGGACAGAAAGAGTACAAGTGGGAGTTGTCAGTTTCTTGGACAAAGACTTGTATCCTGGCATAGCAAGAAACAACAATCTGTGTCAACTTCCATAGGTGAAGTTGAATGCATAGCTGCAGGAAGTTGTTGTGCTCAAGTACTTTGGATTAGAAATCAGCTAATGGACTATGGCCTAGTGTTACACAAATTTCCTATTATGTGTGACAATACTAGTGCTATATCTATTGTGGCTAATCCAGTTAATCATTCTAGGACAAAGCACATTGATGTAAGATACCATTTTATTAGAGAACATGCTGCAAATGGTACCATTGAGCTTATTTTTGTTCCAACAGAAAAATAATTAGATGACTTTTTTACTAAACCTTTGGATGAAGCTACTTTCACTAGACTTATAGGTGAAATTGGAATGCTAAATTCTTCATTCTAAGGCAAGAACTCAGCTAATATGTTGCAACAGATTAATTTCCAGTAAATCAAAATTAATTTGATTTTATTAGAAATTAACTGAAATATGAAGTATAAATATTTCAGAAATCTCTACATATTTATTCTTCAAAAATGAAAATTCAACTTGGAATTTTTCAAATTCTAAGTAAACCGCTCAATTGTTAATTTACATTCTTAATATGTAAAATTATCACAAGGCAGAATTAAATTGATTAGGAGTATATAAAGAACAGAGTTCTCGATAAGTCTAATTAACTTATCGACAAATGATTTTAAGACTTCTCGAATGAGTCCTCGACAAGTCAATTTACTGACTTCTCGAGTGACTCCTCGACAAGCATTATTATGACTTATCGATAAGTCATTGTTGAGTTCTCTACAAGTGTTAACTTATAGAGTTCTTTACAAGTATTATTTTTAGACTTATCAATAACTCAAAACTGAAATAATTTAATCTAATAAATTATTCTGGTAAAATACTATTGGCAAAAATATTATGATTTTATTTTGAATTTGTTCAAATAAAAATTAGAAACTTTTTAGTCCAATTTGTACAAACTGGGTATTTATTTTACATATCAATAAGTCAATCTTTATTTATTTTCTACAAAAATAAATAAAATGACTTATCGAGATGTCTCTCATTTCAAAATGACTTCTCGATAAGTATACTTCAAACGTCTATTTTTGACTTCTCGACAAGTCATTAGCTTTTACTATAAATACCCAGACTTCTCGATATGTATACATACTTACATTTTCGAGAACTCAAGTGACCCAGGCTTTCAATCCAAAACCGATTTCTCTCTCATTTTTACTCATTTCTCAAAAACATTTCTTACCCATTCACTCTAATCAATCAACAATGACACTCAATATTGTTAGAGCTACTATTCCAGAGAAACGAACAAACTACCTCGCTTTTACCGATGTTAACCAAGCTCCTGACAGTTTTAAGGGGTTTATGAAACTTTTGGCTGAATCTTATCTTGCATGAGTTTTGACTGCAAACCCTGTTCTGTATTTGGATGTTCTGCGTGAATTCTGGACTACAGCAATAGTGATGACTGATATGAATGACAACTCTCTCTCTATGGTGGTGACCTGCACAATTGGAGGCCAACAAATAAACTTCAATGAACAAGATGTGTATAGAGCTTTGGGGCTGCCAACTGAAAATTCTGGTGGAGGTGCCAACTCCTGATGAACTGGCTGAGTTTATGGACTTCATCAATTATGGTGGAAGAATTAAACTGTCAAGTTTGAACATGACCAATCTAAGGAAAGAGTGGTCCTTTATCTTTGATACTGTGGTGAGGACCTTCACATACAGGAAGACAGGATATGACAACATTTCAAGTGTGATGCAAAAGCTAGTGTACTCAATTGCCCACAACAGACACTTAAATGTTGGTCTATTGATACTGGAAGAACTTGCAACCAGGCTAACAATGCCCCTATCTGCTAGAAGTAAGGAAATATTCTTTCCTAGATTCATTATGTCTACTTTAAATAATATAGTAACATACATACACTTGTTAAATGGTATTGATAGCACTAAAATTGGCAATTGTAAGTAAGTGTCCAAAATAATTTTTGGCTCACTTACAACAAAGAATAAGGTAAATATAAGTCTGAAAATCACTCCATTTATGATGGAGAGATTTAGGACTTACCTTTACCCAATGCCAGACATGAGATCTAAGCACAACCTAGCACATCCATGGTCCCTGAACCTGTGGAAGTACAAACACGGGAACACCCACATGGACCTTCCCTAGCTGAAAACATTTCTTCAAATCCTGTAGTAGCTAGGAAACCAACCACCTCATCTTCTCAAAAGGATGAGGTGAGTAAAAAAAAGAGAAAGGGGGTAACCTTAACAGTTTTACAAGAGAGTGGTGAGGAACAAACTGAAGCTGAGTCACCCCTGGTCAAGAGATCAAAGAAGAGTAAGAAATCTGAGCTGACCACTCAAGCCACCTCTGTATACTCCCAACAGGATGCAGTTATAAAAATGGGGACTAAACAGATTCTAGATACATCCTCTCAACAGGGTGTGTCTATTGAAAAGAGCATTCACCCCAATGCACCTTGTACAGAGTCTACACAGCCTGCACCTCAAGCAATTCAAGTGTATGGTAGCAGGAAAAAGGATGGCACACACAGTGAGGGCACATCTTTTGAAGCTCCCTCGTCCAGTCAGGGGGAGCTTCCAACACTCACATCTGAGCAACAATCTATAGTATCTAAAATTTCTTATTTACCAAAAACACTTGAATTTAATTCTCAAGTGCAAACTAAATCAAGTGACTTGGTTCAAGAAGCCTTTCTCACAACCCAAACACCACATTTAGATGGTTAAATGCTACTAGTTGGGGTAGACCTTGATGACACCATCAAAACCATGGGGATTCATCAGTTTTTACGGAAGACCCCATGTATATCACAAATGCACCTTTATGTGCAAATCAGTCTTCACAGACTATAAGGTTTGAGGGTAGTACTTCTGATGGGGAGCTATCTAAATCCTCTCCAATTCAATTGGAGGTTCTTCATGAAGGGACAACTCCCCTCAAAACCCTAGCTGAAATTGCCTTGACAATTGCAACTGGGAGTATAATTGCCAATGACCCTGCCATGGGAGAGGCAAGTTTATCACTTTCAAGTGACAGTGCTTTGCAAGAAGCACAAGGGTTTAAGACCGGTGCACATGACAGTAACCCAGTCAAATTCCATCCAATTCAATTGGAGGTTCCCACTTTATGTGAGGAACAACATCTTGTTAAAACCACAGAGCAATCTATGAGTAAAACTCTGACTTCAGTCACAGGTGGTTTTGATTCACATCCCTCAACCTCTCAATCACACATCATCTCTCAATGGCTCTAAGACACTGAGAATCAACCATCTACTATTGAAGATCTTAGAGTTGATCAACTTGGAGGCCTGGCTCAAATCTCACAGCAGCTACTTATATCCAATATATCGAACCAAGATTACCAAGCTATCATATTCTCCTACCAGGCTGATGTGGAAGATAATCAAGCAAAGATTTTTGATGAAGATGGTCAAGATGCCAACTGTGATGCTTGGTTGGATGAAGAATTCACAATTGAAATGGATGGTATGCTAGCAAAATTCAGAGAGGAGTACATTACAATCTTGGGAAGTAATGCCAGATCCCTCACTTTACAGGAGGTATATGATGCCATCAATGAGGTCTACAAGGCTCAAATCAAGGCTTTCCACAACTTTGGAAAAGCTCTACAAATAACATTGAATGGACATCAAGACAAAGTAATGAAGATGGTCATGGAAAAGATGGACCAAATCATCCCTTCACAAATTGAGATCAAAAACCAATTTAAAACCTTCTCAGACCAAATGTCTAGGTATGATCTCAGTGGGATTGATAAAAGTGTAAATCAGCTCAAAGATTCATTTGTAGCCCTGCACAAAGTTGTTAAAGATCATATCATTAAATCCAATGACTCAGGGGTGAAGTTGGATCAAATGCACACTGCAAGATACACTCTTTCACCTTTGGTCATGGATGAAATTCAGAAATTTGTGCAAGCTACTTTTGGCCAATCTACTAATATCTCCACTACAAGCTCTTCTTCTCAAGACATCCACGAACTCAAGACTCAAGTGACTTCTTTGGAAAACTCCAATAATTCTCTCAACACTCAGGTCTAGGATTTGACTTCTTTAGTCAAAAGTCAACAGACAGACATAAAGACCCTGGTGGACTTTCACAAGCACCTTCAAATGCAAAACTCTGTTGCTTTGGGAGCCATCATGGGAAATCTTAACATTCCACTACCATCACTTTTAGAACAGATAAGGCCTGAAATTCATGCTCCCCTCTTCATGCCTGCCAACAAGACTAAGTGGGAGATGGAGGCTAGGATGGCAAAATCTAGATCATCTCAACAAGTCCAGGGTGCTGAAAAGAGCTTAAATTAAGAAGTAGATCTTTACATGGAGAGACTTATTAGGGTTGCTGAAGGACCTAGTCTGAGTAGAGAATTTGATGAATTGCTTAAGGCCCTAAAAGCTTCTCTCAACAATAATCACTTCACATACAAAAAGGCCCTGTACAAGAAAATAAATTTCATAAGGGTGATCATGGTAAATCAAGACAATTTTCTACAAAAGAAGATAGTGATCAATGCAATGACTCTGGGATAGACAAATGTATGCAGGTGTCCCTCAAATATCTTGTCTCAAGGAGGGCATCTGAGTTGGACATTCTGATCAACAAAGTCTGAGTTGTGACTCATGAAGACACCTTGTTGCTAACTGAATTGAAGAATGCACAAGTAGTTGCTTTTCCTAAAGCATACCTACAGCCAAGCAAGGGAATAACATACATCTGTCCAAACACCAAACACTTCAAACACTTCCAAATCCCTAAATAATGTGTCATGGCCAACAAGAAGCTTATCATAATTATGGAATCTGGCTTAAAATCTAAGAAGAATTAGAACTTTGATTATGTAGAGATGATAAAGCTATTGGGGAGATACCTGAGTGATGCTGAAGCCAACTTGCCCAAAAGTCAAATCAACAAGGATGATTTCGATGATGATGAGCAGAAGAAAGATGATCAAAACCCTTCTGGCTCAAATCCAAGTCAATCCACTAAGCCATCTAGCAGCAAGGGTGGAGAGAAGAAGAAGGAGGATGATAATAAAAATGATGAGAAGAAGAGAGCTAATGAGAGAAGAAGTAAAAGGAGACATGATGGCTCAGAACCACAGCAAACCCTAAAAATCCAAAAAGCCCTAGCTCAACCTCTAGCTAAACCTTCTATACCAACAACCTCAATAAAAAAACCACTTCTAACCTCCAAACCAAAATTTCTATACAAAGAAACACCTAACTCTTTCCTAAAAATTCCAATCACCACAAGCCAAATGAGTCTCAAGAAAATCACAACCTTACCTTTAGCCAAGCCTTCACTAAAAGTCAATCTCAAATCTGATGGGAGAAAGCCTAAGAAATCCAAGCCTACAGATAAAGGGGAAGTCACTGAAAGGGCCATCTGGAATTGTTTCAAGCAATCTGAATTTCTACCTTTGAATTGGTGCATCTTAGATGAAGATTATTTTTAACAACTTGATGAGGAAATAGTCAGAGTTTGGGTTATATCTCTAAGGGAATTTAGAATTTTCTATGAAGATGGGTCCTTCACCTTCTTTGGCTACACTTTAATGGATTCACTCTCTCCCACAGAAATCAAGAGAGTGATAAGCCTGCTAAAGGATAAGGATTCTGCTACTAGAGCATGAAGATCAATTCTGGCTGAATGGTTGATTATGAGAGAAGAAAGAAGAAAAAGGAATAAAGCTGAATATGAGGAAAGAAAGAGAAAGTATGATGAGGAGATAGAAATGTTCATAAAAAGATAAGAAGAACTGAAAGTAAAAGGAAGGAGCAGAATATCTAAAGATGGGAAGTTTCTTAACATCAAAGCTGGCCAATTCTAAAGATTTAGAATTGATTTACTAGACAGTGGTTATCCAAGGGAAGACAGGTTCAAACTAGTTTACAAAAAGCAGCTTGAAGGATGTGCAAGATCAATGGTGAAGATTAACTGACAAAGGAAGATCAAGGTTAACACAGGGTGCTAAGATATGCTAAGCCAAAAATAGAATATACACTTTTCCTAAAATGGAAATGACAAGTGACAGTTTACTAAATTTTAATAGCATGTCTTATTGTACATTGTGTAAACCAACAGTTAACTGAATTATAAAGTTCACACTGGTCATTTGTTAGAAGTAACAATTTAGATAGAAATCTTATAATTTTCTCAAGAAGAAGCTAAGCTCTTTATTAACAAAGAACCTAGAAATTTTATAATTTTGAAAGATCTGTGTTCTTTATTATTGCATGTTTAGTTTCTGCAGTAATACATTTCACTACACGATTTGATTTACTTTGTTCACAATCATAAACAGTTCAAGAAAAGCATAAAACACCAAAAACACATTGAACCCCCCTGGGTGTAATTCATTACCTAACATAACCTGTACAATAAAACCCCTAACACATAACTAACCTCAGATTATTCTAAATAAAAAATGAACTAATCAAAAATTGGGTAAAAACCCTAGTAATCGAATTCACATAAACATGAATCGTTTGATGAAATTGATAGCATAAATCGACTGTACACATTCAAACAAAGCTATATCAATCAACAAATCAGTCTAATAACCCTAGAATCAAAAAGCCCTAATTCCTTCAAGAACCCTAGAAATCGAAATAAAAAATCTACGAATTAAAACATGAAATTGATGTTATAAACTGAAAGAACAGATCAAGAGCTTTATTTTTATTACTTACATGATATAAATTGATGTTCAGTATCGATAAAAATCACAGCTTAAATTTCTGACCCGAATTCGAAACCCTAACCCGAAAACAGAGAAATTGTCTGATTTTTTCTGAACTTTTAATGATTTATTTATAATTACTTAATAAAAATTAGGCTATTTTTAGTAGTAAAATAATACCCCTAATTAAAATTAAGGCCCTAAATATATCTCTTAATAAATTAATTGGCCCTTACTTAATAATTTTTTGGTAATAATTTTAAATTTTTAATATCAAATAATTATAAAATATATGCCAAAATTTTCCAAAAATTATGAATAACTCAAAAATGCAAAGAAATGAAATATTTGAAAGTCCCATAACTCTATGAAAATAAAAATATAATTTTTGTGGGTTTATTAGCACCCGTTGGAGCCCGGAAAAGTCATTTTTCGCGAAACGAGAAATTTTCTAAATTAACTGGATGTTCATAATATTGATATGGTATAAGCCATACTAGGAAAAATAAGGCCAATTATTTTATATGAGATATAATCTATAAAAAAGAAGTTTGGGCCGTATAAATTTTGATATAAAGTATTTAACTCCCAATAAAATTCCCTATAAATACCCGAAAAATATCTCAAACTACCCAAAACACATACATCACATAACAGTTGATACTTTACGACCAAACGAACTTAATAATATAATAAAACACATAATACACCTTTATTATGATATAAAACAGTCGTAATTTCTCAGTCGTTACATCCTTCCCCCCTTTATAGGATTTTGTCCTCAGAATCTCGCTAAGAAAATAAATGGGGATACTTTTCTAACATTTCACTCTCAAGTTCCCAGGTTGAATCTTCAACCATCGTGTTTCTCCAAAAAACTCGTACTAATGGTACATACTTATTTCTCAATACTCTCTCATGCCGATCTAGAATTCTTATTGGCTGCTCTATATAAGACAAATCAGCTTGAATCTCTATCGGCTCATACTCTATCACATGCTTCGAATCAAGATTATATCGTTTGAGCATGGACACATGAAACACGTTATGAACATGCTGTATATGTGGCGGTAGGGCTAACTTATATGCAACTTTTTCTACTTTCTTTAATATCTCAAATGGGCCAACGTATCACGGCTTTAGTTTACCCTTCTTGCCAAATCTGGCCAGTCCTTTCCATGATGATACCTTTTGTAACACAGGTTCTCCTTTTTTATATTCCATATATTTTCTGGTCTGATCTACATATTTTCATTGTCGATTATGTGCTGCTTCTAGTCATTTCTGAATAAGTTCCACTTTTTCTTTAGTTTGTTGAATCAATTCTGAACCTAGGATCTTACTTTCACCAACTTCGTCCCAATACACTGGAGATCCGCGATTTCTTCCATATAAGTCTTCATAAGGAGGCATTCCAATGCTTGCATGATAGTTGTTGTTGTAAGAAAATTCCACTAGCGGTAAATGTTCATCCCAACTGCCTTCAAAATCTAATGCACATACTCGTAGCATATCTTCAATTGTCTAGATTGTTCTTTCGCGTTGCCCGTCCGTCTAGGGATGATATGTGTTGCTCATATTCAATTTAGTGCCCAAGAATTCCTAAAATTATCTCCAGAATCTTGAATTGAAACGTGGATCTTGATTAGATATGATTGATACAGGAACTCCATGTCGCATCACAATATCTTTGAGATATAAGTGCACTAACTTGTCGAGCAAAAATCTTTCATTGATTGGAAGAAAATGTGTTGAATTCGTTAGTCTGTCGATAATAACCCAAATCGCATCATGATTTGCCCTGGTTCTTGGAAGTTCAACTACGAAATCTATCGCAAGATGTTCCCATTTCCATTCTGGAATATCTAAGGGTTGTAGTAATCCGCTTGAATATTGATGCTCTGCTTTAACTCATTGGCATGTATAATATTTACTTACCCATTCTGCTATTTCCTTTTTCTTATTTGGCCACCAAAATTTTCTTTCAGATCTCTATACATCTTTGTGCTCCCTGGATGAATTGTGTATCTTGAGTTATGAGCGTATCATAATATTTGTTCTTTTAATTCTTTTATGTTAGGTACCCAGATTATCGAGAAAAACCGTAAAATTCCTTTGTCGTCCCTCTGGCTAGTAATTTCCTCTCCTGTTAATTCGTCGCTTTCATGACTCATTATCTCCTCTTGACATATTCAAATCTCTTCCAACAGCTCTGGCTGAAATGTCATTGTATAGTTCATCTCAGTGGACGCTTCTTGGAATACGAACCTTAATCTCTAATTTCTTAAATTCTCTGATAAACTCTTCTGAAGAAGTTAGCACATTCAATCTTTCTTTTCAGTTGAGCGCATCTGCTACTACATTTTCCTTTCCCGGATGATAGTTGATTGACAAATCATAGTCCTTGATTAATTGTAGTCATCACCGTTGTCTCATGTTGAGCTCCTTCTACGTGAAGATATACTTCAAACTTTTGTGATCGGTGTAAAGTTCACACTTCTCAACATAGAGATAATTTCTCCAAAGTTTTAGCGCTAACACGATTGCACCTAACTCCAAGTCATGCGTCGGATATTTCTGTTTGTGAGGTTTTAATTATCTAAAAGCGCATGCAATCACGTTACTGTGATGCATTAATGCACACCCAAGTCCTCGGTAGGAAGGGTCACTGTAAATAACAAAATTTCCTTGATCATCTGGTAATACCAATAAATGTGCAGTTATCAGTCGATTCTTCAACTCTTGAAAATTTTCCTCACATTTCTCATTCCATACGAACTTTTCATTCTTTCGAGTCAACTTGGTAATGGCGTAGCTATGTTGGCAAAATCTTTGACGAATCTTCGATAATAACCAGCTAATCCCATGAAACTTCTGTAGGTGTCTTTAGTCTTTCCCAGTTCAAAACAGCTTCAGTCTTTGCTGGATCAACTTTTATTCCTTCAATACTAATTACATCGCCCAGAAATTGTACTTCTCTTAACCAGAATTCACATTTCAAAAATTTTGCATAAAGCTGTTCTCTTATTAAGATTTCCAAAGTAGTTCTTAGGTGCTCTGCATGTTCCTCTTCAGTCTTTGAGTAAATCAAGATGTCGTCAATAAAAACAATCACGAATTTGTTCAGGTACTTCTTGAAAACTCTGTTCATTAAATCCATGAATGCTGCTAGTGCATTGGTCAAACCGAATGCCATTACGAGGAACTCATAGTATCCATATCTGGTACGAAAAGCAATTTTGGGAATATCTTCGGCCTTGATCTTCAATTAATGGTAACCCGACCTCAAATCAAACTTATAAAACATGGCGCTCCTCTCAATTGATCAAACAAACCAACGATCCTTGGTAAAGGATACTTATTCTTGATGGTTAACTTATTCTGCTCACGATAATCGATACATAGTCGCATGCTATCGTCCTTCTTCTTGACAAACAATATTGGTGTAACCAACGGGGATACACTATGTCTTATAATCCCTCGATCCAAAAGATCTTGTAATTGTGTTGCCAATTCTTTGATCTCAACTGGTTCCATTCGATATGGAGCTTTCGACTGGTTCGGTTGCTGGTGTTAGATCAATGGTAAACTCGATTTCTCGATCCAGAGGTAAGCTCGGAAGTTCATCAAGAAATACATCTGCATACTCACATACAACCGAAATGTCTTTGAATCTCGGACCTTCCTTGCTAACATCCAGTAAATATGCTAGATAAGTTTTACATCCTTGACGTAGCAATCATTTAGTCGGCATAATCATAAGGAATCTTTTCTTCTGTTTCTCACCCCTAAATATTATCGTTGCATTTCCCGCAATTTGGAAATTTACTTTCTTATTCACACAGTCAGTTTGAGCATTATAACTGGCTAACCAATCCATTCCTAATATAACTTCAAATTCTCCTAACTTGAAAGGTACCAAGTTAATAGAAAAGTGATGTCCCGCTATTACGATGTTACACTCTGGACATACATGATCTACAGGAACTTGGTCATCATTCGCTAACTTTATACTTAATGTCTCGCCCAACTATTGAATTTCACAACATAACTTATTGATAAATTCTTCAAAAATAAAAGATCTTGTTGCTCCAGAATCAATCAATATTTTTACGTCTACGGAGTTCATAAAATGCGTACCTGCAATCATGCTCAGATTCTGCCCAGCGTCCTTCATTATCATATTGAAAGTTCTTGCCCTAGGATGATTTTATTGTGGTGGAGGAGGTAGTTCCATAATTCTCGGAACACTGGCTGCCATAACTGCACCTTTACAATCCTTAGAAAAATGTCATTTTCTTCCATATTTGAAATAAGTAACATGACACTCACTAGAATAGTGTCCCTTCTGGTTGCATCGGAAGCATGTGATGTTAGGCTTGTTACAAACTCCTGTATGTTTTCGCCCATATGTCTTGCAGTCTGGCAATGGTGGCCTTGTAATCCTTTGCTGGTTCGGAGCTTGGGAATAATTGCCCATCCTCGGATTGCCTTGATCTGGCTTCCTGAAGTTCACACTTATCCGGGCTTGGAATCCCGACTTCCTGTTGAAACGGTTTTGAATATTTCCTTGTCCCTTCTCCTTCTGGGACATTTCACTTTCCCCTTCAATAATCATGTTCTTTTGAACCACGACCGTATACATTGGCAGCTCAAATACTGTCACTCCACTGCGAATCCATGGTTTTAGTCCTTGCTGGAATCTCTTGGCTCGCTTTTCCTCAGTGTCCACTTGTTCTGGAACAAACCTAGCCAACTCAGTAAACTTGGCTTCATATTCAGTCACTGGCATATTTCCCTGTTTCAATTCCAAAAACTTGATTGTCATTTGATTCTTCATATAACGAGAAAGTAGATTTCCAGAAGCAGCTCAGTAAACCTATCTCAAGTCACGACATCATCATCTTCTAATACCTTCTTTGATTCCCACCAGTAGTTATCCTCTCCCTTCAGAAAATACCTAGCGAAATTAGGGTTCTGGTCCATTTCTACTTTCACTTGCACAACACTTTTTTCATTTCTTTTAACCATGATCTAGCCTTAGTAGGATATGTCGTACCTTCAAATTTTGGAGGCTTTACCGACTGAATTTTTTTAAAAGTAACGGCAAACACAGCTGGTGGTACTTGTGGCTCAGGACGAGGTGGCTGCTGTAACATCTGTTGTTGAAACTGTTGTTGCTGTATTTGTTTCTGTATCATGAACATTTGTTGTTGCATCAGATGAAACATCTGGTCCATATGGTGGTTATTGTTTTGTTCCTCAGTGTTATCATTGAAAGTCTCAGTCCAAGTCTTTCTCTTAGGTGCCATTGTTCTGAGACAAACAATTCTTTTAATAATTCAATAAACAGTTAAAAATAATTAAAGAAACAATTTAGCTCATATTGGAGCAGAAAATGTAAACAAATAAGACTCCTTTTTTATATATAAATAGCTTTGTTCCACATAATATCTTTTTTTTCAAATAACTCATTTATCTTTTCAAAGATCAGACATAATTTAAAAATATGAAAAAGACTGTAAAATAGTAAAGTAAATATAAATGACGTAAAGACTGAAATTCAAATAAATAAATAAAAGAAAAGAGGTTGAAAAAGTTTATTTATAAAACAACACCAACATCAGGTGTGACTGCTTGCTACAAACTTCTAACACAAACTACTGTCGATACAAGCTAAAATGGTGAGCTACCATATCTAGTGTCAGTACTGCTATATCTTCATCTATGTACATATATCACATATCATACAAGATCTCTGTCTAACTATCCTGTCTCAGAAGCCTGGTGGAATACGATCCACATCCTGTCGGAGTGTCTCTAGAACAGACTGAATAAGTCGGATAGCCCTGTGGAACTCTGCATATGTATTTCTACCCTCATGAATTAACTCCCCCAGCTCGTAAGAAGCTCTATAGTATGTCTGCTGAAGTCTGTCCCTCAGAAGGTAGTCTGACTGAAGTGCTACCAATGGCCATGTCTCTCTCTGCTCAAACAATCCCAATATATCATGACACTAGGCTCTCCAGTACTGTATCTAATCCTACATACTGCTAAACTGATGACATGGTATTATGCGGGGCTGCCTGACCTCTCCTATCGACTCTCGGGATGGTACCCTGTCAATCCCAGCAATACCCTGTTGTAGACCCATATGTGGATCTATCTCATGATCTACCATACCGTCTATTGGTGCCATCTGGAAAACCTATGGGGTGGGGGCAAACATGGCTAAAGGAACTAGAGCTAAAACATGCTAAAACTCTGGCTCAACCTCCTGAGGATACTGGTACTGTGGTGGTAGCGATGATGGCAATGAAGGCTCAAAGAACTGCATATATGTCAAACAAATCCACTGGCTCTGGTAACCGAACTGGGGATGGAAATACCTGTTCTGGTGGTATCTGATCATGTGATAACTACACTAAAGGCACTACAGATACTGGTAGAACTACTGGTGCTGACGGTCCCGCAACTTCCATCTCCCAGCGTCTCCTCTCAGACGAAGTCTCCATCTATTAACATAACCAAGATATAAGAAAAAGGGTCAACTTCGCATTCCTAGGACTTACAATTTTCTAATACTAGAATCAAATAAAACCTTAACAATCATATTCCTAACTTATGTGATCTTCATATCCTATCTTAATCCTAGTGTTCTTGTTCAGGGACCAAAACCTACAGCTCTGATGTCAAAATGTAACGCCCTCCAAATTCGGGGTCTAGACTTGGGGGTTGCTTTCCAATTACCAATATAATATAAACCTGTACAATAATTATACAACCATATATCTAACCCCTTCAATATTCTATCCAGGATCTTTAAGATTAAGGTATGAAGACACGAACAAACACTACATTTATTACAATCCCAAATTAAAAGTCTTACAAAGTTCTCTTTACTACAAACCAGCTATCTAAACATATTTTAAAACTAAATTCCTTTTATTCAAACACTTACTACATATATCTACACTACAGCTGCTCAGGAAGTTAAAATCTCTCTTCTTGAATTAGGATTAGCACCCTTGGTGCCAGAGGGTCCTACTTCTTGACTCGCTTCTTTATCACTCGGGTATGAATGAGTTTCATTCTCCGCCTTAACTGAATATAAAGTGAGTAATCACAAAAGGGGTGAGCCATAATTGCTTAGCAAGTTCACAATATATATACAATATTAAAAGAAAGTTAAATAAACCGGTAATCTTATTATATGTGTAACTATGCATCTCTACAAAGGATAATGTAGGCCGTTATCGATGATTATCAATAAACTAGACTGGACATAACAATCACAGTACTGTAATCTGTTGATCAGTCAGATACAGCATAAATCTATGTCATTCACATAGACCCACGTCATAACAAGGTAACCACACTCATTTCTGGCCTCCGTAATTAATTCAAGGGTCCAGTTTGTTCCTAGTCCTAGTCGTAACCATCCAGTCCATCGGATAAGCATCCGAAATAATCGACATGCTTTGATGTTATTTCAACATCAAGATATACACCAGGAAAAAGATATTGCATAGTCTATTGGAATATGAATAGAGTATTCAATATATCAAGAGCAGTCAGGAATTCAAATGAAAGTGTGATCAAAAGAACAGTAGTTGTGTATCAGTGTTTGTGGATAGGAACTATCAATATTCATTGAATCAGGAATTTGAATAAAATAAAGCAATTCACTATTCTAGGTTTAGAATAGGGGAAAAACTAGCCTGATACATGATATATCTCAAGTTTATCGTAATTCTCTAACACTGGCTTGATCTACCTCATTGGATTCGTATCTATCATGGAAAGATACTCATTTAGTTGACTTATACTTTAGTCGTATATTAATTTGAATTCACGTAGCTCTTATCGTCTAACTGTACATATACAACTGACTCATATAATAATTATCTAGCAATTAAGACTCGACTAACGACATAAATCACATAGCACAGAAGTCAGATACTCACTCTAGTTCTTAAAACATTTTTAGAATTAAAATCGAATCAGTATTCGCATTCTCGAACGATATCTGACTCGTTTCCTAATTTTTAGAATTTATTAGCCTCGTACTTCTAATTATTGGAAACAGATCATTTTTCTGAGTCTAAGGGCTTTCGTTTCGTTTAAAATGGATAAACAGTTCAATTAGTAATCAATAAATAAGAATAAATCAATAATTATTCAAAATAATTAATTATTCAAAATAATTGAACCTCAAATATATTTCTAAATAATTATTTAGGAAAAATCTGAATTAAAAATGCTTTTTTCCATAATGTTTGGAATTAAAATTAAATAAAAACAATTATCCAAATTAATTGATTAATTAACAAAAAAATAATCAAGTTTAAATAAATAATAAATAAATAAATAAATAATTTTGAATTTTCGAAAATATTTCAGATTTATTTATAAAATAAATTAATTAAATTAATTAATCAATTTATTTAAATAAATAAAATTGATTTTTAGAATTTATAAAAATAAAAAATAAAATCCAAAATCAGTTTTCAGAAATGGATTTTGGGTTTAATTGCATCAAAACCGGGTTTTAAAAATGAGTCAAACGGGTCACAATTTGGGACGGTGAAGAACACCACCGGAATCTGGGATGAAACCCAGAATCCGGCGACTTCAACGGACTCCGGTGAGTCCCATTTAGGGTAAAAAAAAATGAATCGTTTGGCATTGTTTTAGGTCCCAAGCCATTGCAAATCACATCACCCTTCTGATTCAGGCTACAAACAATCGGATAACCCCTAGATCACGTTCTCCGATCAGTCGAACTCAATTCCGGCCAAAACATCGCTCATGCAAATTTGTACACGAAATTACACGTTCTATATCTCAAATCAAAGCTTATAAGATGTACAATAAAACCCCTAACACCTAACTAATTGTTATGGGTAAAAAATCTGTATTTATTTATTGCGTGTATTTAATGTTGGGGTTTGATAAGCTTCGAGCTTTAATGATTATGCTTGTATTTCGTGGCTTGAATCTGCGTTACATGAACAAGCCAAAACGTAGTTCTTAGTGATGTTTGCCCTCGGGGATACGACAGCAAAAGCTCACCAAGGACGTAGTGACATTCATGTCCTTCAAGGACTAAGTCTAAAATGTCATTCCAGATATTGGCCTCGTGGCTTGTAGGATGCCTTGACGGCTTTGTGACGTGTGAAGCTCTTGTCCAGAAACGTCCCTCTGAAGTTGAAGGGGTAAGACCTTTCATATAGACGTCAAAAGTCTAGGAATTAGGGTAGAATTGGGTGACTTAGTGGGCAAGTCTCCTTCTTTGATTGGACTTTAGAGTCCTAAAAAGCAGGAATTAGTTTCCCTGTGAATTTAGGTTTATTGGAGGCTACTTCTTGTAGAAGTAGTTACTTATTTGAACAAATTTATTGGGTTGTTTAAACAACCCCTTTATTAATTACGAAAATAATAAATAATTAGGGTTTTGGGCCTCATTAATTGGGCTTTTCCCTTTGTCCAAATCATGTCTAATTAATGCGACATTAATTCCACAATTAGGGTTATTTTTATACCCTATCATTGCCTCCCAACTTCTGGGAAACACATTCGATATTTCGTAGAAGTTAAGTTATCAATAACCCTATCTGGCGTATCGTGTTTAGCGTAAAGTGTGGAGCGACCTACACATTTACAATGATTTACCTTATCTGAGGCTTCTTGATATTTTCAGGAATTTTCATAATTTTCTATACTCATTTTTTTACCTTATTCCTATTTTTAGGATTTTTATGGTATTTTTCCCTAAATTTTCGGGGATTATCTCGTATTCACAAGTATTTTTCCAAAATTATCAAGAATTTTTCGTACCTCCAAGTATTTTTCCTAATATTTTAGGAATTATTCTGTACATCTGGGTATTTTCCATAATTTTTCTGAATATTTTAGGAATTTTTCTGTACCTCCGGGTATTTTTCGTGATTTTTCCTAATATTTTTTTAAAAAAATTATACCTTTCATATTTTTTCCTAATATTTTAGGAATTTTTTACCACTTCTAGGTATTTTTTTGTAATTGTTCCCAATATTTTAGGAATTGTTTCTTATCTTTCATATTTTTCCTAATATTTTAGGAATATTTCACCACTTCCAAGTATTTTTTGTGATTTTTTCTAATATTTTAGGAATTTTTCATGCCTCCGTGTATTTTTCGTGATTTTTCCTAATATTTTAGGAATTTATTTTATACCTCCGAGTATTTTTGGTAATTTTTCCTAATATTTTAGGAATTTTTCAATACCTCCGGGTATTTTTCATAATATTTCATTGTATTTTAGAATTTTTTTTTATAAATTTGTGGGGACTTATTTTTAAATTCTGAAATTTCAGGATCAAATTTATGAATTCTCAAACTTTAGGATTAAAATCGTATTTTTAGAAATTTCAGGGGGCGTTTTATAAAGGTAGTGCAACTTGGGGTACCAAGTTGCACTTTTCCACCTTAACACCCCCTGGTCGAATTACCTTCTTATTTCACCTGGTCGTGGGGTTTTTCGACCAGGTTGATTCGGTCAGGACCCACGACCAGGTTTTGGTCAACCGATTTTTTTTATTTTTTTTTGAAATTTTACTTTTAATCTTTTTTTAAAACAATAATACTATTAAAAAATAATAATAATAATTTTATTCAATATATTAAATAATATGAGCCCCATGTCAGGAGTGTCTAACCCGGATAACCCCATGTCAGGAGTGTCTAACCCGGATAACAAAAATTTTAAGGTCCTTTTGAATAAAATATTTTTCGAATAATAGCCCACACCGGTTTAAAAAAATCTAGAATAAAATTTAACTCGAATTAAATTTTCCGAATAATAGCCCAAACCGGGTTTAAAAATTCTAGAATGAAATCTTACTCAGATTAAAATTTTCGAATAATAGCCCAAACCGGGTTAAAAAATCTCGAATAAAATTTAACTCAGATTAAATTTTACGAATAATAGCCCAAACCGGGTTAAAAAATCTCGAATAATATTTAACTCGGATTAAATTTTCCGAATAATAGCCCAAACCGGGTCAAAAAATCTCGAATAAAATTTAACTCGGATTAAATTTTTCGAATAATAGCCCAAACCGGGTTAAAAAATCTCGAATAAAATTTCATAATTTTTTTTTATAATATATTTTTTTTTTGCAGAAATCCCCTTTTGACTGGGATTCTGACCGAATTATGGACTCATTTGTCCTGGTCTTGGGATTTTCGACCAGGAAATTCAGTTGGGATCGTGGTCGAACACTTAACAAATTAGGTCAGGAATCCAAACCCCTTGGACCAGGATTCTGACCCCCTATAACCCGAATTTCGTACCTTTAAATCAGGAATCCTGACCCCTTAGACCAGGACTCTGACCCCTAGTTGAACAATTCACGATTTAGATCAGGAATCCTGACCCCTGGTTGAACAATTCACAATTTAGATCAGGAATCCTAACCTCTTGGACGGGGATTCTGACCCCTGGTCGAACGATTCTCAATTTGGATTAGGAATCTTGATCCCTTGGATCAGGAATCTCCAATTACGTGCTGTAAGCCTTTCAACAGCCTTAACTTTTTACTAACTTTCCCGATTTGAGCTTATAATATATCAAATCGAAGCTTATTCCGGGCTCTAACTTATAATAGCATTCTCCTCTAGCCACTTGCAATTCTTGATCTTTTAATCAGATAAAATCATGGTTCTACGAGCGTTTGCGTGGATGATACGTGCCTTCTCCTTGCCTTCAACCGGATGGAACGTGGCCTCTACGAGCCCCCAACTTCTTTTCCCTTAGTTCATATGACTAAGTGTGTTATCCTATTTGGATGCTCGATTTAATTAAACACTCAAGTTTAAAGTGTGTCAAGTCTAAATACCTTTTTTTCTTTAAACGTTTTCAAGCTTGTAGGAGCCTCATCCGAATTCTGTTCTTGACTAGATGTGGCCCTTCGAAATATGGGATTCATCTTTCCTTTCTTCCCAACTCAGAGTGCATTAATCTTTCTAGGGAGTAATGCCCATTATCAATAAAATCATTCTTTTACTTCCTGCATTATAAGAAACTCATTTCTGATCCTTAGAAATCCCAGTGTTGGCTTAATCAATTTAGAGAATGTGTCATATCTTCTTCATTCTTTCCGGACTCAAAGGCCTCAATCCTTGGGATGGAATGATTCCAAAAGGCATCCCGACCTCAGCTTTGTAGGTTAACAAGAATGACGTAACTCCTGCATTTACTTTGTATGTGGCACCATTCACCCGTAGTATGTGAAGTAGAATATATGGCTGTCTTGGCTTGTTCTTGTATTTTGGACTAGCCTGAAGTAGGAATCACGGCTCTTCTCGTTATAATTGTTTGTTTGTATTTATTTTTTTAAAATCCATCTTGTTGAGCTGATGTTCATCATCCACCACTGGGATTTACGGAAGTCCATATTCGTGTATCACACTTTCTCACGGAAATTGTGTCACTTGATTGGTGGTTATCATAGATAAATGCTTAGCCTCAATCCACCTTATGACGTAACTCAATCCACCTTATGAAGTAACTTATGATTATTATCAGGAACTGCTTTTGGGCATTGGCTATGCGCACCATAATCAAGTCATGCCACCAGGGTTTAAGAAAATGTCATGCTCCTTATCAATTGTGCATTAACTGTTGTAGTAGAGAGATTGAAAACTTTCTTACATGGCTATCCGGATTACTGAATCCATCATGCACCCAGAGGGGTACCTTCAGCTTCATTGAAATATAGGTATTCATAGTTTCTCTAGTATAGAGATACGTTAGATCATTCAGACCTTTAAGGGGCATCAAATCTTTGGGATTAACCCCTGGAATTTCCATCTTCCTCCTTCATGAAAGGCTGTTCGAACGAACTACACCGAGAAATCGACCCACAAGGCTCCAGGCTTTCCAAATTTTACACGTAGTCGAGTTTTTTGCTCCCTTTTCAGGTTTCTTTTACTCCATAAATCACGAGTTTGATGAGATTAAAATTCTCTCTTCCTCATCATAAGCTTCCAGTCCATGAGGCCCTCAAGGCTTGGGACATCCTCCTTCGGTTGGTCACTTCCTGGATGTCACCTTCTTGGAGTTGCTACCTTATTAATTCAGATTTTATCATCCTCCGTATAGGGACTGGAATAATCATAAATTTGGTCATTGATGTATTTCAATCCTTGAATATAAGGGGGTGTATAGCCTTTGCATGGTTGATGTCGAATTCCACTTCTTGATTATAATCTTTAAATCCATATTCCGGATCATTCATGGTTTGGGAAGGAAGAATATTGGTAAAGCTAAGATCTTAACAACCATCTGAAATTGGGGATTCGACCCTTAAACTTGAGGATTCTATCTTTTAAATTTGGGGATCTTAAATCCTCCCTTCAGGTTAAGATTGGGTTTTTTCCTAACGCATTTCCAAACTTGTTAAATCTTGTTGATGTGCTCCTCATGAGCTCAAATTATTTTTCGCAATGATTTGAGAAATCATCCCTTCGTGCCTTCGAGACTGTGAACGTATTCTGACAATGGGCTATGTGTTTGGTCGTCTCCTTCTTAGCTCGGTCTCCTTACCAGATGGACTATGACTTTCCGAGGTATTGGGATAAAAAAATCTCAGACTCTTTTATGAATGGGGATCAGCCCTTGCAAATACCGGAATTCATACTTCTATTGCGATCGACTCTGAAGTTTACTTTAATCAGGTAGGTTAGCACTCCTCCTAGATGAAAACATAATTTGTTAACTTCTGAAATATGATTGGGGATTCACCCTTTGGTCTTCCACTCCTTGAGATTGGGTATCGGTCCCTTGAATAAGCGTTCGGGTCACAAGGAATCCCATAATTACGGGACTAGCTTCTTAATTTTATGATTGAATGTTGCTATATGGTGGAAGCAATAACTTGAGTTGTGGCTGGTAGATCATGATTTCTCTATGATTCAAGATTTTTTGGGGTTCCCGGATGTGTACTTTATGAGCACGGATCCTCTTCTTTATTATTTGGGGATTCATCATTTCACGTCATCGGGGCTAAAAATGCCCTTTGACAATAGGTTCCTTATTCATCCGCACCCATCTCGGGGCGATCTCCTCTTCATATGAATAATCACTATCCTCAATACGGGGATCATTAAAATTGTAATTTCTCCCTTCAGTGAGGTTTGGCCTTTACAAATAGCGAGGTTCGTATTCCTCATGTACTCGATTATGCGTTCCTCCTTAGAGTTTCACATCCCATATGGTGGGCGATCATTCACCCTTGAGGGAAGCACAATTATTAACATCTGAAATTCGGATGTTCATTAGTGAGAACATCATCTATAGTTTGGTGGCACTCTTTTCTTAATTATGCATCCCCTAAAGTTGGAGACCATTATTTTTTAATCAATGGTTGGGTAATGGGGATCTTCATCCCTGAGAGATTAGTCCTTCAGACATTGAGGTTTGACTGTGGTGGAATCTTAACGTTGGATGCGACATTGGGCATCTCAGCAGGTGGTTTCTCGGTACTTCTTCGTGCTTTCATGGTTGTCATCTTTTTCCCACAAAAGGCGCCAAATGTCATGGGTAAAAAATCTGTATTTATTTATTGTGTGTATTTAATGTTGGGGTTTGATAAACTTCGAGCTTTAATGGTTGCGCTTATGTTTTCGTGGCTTGAATCTGCCCTTACAAGTTTCCTACGTACCTTGGCGTATGCCAATGATCAAGCCAAAATATATTTCTTGGTGATGCTTGCCCTCGGGGCTATGGCAGCGAGAGCTCACTAAGGACGCAGTGATATTCATGTCCTTCAAGGACTAAGTCTAAAATGCCGTTCCAGGTATTGGCCTCGTGGCTTGTAGGATGCATTCACGGCTTTGTGATGTGTGGAGCTCTTGTCCAATAAACGTCCCCCTGAAGTTGAAGGGGTAAGACCCTTTATATAGACGTCGAGAGTCTAGGAATTAGGGTAGAATTGGGTGACTTGGTGGGCAAGTCTCCTTCTTTGGTTGGACTTTGAAGTCCTAGAAAGCAGGAATTAGTTTTCCTTCTGAATTTAGGTTGCTTGGAGGCTACTTTGTTAGATATATTTGAGATGTCATGTCTAATATATTTCATGTTTAGTTTCCAGATCTTAACAAACAGAAAATATCAGGACTGACTGGAATCAGTACTTACTGGAAGTCAGAACATAATATCAGGACTTAAGGTCATGTCAGAACTTAAGTACGGGAGGACTTTCAGTTAAGGAAGGAAGCTGATTAACAGTAGAAGATCGATATTAAAACAAAAGAAGATATGTATGGAAAGAATTAGAAGACTGGAAGAATTGAATAAGATATCTGATTGATATATTTTAAGAGAGAAAATTATATTCCATATCAATTAGAAGTTATCTTGTAACTGTGTACTATATAAACACAGACATAGGTTTACACTATAGGTGTTATCATTATCGAGAAACATTATTCATTGTAACCTAGCAGCTCTTAGTGATATTTGTTCATCACTGAGAGAGAATAGTTACATTATAACAGAGTTTATTATATTGAATATATCTGTTTACTGTTATTTGTGTTCAAGATCGATTTGATTATAATAACACTGTATTCAACCCCCTTCTGCAATGTTGTGTGACCTAACAATTGGTATCAGAGCTTATCTGTTAACACGCATACAGTAAAGATCCAAACAATCATGTCTGAAGAAGCACAAACTCCAATAAAGTCCACCAAAACTGAAGAAACTAAAAACACTCAAATCCACAGTCGATATGAGACTATTATTAAAGAGATATGTCCTAAGTCCAATCATGTATGAGGATTTAGGAATAACTTTTATGTAATTTGTTTTGATTTCATTGATATTAATAAAAGACTTGTTTTGTTTTTATTGCGGGCTCTATCTATTTTAAGTGTTTAAATACGATATACCACAGTTTAGAGTAAAGCTTTTTATGGATTGTGATGAGATCATAATAATGAGATCTAAAAGATGATAACTCTAAACTTAAATAGTTCCTGGTCGTAGGATTACTTACTGTTAATTAATAATCCACAAAGATCGGTACATACTATGCTTGCTTCATTATGAAGGATGTCTATTCTCATAGACATTTGTGTGGTGACACTATAGCTAGTATGTAGGTAATTATTATAGAATAAGTTCACTGAACATGACTCACACAGCTGAACAACTAATGGAGTTCACTCACGTGTTAGTAGTTGTTCACATAGTGATAGTTGTATAAGTATCCTTAGACTCGATGTCATCATAGTCATCTTGTGTACACTGAACTATGCTTTGGTTTAGTTCTTAGTCTCTATGGGCAATTATAAGGACTCTACTGGGTATAGGAATTTGTACACGAAGATAGTGTATGATCAATAAAGGATCTACCCCTTCCAGTGGAGGAAGAGAATGTTCAATGCTGATCCACTTATGCTAGTTCAGGAATCTCTGGCCAGAGTAAATGAAATTAGAAAGGAGTTTCTAATTTACATTAAATAGAACTAAGCATAGTGAATGGGAAAGCAAGTGATTAAATAAGATAGGCTTGACACAAATTCCATGCCTTGTATTTAATCGTGACATTGCAGGGTAGAAGGAATTGATTGTACGGTAACTACTCACTGAATAGGTTCTTGGTATTCAAAGCAGTGAATTCGTATTATCCGGATAGTCACGATATGCTGAGAAGTATCCCTCACGATGTAGAATAAATATGATTAAGTAATTAATCATATTTAATGAATTAGAGAATTTATATAAATAATGATAAAATAATTTTATTATTATTTATTTCTAATACCGACTTAATATTGAACCTACAGGGTCACACCATAAAAGAGAATGATTTAATGGTGGATGAATTAATTAATAATGGCTGATAATTATTTATTTATGAAATAAATAATTAATTGGAAAATTTAATAATTGATTAAAAAAGATTTAATTGATTATAAATTAATTAAGAAAAGTTCTTAATATTATTAATTAAGAATTTAATTTTTGGAAATTAAATCAAGTGAGAGAATTATTTCTAAAGTGTTTATAAAAAAGAATTAATAATTAAAAGGTGTTTTAATTATTAGTGAGAATAATAAAGGATTAATAATAATAATATTTTATGGGAAAATTTTCAGCTGAAAATTTTGCCTATAAATATACTATTATAAACCCTATTTTTGCCTCAACCTAAAAATTTACAAAACCCTAATTCTCTCCACCTGCTCCTCCTTCATTACATCGATTTTTTGGTGGACACCGGCGGAGTGCTTCACAGTTGAGGAGCAGCTGCTAGGGACCTCCGCTCGTGGTTCTTGGATCGCTTTTAAAGGTTAGAAACGATCCCTCAATTTAATTCACAATCTGTATGCGTATTATATGGATTTTATATCATGAAAAATTGTTTTACCATACTTCTGTGATAGATAAAATCTATCATGAAAAATTGTTTTACCATACTTCTGTGATAGATAAAATCCTACAATGCTATCAGAGCCAGGTTGTATGCATATAGATCCGTGATAAAAATTTCAAAATTTTATGTGCTTGTATGAATTAATTATGATTTTTACAAGTTATATCATGGATTAATTATGACTGATTAGAAATTGTTTCTCAGAATTATTTTGATTGTAGATCTGGGTTCTACAAGTGTTTTAGATCGTCTGGGTATTTTTTTCATAATTTTATGATGAATGGATTAATTATTATGAATTTTTGAAGTTGTTTTAATTAAATTCGTAATTAAATAAATATATATATATATAATCTGTTAGTATATATAAATATATGTTTAAAGTCACCTGCTGTGTATTGATGGTGGCACGGAAAATGTACGGCGACACGTTTTTCTGTGCAAAGCAAAGGCGGCGGCAACTATCAGGAATCAGGGGAGGACCGCGCGTTTGACGTGCGCGCGTGGGGCTCACGCGCTCGTTTGTCACGCGCGGCGCGTGTCAGACACGCGCGGGTCAACAGTCAGAGCTGTGCTGATGTCATCAGATGACGTCATGCTGACGTCAGCTCAGGGTTTGGGGCGCTTGGGGCGCGTGGAAGACAGTCAGACACGCGCCTGACAACGCGTGTGCGCGTGGCGGCGCGTGGTTTACCTTCTCGGGGCGCGTGAGGGCGCGTGGAGTGTCAGAATGAGGCGTGCTTGGTGCCGTTGGATTCGTCTTTTCGAGACGCATCTAATGGTATATTATATGATATTTTCTGAAATTGTTTCGGACTATTTATAGCTAACAGTAGTGTTTTAAAGCTGTTTTTGACTGTTTTAATTGCTTTTAAATGCCTCATGTGATACATAGAGATATATAATGCTTAGAGTAATATGCTACATGATTGAGCATGCCTACCTTTATGTTTATTCATGCTTATATATGTGATATATGCTTAGTTTATCATGCGATGATAGATTTAGGTGAACTTAATTAACATAAGGCGTTTGTTAGACAATCTAGTATAGTGAAATTGTTTCATGACCTTAATATAAATATTATGAATACGATCATGAGATTCTTGTGTTTATGAAACACGTAATTGAATATGAATTTTCAATATTGAGAAAAGGATGATTCTGTCAACAACAGATTTCTATCTGTAAGAAAGGGTTATTAAGTGACGCCTCTTGACAATGCTCCACCCGATCTGGGAATCATCTGATTATCGATTATTGATTTGAAATATTTAATTTAAAAGGAAGAATCTCTTTATAATATGATTATGATTGTAACGTAATATAATCCCTCTAAAATTAAATAATATCAAGTAGTAATTGGCCAATGACACAACGGGCTTGTGTCGGTCATAGCCTTCCAACATGATAGAAAGTGGTTCTTATTTTTAAATCATTGTCGTTTCGTGCTACAGCCGAGGGCTTTGATTTCGAAATAAGAAATATTGTCTATTAAATAGAGATGTGTACATTGAATTAGAATCTAAAGGTCGTTACGTGCTACAGCCGTGGGCCGTTGGAGACTGATTCAATTGTACGAAATGTTGGGTTAGACTTGACTTAGAATATTGAGTTTGTCGTGCTACAGCCATGACTCAATTATTCAAGAGGCTAAAGTTATATTAGGAAATAACATAAGATGTAATTGACAAGAATTGTCTGCCTATTGAACATCACATGACATTTCGTGCTATAGCCGAGGTTGTGTGATGGAATGTAGGATCCCTATTCCCACTAGCATTATGAATGCTTAATTTTCACTTAGGGGTTGTATAAATTAGATAAACTAGTGGGAGCCACTTATGAATAAAGACCCGATTCATATAGTGTTTTGAAATGAAATTGAATATTTGCTAAGTGTTGTTATGTGTTTATCATTTACAGATTTAGTATATTCGTTATGTCTTCTACACTATCACTCCGGAGCATACTAGATGCTCACAAGTTGACTGGTCCTAATTTTGCTGACTGGCTTCGTAACATGAGAATTGTTCTCAAGGTTGAGAAGCTGGAATATGTGTTTGACTCACCTAAGCATACTGAACCTGCTAGCGATGTACATAATGATGAACATGTTGTGTATCGTAAGTGGATTGATGATGCAAATGTTGCTCAATGCATCATGCTGGCTTCAATGAACATTGAGCTACAGAAGCAACATGAGCATATGGATGCTCACACTATCCTTATGCATCTATAAGAGTTGTATGATGTGGCAGGGAGGACAGCTCGATATGAGATATCGAAGAGCCCTTCCAAGAAGAAGAAAGTAGGTGAGAAAAGGCTGGTTCCACCAAAAGCTGAAGACCCCAAGAGCAAAGCTGTTTGCTTTCACTGTAACAAGGTGGGGCACTGGAAGAGGAACTGCAAGGTTTACCTTGCAGAATTGAAGAAGAAGAAGGGTAGTGAGACTACCGCTTCTGATTCAGGCATATTCATGATCGAAGTTAATATGTCACTAGGTCAAATTTCTACTTGGGTATTAGATACCGCCTGTGGTTCTCATATTTGCAATTCGTTGCAAGGACTAAAGGGAAGTAGGACTCTTGAAAAAGATGAGGTGATTCTACGTATGGGCAATGGAGCAAGGGTTGTGGCCATATCTGTAGGATCATTTAGTTTACATATGCCTACGGGAAAGACTATTATTTTGAATAATTGTTATTACGTTCCCTCGATTGTGAGGAATATTATTTCTATTCCATGCTAGACTTGGCTGGATTTTTGTTTGTTATTCAGAATAATAAAAGTTCAATTCTTCGAGATAACGTTCTTTATGGAAGTGGTATTTTAAACAATGGTCTGTATGTATGTGACGTAGAGCATAATTTACTACAAATTGAACATACTAATAAAAGAAAAAGGGATGATGAAAATCTCACTTTCTTGTGGCATTGCGGACTTGGTCATATTAGTGAAAATAGACTGCGGACATTGCATAAGGAAGGGTTACTTGACCCATTTGATTTTAAATCATATCCTACATGCGAGTCTTGTCTATTGGGTAAAATGACCGAATCTGCATTTAGTGGACATGGAGAGAGGGCTGCAGATTTGCTATGATTGGTACACACAGATGTATGTGGACCAATGTCTACGCAAGCCATGGGTGAATTTTCACACTTCATTACTTTCATAGATGATCGATCTAGATTTAAATATGTGTATTTGATGAAACACAAGTTTGAAGCCTTTGAAAAGTTCAAAGAATATAAGTATGAAGTGGAGAAATAAACCAAACATAGTATTATAACTCTTCGATCAGATCGAGGTGGTGAATACTTGAATGGAGAGTTTCTAGCTTATCTCAAAGAAAATGATATAGTCTCCCAGTGGACTCCTCCATATACTCCACAATTGAATGGGGTATCTGAAAGGAGAAATCGAACTTTGTTAGACATGGTTCGGTCCTTGATGAGCTATGCGAATCTTCCAGTATTCCTGTGGGGTTATGCATTGGAAACCTCAGCATATTTACTGAATAATGTGCCTTCCAAATTTGTTCCTCAAACTCCATATGAGATATGGAAAGAAAGTAAACCGAGTCTTAAACACGTTAAGATTTGGGGATGTCCAGCTTATGTCAAGAAAGTTGACCCAGATAAGCTGGAATCTCGATCTGTAAAATGTAATTTTATGGGATATTTTAAAGAGACTTTAGGGTATTACTTTTACACCGATCATCGGGTGTTTGTCTCAAGACATGCTACCTTCTTGGAAAAGCAGTTTATCCTTGAAGGAAACAGTGGGAGCAAAACTGAACTTGATGAAGTTCAAGAAGCACAAACAACTACAGATCAAGTGGAAATACCTGTTCAGACTGAACAACCTTCTGTGGAACAGCCCATTCGTAGGTCAGGGAGAGTGTCTCGCCAACCTGAGAGGTTTTATGGCCTTGTCATTGAGAATGACAATGAGTTGTCAATCATTGATGATGACGACCTTGTGACCTATAATGAGGCTATGAGTAGTGTTGACTCAGAGAAATGGCATAGTGCCATGAAATTCGAAATGGAATCTATGTATACCAACCAAGTATGGACTCTGGTTGAGGCGCCTGAAGGTGTTAAGCCTATTGGGTGCAAGTGGGTATACAAAAGAAAGGTGATTGAATTTGATGAAACTTTTTTGCCTGTAACCCTGCTAAAATCAATTCGGATTTTGCTTGCGATTGCTGCTTACTATGACTATGAGATCTGGCAAATGGACGTGAAAACGGCCTTCCTCAATGGGAAACTTGAAGAGGAAGTGTATATGACACAACCAGAGGGTTTTCTTTCCAAGGGAAATGAACACCTGGTGTGTAAGCTGCTGCGAACCATATATGGTTTAAAGCAAGCTTCTCATAGATGGAACATCCATTTTGATGAGACAATCAAAGGGTTTGGTTTTATCAAAAACATAGATGAACCATGTGTCTACAAAAAGGTTAGTGGGAGCGCTGTAACATTTCTTGTATTGTATTGAAAGAGGAGACGTCAAGAGAGTTGACACACATAACAACGTAGCAGACCCACTCACAAAGCCACTTTCTCAAAGTCACTTGGATCGTCATAAAGACAAGATGGATATTAGATACAAGTGTGATTGGCTTTAGTACAAGTGGGAGATTGAAAGAGATATGTCCTAAGTCCAATCATGTATGAGGATTCAGGAATAACTTTTATGTAATCTGTTTTGATTTCATTGATATTAATAAAAGACTTGTTTTGTTTTTATTGCGGGCTCTATCTATTTTAAGTGTTTAAATACGATATACCACAGTTTAGAGTAAAGCTTTTTATGGATTATGATGAGATCATAATAATGAGACCTAAAAGATGATAACTCTAAACTTAAATAGTTCCTGGTCGTAGGATTACTTACTGTTAATTAATAATCCGCAAAGATCGGTACATACTATGCTTGCTTCATTATAAAGGATGTCTATTCTCATAGACATTTGTGTGGTGACACTATAGCTAGTATGTAGGTAATTATTATAGAATAAGTTCATTGAACATGACTCACACAGCTGAACAACTAATGGAGTTCACTCACATGTTAGTAGTTGTTCACATAGTGATAGTTGTACAAGTATCCTTAGACTTGAGGTCATCATAGTCATCTTGTGTACACTGAACTATGCTTTGGTTTAGTTCTTAGTCTCTAGGGACAATTATAAGGGCTCTACTGGGTATAGGAATTTGTACACGAAGATAATGTATGATCAATAAAGAATCTACCCCTTCCAGTGGAGGAAGAGAATGTTCAATGCTGATCCACTTATGTTAGTTCAGGAATCTCTGGCCAGAGTAAATGAAATTAGAAAGGAGTTTCTAATTTACATTAAATAGAACTAAGCATAGTGAATGGGAAAGCA
The DNA here is from genome assembly GCF_009905375.1 of Apium graveolens. Lineage (NCBI taxonomy): Eukaryota > Viridiplantae > Streptophyta > Magnoliopsida > Apiales > Apiaceae > Apium > Apium graveolens. The sequence continues at coordinate 133,048,563 of NC_133654.1, forward strand.
AGTGATTAAATAAGATAGGCTTGACACAAGTTCCATGCCTTGTATTTAATCGTGACATTGCAGGGTAGAAGGAATTGATTGTACGGTAACTACTCACTGAATAGGTTCTTGGTATTCAAAGCAGTGAATTCGTATTATCCGGATAGTCACGATATGCTGAGAAGTATCCCTCACGATGTAGAATAAATATGATTAATTAATTAATCATATTTAATGAATTAGAGAATTTATATAAATAATGATAAAATAGTTTTATTATTATTTATTTCTACATCCGGCTTAATATTGAACCTACAGGGTCACACCATAAAAGAGAATGATTTAATGGTGGAGGAATTAATTAATAATGGCTGATAATTATTTATTTATGAAATAAATAATTAATTGGAAAATTTAATAATTGATTAAATGAGATTTAATTTATTATAAATTAATTAAGAAAAGTTCTTAATATTATTAATTAAGAATTTAATTTTTGGAAATTAAATCAAGTGAGAGAATTATTTCTAAAGTGTTTAGAAAAAAAATTAATAATTAAAAGGTATTTTAATTATTAGTGAGAATAATAAAGGGTTAATAATAATAAAATTTTATGGGAAAATTATCAGCTGAAAATTTTGCCTATAAATATACTATTATAAACCCTATTTTTGCCTCAACCTAAAAATTTACAAAACCCTAATTCTCTCCACCTCCTCCTCCTTCATTACATCGATTTCTTGGTGGATATCGGTGGAGTGCTTCACACTTGAGGAGTAGCTGCTAGGGACATCCGCTCGTGGTTCTTGGATCGCTTTTAAAGGTTAGAAACGATCCCTCAATTTAATTCACAATCTGTATGCGTATTATATGGATTTTATATCATGAAAAATTATTTTACCATGCTTCTGTGATAGATAAAATCCTACATATTAGGGTTCCCATACCGAGACCTTCTGAGTATCCCATATAGAAAGTGAAGATGGCTAAATTTCTGGAAGCTACGGATCCAAAATACCTTGATAGGATTAATGAAGGACCATATAAGCCTACCACGCTCTCTGTTGTAGTTGCAGATCAACCAGCAAGGTCCATACCAAAGGAGAAAGGTGATTATACAGCTGAAGACATCTCATCTATTGCCAAGGATGCAAGGGTAAGCATTTGTTGTATAGTGCCATTGATAATGTCATGTCAAACAGGGTAGTTTATTGCAAGACTGTAAAGGAGATATGGGATGCTTTGGAGACAAGATGCCAGGGAACTGATGCAATCAAAAAGAACAGGAGGACTATACTCACTCAAGAGTATGAGCACTTTGACTCAAAATCTGGTGAGTCATTAACTGAATTATATGACAGGTTTGTCAAACTCTTGAATGATCTGTCACTGGTGGATAAGAAATATGATCTTGAAGATTCAAATCTGAAATTCCTTTTAGCTCTTCCTGAAAATTGGGATTTGAAGTCTACTACCATAAGAGACAACTATGCTCTTGATAAAACTACTCTTGATGAAATTTATGGTATGCTCAAGACTTATGAACTTGAGATGGATGAAAGGAGCAAGAGACATGGGAGAAAGTCAAGGATAGTTGCTCTTAAGGCTGAGGAGGAATCTCCTAAAGTTGTTGTCTCAAAGAAGGGCAAAGAGAAGGCTCTCATCACAAAGTCTGATTCAGAGTCATCATATTCTGATGATGATGATTCAGAAACTGAAAGCTTACCTGAAATGGATGTTGATGCAGAGATGATGAAATTGTGTGCTCTTATGGTGAAGGGTATCACAAAGATAGCCTACAGGAAATTTAGTTAGGGAAAGAAGATTTCCAGGAAAGGTGTAAGTGCTGATAAGAAAGGGTTCAGAAAGTCTGAAGGCAAAAGTGCAAAGTCTGACAGAGGAGACAACTCAAATGTCAAATGCTACAATTGTGGTGAAAGAGGCCACATATCTCCTGACTGTAAGAAAGGAAAGAGTGACAAAGGCAAGGCACTTGTCATAAAGAAGAAAAGCTGGACAGACTCTTCAGATTCTGAAGATGAGGTGAATTATGCCTTGATGGCAAATGCCGATGGCATCCCTGAAACTGTTGAATTGAAGGTACCTCAAAAAACTTATGCTTTTCATACTGATGATATTACTGAGTTGAGATTATATCTTAAAACCATGTTTATTAGTTACAGAGATCAAACTTTAACATGTGAAAGATTAACTTCTGAAAATCTTGCTTATTAGAAAAGGAATGACTATTTAGAAAAAGAGTTAGTTATGTTCAAGAAAGAGATGATGTTTTTTATGTTAGAGATGAAGCGCTTAAATTGAATGAATCTCTAAAAAATGAGTTAGAAAAGGAAAGAGAGATTATCAGGACTTGGACTAACTCTGGCAGAACAACTCAAAATTTATTAAGTAGTGGAAACTGGAAAGAGGGCTTAGGTTATGGAGATGATAAAAGTGAAAAAGGAACTGAACAAATTGAGCCAATTGTTGTTAAACAGACTGCTAAGGCAAAGGTGAATCCTGTTAAGTTTGTAGCTAAAACTGTAAAGTTTGATTCTGAAAAGATGAAAGCGTCTGTAGCAGAAGTTAAGGAAAAGTCAACTTCTGACAAATTAGAACAGGATAAACCAGCTGAAGTTAACATAGGCTTAATGACAAAGAAGCAGTTTAAGCATAAGCTGAAAGAAATTAGGAATGTCAACAAGGTAAAGGCAGCTAGGAAAAATAGGAATGGAAAGGAAGGTGTGAACAAAAGAAATAATTATATGCCCGTTCCTAATGCTCCTAGAAAGAAATGTTATAACTGTGGAAACTCTAACCATCTTGCTTCTTTTTGCAGGAAGAATAAGAACATAAACTCTTTACCTCCTAAGTCAGGAATTAAGAGTCAGTCTGTTAGGTTTAAGCCACAAAATCCTTGTTTTCATTGTGGTAGTTTATGGCATTCCATTTATACTTGTAAGGAATATCATAGTTTGTACTATAATTATTATCAAATAAAACCTTCTTTGAAGAAAGTTACTTTAATTCCTTCTAGTGTAAAGTCTAATGCAAAGTCTGATATAAGTTCTGATAAACAGCATGTTAGCATAAACTCTGAAACTGAATCCGCTGCAAATTCTAACAACTTAAAAAGGCCAAAGGATCCAAGCAAGTCTGGGTCCTTAAAATTAACCATTAGTGGTCTTTGTGATTGCAGGGCAACAGGGAAAGATATCCTAGTGCCAAATAGTGGATGTTCAGGACATATGAATGGAAATAAATCCCTGCTATCAGACTTTATGGAGAAAGTTGGCCCGGGAGTTTCTTATGGAGATGGCAACATGGGAAAAACTCTGGGATATGGAAATATCAATCTTGGGAATGTCATCATTGAAATAGTAGCTCTTGTCTCAGGACTTAAACACAATCTGCTAAGTGTGAGTCAAATTTGTGACATAGGTTATCATGTGGATTTCTTTGAAGAACACTGTGAAATTGTAAGCAATTCTATAGGCAAAGTGGTTCTAAAAGGTTACAGGCATGGTAACATTTATGAAGCCAGACTTTTAACAAGTATTGATGGTTCTGTAATTTGTCTGATGAGTAGAGCATCAATTGAAGAAAGCTGGAATTGGCATAAAAGACTCTCTCATTTAAAATTTAACAACATAAATGAGCTTGTAAAGAAAGATCTTGTGGGAGGATTGCCAAAATCAGTATTTCCCCCGATGGCCTTTGTGATTCATGTCAAAAGGCAAAACAAAGAAAATCTTCATTCAAGAGCAAAACTGAATCTTCAATTCTTGAGCCTTATCACCTACTGCATGTTGATCCATTTGGTCCAGTCAATGTCATGTCTATTGCAAAGAAAAAAATATGCTATGGTTATTGTGGATGAGTTCACAATATACACTTGGGTGTATTTCTTGCACAAGAAGAATGAAACTGCATCTACTCTAACTGATCATGTCAGACAGCTGGATAAGTTGGTCAAAAATTCTGTTAAAATTATAAAAAGTGATAATGGCACTGAGTTCAAGAATTCATTCATGGAAGAGTTCTGTAAAGAGCATGGAATCAAACAGGAATTTTCTGCACCTGGAACTCCACAACAAAATGGAGTAGTAGAAATAAAGAACAAGACTCTCATTGAAGCTGCACGAACTATGCTTGATGAAGCAAAGTTACCTACCTACTTTTGGGTTGAAGCTGTGTAGACTGCTTGTTTTACACAGAATGCAACACTCATAAACAAGCATGGAAAAACACCATATGAGATGGTAAAGAAAAAGAAGCCAAATCTGAATTACTTTCATGTATTTGGATGTAAGTGTTTTGTTCTTAAGACTCATCCTGAACAGCTGTCAAAATTTAATCTAAAAGCTGATGAAGGAATTTTTGTTGGATATCCACTTTCCACAAAAGCCTTCAGAGTCTAAAATTTAAGAACAAGGGTTGTCATGGAATCTATCAATATATCTTTTGATGATAAGAAGATTACTGAACTTGAAGTGTTCAATGATCACGATTAGCTGAGATTTGAAAATGAATACTTAAATTCTGATTTTGTAAATTCTGATGACTTAAACTCTGATCCTGTAAGTTCTGACGGGTTAAATTTTGATGTCATTGAAACTGTGGTAACAACTCCAAAGGAAAATGCACCTGTCCAGGGGGAGCAAGCTAAAAATCCTACCACAACTCAAGACTCTCAAGAAGCATCAGAACATGTCACTGGCTCTTCAAGTTCTGATTTATCAGGTTCTGATGAGCCAAATTCTGATAATTCTAGAAACTCTGATTCTTCAAATCTTGAAGGATCCAACTCAAATTCTGAAGTCTCAGAGAGCATAACTACAGGGGGAGCATCAGAAAATGCTGATGGAGATAGCATGGATCATGGGGGAGGATCCAATTCTACAAATCAACTTCCATCTGCAAGGAAGTGGACCAAATCACATACACCTGACTTAATTATTGGAGATCCTAAAGTAGGTGTCAGAACTAGAACTGCAACATCAAATGAATGTCTCTATCATTCTTTTCTATCTCAGACTAAACCAAAGAAAGTGGAAGAAGCTCTTCAAGATGCTGATTGGGTGCAAACAATGGCCTTAAGCAAGCTCCAAGAGCATGGTATGAGACTTTAGCTCAATTCCTTCTGGAAATTGGATTCACAGATGTACAATTGATAAAACACTGTTCTACCTCAACCATGGAAAGGACTTACTTTTGGTACAAATATGTTGATGATATCATATTTGGTTCTACAAATGCCAAACTCTGTGAAAGGTTTGCAAAGCTAATGCAGTCAAGATATCAAATGAGTATGATGGGAGAACTTAGTTATTTTCTGGGCCTTCAAGTCAAGCAAAATGAAGAAGGTACTTTTATCTGTCAATCCAAGTACACCAGAAATTTACTCAAGAAATTTGGAATGCAAGATAGTTCAACAACATCCACTTCCATGGCCACTGCAACCAAGTTAGATAAAGATACTGGTTCATCAGTAGATAATACTAACTACAGAGGTATGATTGGTTCTTTACTTTATTTTCTTTTCTTTACTCTATTTAACTGCAAGTAGACCTGATATCATGTATGCTACCTGTCTTTGTGCAAGATTTCAGGTTGATCCAAGAGAACCTCACTTAATAGCTGTGAAAAGAATTTTCAAGTAGGATTATGGTATCCTAGAGAATCATATTTTAAGCTAATAGGTTACTCAGATGCAGATTTTGTAGGATGAAAAATAGACAGGAAAAGTACAAGTGGAAGCTGCCAATTTCTTGGAGGCAGATTAGTTTCTTGGTTTAGCAAGAAACAAAAATTAATTTCCACATCAACTGCAGAAGTAGAATATATTGTTGTAAGAAGTTGTTATGCACAGATTCTTTGGATGAAGAATCAGTTACTGGATTATGGGTTAGAATTTTCTAAAATCCCTATTTGCTGTGATAATTAAAGTGCTATTGCTATGACAGGTAATCCAGTTCAACACTCAATGACAAAGCACATCAGCATTAGGTACCATTTTATAAGGGAACATGTGATGGAAGGTACATTGGAACTGTATTTTATTCCAACAGATCAACAACTAGCAGATATCTTCACAAAACCACTATGTGAAGCTACCTTTACAAGACTAGTAAATGAACTTGGAATGATTTCATGTTTTTTCTCTAAATCTGCTTAGTTTTTGTTCTCATGCATCAGACTTAATGATCAGTGTTTACAGATTATTTTATTTTCATATAATCTGTGCTTTAATTGAAATACATTAAATGCTGATTATTATCTGATGTGGATCTTTATACTCTGATAGTGATTTGAATGTCATGTGACTAGTCAATCCAATGAGGATATATGTGCTAGATGTTGACATAGTAGTCTTTAATATACTAGAGATCCCATGTTTGAATTAGTTGTTTATGTGGAAACTCATTAACACAAGCAAATTCTGATTTTGAGCTTAGTCAAGTTTACTTTGTGTATCTTATTACTAAGTCACAAGCTAGATTCTTGCTTCTTATCTGTCAAATTCTAAAGTTAGTAAACCTTAAGGATGAACCAAATGCTTGATAAGCCTCACTTATCAAAAGAAAAGCAAAGAAAAGAAAATTTAAAGTCAGGTACTCCTTTGAGATCTAGAGAAAATAATGTGGAAGGGAAGACCCAAGTGCATTGCTGGTATTAAGAAATATACATTAGACAAGCAAATAAATTTTTCTTGGTGACTTTTCACATTCTCTGATTACTGGAGAAATACTCTGATAATAGCATAAATTCTGATAAGCAGTTGTGACTCACTTACACTGAGAATCCACTGTAAAAAGGAATTTCAAAATATGCATAAAATGAGCACAAACAGTTGAGGTCGACTCTAGCATAAATTTGTTCTATAGTAGACTTCATGATTAATGACAGATTTTAAGCACTTTTCTTAGTTATGCCTTATTTCTAAGATGTACTGAAGTTTATCAGACTTTAATCTTTATCTGATATTCTGCTGAATGCACACACTCTCACTCCATATGAATGATGAAAATTATAGTGGTGATTAAGTTGCTTTTTACAAACAGTTACGTGTCATTTGCATAAATTTTGAGGACAAGTTCTGATGAAAGTTCTGATGATTAAACTCTGAAGAATCAAGTCAGTATTTGTATGAAGAATCACAGAAAAAGATATTCACTTTTTGAGTTAATAAGCCATGTTCTGATGACTGTTAAAATCTGATATAAGTTAAAGTTCTGATATTAAATCCTGATGGAAACTCTGATGCTTACGTGGAATTATTCTTTACTTGACTTATCTGTGGTAAAAACTGAAACGATCATAGTTAATCAGAATATAATTAGGTGAGATAAAAACAGTCATAATCATTTGGGTTAGTGGTAAACGTGTCTGTCCTGAAAAACTGCATGTGCACGGTAATTATTGCTTATTTCCCATGCCCATTAACTCTTGCTTTAACTTTTTACTGACTGTTCACACGTTTCCAGGTGTAAATTGTCTGCCATGCTTCAAAAATATAACTGTTGAGTAAAGAGAGTATATAATGGGAGTTAAAAGATTTTTTAATTTTTTACTTACTTTTCTATTCTTAATCTCTCTTATTCTCTCTCTCTCTAATATTCTCTGAAGCGTTTTCTTACAGGACTTTCATCAAACACCTTGCAAACACTCTTTTTCTCACTTAATCTCTTACAGAGATGGCACCAAAAAACTTGATTTTCAATGGAGCTAAGTTTTTTCCTAACAACTACTCTTCTATTCTTAGCAAGAATGAAGCTCCATTGGAACTTCGCTTTATTCAGGACTTTCTTGCTAATTCTGATATTGGGTATGCTTTGACCCAACCCGAAGCAATCTCTGGAAGTCAAGTGCTGGAGTTTTGGAGAAGTGGCATATATGATGATGGTGGTGCTCATGGATCCCCAAGTATCATCTTTACAACAGGGGAGGATGAGCATGTTGTGACGTTGGCTATAGTTCGCCAAGCACTGCAATTGCCTTCGAATTGCATTTATTTGACTGTTGAGGAACCAGTTCTTCAACAGATGATGGCCAGTCTGGGGTATGAGAAGACATTGGAAAAGCTGGGTCAATTGAAGTGACCTTACATAAGGAGGGAATGGAATTTCTTCTTTGACTGCATCACAAAGGCTTTTGCAAACAAAAGTTCTAATTTTGATGCAATCCCCATTCTCAGTCAACAAATCGGGTATGCTCTAATTAATCAAACTAATTTTGATTATGCAAGTGGTATTTTAGGCTTTATTGGGGATAGGATGATAGAATATAGGAATACTGTTTACTTTGCTAGATTCTGTTAACTTATTTATAGTTTTTATTGTACTGATAAGCCCCAATTAGCTAGTGAATTAATTCCACCATTTAAACTTGCTAAAAGAGCTTTTAATGACTTATTATCTACTGATAATAAGAAGGCTGTGTTGAGACCCCTCCAAATTCCCATACCTGTCAAACAAGCCTTACTAAACTATGATCCAGTTACATACACTACACTATATCTTAATGTCCAACCTTCTGAACCTCAACCTTCAGCACCTACCACCACTACACAAGCACCTCAAACTTCTCAACTAAAACCAAAATCTACCATCAGGACATCTTTCAAACCATCAACTCAAACATCTCAACCTGCAACGTCAGCAAATACCATCAGATCTTCATCTTCCAGGCCAAAGCGGACAAAGGATGTTCCTCAACCTCCTCAAAAGAGAAGGAAGATGATTCTCAGGGATGAATTTGACACTGAACAGGAAGCACAGGTTCATGCATCAGAACCTGTGATAGTTGAAGCTGAGAATGTTACTTCTCAGAAAGAAACTGCAGCTCAAAGTGCTGATACTTTGAAGAGGAAATCTGTAAGTTCTAATGGTGCAACAACAACTCCTTCATGGGCAAGGAGATTGAAGAAAATAAGGGCAAAGAGGTATAATGCTAAATCTCCATCCGAAGATACTGCAGAAGCTGAGGAAGGGGATCAGGAATCTCTGATCTCAAAAGAGCCAATAATAATTGAATCTCTACCACCTCCAGCTACAGACAAAGACACTGTTCCTGATACAGTGGTTACACCTCCAGTCTCTCCTCTTCATGAAGATATTACAGTTGAAGATTCAGGCTTAAGTCCTGAAATTGATATTACTAGGCTGCACATACCAACTGTTCTTTATTTGGAAGCTCCTATAGAAGCTCAGCAATCTCCAGTTCAATCTTCAATCTTAAATGCTGAGTTACCAACTCCACCTGTTTCTCCTAAGCATACTGCAATTCCTAAAGTAGATGAGGTTATTCCTGAATCTCCAGTTACCTCACACACTGTTGTTTTGTCAGAACATTATGAATCTTCTTCAAGTTCTGAAGACAGAGTTTCTGTTGAGACTCCAGCTCCCATTCTGGGAAAGGAAGTACTGGTAAAGAAGTTTATTGAGCAGGATGCACCTATACCTTGGGAGGATACTCGTAGGGGAGTTGAGTGGACCAAGAAGTGGAATGATTCTGATTTCATTCCAAGATCTAACATTTTGACAGAGCATGTGTCAAAAGCTGATGAGTTATTGTCAAATTCTGATTTCAAGACACAGTTCAAGATCACTGCTCTCTCTACCAAGCATCTTTAAGATCTTCACTCTCAAACTCAAGACAAGGTTGATAAGCTTCTAGAAAAAGCTGATAAGCTAGAAATGGAGACAAAGCTTGACAAAAAGAGGTTTATCAGACCTATTTCTGAGAAAATAGAAGCAATTGAGAAAACTCAAGAGAAGCAACATGCCCAAATTACTGAGATTCTGGAAAATCAATCTTCTCAACAGGATCAATTAAATGAAATTCAAACTTCAGTAAAACTTCTTCTCTCACTCCTACTATCAGATGATGCCAAAAAGGGGGAGAAGATAGTTAAGTCCAAATGCTCAGATGATCAAATACTGAAGAAGACATATGATGAAACTGATGACCAGGGAAACCCTAGTCAGGGTAGAGGTCAAGTTCAAGGAAAAGAGCAGAGCAACAAGGTTTCTTCAAGGAAACTAAGTACTGATGCAAGCAGATCCTCTATTCATAAAAAGACAAGTTCTGAAGCTGCTAAAACTAAAAATCAGATAGCAAGAACTGAAATTCAAAGATCAAGTTCTGATGAGCAAAGTCTGACAAAGCCTGATGTTCTGATACAAGATGGAAGTCAAGATTCTCAAAAGTTTATGCAAACACTGAAGCTCAAGGGAAAGCAGACTACTGTCTACTACAAGGATCCCAAGATTCAGACACTTGATGAAGAAATTGCTAGAAGATTGTTTCTGAAACATAATCCAGGAATGGATTTAGATAATCTCAAGGAGGAAGAAGCTATATTTAAAGCTGAAAAGACAAATCTAGAGTCAAAAGCTTATGTTGCAAAGAAACCTCCAAGGCCTAAGGAGAAAGGCATTGTGATCAAAGAGAAGACAATTTCTGAGGCATCAAATCCCAAAATAAGATCACAATCTGAGATTGATCCTAAATGGAAAGGAAAGGAAAAGGTTGATGAACCTACAAAGTTTCAAAAGAGGAAAATACCTTCAGTTGTGATAGATACTGTCTATCAAACTACAATTCATGATGATGATACTCTGACTGAAGAAGATGTTCAAACTCTGAAAAGAAAGAAGATTTCTGAAGAATCAAAGACAACATCTGACAAAGCTCAAGTTGTTCAGAGTGAAGAACAGCAAGCAAAAGCAAAAGTAGCAAGTTCTGATAAAGTCATCAAGTTAACATCTTACAGTGCTCAAGTTGATTTAGACAAAATGGAAGTAGCTGATAAAAAGAAATTTCTGTGGAAAAATGTCAAACCATCAAATCCTAAGAAAAGCCAATTGTTGTCTGATTTCATGACTATTGGGTTAAATTCTAGAGAACCAAGAGACAGGGCTGAACTAGGTTCTGATGAAGCTAAAATCAAAACAGGACTTGAAGTTGCTACAAGAGATCCCTTTTTACTAACTGATAAACCTCTTGAAGATGTTACTCGGAAACACCTTAACAAGGTTATCTCTGTTCAAGTTGAAAGGCATATGTCATAGCCTACTCGTTTATTCGAGTATTTAACTCAACTCAAATAAGAATGTAATAAGTAAATAGTGGATCAATCGTCAGAGAGATCTCACAATGTAACATCTGTCAAAGAATAAAGAAACATTGTTCATCTGCAGACTTGAAGATTCACTGGAAGAAGTTCAAGAATTTGATCATGCCTCAGTGATATAAATCAAGATCGTGGATTTAATCAAGTGACAGAGATCTCGTCAGGGTATCATTTATTACAAGGATTCAATCAGAATATCAAAGTCAAGACGTGAAGAAACGTCACGGAAGTTAGTCACTAATGAACCAGACAGTACATCGAGTGTCAGCATTGAAGTGGCGGAATTGATTCATAAGTCTCAGTGACTTTCAGAAGATTGTCAGAAGAATGGATGCTGCTCAGGGTTAGTATTAATTCTCTATTAATTAATTAAGTCATATAATTTAATTAATTAAGAAAATAAATTATATCTGCAAAGATTAATTTATTGATTAATTGAATTAAATTGATTAATTAATTTAGAATTAATATTAAGGATTTACAAGATTTTAATTGGTTTAAAATCTGCTTAAATTCAGCAAGACAATTCATTTGAACTAGTATGACAATCGGTATGACAATTGATAGTCATACCGAAAGTCATGCCAATACATTTAATTGTCTTATTAGAATTTCTGTTTAGATTAAAATCTGTTATTAATTCAGCAAGACAATTTATTTGAACTAATATGACAATCGGTATGACAATCAATAGTCATACCGAAAGTCTTGCTAGCTCATTTTAATTGTCTTGCTAGTAGTAAATTTTGTCATACCGAAAGTCTTGCTGGCCAAAGAAGATTGTCATGCCAGTACATGTTTACATTCGGCTGTTTGATAAAAAGGAGCAGAAGATTATTATTTCACAAGCAATCAAAAACAGAACACAAACTCAAGAACAAAAGAAAAAGGAGCAGAAAAATATTTCATCTCATCTGCAACTTCAAGATCAATTTCTAGATTGTAAAGTTAAATCCAATCAACTAGAAATACTTATCTTGTTCTTGTGTATCAATCTAGCGGATTAAAATCCCTAGAACTTAATCTCAAATCGCATTTAGCATTTGATCTTTTAATTACAAAAATAGAAAAAGTTCATGTCGAATTTATTCTAGATTTGTAATAATTGATTTGAGATTAATCCCTTGTAACCGATACCGTAGTTGTAACACATTTCAAGTTTAATAAAAGTTTTATTTAACTTGAATTTTGTTTCACAATTTTATTCCGCATTTTATTCGATTAAACGGTATTGTTTGCATTCAACCCCCCCTTCTACAAACAAATTGGGACCTAACACAAGTGGTACTGGATGCTCATGATAAGCACAACATCAAAGAAAATCTGATTCTATTTCTTGAAGATGGGAGAACATATCAGATGTCAGAATCAGATGTACTGAACAAAACTCTGAAAGAACTTCAATTCTTTTATTACCTTTTAGAGGTAAAGTCTAATATTACCAGGAGATGGTCAAACTTCATATTGAAGACCATCAGAGATAAAGCAAGAATTTCTGGTTCAAGATTTACAGAATTCATTTCATGTATTGTTGAAGATGATGGAAGTGAAATTCCTATGAAGAAGGATCTGCTAAGCTTGAGGTAATACTGAAAGAGAAATGTCTATGCTACAATGAAGACTCTTCTCATCCTAGGGTAATAAGACTGGAAAATGGTTTAGAAAGAAATAATATCTCTGCTTTAAGGACTGCAATCTATCAGATTGGGAGTCAGAATGAAGAGATGAAGCAAGTCAAGACCACACACTCTCAAGTTATGAGGATTAAAGAAGAAAAGCTGATATCACACTTTGTTAAGAATCATTATGGATTCAGATTGACTCAGTGATATTGGTAAAAGCTACAAGGACTGTAAGTTGTAGTTAGTTATACAGTTAAATTCTTTATGCATTTGAAATTAAATATTTTTGACATCATCAAATCTATTAACTTATATATTTTGCATAATTTACAAGTTGGGGGAGATTGTTAGATATATTTAAGATGTCATGTCTAATATGTTTCATGTTTAGTTTTCAGATCTTAACAAATAGGAAATATCAGGACTTACTGGAATTAGTACTTACTGGAAGTCGGAACATAATATCAAGACTTAAGGTCATGTCAGAACTTAAGTACGGGGGGACTTACAGTTAAGGAAGGAAGCTGATTAACAATAGAAGATCGATACTAAAACAAAAGAAGATATGCATGGAAAGAATTAGAAGACTGAAAGACTTGTATAAGATATTTGATTGATATATTTTAGGAGACAAAATTATATTCCATATCAATTAGAAGTTATCTTATAATTGTGTACTATATAAACACAGACATAGGTTTACACTATATGTGTTATCATTATCGAGATACATTATTCACTGTAACCTAGCAGCTCTTAGTGATATTTGTTCATCACTGAGAGAGAACAGTTCCATTGTAACAGAGTTTATTATATTGAATATATTTGTTTACTGTTATTTGTGTTCAAGATTGATTTGATTGTAATAACACTGTATTCAAACCCCTTTACAGTGTGACCTAACATACTTCTTGTAGAAGTAGTTACTTATTTGAACACATTTATTGGGCTGTTTAATTAGCCCCTTTATTAATTACAAAAATAATAAATAATTAGGGTTTTGGGCCTCATTAATTGGGCTTTTCCCTTTGACCAAATCATGTCTAATTAATGCGATATTAATTCCGTAATTAGGGTTATTTTTATACCCTAACACTAATCTTATATTATTCTGAATAAAAAATGAACTAATAAAAAATTGGGTATAATCCCTAGTAATCGAATTCACATAAAAAGGAATCGTTTGATGAAATTGATAGCATAAATCGACTATACACATTCAAACAAAGCTATATCAATCATCAAATCAGTTTAATAACCCTAGAATCAAAAAGCCCTAATTCCTTTTCGAACCCTAGAAATCGAAATAAAAAATCTACGGATTAAAACATGAAATTGATTCTATAAGCTGAAAGAACAGATCAAGAGCTTTATTTTGATTACTTGCATGATATCAATTGATGCTCAATATCGATCAAAATCACGGATTGAATTTCTGTCCTGAATTCGAAAGCCTAACCCGAAAACAGAGAAATTATCTTATTTTTCTGAATTTTTAATGATTTAATTATAATTAATTAATAAAAATTAGGCTATTTATAGTTGTAAAATAATACCCCTACTTAAAATTAAGGCCCTGAATATATCTCTTAATAAAATTAATTGGCCCTTAATTAATAATTTTTAGGTAATAATTTTTATATTTTTAATATCAAATAAATACAAAATATATTGCAAAATTTCCCAAAAATTGTGAATAATTCAAAAATGCGAAAAAATGAAATATTTGAAAGTCCCATGAATCTATAAAAATAAAAATATGATTTTTGTGGGGATTTTAGCACCTGTAGGGGCCTGGAAAAGTCATTTTTCGCGAAACGATAATTTTTTTAAATTTAGTGGATGTTCAAAATATCGATATGGTATAAGCCATACTAGAAAAAATAAGGCCAATTATTTTATATGAAATATCAGGTATTAAAACGAAGTTTGGGTCATATAACTTTTGATATAAAGCATTTAACTCGCAATAAAATTCCCGATAAATACCCAAAAAATATCTCGAACTATCCAAAACACATACAGCATATAAAAGCTAATACTTTACGACCAAACACACTTAATGATATAATAAAACACATAATACACCTTTATTAAAATATAAAACAATTATAATTTCTCAGTTGTTACAATACTTAAGCCTCGAGTTTAAAGGTTTCTTGAATGAGTGTGGTATCGTATCACAACTTACTCCTCCCGGAACGCCTCAATGGAATGGAGTTTTTGAGAGGAGAAATTGTACCTTGTTGGACATGGTGCGATCGATTATGAGTCTAACAGATCTTCCCATAAGTTTCTAGGGTTACACTCTAGAAACTGCTGCATATATATACACTAAACTGAGTTCCAATTAAATCGGTTCAAAAGACTCCATATGAGATATGGACTGAAAAACGTCATAGCATGTCGTTTATAAAAGTATGGGGATGCGAAGCGTTTGTGAAATACTTGGTCTTTGACAAGCTAGGATCAAAACCAGATAAATGTTATTTTGTGGAATATCCTAAAGAAATAAAAGGGTATAGTTTCTATAATCCTACTAAGAACAAAGTATTTGTTGCTCGAACCGCTGTATTCTTGAAAGAGAGTTACTTTCCCAAAACAATAGTGGGAGGACTATAGATCTCGATGAAGATCGAAATGTAATAAATAACATTGAACCAGAGTTGGAAAGTGGGAAGGATGTATATCAAGATGTTCCTACTCCGGAAACGCAGGTTGTTCGTAGATCTAGTAAGGCTCGTCAAGAGCCAGAGAGATATTATGAACTTCTCATTACTCAAGATGATGATGTATGCTCATAGAAAATGATGAGGCTCTTACCAACCAAGAAGCTATAAGCAATCCAGACTCTGAGAGATGGCAAGATGCCATGAAATTCGAGATGAAATCCATGTATCAAAATAAAGTATGGACTTTAGTTGATCCATCTGAAGGGGTAAAACCTGTAGGGTGCAAGGGGGTTTTCAAGAAGAATACTAACATGTATGGTAAAGACCTATAAGGCGCGACTAGTGGAAAACAGTTTAAACAAATTCATGGTATAGACTATGATGAGACTTTTTCACTAGTTGCTATGGTTAAGTCCATCAGGATTTTGCTAGCAATAACTACTTACTATAACTTTGAGATTTGGCGATGGATTTCAAAATCTCTTTCTTAAATGGTAGCCTTGAAGAAGATGTATAGAAATAGATCAAGGAGATTAATCGGCCTAAGGGAAATATATTGATAAAGTATTGCATCATTTTGGGATGCAAGAGGCAAAAAGAGGATATGTCCCAATGTCTCATGGGATAGTGATCTCAAAAGATAACTGTCTCATGGGATAGAGATCTCAAAAGATAACTGCCCTAAATTATTAGATTATAAGGGACGTATGAGTAAAGTTCCATATGCTTCGGAAATTGGATCTATAATGTATGCAATGATATATACTCATCCTGATGTTTCGTATGCCTTAAGCATGACAAGAAGATACCAGTCTAATCCTGGTGAGGTTCACTAGACAGCTGTTAAGAATATTCTTAAGTACTTAAAGAGGACTAAAGATTCATTCTTAGTGTGTGGGGGAGATGGGAAGCTAGTTGTAAAGGGTTACACTGATGCTAGCTTCCAGACAGATAGAGATGATTCTGTATCTCAGTCAGGTTTTGTATTTTTCCTAAATATAGGTACTGTAAGGTGGAAGAGTACAAAGCAAGAGACAGTAGCTAATTCTACAATGGAAGTTGAGTATCTTTCTGCTAGTAAAGCAACTAAGGAGGCTGTTTGTATACGAAAATTCATAACGAGACTTGGTGTGGTTCCATCGATCACAGATCCAGTTGATCTTTACTATGATAATAATGGAGCCATCGCGCAGGCTAAAGAATCAAGGTCCCATACCCGGGCAAAGCATGTACTTATGAGATATCTCCTTCTTCGAGAGATTAACGAAAGAGGAGATATACATATATGTAAACTGCATACTGATGATAATGTTGCAGACTCGCTGACTAAGGTTTTGTCGCAGCAAAAACATGATGGTCATACTAGTTCCATGGGTATTAAATACATGGGTGATTGGCTCTAGTGCAAGTGGGAGATTGTTAGTGTGTGGACCCTAGAGACAACATTATAATATTTATGTTATGAGACATTTGGATTATTAATTATAATTTTATGGATTATTCTTTAGAAATTTATAATATCTTTATTTTCTGTGATAAAAGGTAAGATTAATAAATGTCATTGGAATATGATACGTAAATTTATATCTCTAATTACGTGACTTAAAAATGAGATTATGATATAGTATTGATATTTCTAAATGTTCATATTCAAGTATTATTGTTAAAGGACGATAATAATCTATTGAGACTAGTGTGTTTGTTGACTGATGATCACATCTCATTGATCATAGGTATGGTGATACTAAAGTCAAAACACAGGCACATGTATTGGATACATGGTGCTGGATTGACCCGTTGTGAGATACTACATGTTTATAGTGTCATAAATTAAACTCACAGTAATAATAATGTATTGGTCCTTAGACCTGAAGTCATTATATTTTTATCGAGAATTAATACACTTTGACTCTATTAAAAGTTATCATTGCCCGGGTAATAATAGAAGTAGATTTTGAGTATATTATGAATCGTATGCGAAATATGAATGATCTAGATGGGATTTAACCCTCCTATTTTAGGAGTGATATTATTGGCCTCTTGTTTGAGTGAAACTATGAAATGCATGGCATTGGTCAAATATTGACTTATTTAATATAGTCTACTCATCGATCAAGAAAATAAAAATTAAATTATGAAGAGGATGACACAAACCATGCCTCGAGTTTAATCCAAAATATCAAGGTTAAAAGGATTATATTACATGAAACATTTATCGCAAAAGGTTTAATCGAATCACCGATTTATTGTTATTACTTGGGTAGCAATAATGTATTTTTAGATGCCGCTCATTGTTTATAATTTTATTATTGGATAATTAAATTATTTCCAACGTAATGATAACCTATAGGGTCACACACAACAAACACTAGAAGGAGAATTTATTTAAATAAAATATGAATTGAAATTTATTTATGATATTAATTAAGTTGGACTTATTTAATTAATAAAACAAGAATTCTGATTTTATTAGAATTCAGATTATATTTAAATATTAATTAAGTATGACTTAATTAGTTATTAAATTAAAATTCAAAGTTTAAATAAATTAAAGGTTCAATCATATTATGGGCTAGAAAGCCTGTTTATGTACTCTATAAATACATCTCATTCTAGGCACCTATTATTTTTTCTGGCAAAACCTCAGCCTTGTAAGAAAGAGAGATAGAGAGAAACAACATTGGGTGCTACTACATCGTTCCTCATTCGAAGATCAAGTATTCGTATGAATACTGGTAGAGACATAAATCGTACATACGAGATATGTGGTGATTCAAGTTTGGACTTCCATTATTCATTAGTTCTTAAAGTTTCGTTTAAAGTAAACATCTAATCTACGAATTAAATGTCTTGTTTCGCATGGATCCTGCGTTTGGGGTTTCGTTTTCATATTTATTTTTATTTTTTCCGCTGCGTTTGTGCTAGAACCCTAACATTTGAGGTATCACGGACTATTCGGTCAGAATAAAAAAAATATGTAACAATTGCCTGAATTCGTTTTAAATTTGATTTATAATACTTGATACAACATTATAATCAAATCAAACTATTTTAAATTCAAATATAGAGACTGAAATTAAAATGATCTTAAACTTGAATATGAAGTTGTTCATTGCACCCCACTTTACCCCTACCAGTAATTGACTGATTTAAATAAAGTACATAAATATTATTATAAGAATTTAAAATATATTAAGAATTTATTTAATCAAAACAAATCTAAGGTAATAAAATTTATAAAAAATGGTTGAATTTATAAATATATGTAAATTATGAAAATTGAAAAATAAAAAACTATAAGCAATATTTTATTTGCTCGAAATTAAAATAATATAAGGAAATAGGATATAAAGGGAGAATGTACTTTATTTAATAAGAGGTGTAAATAAGCTCAAAGATATTAGAAGTATAATGGTTACGACATCAACTTTCGAATAGGTTGTTTGTGAGTTCGATACTTATTATACACAAATATTTCTCATTTTAGCACAAATTATATTAGAGTGTCAGTTTTGTAAATTTTTATATATAAGGGTAAATTTTTAATTTCATGCCCATTTAATTAATTCAATTTGCCCCTAATCCCCTCCTAAGATATAGAAAAAGGATGATATATGAAAATATTTTATTTATGTTATAAAATAAATTTGAATATTATGTACAAATAGAATCATACATACAATTACATAAATTACCCAATAATTAAAGTGAGCAGATTCTTATTACTTGTAATTACCTGAAATTGCAATGACCCTATCGTTGTCACCAGATAAAGTGTATGGTGTGTGTATCATGCTGCTTCTTGCCTTGCAAATAATTGATTCGTTTCCGGAGTGGATCATGCGAAATGCCTACGAAAGCTCATGTTTGCATGCACTAGCTAGTAGTTGTTTGACAAGCTATACAATTTAAAGTTCAAGCGTGACACTCACTCAATATTAACACCACTTGATATTTATTCATGCAGTGCAAGTACCTTCTGTGCGTGTGTCTCTCTGTGGAACATGTATATAAATAGTAGCGTTCCTCTCTTTCCAAATTACTTAACTGTTGTTTATGTATATATAGCCAGTGCTTAAACATATCTCAAACCCCATCCTATATTCACTGTACGTACGTGTATATACAAATCTAAGATGATAGGAATAGAAGATATATACAAAGTGATTGTAGCAACCACACCATTATATGTAGCACTCATTCTAGGCTACGGTTCTGTCAAATGGTGGCATATTTTCACAAACGAGCAATGTGATGCCATTAACTTGCTTGTTTGTTATATTACTCTCCCTCTTTTTACCTTTGAATTCACTGCTAATGTTGATCCATTTGCATGGAATTTTGTGCTTATTGGGGCTGACGCAATTTCCAAAGTTATAATCGTAGGAGTTTTAGCTCTTTGGGTTAAGTTTAGTACCAAAGGGAGCTATGGTTGGTCTATAACAAGCTTCTCCTTGTCAACTTTAACTAATTCTCTTGTTGTAGGTGTGCCTTTATTACAGGCAATGTATGGCCCAACTGCGGTTGATTTAGTTGTTCAACTGTCAGTGGTTCAAGCCATTATATGGTTAACGATGTTGTTATTCGTGCTTGAATTTAGACGGACTCAAATTGGATGTATGGAAAGTGATCATGAAACTGAAGTTAGAGACAAAGATTTGGAAGGTGATAGGAGTGATGATGGAGAAATTGCTGTTGGTCCATCCTTTTGTTATGTAATGATGAAGGTGGGGCTCAAACTTGCAATGAATCCCAATTCTTATGCTTGTATTGTTGGAATCACTTGGGCATGTGTTGCTAACAGGTATACCATTACTCATACAGTTTATGCACGTGTTAGAGGAAGGCATGTATCAAACTTTATTTTAATGGAAATTTATACTTATGGATGAATTGAAAAAATATGTAGGTGGCATTTAGAGATGCCAAGCATCTTGGAAGGCTCTATACTGATCATGTCTAGAGCTGGAACAGGCACAGCTATGTTCAGCATGGGTGAGACTCCTACATATATTTATGTGTTGAATTTTTTTTTTGTAAAATTGTTTTACTTATAATGAGTATTAATTTGATGATATGGGGGGTTAATTATTTCATGATGCGGTGCAGGACTGTTCATGGCCAGGCAAAAGAAAGTAGTAGCTTGTGGCTCCAGTCTTACAGCCCTAGGAATGGTTCTAAAGTTTGTTGCGGGTCCAGCTGCCATGGCTATTGCTTGCCTTGCTGTAGGTTTGCATGGAGATGTTTTACGTGTTGCAATCATTCAGGTCTCTCTACCTACATCATACATCTCTCTGCCATGCAAATATTTAAGTCTTTAACCCTGGGTTGGTTACGCTCCCTCGTCCCTTTCAAATATTTACATTTGTATTGGGCACGAAATTTAAGAAAAATGATAAAATAGTGGATGAAAGTTAAAAAAATGAGTAAAAAAAATGAGTAAAGTAGTGAGACTGATTAATATTATATGTATAAAAATATTATATGGATAAAATGGGTATAGTGCAGTTGAATAGTTGATGCATTTATTTTAAAAATTATAATTTTTTTACTATATTTAAAAATTTTTGAAATCTATACAATACTATATTATAATAATTGGAATAGAGATAATTTGGTTCAACGATAATTCCCTAATTTTGATTATTACAAAAATAGATAAATAGTGTTATATATCTAATAAACTACTAAATTATTAAACTACTACTAAATATAGTATACGTATCCTACTAAATTACGAATACAACTTATCCTATTATTAAAAGATATAAATAATAGTTACATATCTGCTAAACTACTAAATTGTTAAACTACTAGAAATAATCTATTTATTCTACTAAATTACGACCACATGTTATTCTATTATTTTTATTATAAATTTATAATCATTATATATTTATATAAATATTTTAAAAATATAATATAATTTGATAAATAAAAATTTAAAATATTATTAATAAATAAAAATTTAAAATATTAATAAAAACTCGTGCATCGAATGAGATTTATACTAGTATAAATAAGTGAAAGGACATTCCAAAAAGCAAAGTCTAAACAAATAGAAGAAAGGGGAGTATAAAACTAAGATTTATTGTTGTTGCGCGCAGGCTGCATTGCCCCAATCCATCACTTCTTTCATCTATGCCAAAGAGTACGGCTTGCATGCCGATGTACTTAGCACAGCGTAAGTTGCTTTTTGTTAATTTATTATATGCAGCTGCATATATCATGTATATTAGCTTAAAATACGTGAGAGGCATGGATGTCTCAGATTTTTTTTAATATTATATATATTTTTAAAAAATATTTTGAATTCAATTATAATTTTATTTATTTAAAACTATAAATGATATGATTTCATGATATTATATTAGTATATGTATACGTTCATAACTTTTTAGAACATTTAAACTTATTTAAAATGATAACATTGTATTGGAAGGGGAAATAATATTATAATAAAATTATTATTTTAGTGAGGGTAAAAATATAATATCTCTATTATGTTGGTAAAAATATAATGTTTTCATTATGTTGGAACCTTAAAAAAAATATTATTTTAGCATGGTGATTACTTAATCAATTAACTATATCTCTATAAAAAATATTTGAAAAAGACAATATTATCGATTGAACGATATAGTTTTATTGATAATTTTATGTGTATTTTTTAAAAATTATATTTATGTTTTAATAAAAAATTGATTTCTTAGTTCACATAAATAGGATACGAATTATAATTAGCTTAATATTAATTTGATTTATGTCGGATAAGTGGTTTATATTATTTTATTTTAACCCGATGCCCAATACAGCAACCAAATAAAACTAACTATTTTTAGTTTAATTTTATTTTTTTAAAATCTAGATCAATAAGATAATTTTAATTAAGACTGGATAATTAGAATATATGATTTTTTTTGTTGGTCGAATTGAATTTTTATTTTAGTTTTGTGTTAATCTGAATCAATTGCATAATGTATTTTTTTATCCTGAATAAATAAAATATATTATTTTATTTATCCAAGTTCATTAATATAATTTTTTAGAAGGATTGATAGTATTATTAATTTATCTTAACCCGAGTCACATTATATCAACTGAATCTTAATAATTATATTTAGTTTACTTAAATTTAATTTAACCCGAAGTAACAAATTAAAATAATATAGAATTCGATATGAATTAAAATTTAAATTGATAGAAGAAGTTAAATTTAATATAAATTATAATGATATAGAGTTCGATATAAAATAGAATTGAAATTGGTAAAACAATATAGAATATTGACTTCAATATCAATTAGAATTAAAATTGATCGACCCAATAGTTAGAATTAAAATAAATAAGTAAGGCTAATTAAGTAATTTCAAGAAGTACCGACTAACCAACAACCAAACTTTTAATATTTCGTATATTATAATATAGTATATAGATATGACACCACATATTTTATTCCTGACCCCAAGAATAAACACTTTGAACTATCTATACTATATTATTAAAAAGTATATTAACACCTTTCAAAATAAAGTTTAATTAAATATAACTTAATTAAAAAAATTAAATCATTTATTTAATATAACTACAAACTCTATCAATTATTATACAACATAATTTCTAATTGCACTAACTTCTTCTTACCTTTTTTTTAGTTTTAATTAATATAAGAAAAAAATTAATATATTAAGAAAAAGACACAAATTAAAAAAGAACAAATAAAAAATAATAAAATCTGATAATAAGACATACTACTAAGACACTAAGGGCATAAAGTGTAAGTATTACAATAAAAATAAGAATAGTATACTATCAAATTTTTAATATTTTGATTCGAATAATAAAAACGGAGAACGAGACGTACTATTACACCCCTACTTATAACCCCGCAACAGGATAACTTCTCCAAACACTTATTTAAATATGAGTTTCCTACCACTACACTTATAATCATATAATCATAAAATAAAAGATCTAAAATGTAAGTATTATAATAAGAAAAATCTGATATCAAATTTTTAATATGTTAATTTTAATAATATATACTAGATTACAACAGTTTGATGCATAAATTTTTAATAATATTAATTTAATTTAAATTTTAAATTCAATAAATATGTTTTAGCTTCAAATGGTAATTAGTTAATTATTAATAATTATAAAATTATATTTGTATATTTTTAAATAAAACTATTTTTGGAAAAAGGTGGTTTTGTTAGAAAAAATTAGAAAAGCTTATAATATACTTTAGCTGAAAAATATAATTTGTTACGTGTTAAGAATTATAATATTATTATAATATCTTATTAAATAAATTTGCACATTATATTGGAAAAATGAGGTATTTTAGTTTGATAAAATTGAAAAGATGATGTCTTTTAGTTGAAAAAACTAGTTTATATCTTACTTGAAAAGATTAATTTGGTTACTTATTAGTCATAATAAAATATCGAGGTTGTTTAAATAATTCATTTTTTTTGCAAAAATACATTTTTTTGATTTTTTTTTTTTTGCTAAATATTTTTTTTTTGATTTTTTATTTGCAAAAATGTAATTTTCAATTTTTTTTAAAAAATACGATTTTGCAACCCCATACAACCTCAATTGCAACCCAATGAATCCTCAAATGCAGCAATAAAAATCAGTCATTTATTTTTCAAACATTAGTAAAAAAATTTGTGACGTGAAATTTTTCGAACTGTATTTTTGCAAAAATTTCAAAATATAGTAAAATTGTAAAAAAAATTAGAAAAAATAATATGTTTGGTAAATTCTTTAATATTTTTAAATATGTGACTGCAAATCTTTAAACCAAAATTTTCAATATTTCGGCTATTTATAGATAGTAGATATGGATAGTATAGATATGTGATACCATCGTTAAATTTTAAAACAAATAATGAAAATCGTAAGATTCAATATAAATAATATAATGATATTTTGAAATTTAATAATTTAACTAAAATTTTTATATGTCAATAACGTAATATATATCATATTTATTTCAATAATTTCAATCACAGATATTCTATACAATATATTATATTTTATAATAATATTTTTTATAAAAATTATTATATTTTATGCAAATTATTTAAGTATGATATAAATAATTATATTATAAATATTATAATATAATACGGGTTATAGATTAGTATATAAAACTGTAATTCTAATTCTTTTAAGTGGAAGGTACGTTCATTTTCATCCCTAGTAAAAAATTGTATACTTTTGCCTATAACTTAAGGCGAAAGTATCAAAAACATGCTTTGATAATTTAAAATTTGAAATGTCCAAATCTCTTTAAAATATGTATGAACTATTTCTTGATTTTGCAGGGTCATATTCGGAATGTTAGTATCACTTCCTCTGTTGATCGGATATTACGCAATTTTGGCTTTTTTACACTGAAAGACTAGTGCTGTGCTAACCCCGGTTTATATTAAAGTTCTGAGTAGTTAATGAGGAAATTAAGGAGAGTGTTTTAGGCCTTTTCTTTATATGTATACTCATTTACCATCCAACAAAATCAGTCCATTTTATAATTTCATGCAATTTTATAATGATCATATATAATTTAACAATATTTTTAGAGGTCTCAAATTCGTGACCAAAATAAATCCTAAATATCATGTGTCGTGATATGATTGACTATAAATAACTCAAAATTAGTGAACCCCTGCATTTAAATAAATTTCATCAATTAAAACATCTCAAATTATCAAATCATCACTATCACATTATTTACAACACAATTTTGGCATCAAATTTGATATCACAATTTAACTTTTATCTGTCACGAGTTTGTTTAGAATTGCGTTCGAAAATAATAACATTTTTTTTGCTAAAAAGTAACTGTGAAGTTATTTGATAAAATATTTTTGTCCTAAAAACCGCTTTTTAGAAATTGTTTTTCAGCTTTTGCTAAAATCAAAATCTCTACAAAAAATTTGACATTTACTTACCAATTCTAAATATAGGTAAATTCTTTTATTGGTAAATAAAGTATTTTACATACCAATATAATATTGATAGTGGTTGGTGTAAGAAAAAGGTGAGAAATCAAACCGAATAACTTGTGAGAATGTAGGAATCGTGGCGTGAGTTAACACTGCCTTAAAGTTGAATTTGTCCCGCTACGTACACACGATCTCTTAGCAATCAACCTCCAGAGTTACACAACCTCTATTTTTTTGGTGTATTACAAAGAAATAGATTGAAATCACTCTTGATCATTGCCCAAAAACATGTTTATATTTATATGAAAGTACTTGAGAGAAAAACTTGTTTGTGTGTTCTCAAATGGGGAGAGAGAGTTCCTTTTTATAGGGGTGAAAACTAGTAATTTAAGGATAGTAGAAAGTCATAGGTCACGATATTGATTAAGGGAGGTAAAAAACCTTAGAATGAAGAGCCTCAAAATGAAAGATCTTGTACAATTAAGAGTCTCAAAATGATAGGTCTTGCACAATGAAGAGTCTTAAAATGAAAAGTCTCACAATATTCTTTTGAAGCAAACTTTTTGAAATAATATTTATATTATTCCAACATTCCCCCACATGATTCAAAAGAAAAATAATTTGGGTAATGGATAGTCGATTTCTAAGCATCAATGTCTTGCGGACTTGAATTACCCAGTGCATACAAACATGCTTCACAACCATGTTAGGTAGAAAGTTCTTGAACTTCTCATGGTAGTTAGTGGGAACATACTTGCGCACTTAAACATATCTCAAATCAAGAAGTGATTTCGCATTATTATGTAAAAATGCCCCATGTTGTACCTGGTTTCATGAACGCTTTAGAGGTCCTTCGCCTAAAGGACTCTCATAGGGGGTTGGGCGTAGCCCCCACATTCACATAGGTAAGTTCATCAAGTTTGTTGTTGTAGAATAAAAATCTGAGTACTTTTGTATTTAATGCTAGGGTTGGTGAGCTTCGAGTTTTAATGGCTGCTCTTGCGTTCGGGACTATCGGTCCTTGTAAGATGCCTACGTATCTATGTATTGTAGAGAATCAAGCCAAAAACGTAGTCCTAGGTTGAGGGGTAGAGCCCTTTATATAGAGGTGAGTCTAGGGTTAGACTTCTTTTGGGAGACTTGGTGGACAAGTCTCCAACTCATATGGTGATTAGGAGTCCTCTTGAGACAGGAGATCCAAAACCTTCTATGTAGGACTTTGAATCCGTTTGGAACACATGTCTCTGCTCTTCCAGCCGTATTGGGCCTAGTCCGTGAATAGCTCGTGTTCGTGGACTTGGACGACCTCCACTGGTGGGCCTTGGTCGTTTGGGCCGTCATAGGTCTGTTATGAAACTTTGGACTAGACAGGCCTGCTATGAAGCTTGGACCAGACAGGTCTGTATTAGACTTTTCGGACAAGAAGCTCAAGTGTAATTAATGCAACATTTAATGTGTCTTTAGGATGTATTTTCTATCCATATCATTTACCCCCAACTTCCGTGAATATTGCTCGAGTTTTCGTGGAAGTTATAATGGTCTAATCGCGACTCGGGGTACTTTTGGCCCTTCTCAGGTATCGGCCCTTCACGGGTTTCGGCCCTTCATGGGTATCATCCCTTCATGGGTATCGGCCCTTCATGGGTATCGCCGCGTTATCGTAAAGTGTGGAGCTATCTACACGTTTACAACGGCTTATTAGTGTGAGTATACACACTTAAGGCCCCCGTAGAGGCTATTTGGATGGTGTTCAACACTAAACGGTCCTAATCGGGACTATAAAGCGAGCGTTTATCACCCTCTTAACCTTCGTCAAGGTTAATTATAGGGCGAAAGCTGCTAATTGGTCCTAATCGGGGCTAATTTCCATGTACAAGTCGCTAATTAGGCTTAAAAGAGCCTAATTTTAAGCTATATGCATTAATAGGCCTTAATCGAGGCTAATTTGCCCTAATCGGGGCTAATTAAGACTAATCAGTATGCACTAATCAGCCCTAATCTGGGCTTAATTTAACTAATCGACCCTAATCTGAGCTTAATCTCAAAATCCTGAAAATTTAAAAATCTTAAAAATTTTCTGATTTTTTTCTATTTTTTTCGAATTTTCTCCAAAATTTTCGAGGGGGCGCTCGGGGTTGAGCAGAACCTCCTGGGGCAGGAGGCTCTGCTCGGCCTCAAGCCCCCAAATTGGGCTACTCGGCCTCAAGCCCCCAAATTGGGCTACTCGGTCACTTTGGAGGAGAACCTCCTGGTCGGCCAGTTCTTGGTTGGCCTGGAGGTGGTTTCCAGGGGTTCCTGCCCCTCACTTTTTTTTGATCTTCTCACTAAGAGTTCTAGGTTTCTATTCACCTTACTATGTTCTTGTGGTCCTTGATTGTCCATGGAATTAATTTCAAAGTTGCCTTTGAGTTCCTTAGGGTTCTGCTATAGCTGTTTCAGCTAACGTTCTGTACTCATCCTGATGGACGTTCTGTACTCGTTCTTGCTGAATGCTCTGTGTTCTACTGATCTTTCCCTTTGTAAGAAGTCTTGTATTCTATTAAATTTGTCTAAACTTCTCTTGTAGGATGTTACGCACTCCAACCAACTCGTTCTCGTAGACGTTCTAGTCTTCACGAAACTTGGTTTCGCTGGGAGCTATCCTTTTCTAAAAATCTCCAAACGACATCTCAATGAGGCCTCTGGAGAAACTTTTGAAGGCCTCAAGGCTCTCCTACAAGAGCTTTTAGTGAGTAAAAAGACCTTAACTTGTTGGCTAGTAGTCCAAGGCCAATACGGAGGTAAGTTGTGGTCGTCTCGCCTATGATACATAGGCTCCTGGTAGGCCAAAAGGCCTCCATATGTTGGTTGGTCGGCCGGGGCTTCCCCGTACGTAAGTTGTGGCCGTCACGACTCTGATACAGAGACTCTTGCTAGGCCAAAAGGCCTCCATATGTTGGTTGGTCGGCCGGGGATTTCCCGCACGTAAGTTGTGGTCGTCTTACCTCTGATACAGAGGCTCCTGGTAGGCCAAAAGGCCTCCATATGTTGGCTGGTCGGCCGGGGCTTCCCCATACGTAAGTTGTGGCCATCATGGCTCTAATACAAAGGCTCCTGGTAGGCCAAAAGGCCTCCATATGTTGGATGGTCGGCCGGGGCTTCCACGCACATAAGTTTTGGCCGTCCCGGCTCTGATACGGAGGCTCCTGGTAGGCCAAAAGGCCTCCATTTGTTGCCTGGTCGGCCGGAGCTTCCCCGCATGTAAGTTTTGGCCGTCATGGCTCTGATACGGAGGCTCATGGTAGGCCAAAAGGCCTCCATTTGTTTCCTGGTCAGCCAGAGCTTCCCCGCATGGAAGTTGTGACCGTCATGGCTCTGATACGGAGGCTCCTGGTAGGCCAAAAGGCCTCCATTTATTGCATGGTCGGCCGGAGCTTCCCCGCATGGAAGTTGTGGCCGTCATGGCTCTAATACGGAGGCTTTTGGTAGGCCAAAAGGCCTCCATTTGTTGCCTGTACGGCCGGAGCTTCCCCGCATGGAAGTTATGGCCATCACGACTTTGGTATGGACATTCGGGAATGATCTTAATCTTTACCAGTTTTGCTAACCATGGTGATTAATATAATCAGTCGTTAATTAAGGCTAATGACTTGTATTTAGTTTCAGCCAGGCTTTTTCGGAAGAATGATATGAGAATCGGTGTCCTGCACCGCTTTTCCGTTTATTATGTCGTCTTCAATTACCTTTTGATCTTTTTTTCTCACCATTCCCGGTGTTCTTTTAACGAGGTACCTCCTAGCGCGAACCAGGCTGACTTACGACCTGATGTAACAGGTGACCTTTTTCCTATTAAAGAATATGAGAAGTGCTCATTTTCATTCACACCTTCATTTCTCTACTTCTTAAATTCTCAAATTCTCTCAAGCTCTTAAATCTCTTCAAGTTCTCCAAGAATGTCAGGTGGACAAGGCCCTGTTAAGTCTTCTTTCTCCGAGAAGGAAGATATGCATAAGAGGGCTACTCTACGTTCACTCCAAGGTATAGCTCTTGTTTCCCCCTTCTCAATTAATCGTTGTTCGAACAGTTTGAAAAGCATGTTGGATGAGAGGGCGGACAAGTACCCTAGTACCGTCCATTTCGATGCATTCTAGCACCGTAGTATGCTTCGTGAGAAGGACGTCGAGGTGATTAAGTCGACTTACTCCTGGCCCGACTGCTTGAAGGTTCGTAGAGCTAAGCCAAGTGATAGGGCTTGTAATCTTTGCCATCAAAGGATATTTGTGTTCAAGGTGGCTCTTAATTCTGGGCTGAGGTTCCCTCTGCACCCCTTCATTCCTAGGATTTTTGCCGAACTAAAGATCCATCCATGCCAGCTCTACCCTAACGGGTGGTCTTTCATCATTCTCTTCATAGTGAGATGCCATGACTTAGGCTTCCCCCTGAGCGTGACAATGTTCCGTAGCATCTTCATGATGAAGGCTTCTCCTATGACTCGACCTGGATGGGTAGTAATTTAACACCGAGCCCATGTTTCTCAAATGGTGAACAACAGTTATAACACCCTCCAAATCCAGGGTATAGATTTGGGGCATTATTAATAACAACTACAAACTAAACCTGCACAAGCGGAATATAAATATGATAATTACCCCGAACTACTGCTACTCAGGATCTTTTAAGGTTAAGAGTTGAAAACAAGAACCACACACTAACTTTATTACAAACCCAAATAAAAATAATTTGTCTCAAGAACTCTCTTTGTTAGAAAATTTTATTCTATCTACATTCTCACCACACAAATTTTATTCAAACCACACAAAACTTTTATTAAACCCAACATTACTACTTATTCTGTTACACCTGATCTGGTAACTCAAAGCTCTCTTCGGGAATAAGAAGGAACACTCTTGGTATAAGAGGGTCCCGCTGCTTGACTCGCTTCTTGACTACCCGGGTCCTGATGGGTTTCATTCTCTACCTTAACTGTAAAACAATAGGAATAACAATTAAAAGGGATGAGCTAAAGTTTCTCAACAAGCCTGCAACAATATATATGTATAATATAAAGAGAGAGAAATAAGTGAACCAATAAGCTGCTAGTTTGAACAACCATCTGTGTCTGTATAGGATAATAATTTGCCAACACTGGCGAGTGCCAAATGAACAAGACTGGAAACAAGAACCAACATATGCATTATAACCTGCTGATCAGTCAGGATATAATGTGGATCTATACCCAACTGCGTAGACCCAACCAACATAAGGAGTACTCGGGCAACTATGGCCTATTAATTAAAGGTCTGGGTAAAACCCAGTCCGTATCGTAACCATCCAGTCCAAAGCTTAGCATCCGGAATAATCGGAATGCTTTTAATGTATCCCAACATCAGGATATATCATAATATATGTAACAAGGGTAAGAATATTGGAATATGAATAGAGGATTCAATAAATTGGGAGATATTAAGAATCGAAATGAAATAGAAACAAGATTCAATAATTTCGTAACAGTGTATATGAACAAAATTAGCGATATGGTATAGGGCATTTTTGGCAAAATAGGGCCAATGATTTTATTTGAAATACGGGCTTTTAAAACATAGTTTTGAGCGGTACGGGTTTTGATATAAAATATATAACTTACGATAAAACACTCAATAAATATACAAAACACGTTTGGATCAAAACAAACAACACGTAACACATAGCAGTTAGGGTTTAATGACTCAACACATATAATCACATAATAATACACATAATTTATCTTTATTATGATATAATACAAGCGTAATTTCTCGGTCGTTACATTCTCCCCCCCTTAACAGGATTCTGTCCTCAGAATCACACTATGCAAACAAGTGAGGATACTTTTCTAACATTTCACTCTCGAGCTCCCAGATTGATTCTTCAACCACTGGGTTTCTCCACGAAACTCTCACTAATGACACAGACTTATTTCTTAATACCCTCTCTTGTCGATCTAGAATTCTTATCGGTTGTTCTACATACGACAAATCTGCCTGAAGTTCTATTGGTTCATACTCTATTATATGCCTTGTATCAGGGTTGTACTTCTTAAGCATAGATACATGAAATACGTTGTGAATATGCTGCATATGGGGTGGTAAAGCTAATTCATACGCAACCTTCCCAATTTTCTTCAAAATTTCAAATGGTCTGATGTAGTGAGGTTTCAATTTGCCTTTGTTGCCAAACCTAGCTAATCCCTTCCATGGATACCTTTAGCAATACATGCTCTCCTTCCTGGTAGTCCATATCCTTTCTAGATAGATCTTCATATTTACGTTGTCGATTTTGCGCCGCTTCAAGTCGCTTGCGGACCAGTTCTACTTTTTCCTTGGTTTGCTGAATCAGTTCTGGACCTAAAATTTTACGTTCTCCCACTTCATCCCAATAGGTAGGTGATCTGCATTTTCTTCCATATAGAGCTTCATAAGGTGGCATCCCAATACTTGCTTGATAACTTTTATTGTAAGAAAATTCCACTAGCGGTAAGTGCTCGTCCCAATTGCCTTCAAAGTCTATTGCGCATACACGTAGCATATCTTTGATTGTTTGAATTGTCCTTTCGCTTTGCCCGTCCGTTTGTGGATGATAAGCTGTACTCATGTTCAACTTTGTTCCTAGACATTCTTGGAATTGTCTCCAAAATCTTGAATTGAAACGGGGATCTCGATCCGATACAATCGATACGGGTACTCCATGACGCATTACGATTTCCTTGAGATATAAGTGCACTAACTTGTCCATGGAAAATCTTTCGTTAATCGAAAGAAAATGTGCTGATTTCGTCAATCAATCAATGATAACCCAAATTGCATCGTGATTTGCTTTCGTCCTTGGAAGTCCCACTACGAAATCCATAGCTAAGTGCTCCCATTTCCATTCGGGAATATCTAATGGTTGTAATAGTCCGCTCGGATGTTAATGTTCAGCTTTCACTCTTTGGCACATATAACACTTGCTGACCCATTCCGCTATCTCTTTCTTCATATTCGGCCACCAAAATTTTTCCTTTAGGTCTCTATACATCTTTGTGCTTCCGGGATGAATCGCATATCTTGAACTATGAGCATCTTGTAAAATTTCCGCTTTTAGTTCCGGTACGTTAGGTATCCAGATTCTCGAAGTAACACGAAAAATTCCTTTAGCGTCCTTCTGACTGGTAATCTCTTCTCCTGTTAAATTCTTGATATCCTGGTCCATTACTTCTTCCTGACACCTTCTTATTTTCTCCAATAGTTCTGGCTGAAAAGTCATAGCATAATTCATTTCGATAGAACTTTCTGGTACACGAACTTCAATCTCCAATTTATCGAATTCCTTGATTAAGTCCTTTGAAGACGTTAACAGGTTCAATCGTTCCTTTCGACTTAAAGCATCTGCTACTACATTGGCCTTGCCTGGATGATAATTGATTGAAACGTCGTAATCCTTGATTAACTCTAGCCAACGTCGCTGTCGCATTTTAAGTTCCTTCTGGGTAAAAATGTACTTCAAACTTTTATGATCTGTATAAATCTCACATTTTTCACCGTACAGATAATGTCTCCAAAGCTTCAGTGCGAACACAATTGCTGCTAGCTCGAGATCGTGTTTCGGATATTTTTGCTCATGCGGCTTTAGTTGTCTAGAAGCGTATGCGATCACGTTGCCATGTTGCATTAAAACACATCCAAGTCCTCGATACGAAGCGTCGCTGTATATGACAAAGTCTCCTTGATCATCAGGTAACACAAGCACAGGTGCGGTTACTTGTCGATTCTTCAATTCTTGGAAACTTGCTTCACATTTCTCGTTCCATTCGAATTTTTCATTCTTTCGTGTCAACTGCGTCAATGGTGTGGCTATCTTTGCAAAATCTTTAACGAATCTTCTGTAATAACCGGCTAATCCCAAGAATCTTCTGACTTCAGTTGGCGTCTTTGGTCTTTCCCAATTTAAAATAGCTTCAATCTTTGCGGGATCCACTTGAATTCCTTCAATACTAATGATGTGTCCTAAAAACTGCACTTCCTTCAACCAAAATTCATATTTTGAAAATTTCGCATAAAGCTGCTCCTTTCGTAATATCTCTAGTGTCGTTCTTAAGTACGCAACATGTTCTTCTTCCGTCTTTGAATAAATCAAGATGTCATCAATAAATACAATGATAAACTTATCCAAGTACTTCTTGAATACTCGATTCATCAAATCCATAAATGCTGCAGGTGCATTCGTCAATCCAAAAGCCATCACAAGAAATTTATAATGTCCGTACCTCGTTCTGAACGCTGTCTTTGGAATATCTTCTGCCCTGATCTTTAACTGATGATAACCTGATCGTAAGTCGATTTTCGAAAACCATGCTGCTCCTTTTAGTTGATCAAATAAGTCGTCAATGCGAGGCAAATGATATTTATTCTTGATAGTTAACTTGTTCAGCTCCCGATAATCAATACACAGTCGCATGCTACCGTCCTTCTTTTTCACGAACAATACTGGTGCGTCCCATGGGGAAACACTTGGCCTTATAATTCCTTTGTCGAGAAGTTCTTGTAACTACTTTGCTAATTCCTTCATTTCAACAGGTGTCATTCGATATGGAGCTTTCGAAATTGGTTCAGTCCTTGGCGCCAAATCAATAGTGAACTCGATCTCTCGATCCGGTGGAAGTCCTGGAAGTTCATCTGAAAAGACATCGGGAAACTCACAAACTACAGGAATATCTTTAATCTTCGGACTTTCTTTGTTGGTATCCAATACGTAGGCTAAATAGGCTTGACGTCCTTGGTGTAACAATCTTCTCATCTGCATCATTTGTTAAGAATTTCTTCTTTTGCTTTTCACCTTTAAATGTTACCGTTTTATTTTCTTCAGTTTGCAATTTCACTTTCTTATTTGCGCAA
The DNA here is from genome assembly GCF_009905375.1 of Apium graveolens. Lineage (NCBI taxonomy): Eukaryota > Viridiplantae > Streptophyta > Magnoliopsida > Apiales > Apiaceae > Apium > Apium graveolens. The sequence continues at coordinate 133,082,820 of NC_133654.1, forward strand.
TCAATCTGAGCATTATTACTAGCTAGCCAATCCATTCCTAAAATAACACCAAACTCTCCTAACCTGAAAGGTATCAAATCAACTGAAAAATGACATCTCCCTATCTCAATATCACAATTTGGGCATACTTGATCTACCATAACCTGATCATCATTTGCTAATTTTATGACTAGCACTTCATCTAACCACTTTGTCTCACAGTCTATCTTAGAGATAAAATCTTCAGAAATAAAAGATCTAGTAGCTCCTGAATCAATCAATACTAGAGCATTTACGGAATTCACAGGGAGCGTACCTGTAACCACATTCGGACTCTGTACTGCTTCCTTCATTGACATGTTGAAAGTCCTTGCCCTGGGCTGATTTTGTGGTGGTAGTGGAGGTGGAGGTAATGCTAAAACCCTTGGAATACTAGCGGCCATTGCAACTCCTCTGCAATCCTTGGAAATATTTCCTTTTCTTCCACACTGGAAACAAGTGACCTCTGCTCTTCCCATCGGACATTCTCCAGAGTAGTGTCCCCTTTGCTTGCACTTGAAACACATGACATTTGGCTTGTTGCAAATCCCCGTATGCTTTTTACCACATATTCTACAATCAGGTATATGCGGTCGGATAAGTCTTTGCTGAGTTGGGGCAGGAAATCGATTACGCATCCTCTGGTTGTTTTGTTTTGGTCTCCTGGCATTTACTTTTCCCCGGGCTTGAAATCCCGGCCTTCTGTTGAAACGGTTCTGGAAATTTCCTGGTCCCTTCTCTTTCTGAGCTGCTTCACTCTCACCTTCAATGATCATGGCCTTCTGAACAATAGCCGTATAAGTCGTTAGCTCAAATACAGCTACTCTGCTACAAATCCATGGCTTCAATCCCTGCTGGAATCTCTTGGCCCGCTTTTCATCCGTATCCACTTGCTCAGGAACAAATCTGGCCAATCCAGTGAACTTGGTCTCATAATCCGCGACCGATAAGTTGTCTTGTTTCAGTTCCAGGAACTTGATCTCCATCTAGTTCTTCATAAAACGAGGGAAATATTTTTCCAGGAAAAGATCCGTGAATCTATCCCAGGTCATCACACCTTCCCCTTCCAAAGCTTTCTTCGATTCCCACCAGTAATTGGCTTCACCTTTCAGAAAGTAGCTGGCAAAATCCGTCTTCTGTTCTTCCTCAACTTTAACCAATGTAGAAGCCTATTCTATCTCCTTCAGCCAAGCTATTTCCTTTGTAGGATCTGTGGAACCGATAAATTCCGAAGGCTTTACTGCTTGAAATTGCTTGAAAGTGACTGTAGGTGCTGCTGGTGGTACTTGATGTCCTGGATGAGCGGCTTGCTGTAACATCTATTGTTGGAACTGCTGTTGTTGCTGCTGCATCTGTTGCTGCATCATCAGCATCTGTTATTGCATGAGATGGAACATCTGATCCATCTGATTATTATTGTTTTGGCCCTCGGTATTTTCGTTAGACGAGTCGGGTCGTGCTTTTCTTTTAGGTGTCATCTTTCTGATAATAAAGCAAAGGGGTTCTCTTAATAACAATATACTAAACAGATGTTATGGAATGAAAATAGTCTTTATAATATTAAAACATCGTTAAAACAGTTGATATGGGGAAAGAAAACAATTCATTAAATATCTAAATGAATAAAACAGCGCGATGTGTAAATAAATCCTTTTTAAAGTACTTTTAAAAATTTTGAAAACATAAAGGGTACAACATGATTGTAAATAAAACACATTTTTAAATATGCAAAGATATAACAGTGAAATAAATGTAAATACTTAAATAACCGGGAAATAAAGAAAATGTGAAAAGGTTCATCTTATATATATATGGGTAAGACACCAGCTGCAGGTGTCAATGCTTGATACAAAAACCTATGATATGTCAGTCGTACTACTACTACTATCAGTCAAAATTAGTAGCTACACTCATACAAACTTGTCATACAATACTATGCTGCCTCTATCTACAAAATATACAAGATACCACACGCCTCCGTCTGCTAGTCTCAGAATCCTGATGGCACATGGCTCAGCTCCTCCTGCAATGCCTCTAACACTGCCTCAGTAAGTCCCATCGCCCTACGGTATGCTACCTCTGCACTCATATCCTGCTGCCTCAGATCAGTAAGCTGCTGAGAACTAACTCTGTGAATCTGGCGTAGCCTCTCCCTCAATATGTAGTCTGGGTGAAGTGCTCGAACGGGACCATCCGCCTGGGTCTCAAACAATCCAAGGATCTCTCTGCACTGGTTCTGCCATCAAATCTTCTCCTCTCTCTCTGCCTGAAAATGCTGATATGTAACTGATGATGCTCACGAAGATCCGTGCGGGAACCTCGAGAAGGTAATGGCCCATCTACTACTACCTCGTCCATGAACTCCGGCTGTGGAAACTGATATACCTCGGGAACAGGGGCATAGATAACTAAAGGGGCAGGAAATAAGACAGGCTGCTCCATAGGTGCATACACTGGTGGATCTGCCTCAGGCTCCATCGGTGGAATCTCCGGAAACTCGACTGGTGGCATAGGAATTTGGGGCTCTAGATCCTCCCACTGCGGAAGATCAATCATGTCAGGAATATCGAACATCGGGAACTCTAGGTGGAAAATATGGTATCTCTGGCTCAAAATATGGAAAATAATCATCAAAATCTGGTACCTCTGGTGGAAGTGGCATCTCTGGTACTGGTCCAGGTAGCAATGGTGGAGGTGGTGGCAATGGAGGAAAGATCTGCTCCGACACTGGAGCCACTACCGGTGCAACCACTGGATCTGTCTCGGTCCGCTCCGTAGACGATGATAAAGAAGCCATCTAATATACATAACAATAATAACACAAAAACAATCAAATCACAATCCTAAAACTTATAACTTCTAATCACATAAACAGACAATCCTAACACTTTTACTTCTATCTTATCTGATCTTTCTATCTTATCTTAATCCTAACGTTCTTGTTTTCAAGGGTCAAAACTTAAGCTCTGATGCCAACTATAACACCCTCCAAATCCGGGGTATAGATTTGGGGCATTATTAATAACAACTACAAACTAAACCTGCACAAGCGGAATATAAATATGATAATTACCCCGAACTACTGCTACTCAGGATCTTTTAAGGTTAAGAGTTGAAAACAAGAACCACACACTAACTTTATTACAAACCCAAATAAAAATAATCTGTCTCAAGAACTCTCTTTATTACAAAATTTTATTCTATCTACATTCTCACCACACAACTTTTATTCAAACCACACAAAACTTTTATTCAACCCAACATTACTACTTATTCTGTTACACCTAATCTGGTAACTCAAAGCTCTCTTCGCGAATAGGAAGGAACACTCTTGGTATAAGAGGGTCCCGCTGCTTAACTCGCTTCTTGACTACACGGGTCCTGATGGGTTTCATTCTCTACCTTAATTGTAAAACAATAGGAATAATAATAAAAAGGGATGAGCCAAAGTTGCTCAACAAGCCTGCAACAATATATATGTATAGTATAAAGAGAGAGAAACAAGTGAACCAATAAGCTGCTGGTTTGAACAACCATCTGTATCTGTATAGGATAATAATTTTCCAACACTGGCGAGTGCCAAATGAACAAGACTGGAAACAAGAACCAACATATGCACTATAACCTGCTGATCAGTCAGGATATAATGTGGATCTATACCCAACTACGTAGACCCAACCAACATAAGGAGTACTCAGGAAACTATGGCCTATTAATTAAAGGTCTGGGTAAAACCCAGTCCGCATCGTAACCATCCAGTCCAAAGCTTAGCATCTGGAATAATCAGAATGCTTTTGATGTATCCCAACATCAGGATATATCATAATATATGTAACAAGGGTAAGAATATTGGAATATGAATAGAGGATTCAATAAATTGGGAGATATTAAGAATCGAAATGAAATAGAAACAAGATTCAATAATTTTGTAACAGTGTATATGAACAAAATTATCAAAGATAATTGATATGGGGAAAATGAGATATAATTCACTATTTTGAATTTAGAATAGGGGAAAACTTGCATTGCGCGTACATAACTTGGTTCAACTCACCACCTTCGGTCTCTAGCTTGCTCTGCCTTGCTGACACTGAACCAATCATAGAAAGATAGTCGTTTAGATAACTTACTATATACGTGTATCTCGAATTGATACCACGTAACCTTATCAGTCTACCCATGCGTTTCTATCTGACTCGCATATATACACATATAATTATATAGCACGTAAGGTTCACATAACCACGTAAAGCACATAGCACTCAAAGCACATAATTAATTTTTAGACTTATAATTATTTTTAGAATCGATACTAGACTCATATTTACATTAACTAGCCCTATCTGATTTTATTACAATTTTTCGGGATTTATTTGACTCGATTCTACCCCTAATAGGGCCTATAAATGATTAACTAACACAATACCACTCTCTTTGGAAAGAAATTATAACTTACAATTATTTTTATTGAATTCGTTTCATTTTTCTGAGTCTAGGGGTCCTCGTTTCGCTCAAATCGGACTAACGGTTTAATTATTATGATTTAAACAAGATTTAATTAATTAATAATTAATTAATAATTAATTAATTATAATTAAATAATCATTAATTATATTTTTAAATAATTAATAATTATTGTATTTTAAAATAATTAATCCCTAATTATTAGGATTAATTACTATTTATTACAATTATTTACAAATTAATAATACTTACTCGATCAGATCGATTATTTACAAATAATCAAGCGATACAATTAACTGATACGCTATTTATCGAATAAATACTAATTACTCGAATTATAATCTAACTCAACGATTAACTACTCGTATAAATACGAGCTACTCACTATTCTCGAATACTAACGAACTATTATATTATTACTGTAACTTATACGATTCGTTAATCAATTAATTATCTGTATTTAATTATACTATACGAACAATTATTACGACATTCTTCGAATAATTATTGCTCGAATAAGAATTTTTAATTATCAAATCACTACTCGTATGAATACGAGTTACTCGTAATATTAACTAATTATCGGATTATTAATTGTATTATTTAATCCTTATTTATTAATTAATTACCTAATTATTAATTAATTACCTAATTATTAATTAATTAGATAACTAATAAATAATTAGATAAATAATTAAAAAATTAATTAAATAATTAAATTCAAATTTTTAATTTAATAAAATAATTTAGAAATTAATTATAAGATTTTTCAGAATTTAAAACAAATTTTTAATTAATTATTAGAATTATTAAAACTGATTTTCTGATTTTAGAAAATAGAATAAATATTAAAAATATCAGAAACACATAACAGGTTTCAGGGTTAGGGTTTTCAGGATCAAACCCCGGGTCGAAACCGGGTTGGAAACCGGGTCGAACCCGGGTCGCGAAGAACGTGGCCGGCCGGACGGAAACCCGACGCCGACGGGCTGATTCCGGCGACTTCGAATAGACAGCGAACCATGCGATTCTGGGCTGCTCATGCTTCGAAACGGTTACTCACATGACTGATTTGGATCCCGGAATCACCTTCAAATCTTCGATTGAATTTCTGCCCTGTTCTTCACCAACAACCCTAGTTCTTGATTTTTCTGATTTTTTCTGATTAATTAACTAATTAATTAACAGTAAATCAACTATTTATATTAATGAAAATAATACTCCTAAATAAAATTAAGGGGCTAATTACAATCCTAATAAAAATATTTGGCCCCAATTTTTATAATTTTTGGGTATTAATAATGAATTTTTAAATATCCAATAATACAAAATTAATGTCAAAAATTTCCAAAAATTGTGAATATTACAAAAATGCAAAGAAAAATGATATATGATAATTTCATGATCATATAAAAATAGAAATGTGATTTTTGTGGGGTTTTTGGTACCCGAAGGGGTCCGGAAAAGTCATTTTTCGTGAAAAAAGGTAAATTTGTAAAACGTCTAGGGGTTCAAAATAGCGATATGGTATAGGGCATTTTTGGAAAAATAGGGCCAATGATTTTGTTTGAAATACAGGCTTTTAAAACATGGTTTTGAGCGGTACGGGTTTTGATATAAAATATATAACTTACGATAAAACACTCAATAAATATCCACAACACGTTTGGATCAAAACAGACAACACGTAACACATAGCAGTTAGGGTTTAATGACTCAACACATTTAATCACATAATAATACACATAATTTATCTTTATTATGATATAATACAAGCGTAATTTCTCGGTCGTTACACCAGTTCCCTCAATGACTCAAACCACAATTGGAACAAGATATTTGTGGTCGTTGAGTGGAAGGATGGAGACTGGGGGACTTACTTCAGATGTGATTTTAGTAGCCCAGTTGATAGTTCCCACTTCATTCTCAACCTTTCTGATGTCGAGCTTCATGCCCGAGACCTCCTGATTGATGATGACGGAAGGATCCCTTATTGGGAGTTCGTGATAGAAGTCAAGCTTGTCGAGGCTGGCCTTAGCTGCCTCTCTATAGAGGGTATTTATCCTTGTTTTCCCTTACTTTGTGCAAGTTTATTCTTACATCTGTTTCTTTTCTTCTTATTTCAGCTACTAAGGCTCTTGACTCCAAAGCCAAGCCGAGCGATGTTGTTACTTGCAGGATGGCCAGGGATGCCGTTAAGAAGGCCAGTCATGTTCCTAAAGTCCCTGCCTTCCTCGAGGTGTCAAGATACGACCTTAAGAGGACTAAGGACTTTGACGGGAGTGCCCGGAGCCCCTACGAGCCCGGATGGGGTATTTCTTCCAACGACTCTGTTCTCGGCAACCCATTTTTTGCCCTCAAGTGGTCGAAAAACTGCATTACTCCTCCCGACCTCTTATTCGTCTCTTTTGGTGAGATACTCCTTGAGGCTGAGATGTTGGGAGCTCAAACCCTCTATCAGGTATGTTTCTCCTTGTGTAAATTTTCATTTAAGTTCTTTTTTTTGAACTTGGAAAATATTGTATGGATCACTCCTTGGGGGCTCGGCCCTTCTTAATTAAACTCATATTTTCTTTGTCAGGCTAATTCCTATTTTGCAGCATCCTTTACGAAAGCTGTGAAAATGAGAGGTGACTACAATGCATTGCAGGCTTGTATGAAGCAGATGACTATCTCCTCGGGGGAGTGGGAGTCTAGGGCTCATGAGGTGGAGGGCAAGCTTGCCATCATGGAGAAGAAATATGCTAGCTCGGAGGAAAAGAGGAAGAAGGAATGGAAGGACCTCGAGACTGCTTATCACAGATCCACTAGGTTTACCATAATGATGGACGAGCACGATGACGAGATGCGCCCTGTCAACCTGGCAATAGGTTAGAATAGGGGGATCAAAGACGCTCAAGGCGTATGGCCGGATGTGGTTGATCCAAGCCTTCTGTCTTGCCCTTGGGGCTGCCTGTTATGGACATATCTGGGAAAGCTTCCGCATATGTTCCCTCAACTCCTCGGATGAGGCCTCAATCGAGCTCCAATCACTCAGGTTCCGGTTCCAGTTCTAAAGGCAAAGCCCCCTCGGGTAGCCCCAAGTCCAGGGCAGCCCTTCGAGGGAAGATGAGGGAGCCGATTCTAGGGAGCAGCGATTCTTCTTCTGAGGAAGGGTCAGACGGAAAGGGGGAGGATTCCTCTGATGAGTGAATGAAGTGGCCTTGCATGGCTTTGAGTGCCATATGTGGCTTTGATTTTTAGACCTTATTTATTTGAACTTTTATTGGTTTGTAATCTATTGGTCGTTCGGGACTTTGACTTATAATTCTTCGGGATCTTTATTTATGCAATTTATTTGATCTCATTTCATACTTGTCTTTTATTTTCGGTATTCGGTCCTTCGGGACTTACATTCCTTAGATGATCATATTTAAATAAATTGGTAGACAAGATGATAGAAACAAACTTGCATAAATAGACAATATCTCTAAGAAACGGGTTCAACCCTTACATACGATGGTTTCGTCGACCTTATTTAGAAACTTAATACTAAACACTAGGAATATGTAGTGAATGTCCTAAACATAATAAGCCTTAAGGTTTGAAGCATGCTAAGTACGAGGCACTTCATCACCAATCAGGGTCTCTAACTTGTAGGATCATCGTTCCACTGTCTTCCTGACCTTATAAGGTCCTTCCCAGTTAGGGGCTAGCTTTCTCCGATCCCCTACACTTGATGCCTCGATCTTCCTCAAAACCAAATCTCCTTGTTGGAAGAACCTTTCTTTAACCTGTCTATTATAGTAGAGGGAGGCTCTTCGTTGATGCTCTGCATTGCGGGCGTTGGCCTCATCCCTGACCTCGTCAATGAGATCGATGGTGAGCCTCATGCCTTCTTCATTTGTCTCTGGCTCATAAGCTTCAATCCTAGGGGATCCATGAGTGATCTCAAGGGGCACCACTGCCTCGGCTCTGTAAGCCAGCATGAATGGGGTAGCTTCGGTTATCACTTTGCAGGTGGTATGATATGCCCATAGTATAGGCAGCAACACATCCACCCAAGTGTTTCTCGACCGTTCCACCCTCTTCTTAAGTCCATCAAGGATGATTCTGTTATCGTCACAATACTATTATCGTCACAATACTCTCTGAACTCTGCATTATCAAATTGTTTCCCATTATCCGTGACAAGGATGCGGGGGATTCCATACCGGCATATCTCATTCTCCTAGAAGAATTGGGCAATTTTCTTGGTGGTTATCTTGGCTAGTGCCTTAGCCTCAATCCACTTCGTAAAGTAGTCTATTGCTACCACAATGAACTTCCTCTGTCCCGATGCTACAGGAAATGGTCCAAGTATGTCTATTCCCCACATTGCAAAAGGGATGGGTGTGCTGATCGATGTAAGCATCTCTAGGGGGTTGTCGTACTATTGGAGCGTGCCTCTGGCACCTCACATTTTTCACATAAGCCTTTGCATCGGCTAGAATAGTTGGCCAGTAGAACCCCAACCGAGTTATCTTGTGAGCGAGGGCCCTGCCCCCCAAGTGCTTTCCACAAATCCCTTTATGGGCTTCTTTAAGTGCCTCCTCTGCTTCAAGAGGTCTTAAGCATTTTAAGTACGGAATAACAAAGGACCTTTTGTAAAGAAGGCCTTCAATCAGTGAGTATCTCAATGCCCTAACCGACAACTTACGTGCCTCCTGGGCATCATCAGGAAACCACCCAATTTCTAAGTGGATTTTGATCGGGTCTATCCAACAGCTTGCAACACCAACTGGTGCTATCAGATTTATGACATGAATAGTAGGGGTCTTCAAGACCTGGAAGTAAATACTTCTTGGATAGTTCTCGATTTCAGACGAGTCAAACTGAGATAAGGCATCCGCCGTAGTGTTCTCCACCCTCGAAACATGTTTTATGTACCATTCATCGAACTAAAGTCAGTATTCCCTTTACGACTCTCAGGTACTTGGCCATAGTATCATCCTTGGCCTCAAATTCCCCATTAACTTGAGCAACTACAAGTCTCGAGTCTCCACAGACCTTCAGGTTTTTGGCCCTCACGGCTCTAGCCAAGCCTAAGCCAGCTATAAATGCTTTATATTCTGCTTCGTTGTTTGTAGTTGGAAAATCCAAATTCAAAGCATACTCAATCATAAACCCATCAGGGCTTTGCAATACTAGGCATGCGCCACTAGATTTTGTTTTAGACGCTCCGTCAAAATGGACAACCCAATATTCTTTCAGAGTTGTTTCTTCTTCCTTCTCCCCTTCTTCTGGGGTTACTATCTCTTGCCCCCCCCGACTTCTTGGTCGTTAATAGTACATTCTACCACGAAGTCTGCTAAGGCCTGAGCCTTGATAGCTGTTCGAGACTTATATTTGATATCAAATTCTCCTAACTCAATTGCCCACTTGATGAGCCTTTCACTAGCCTTCGGGCTATGAAGAATGTTCCTCAAGGGTTGGTCTTTCAGGGCTTCAATCTTGTGATCCTGGAAGTATGGTCTCAACTTCCTCCATGGTGGAGTAATTCAACTCTGCTCCATGGAGCAACTTGCTTACATAGTATACAGGCTTTTGGAGATCTGCTCTTCCTTCACGAGGACCGCACTCACGGCTTGTTCAAACACCACGAGGTACAAATAGAGAGTGCCTGTGGCACCCTCCAAACCCGGGTCAGAAGTTTGGGGTCCACAACACATACTCAATATATAAACTTGTATATAAAATATTATTTGTAATGACCATGCTTTAGATAACCACGGATCGCAACAGGTTAAAGTATGAAAACAAGCCACAACCTTAACTTTTATTACAACGTACCAAATTCCCACTAATTTAATTTTTACAACTGATATGAAATTATTCTTACAACCTTACTACCTCACTACTGCAATAAGCTCCTGCTAGCTCGATCAATCATAACCTGGAATCCTAGCTCGAACATTGAACTGGGAAACCTCGCTATCAACCGTATCCTTCTTAACTGTGGAATACATAAAAAGATTCGCAAGAGTGAGCTAACTAGCTCAGCAAGTCATATTATCAACAACTGAGGTTAAACAATAATAAACGAGATGATTCAAAGGAATCAAGTTTCTTGTTAAACAACTAATAGAATTGGATATTCATTTTAAGTTTTTAAAACCAAGGTTAGGCTGCTGATCAGTCACGCACTAACCCCGAGCAAAGCACACAGCATTGTTCTAACTACTGGATTGAAGACACACATTGGCCTAACTTGACCATGGATATGGTCTGACCACGAATCTGGTCTACACAAAGAAAACTATCCAATTCTAAAGCAGATCAATATGATAAACAATAGAATTCAATAAAACCAGATCATAATCAGTAACAATAAAACATTTGTATAAAAGCATGGTAAAAATTTATGGTTACCAAAAGGGTATGTTAAAGTACATAAAAGAAGTGGCCTTCAGCCGGTAGGATAATCAGGTATTAGATGAATCGTGTTTTTACAAGGTTTTAGTACTTTGATATCATAAGGTATGGATGAGTATAAAAGTTTCTGTATGTTTAAATAATTTTTGTTCCAGTGCTTGGTATATGATGGTTATATATTTGTGGAATAATATCGTATTTGTGTGGTTTAATATCTGGTAAATTAACAAGAAATGGTTCACAAAGAATAAGGCTTGTGGCTCAAAGATCAAATGATGTGGCTCAGGTTCAAGGCTGAAGGATTCAAAGTATTTACAGTATAAAACAGAACTATTTTGGGTATTAACAGTATGTCACAAGAGAATATTTGCAATATATTTCGAGAAAGGTTTAGAAGTACTTGCCTTATCATAGTCGATTTCAACTTCACTTGTACTCGTCTAACGACTCTATTCAACAACCACTCATTTGTTTCTCCTACGCCTCGCTTCTATCCTCTGATCACTTGCTGTATTTTCTACATGTCAATTCTATTTTCTGATCACCTGCTTCCCTTTCTTATGCCTTGCTTACTCTGCTAGGCATTATAAATATCTATCAATATTTAACTCATATGATTCTATTCGACATACACTTCTTCTATCTACCATTCGTTTTACCCAAATCTGATTAACGGATTGAAAGTTACACTATAAACAAGTAAATACCGAACATATAGACTAACAGTCAACCAACAAGTCACATATAACACATAACACATTAAATAATCAATGATATATCATTTATAAAGAAGTCTCGGGTCATAAACAGACTTTCAGGTATTTAAAATGATTTTTAAAATATTTTTCGGAATTAAAACAGGTCGTTGGATCAATTTCGGAGTAACAAACAGGGTTCGGTTGGCCAATTCTGGCTTCGAAACAATTTTATAATAATTATCGAGCCTTGAAAATAATTTAAAATAATATTTTAAAGCTCGAAACTATTTTTTTGAATTTTTAAATCATTTTTAAATAATTAAATCTAATTAAATAATTAATTAAAATCAATTAATAATTAATTAAATCAATTAATCAATTAATTTTGAATTAATTGACTAATTAATCAATTAAAAATTAACTTAAATTAATTAAATAATTAATTCAGATTTATTTTTGAATTAAAAATAATTTTTGGAATTAAAATAATGATTTTTGAAATTAAAATAATCATTTTCGGATTTTTCTGAAATTAAAAACAATTTTAAAAATAATTTATAAAAAGAAATCCGAAATTCGAAAGAATTCAAAACAGGAATCCAGAATTTTTTAAGTTTTGGAAACTTCAGGTACTAACTTGCAAAAATGCCAAAAACACTTCTGATTTATGGATTTTTGGATCAAAACCGGGTCAAACCGGGTCGGAATTCCGGGTCACCAAGAACAGAAACGAGTCGCGAAGAACCCAGTTTCCGGTGACCGGAAAATAACCCCGGCGAGCCCCGATTCGATCAAAAACGGCATGGTTTTACATGATTCAGGTGGGGTTTTCGTTCCAAATTACGTCAGGAGTTCAAATCAAACCACAAACGAACCAAATGATATGTGGAAACAAAAATCCGGCCAAAAGCTTCAAGAACACCGGCGAGAACTTCAAATCACAACTCACTCCTCTACAGGCCTCGTCGATTTGCACAACTTATACGAATCGATTGCAAATTTCAAGGGGAACAAAATCCACCCCTCTAGAACGTCTATCAATTCTGAAATAAGAAACCCCCAAATCGAATTGAAAATATTCAAAGTAATATAAACCCTAATTTCTAAATTCCGAGAATCAAACCCAAAATTAAACATGTTACTGAACTCCAAATTTGAAGTATAATATATCAAAATGATCAGGAAAACAAGCTCTATAACATACAATCATCAAATCATTCAAACCATCATCCGTACAAAAATTCATAATTTAAATACCAAGAAATTCGAATATAAATAATTAAATAGGAGATCACCTGATGTTTCTGGGTTGAAATTGATGGAAGATTTGGATTCTAGATTTCAGTAGCTTCGTTTTGAATATATGTATGCCAAAATCGGATATCAATAACGCCTTCGAATTTGTGTTTGATTACGAAGAACAAAATATAATTATATTATTTTCTATGTAAAAACTCTGTAAATACTGTTTGCAAATGATTTCCGGTACAAAATAAAATACGGTAGAGGCTATTTATAATTACGGAAAATTAGTATCCCGTTGGATCATTCCAGATATAAAACGGTACGTTTATTTATAAAAACTGATCCAAACGGTATCGGTTTTCGGGATAATTATCCAAATCAGTACAATTTGTACTGCAGTCTTGGTCTCAGCGACTAGTTACACGTATTACGAGGTGATAATTGTGATAATTTAATAAAAAAAGCTCCCGTTTATCGATAATACGAGTTTTATTGATTTACCGAAACGAATATTGAATTGAAAATGTTACGCTGGGACCCGCGCAAGACAAACCGTACGCCGGATCGAAAAAGTCAAAATATGGAAAATGCTCGGAATATTATAATTAGGTTAAGAACGAGTTCTCGGAAGAGTTTCGGGTTCTAGAAACGTAAAAACGGATAACGGTGGTTGGTTCCCGTTTTTATAAAATAGATTTTAAATACCCGGAAAAAGATTTTATAAAATCCATATGATTCCTATAAATTCATAAATCAACATAAAAATAATTAGGAAGATATGACAATTATCTATATTTTATTTGGAACATATAGAAATTGAAATACTTAATTAATAACATTTTTAAACATTTAAACACATTAACACTTAACAAATAATTCACAGAATAGATACTGAATACATATAATAATTATCTATTAGCAAAAATAATTACACGATATATCCCGGATATTACATCCTTCCTCCCTTAAAAGGATTCTGTCCTCAGAATCTCCTAAGAAAACAAATGAGGGTACTTTTCTCTTATATTACTTTCTAACTCCCAGGTTGATTCTTCAACCTTTGGGTTTTTCCACAATATTCTTACTAACTTTATCACATTATTTCTCAATACCTTCTCTTTTTCCTCTAGAATCTCTATTGGTCTTTCTACACATGACAAATCTGCCTGAAGCTCTATTGGCTCATATTCTATTACATGGTTGGAGTCTGGATTATACTTCCTAATCATCGATACGTGAAAAATATTATGAATGTGCTCCATGTGCGGAGGTAACGACAACTCGTAAACTGCTTTACCAACGTGCTTTAGAATCTCAAAAGGTCCTACATATCTTAGGCTTAACTTTCCTTTGTTTCCAAACCTCGTTAATCCCTTATATGGCGATACTTTCAGTAATACCAAGCTTCCTTCTTCGAATCTCATGTCTTTCCTTGACTGATCTGCGTATTTCCTTTGACGATCTTATATTGCTATCAATCTTTTCTGGATAACTTTAATAGCTTCCTTTGTCTACTGCACTAATTTAGTTCCAAGTATTTTGCGTTCTCCTACTTCGTCCCAATACACTGGAGATCTGCATTTGCGTCCCTAAAGGGGCTTCATAGGGTTGCATCCCAATACCAGTGTGATAACTGTTGATGTAAGCAAATTTTTTGTCAGAGGTAAATGCTCGTCCCAATTTCCTTTAGAATCAGTAGTACACACGTGTAATATGTCCTCGATTGTCTGGATCGTACCTTTACTCTGGCTGTCCCTCTGCGGGTGGTAAGCCGTACTTAAATTCAGTCTCGTTCCCAAACATTCTTGAAAACTCTCCCAAGATCTTGAATTAAATCTTGGATCTTGATCAGATATGATGGTCACAGGAATTCCATGACGAACTACAATTTCCTTCAGGCACTTATGGATCAACTTATCGAGCGAAAATCTTTCGTTTATAGATAGAAAATGAGCTGACTTGGTAAATCTATTCGCTATAAGTCAAATGGCATCATGATTAGTTTTTGTGCTTGGTAACCCCAACTATAAAATCCATGGTGATATGCTCCCACTTCCACTCTGGAACCTCCAATGACTGTAGCAATCCACTTGATCTCTAATGCTCTACTTTAACTCTGTTGACATATATAACATCTGCTAATCCATTCCGCAATTTCCCGCTTCATATCTAACCACCTATAATTTTCTTTAAATCTCTATACATCTTGGTACTCCCTGAATGGATTGAATACCTCGAATTATGAGTTGGCTGTAAAATTTCATCCTTCAGTTCCATCACTGGTGGAATCCAAGTTCTAGAAGAAAACCTAAGAATACCTTGATCGTCCTTTTTGCGTGCACTATTCTTCACATACTAAATGATTTATATCCTGATCTACTACCTCTTCTTGACACTTCTTTATCTTCTCTAACAATCCCGACTGAAAAGTTATACTTATACATTCTTACTCCTTTTTGGATCATGCACTCTGACTTCCAATTCCAACTTCTAGAATTCCATAGATAATTCTTCTTGTACAGTCTCTATGTTCATTCTTTCTCCTTCTTACTCATCTCTTGTCACTATATTTGCTTTTCCTCGGGAGTTCATACTTTAACTCTTATAGTCCGTATACATCTCACATCCTTCTCTATACTTATAATATTTCCCAATCTTTCAAAATGAATATTATTGTTGCTTTTAATTCCTAGTTATGAGTAGGGTACTTCTGCTCATAAGGTTTCGGTTGTCTGGATGCATATGCAATAACTTTATTGTTTTGCGTCAACATCCATCCTATTCCCTTACGAGAAGTATCACTATAAACTACAAAATTTCCCTGATACTTTCAAAGTGATAAAATAGGTGTTGTAATCATTCTTTCATTTAACTCCACAAAACTTTCTTCACCCTTCTCCATTTCATATAACCTTCTTGCTTTTCTTGGTTAACTTCATCCAGAATATTGCAACTTTCAAGAAATCTTGCACAAATTCCTAATAATACTGGCCCATAATAAAACTTCTTACTTTTGTTGGTGCTTCTGGTCTTTCTTCATTCATACTATCTTTAAACTCCTCTGCTGAATCCCCTTTTTGTCTCCTCCTTACTGACTGTCTATACTAAGAATTACACTTCCTCGCATTAAAGTTTTCACCTGGTAACCTTTTTATACCGCTTCCTTCTTCTTTGACTCCTCAACTATCATTGTATAGGTTGCATGGTTCTTCTTAATTAACACAAGTATCTTGTCCAAATTCCTCCTTCAAGATTCTACTCATCAAATTTAAATATCACTGGTATCTCAGTTCGTCCAACTAACATTTCTAGGATTTTATAACAACAGTATTGAGTTCTGAAAACTATCTTTGATATGTCCATAAGTTCAATCTTCACTTGGTAAAATACCTTCCTTCGTTCATATAATTAAACAAATCATTGGTTCGAGGTAACAGATATCTGCTCTTAAGGGTAAACTTGTTGAGCTTTCGCTAACACATAATCTCACACTTCCATCTTTCTTATTAACACATTATGCCGGTGCAGTTTAGGGGGGTACGCTAGGTCCAATTGTTTTTTTTCTTCTAATCATCTCATGTGTTTGCTCTGGTAACTTCTTTATTTTATCTGGTGCCATTCTGTGCGGGGCTTTGGATACTGGCTTCATTTCAGGTGCTAAATATCATAAACGCATTTTCTTTATCTAAAGGAAATATTGGTAACTCGTCTGAAAACATATCTTGAAACCGTAAAATCTTCAAGTTCGGTTGGCTCCTGACTCTTATGTATAATCGTCATAGCACTTATATTTTGGTCTCTGTAATCTTAAGTCATTCTTAACAAGTTCTTTACTTTCCTTTGTCCTTTAAACTTCTTCATGTTCTCATTTGGCATTTTCAGAACTATCTTTCATGACGACGGTCTACCCGGGCATCACACTTGAATAGTTAATCCACTCCTTAGAGTAATGTCAAATCCTCTTATTTCAAATGATTTCAATTCTTCGCAACTTATTGCCAGAAATATTGATTCCGCCATTGGTACTTACTTATTCAATAACTGCACGTTCTTAATTTGCTAGTCCTCTAGTCATAAACTTATTGATTCGACGGGATAATTAATCCTATCAATAAAACCTTGAGAGATATACGATCAAATTGCTCCCAAATCTTTCAATACTTTAACGCATAAGGTATCCGCAATAATTTTCCACGTCATCACATCCATATTCTAAATAACATATCACAAATTCTCGTTCTCGGAGACGTATCCCTTATTGAAGTAGATTCCCTTGACTGTTAATGCATCCCTGGCTAGAGCTAGTGATTTGCAATTCTCACTATATGCCCTTGTTTCCTTTCCATGCATGAGAGGTAGATGAGACGTTGCCCGCTTGGCGTATAATGCATTGACTTTTATCTGAAAAGCTCTTGCAAAGAACAACGGTACAACGAAACAACTAGAAGGATTCACAATTTTAATAGACTTAGAGTTGAAAAGAAAGAAGCAGTAATGATTTGAATATGAATGAGACAACCACATTGGTACTTAAGATGGCTAGTCTTTCATACCGTATGGCATACAGCTCATGATTAGGTGGCGTCCCACCCGACTCTTCGTCATTCCGACAAAGTGTCTCATCATAACACTGTTTGTCCCCAATCAAAAAGCGAAATTTGAGGGGAACAATTGAATTTGAAAGGAATGCAAAATCCTCCATTTTGATATTATCATAAAGAATTTATTAAGAAAAGAAATTCAGACATTTTATGAATTGAAAAGGAATATACGCTGTAACGTTGAGGATGAGAATGATACCATTGGTCACCATCCATATTTCACTTGTATTCATCTTTCGAGCTTGCTCGATTTGTTAAGTCTCGTGTCTGTAATGTCGCACCTACACGTATAATACTTTAATAATTCGATCATAATGGCGTTCTTATCAGATAACCTTGAGTTTCCTCTTTTTAATTTGGAATAACCATGAATCATTCAACATAATGATCATTTTATTAATAATATTCTTCCTTTAGAAAAGTATAGAAATTTTCCCAATCTTCTTCGGTCGTACTCAGGCTCCGTTAAATCAATGAATTCCTTGAACTCTGATAATCCCAGTAATTGGATGAATAGTTACTCCATACGCTGGTTTTGTTGTTAATCTTATCAAACAGTATTTGTACTTTTCTGTTAAGAGTAACCAACTTCTTCATAATCGCGGATTACTTCGTCCTCTGAATTAACAATACTAAATCTAAAATAATATCCTTCCAGCTAATCCAAGTCTTTTGACAAACAAGAAACTCAAGTAGTAACTTGACAACCGATTTTTAAAACTTATTTTATTCAAAAAGGCTTTTAGAAATTTTGTAAGGAAAATCTTTTTCGAAAATTTGTTAAAAATTTTGAAAATTTTGAAAATCACACCTCTGGTTGTCCTCACTATATGAGTTGGTTGTTGTCCTTCTTATGACCAAATACCAAGTTAAAGAACGATCACTCAAAGGTCCATTCACTTCCATTTATCTCCTCTCCTTCATTGGGGTCTATTACTTTCCTTAATCAATAAAACTTCCACTGTCGTTGCACGTTATCTTATTCGTAGCTTCACATTAAAGCTCCCATACTGGTAGTACTCCCGTTAACCACTTTGCACTCATTTAGTGGAACAGACTATCCCATAGTCAATGAGTCAGCTAATGTTACATCATCTTGTTAAAATATATATCACGTCATTACAACACCATTTTCTAATTTCAAGAAATCTTCAGATCCCTAATCTCCTCTAACTCTCTCTCTTCAACACTTATCTACTCCATTCCACCAGCTAGTCGTGAGTGGCCTAATTACTAATAGCTTCTTGTAACCTGATAACAGCCATCCTCCAGAATACTTGAATCTTCTTTCTAAATTCCTTTCTCACATTAATTTGTATCTCAATACTCACCATTTACTGTAGCTATCATGTCCTTTCTCGCAAATACTGTTGTTTCATTAGAAAAGTTTTTTTTTAACTGAGGATATAGAATATGGTGTATAGTAAACAAAAAAGATACATTCCTAGTTGAATGTTTAAAAGAACAAGAATAAGAAAATGAAGGTTCTTGAATAGGTAGTCTCATATCGAGAGATGATAGAATAGCGTTGAATAACTTGGAGAGGCGCAACTGTCATAACAGAAGGTAAAACCGTTAATACTGATGGAGAACAAGGTGCAAATCGGATCTGAGAGAAGATGACGATCCTTAAATGGAAGGCTCCGAACGATCAGTTGATGCAGGGAAATCAGGATCTGCCATTGCCGTTGCCTGGATATCACGTTGCTAGTCAAGAATCCCGAATCGCAACACGAACCGTGCCGGAGACTTACTATATAGTCACACTCAACCTCACGATGACCTATTTTTTTTCTATTTCCTATTCCTAATCCTAACCCTCTACCAATCCCGACAATCTAGGCTTATTTCAGTCACTTATAACCTGTAGCTCTGATACCAACCTGTGGCGCCCTCCAAACCCGGGTCAGAAGTTTGGGGTCCACAACACATACTCAATATATAAACTTGTATATAAAATATTATTTGTAATGACCCTGCTTTACATAACCACGGATCGCAACAGGTTAAAGTATGAAAACAAGCCACAACCTTAACTTTTATTACAACGTACCAAATTCCCACTAATTTAATTTTTACAACTAATATGAAATTATTCTTACAACCTTACTACCTCACTACTGCAATAAGCTCCTGCTAGCTCGATCAATCATAACTTGGAATCCTAGCTCGAACATTGAACTGGGAAACCTGGCTATCAACCGTATCCTTCTTAACTGTGAAATACATAAAAAGATTCGCAAGAGTGAGCTAACTAGCTCAGCAAGTCATATTATCAATAACTGAGGTTAAACAATAATAAACGAGATGATTCAAAGGAATCAAGTTTCTTGTTAAACAACTAATAGAATTGGATATTCATTTTAAGTTTTTAAAACCACGGTTAGGCTGTTGATCAGTCACGCACTAACCCCGAGCAAAGCACACAACATTGCTCTAACTACTGGATCCAAGGCACATATTGGCCTAACTTGACCATGGATATGGTCTGACCACGAATCTGGTCTACACAAAGAAAACTATCCAATTCTAAAGCAGATCAATATGATAAACAATAGAATTCAATAAAACCAGATCATAATCAGTAACAATAAAACATTTGTATAAAAGCATGGTAAAAATTCATGGTTACGGAAAGGGTATGTTAAAGTACATAAAAGAAGTGGCCTTCAACCGGTAGGATAATCAGGTATTAGATGGATAGTGTTTTTACAAGGTTTTAGTACTTTGATATCATAAGGTATGGAGGAGTATAAAGGTTTATGTATGTTTAAATAATTTTTGTTCCAGTGCTTGGTATATGATGGTTATATATTTGTGGAATAATATCGTATTTGTGTGGTTTAATATCTGGTAAATTAACAAGAAATGGTTCACAAAGAATAAGGCTTGTGGCTCAAAGATCAAATGATGTGGCTCAGGTTCAAGGCTGAAGGATTCAAAGTATTTACAGTATAAAACAGAACTATTTTGGGTATTAACAGTATGTCACAAGAGAATATTTGCAATATATTTCGAGAAAGGTTTAGAAGTACTTGCCTTATCATAGTCGATTTTAACTTCACTTGTACTCGTCTAACGACTCTATTCAACAACCACTCATCTGTTTCTCCTACGCCTCGCTTCTATCCTCTGATCACTTGCTGTATTTTCTACATGTCAATTCTATTTTCTGATCACCTGCTTCCCTTTCTTACGCCTTGCTTACTCTGCTAGGCATAAATATCTATCAATATTTAACTCATATGATTCTATTCGACATACACTTCTATCTACTATTCGTTTTACCCAAATCTGATTAACGGATTGAAAGTTACACTATAAACAAGTAAATACTGAACATATAGACTGACAGTCAACCAACAAGTCACATATAACACATAACACATTAAATAATCAATGACATATCATTTATAAAGAAGTCTCGGGTCATAAGCAGGCTTTCAGGTATTTAAAATGATTTTTAAAACATTTTTCGGAATTAAAACGGGTCGTTGGATCAATTTCGGAGTAACAAACAGGGTTCGGTTGGCCAATTCTGGCTTCGAAACAATTTTAAAATAATTATCGAGCCTTGAAAATAATTTAAAATAATATTTTAAAGCTCGAAACTATTTTTCGGAATTTTTAAATCATTTTTAAATAATTAAATCTAATTAAATAATTAATTAAAATCAATTAATAATTAATTAAATCAATTAATCAATTAATTTTGAATTAATTGACTAATTAATCAATTAAAAATTAACTGAAATTAATTAAATAATTAATTCAGATTTATTTTTGAATTAAAAATAATTTTTGGAATTAAAATAATGATTTTTGAAATTAAAATAATCATTTTCGGATTTTTCTGAAATTAAAAACAATTTTAAAAATAATTTATAAAAAGAAATCCGAAATTTGAAAGAATTCAAAACATGAATCCAGAATTTTTAAAGTTATGGAAACTTCAGGTACTAACTTGCAAAAATGCCAAAAACACTTCTGATTTAGGGATTTTTGGATCAAAACCGGGTCGGAATTTCGGGTCACCAAGAACAGAAACGGGTCGCGAAGAACCCAGTTTCTGGTGATCGGAAAATAACCCCGGCGAGCCCCGATTCGATCAAAAACGGCATGGTTTTACATGATTCAGGTGGGGTTTTCGTTCCAAATTACGTCAGGAGTTCAAATCAAACCACAAACAAACCAAATGATATCTGGAAACAAAAATCCGGCCAAAAGCTACAAGAACACCGGCGATAACTTCAAATCACAACTCACTCCTCTACAGGCCTCGTCGATTTGCACAACTTATACGAATCGATTGCAAATTTCAAGGGGAACAAAATCTACCCCTCTAGAACGTCTATCAATTCCGAAATAAGAAACCCCCAAATCGAATTGAAAACATTCAAAGTAATATAAACCCTAATTTCTAAATTTCGAGAATCAAACCCAAAATTAAACATGTTACTGAACTCCAAATTTGAAGTATAATATATCAAAATGATCAGGAAAACAAGCTCTATAACATACAATCATCAAATCATTCAAACCATCATCCGTACAAAAATTCATAATTTAAATACCAAGAAATTCGAATATAAATAATTAAATAGGAGATCACCTGATGTTTCTGGGTTGAAATTGATGGAAGATTTGGATTCTAGATTTCAGTAGCTTCGTTTTGAATATATGTATGCCAAAATCGGATATCAATAACGCCTTCGAATTTGTGTTTGATTACGAAGAACAAAATATAATTATATTATTTTCTCTGTAAAAACTCTGTAAATACTGTTTTCAAATGATTTCCGGTACAAAATAAAATACGGTAGAGGCTATTTATAATTACGGAAAATTAGTATCCCGTTGGATCATTCCAGATATAAAACGGTACGTTTATTTATAAAAACTGATCCAAACGGTATCGGTTTTCGGGATAATTATCCAAATCAGTACAATTTGTACTGCAGTCTTGGTCTCAGCGACTAGTTACACGTATTACGAGGTGATAATTGTGATAATTTAAAAAAAAGCTCCCGTTTATCGAGAATACGAGTTTATTGATTTACCGAAACGAATATTGAATCGAAAATGTTGCGCCGGGACCCGCACAGGACAAACCGTACACCGGATCGAAAAAGTCAAAACATGGAAAATGCTCGGAATATTATAATTAGGTTAAGAAGGAGTTCTCGGAAGAGTTTCGGGTTCTAGAAACGTAAAAACGGATAACGGTGGTTGGTTCCCATTTTTATAAAATAGATTTTAAATATCCGGAAAAAGATTTTATAAAATCCATATGATTCCTATAAATTCATAAATCAACATAAAAATAATTAGGAAGATATGACAATTATCTATATTTTATTTGGAACATATAGAAATTGAAATACTTAATTAATAACATTTTTAAACATTTAAACAAATTAACACTTAACAAATAATTCACAGAATAGATACTGAACACATATAATAATTATCTATTAGCAAAAATAATTACACGATATATCCCGGATATTACAGTGCCCAGCGGACTTGTTTTAGCCAACATCGGAGCTTCAGTCATGTACTTCTTTAGCTGTTCAAAGGCCTCTTGGCTCTCAGCTGTCCATTCAAAGTCCTTCACTTTTTTAAGGGTTTTGAAAAAAGGCATGCATTTGTCTCCAAACTTGGAGATGAACCTCTCTAGAGCTGCAATTCTTCCTGTCAGCTTCTGAACCTCCTTGATGGAGCGTGGTGGGTCCATGTCTAGGATGGCTTTGATCTTATCAGTGTTGGCCTCTATCCCCCTCTTAGAGACCATATGACCCAAAAATTTCCAGACCCAACGCTAAAAGCACACTCGGATGGGTTTAACATCATCTTGTGGTATCTCAACACTTCAAATGCCTCTCTGAGGTGGCTAATATGATCGACCTTTCTTAGACTTTTGACTAACATGTCATCGACATTGACCTCCATGGTCTTCCCAATTAGATGGGCAAATATCTTGTTTACCAATCTTTGGTAAGTAGCTCCTGCATTCTTAAGTCCAAAAGCCATAACAAGATAACAAAATACACCAAAGTCAGTTATGAAAGATACCTTGGGGTGTCATCCTTATGCAATAATCTGATTGTAACCACTGAATCCATCCATAAAGCTTTGCATCTCGTGTCCAGCAGTGGCATCGATCAGGATATCAATCCTTGGTAGGGGGTAACAGTCCTTAGGATATGCATCATTTAAATCAGTTAAGTCAATGTACATCCTCCACTTTCCATTGGCCTTCTTAACCATTACAGGGTTGGCCAACCATTCAGGGTATTGTACTTCCTCAATAAATCCAGCTTCTAAAAGCTTCTCAACCTCCTGCTTAATGACTTCCAGCCTATCAGGGGCATAAGTTCTCTTCTTTTGTTTTACAGCCTTTCGAGTTGGATCAATGTTCAACCTATGAGTTATAAGGTTTGGGTCAATCCCAGACATATCAGTTGTTGTCCAAGCGAATACATCATTGTTCTCTTGGAGGAAAGTTGTTATTCGACCCTTCAAGGGCTTATCCAAAGATGCCCCAATGTATGTGACCTTTTCTGGGTCTAAGGGATCTAAGTGAATTGGGACCAAGTCCTCAGCTGGCTTTCCTCGTAGTTCATCATTCTCTCGGACATCCATGTCTTCTATGGGGAGAACCTGCCCCCGGTTCCATCGTGCCTAAGTGCTACGACATAGCAACTACGGGCCATTTTCTGATCTCCTCTGGGTTCTCCAACACCATTCCTAGTCGAGAACTTCAGTACCATGTTGTAAGTTGAGGGCACAACCTTAAAAGTGTGGATCCCTGTCCTACCCATGATGGCATTGTAGGCAGAGGCTGCCTTGACAACCTGAAAGTTCAACATTTATGTGGCCTTCCTGGGCTCTTCCCCGATAGTTACAGGAAGTTGTATTGATCCCTCGACTTTACATTCCATATGGTTAAACCCGTAGATGGGTGCGTCAGATGGAGTTAGTTAAAAGTCATTATAGCACATCCTGAGGACAGAATGTCCACAGAAGCTCCATTATCCACTAGGATCCTCATAACAGGATAATTTCCAATTATCGGAGTGATAACCAGAGGATCATCCTGAGGAAATTTCAAACCTTCAAGGTATGGGTCACCAAATTCAAGTGCCATCTCTAACTTAGAACGTTTAGATGGTTCCCCAACTATACTCATTACTTCTCCTGCATATGCTTTTCGGGAGTTCCTTGTAGTTCCAATTGTTGTGGGACCCCCCGAGATTATATTAATTATCGGCCCTCGGGGCTATGGGTTGCGATCTCTGTCGTTACCCCTCCGATCATCATCTCTTCGATCATTATCTCTCTTCTGGCCTCCAGCCTCTTCACCCTTGCTGAAACGTCCAAACTTTCCCCTTCGGATCAGATACTCAATCTCATTCTTGAGTTGCCTACAATCGTCAGTATCATGATCGACATCTTTGTGAATCCTGCAGTACCTACTCTTATCTCTTTTCTCGGAGTCCCCTCTTAGTGGCTTCGGCAATTTGAAGTCTTTGTCCTTTTCAATTTTCATAAGGATATGGCTGCTTGGAGCGTTCAACCTCGCATACTCAGCAAACCTTGGTTGTTGATTCTTCTTAGAAGAGGAGGAGTCAGAGCTTTTTCTAATTCATGGATATTTATCATTAGCATCGTACTCCTGATCCGTCTTCCTCTTCTTGTTTCCAGTAGGTTCATTATTCACAGCTGTCTTCTTCATACTCTTCTCCACCTTGATATACTTTCCTGCTCTATCATGGAGCTGCAGCATACTCTCGGGAGGGTTTTTAGCCAGGGACATCTTAAAGAACTCATCTTTAGTCCCTTGTTGTAGGGCTATCATAGCTACCTTATCATCAAGATCAGGGACCTTCATTGCCTCCTTCGTAAATCGATTCAGATACTCTCTCAAGGACTCCTTTTCTCCTTGGATTATGCCCATGAGAGAGGCTGAACTCTTCTCGTGCACTCTGCCACTTATGAATTTCTTGATAAAATCTTGGCTTAAGTCCTTAAAGGATCCAATAGAGTTCGGGGGCAGATGACTACACCACCTTTGAGCCATATCCGATAGGGTTTGAGGGAAGGCCCGACACTTAATAGCGTCATTCACGGGCTGTAGCAACAGGGCGTTAGAGAACGTCCTAACATGATTAGCAGGGTCGCTAGTTCCGTCGTATGCTTTGATGGTGGGCATCTTGAACTTCCTCGAGATATGAGTGTTCATTATCTCATCAATGAATGGTGGGTTTGGATCATCGGGATCTCCTAGGGGCATAAGATCACTTAGATCAGCCCTTGGGGCAACAACCCTTCTTGGTATTGGACCATCCAGATCTATGATTAGGGGAGGACCTCTTCGTCTTGGAGCAAGTGGGGGTCTTGGAGTCATTTGTGCCTCTATGTCACGTTTTAACCTTTGGATCTCAGCTTCATGAGCCCTGATCCTCTCTTGAACGTCTTGGGGGATCGTCCCTTGAGTGTTCCTGGGGCATTGTTCAGTATCAACCATTGGTTCTTTGCCAGCACGTCTCCTTCTTTGAGCAACATCATCATCAGATAATTCAGAGTCTCTTTCAGTATAATGTCCAGATAATTCTTGATCCTCCAGAATAGGATCCAAGCCACGTATGTATTGGGGTGTCTGCCCTTGTGCTTCACCCCTATCAGAGTGTCCACTCCCTCCAACTTTAGGGTATAGAGGCATCCCGTAAGGGGGGTTAGTGGTCACGATCGTCGAGTACTCATACATAACGGGTTGAGAGCTCACAGGTGCATGTATCTGCTGTAATTAGGGATTCATCCCTTGAGGAGCCAGGGGATTCGATCCTTGTGGTTGACCCTCAGTTGCCCCTACCAGGGTTCCTCCTTGGGGGAGGCATAAGTTGAGTGAGGTGGTACTTCCACCGCGGATGCGATTGTTCGTTGTGGAACAAGAGTGTCTGTTCCACCATTGCTTCTTCGCCGTGTATTCACCATGGTTGTTGTAGTCTTCCCATAAACGACGCCAAATGTTTTGGAATAAAAACCTGATTACTTTTGTATTTAATGCTAGGGTTGGTGAGCTTCGAGATTTAATGGTTGCTCTTGCATTCGGGACTATCGATCCTTGCAAGATACCTACGTATCTCTGTATTGTAGATAATCAAGCCAAAAACGTAGTTCTAGGTTGAGGGGTAGAGCCCTTTATATAGAGGTGAGTCTAGGGTTAGATTTTTTTGGGAGACTTGGTGGACAAGTCTCCAACTTAGATGGTGATTAGGAGTCCTCTTGAGGAAGGAGATTCAGAACCTTCTATGTAGGACTTTGAGTCTGTTTGGAACACATGTCTCTTCTCTTCCAGCCATATTGGGCCTAGTCCGTGAACAGCTCATGTTCGTGGACTTGGACGACCTCCACTGGTGGGCCTTGGTCGTTTGGGCCATCATAGGTCTGTTATGAAGCTTTGGACCAGACAGGCCTGCTATGAAGCTTGGACCAGACAGGTCTGTATTGGACTTTTCAGACAAGAAGCCTAAGTGTAATTTTGCATACCAGTCTTTCAGAGCTTTTTTAAGACCATATAATGATCTTATAAGCTGGCATACCTTGTCTTCATATCCAGGGACAACACATCCCTCTAGTTGCTTCATGTATATCTCCTCATTTAAATCTCCATTTAAAAAGACAGTCTTTACATCCATTTGATGCACAATAAGATTATGAATGGATGCAAGATCTATTAAAGCTCTTATGGTGGAAATATTGGTCACAGGAGAATAAGTATCAAAGAAATATGTCCCTTTCTTTTGTCGATGTCCACCAACCATTAGCCTGGCTTTGTATTTTTCAATTGATCCATCAAGTTTATATTTCTTTCTGAAAATCCACTTGTTTCCCAGTGCTTTACAACTTCTAGGAAGATCACATAAAACCCAAGTGTTATTATTCATAATGGACTCTATTTCACTGTTAATGGCTTCTAGCCAAAAATTAGAGTAAATTAATCTCATGGCCTCCTCATAGGTTTTAGGGTCTTCTTCAAGAATGAAAGCATTTATCTCCTCCCCACCTACAAACTCTTTTTCATTCAAAAAGGCAGTTAAAAAGTAGGCCCAAATCTAGTCTCAACTCTAGCTCTTTTACTCCTAGGTTCAAGACTTTCATTAAAAGATGTAATATTATGATGTGATATAGATGAAGAAGATGTAGAAGCTAAGGACGGTTGCACATGAACTTTCATAGGAAAAATATGCTCAAAAAAATCAACATCTCTTGACTCGTTAAATGGACCAAAGCCAGATGTATCCTTAAGAATGATTCTATATGCACCACCATTAAAACCGCAAAAATACCATCAACAGTATTGGGCCCAATTTTACTTCTTTGAAAATATGGGAGCCCTATTTTTCCCAAATACCCCCACACTTTGAGGTAACTCAGGTTGGGCTTGAAACCCTTCCATAATTCATAAGGAGTTTTATCAGACCTTTTATGTGGAACACGATTAAGCACATTACAAGCATAAAGAATAGCTTCACCCCACACGTTAATAGGCATTCCTGAACTAATAAGCATGACATTCATCATATTCTTAAGAGTTCTATTTTTTTTCAGCTATTCCATTTTGTTCAGGCGTATATGGAGCTGTAACCTCATGAATAATTCCATTTAGTTTACAAAATTTCTTTAAAGTTTCCCCATTATATTATCCGCCCTTATCTGATCTTAACCTTTTATTTTTTGTATTTAACTGATTCTCAACTTCAGCCTTATAAATAAGAAATTTTTCTTCGTCCTCATCTTTCAAACTCAACAGGTGGAGCTTGGTGTATCGAGAAAAATCATCCACGAAAGTGATATAATAACGTTTACCTCCTCTGCTCATAGTATTCTTAAAGTCACCTAAATCACTGTGAATTAATTCAAGCAATACTGATGATCGATTACCAATTTTTTTAAAGGCCTTTTTATGGTGTTTTGCTTCTACACATACTTCACATTTATCAAAAGATGTATTGATGAATTCAGGTATTAGACTAAGTTGACGTGACCTAGTCTAGCATGCCATAAATAACAGATTCAGCAATATAAGCAAAAGCAGTAGCAATTTTATTATTAGTCAAAATATCAAGTACAAACAATCCTCAATTACAAAAGCCTTTGCCCACAAAATCACCATTTTTAGTAAGAACAAGCTTATCAGATTTAAAAGTTAAATTAATACAAGCTTTGTTCAATAAAGCTCCAGAAATTAAGTTTCTATGAATATCAGGAACATGCAAAACATTATGTAATGCAATAGTTTTTCCAGAGGTAAGTTTAAGAGAAACTTTTCCTTTTCCAAGTATAATCACAATGCTTGATTTGCCTATAAAGACACATTCTCCATTAGATGCTTTATCATAGTCCTCGAACATCTCCCTATTTGAACAAATATGGCGAGTTGCACCTGTATACACCACTCATTCAGAAATTTTGCTTACTAAATTTACTTCAGATACGACAGCAGCTATGATTTCTTCAGTGAGATTGGCTTGACCTTGAGACTTTTCTTCTTTTATTTTTGAACCAGGTCCATGCCCTTGCCTACACTCCTTAGCGGTATATCCGAAATTTGCACAAGTGAAGGAATTCCCTTTAAACTGCCTTCTCCCTTTGAAGTTCTTATTCTTCATTTTAGTGCCATGAAGCTGATTTGGACCCTTATCTTTTGGTCCTCTTTTACGACCTGCATCTTTTGACTCAGCAAGATTAGCAGTAAAGGAAGAATGAACAAGTGATGCCTCATTTGTTTGAATTCAATTTTGTTCCTCAATCTTGATATGAGACACTAACTCTTGAAGAGTAAAGTCTTTTTGTTTAAGCTTCATCGCATGAACATATGTTTTCCAAGATGCTGGTAATTTCTCAAGAAGACAATTATCTTGGAACATTTCACAGATTTTCATTCCTTCAGCAATAATATCAGCACACAAATATTCATAATCATGAACTTGTTGAAGAACAGGCTTATCATCAGACATATAAAAATTTAGCCAACGACTACTTGCATATTTCTTTGTCCCAAAATCATCGGAACCATACTTGGTTTTTAAAGCATCCCATATTTTTTTGGCCATCAAAGATTTACTATAGATTAAATATAAAGCAGCAGCCATATAATGTAATAAAATTCCACGACAAGTCTTATTATCCTTTTCAAAATCTCTTTTAGAATTTTCGAGGGCTGAATCATTAGTAAGACAATAATCTACTCCAATCTGACCCAAAAAAAACTCCATCTTATCGGACCACATTTTATAGTTTTTTCCATCAAAAGGGTCTAATTTAGACATATCAGGAATAAAAGTATTGGAAGTCATTGTGGTAGATAAGATATGTAATAACACCAAAATTCAACTTTAAAATGTAAGAAAAAAGTGAGAAATCAAACCGAATAACTTGTGAGAATGTAGGAGTCGTGGCGTAAGTTAACACTCCCCTAAAGTTGAATTTGCCCTGCTACGTACACACGGCCTCTTAGCAATCAACCTCCAAGGTTACACGACCTCTATTTCTTTGGTGTAGTACAAAGAAATAGATTGAAATCACTCTTGATCATTGCCCAAAAGCATGTTTATATTTATATGGAAGTATTTGAGAGAAAAACTTGTTTGTATGTTCTCAAATGAGGGGATGGAGCTCCTTTTTGTAGGGGTGAAAACTAGTAACTTAAGGATAGTAGAAAGTCTTAGGTCACATTATTGATTAAGGGAGATAAAACACCTTAGAATGAAGAGTCTCAAAGTGAAAGATCTTGTACAATGAAGAGTCTCAAAATGAAAGGTCTTGCACAATGAAGAGTCTCACACTTTTCTTTTGAAGCAAACTTTTTGAAATAATATTTATATTATTCCAACAGTTGGTAGGTAAAATTTGATAAAGAAAGACTATTTACCTATACTAATATGTATATTGGTAGGTAAATATATTATAGGCCCCACACGCAGATAATTCATCATAGTAAATGAGCATCTGATGTGTCAGTAACTTCGTTGACATGATCCACGTGATATGTTACGAATGAGCCACATGTAAACTTGTGTATGGTCCATGTCGCACCAAGAAACACAAGATCATAATTTATACTCGTAAATAGATTTTATTTTATTAGCTCCAAAAATAACAAATATAAAATTTTATAATTCAAATAAATTTTTATATTATATTAGGTTTCATTGCTCATTTATATGCCACACTCCTTTTGGATATAAATAAGAAGCATTTGTAAATAACATTTCTTTTTCATAAATTTATGAATTGTTGTAAAAAAAATAATCAGCAGAAACTCATACAATATTACTTTGTCCTACAATTTCAAATTACACAAATGAAATAAGATGAGCTCGAGAACTAAGAGCAAAGTGATATAATGAAATTTTCGGAATTATATATATTACAAAAATAAAAGTAATGATGTCCCCTGATCTTCATATCTCCAGACTCATCCTTGGTACATAGTGTTTAAATCAACCGATGAATAAAAACTAATTGGTAATTCAGTTTTTTCCTTCCGTTGTTCTGAACTTTTGAATGCCTATACTACTGTACAATGAGGAGAATTTCAAAAAAAATGAATAAGAACTAGTTGTGGTTTTAACACCACATGACATGAAGAAATAAAATTTATTTTGAATCAGGTTAATAGAATTAAGGCAAAAAAATCATACCGTCCAACTAGCATATAATTATAATATTTTATTTTAATTAATATTAAATAGCATATAATTGATGATATTTGAAACATTAATCTTATTAGTATGTTTATAAATAATTATATTAATATTTACTATTGGCGGGATTCGAACCTGGACGTTGGATAACGTAAAAATAATAATACAAATATTCGCTATTAACTGGTTCTGACCTAAGAGTTTGAGTAGTGTAAAATAATAATATTAATATTTGTTATTGGCGGGATTTGAACCTATAAACTTGAATAGTGTATATTATTATAGTATTTAGATTTGGATCAAATGGTCCTGATTATTGAATTTAAAAGATCCGACGATCATAAATGGGTATAACTAAACCAACGAAAAAAATCATACCAAATTATATCACATTTTAATTATTGTATTATTATATAAATAGATAGTATAAATGTAACAGAAGTGGGTAAATTTAAACTTGCAAATAATGCCATATTTAAGGAAAAAATATTAAAACTTCATTAACAATCGTTTGCTAAACTAATCTATTATAAATCTAATAGAACAGGGGGTTCGCTGAGAAAATTTAATCGTAAATACAATAATTAATATCCATACATTATTTGTTTTAACTATTAATACTCATTCATTATTATATAATTAATACAGATTCATTCATGTAATTTTTATTATCTCAATTAAAACATCATCAATATGCAAGTCATTATAAATAATTTTTTTATAAAATTTACATACTCAATTAAAAAATTAGTATAAAAAATTTAAATAATTACCCTTGCATAAGAATTCATATAATACATAAGTTATCTCTTACTAATATCGATTAGTTATTGCATACTTAATATATATATATATATTTATTTATAACTAATTATTATAGAGATACATGCATGCATCATATAATACATCTCATAATTGGCTTACTAATATCGATTAATTATTGCATACTTAATATATTTATGTATTTATAACTAATTATTATAGAAATACATGCACGCATACATGTATACATACATACACACAGACATGCATATATCCATACATCCATGTATGTATGTATGTACGTACACAGAGGCGGATCCAGAAATATTTTTTTAGGGGGACACCTAGCAAATTCAGGGAATACACTTTTATGGTTTTGAATTTTAAGGGGGCAGTTTCATATATTTTAAAATTTCAAATGGGGAAAAATTATATAATTTGATTTTAGGCCCGGTGACCCTTACTAGATCTACCCCTACGTACATGTGTATATATATAACAATTTAGTTATAAATGTTATAATTTCATAGCAGGTTCTTAATTATCAGAGCAATACAATAAAAATATTATATTACGCATGGGTAGTATTGTCTTCTCCTTTTTATTTGCTCAGAAAATTAAAAACCTGATCTTCAAATGAAATATCCCTTTTAGTTAATGATTCAATTTTTTTTGTCTACAAAAAATAAAATTGTACATATTTTTAATGTAAGCTAAATTCTAAAAACGAGAATACATATATTATTAATTATCAAATTATTAATATAAATAATTTAATTTTAAATATAAAGTAAAAATAAATATTAATAGTAATAGTAATAACTTTAAATTTCATTAAAAAATAAAAAATATTTAATTTGAATAGCAGGTCTATAAAACATATATATTAAAAATTCTAATAATAATAATTATTATTATTATTATAGTAATAATTATTATTATTATAATTATTATTATTATAACAAAATAAATAATATTATTACACGAGAAGCTTGAGTATAAAATCATGTTATTTATAAAAAGTGGTAGTACATTTAAATTATAATAATATTTATTTTTATAAAATATTATTGTTTTTCATTAATGTTAATGATATTGTCACAGCCTACTGACTTTTAATCACACAAACATATACCATATATATCACATTAACACTAATACTTAGGTCTAGTATAAACATTTACGAATTAAATATTAAAAACAAATCAACTAGGGAAACTTATATATTAAATATGATTATGTGCATCACAACCATTTATACCTCTAACTGGATAAATATTTATATTTAAGCATGTCATACTTTAAGTATTATATTCTTATATTTGCACAAAAAAAATAAATTAAGGACTTTCATATATATATATATATATATATATATATATATATATAGACACACATATATATGTATATATAATATATATGCATATATATATATGTATATGTGTGTGTGAATTTATGTAAAAAAACCTTTAACTTATGGTCTTCATAATTCATAAAATATATGATAATGTTGGTTTATATTGGTATTTTACGGCGTCATCATGCATGAACGAATTATATTAACTAAAATAAATAATCTTGGCAAAGTTTACATATGAAATACAATCAGGAAGCGCTTAGTATGTCGAGAGATGTGGATTTATTAATATTTTTTAAGAGAGGGGAAATAGTTAATAAGGTCGGAAATTAAAATTGAAGAAAAAAATAAAATTCAAATAACAATTATAAAACAAAATTTTATGTAAACAAACAACTATACCATGCAGTAGTTTAGGCAATTACTGAAATTTATAAAAAAAACTTCCATAGATCGTCCTTCACAGTGGAAAACAAGAAATGCCACCAGAGGTCTCTACGTTAATTGTAGATAAACACTACTGCACCAATGCCATCACAATAAAAATCTATTCATATGCACAAATAAATGATGGGGTACAACATGAAATATTATCAATAAGTATAACTGAAATAATATCGATTCGTCCAATCTAGAGCATGCCCGTGCATTGCACGGGCTATAGAGCTAGTTATTATAAAAAAAACTAAACATGCATGTTAGGTCACACAACACTATAGAAGGGAGTTGAATATAGTGTTTATACAACCAAATCGATATAGAACACAAGTATGTAACAGTAATCAAGTTTATTAAATATAATAAGTTCTGTTACAAAGTACGTTAAACTACTCTCTCAGTGATGAATAATATTACTAAGAGCTGCTAGGGTTACAAAGAATAATATTCTCGTGAATGATAACAGATATAGTGTAAACCCTAAGCTCTGTTTATATAGTACACAGTTACAAGATATCTTCTAACTGATATGAAATATATCTCTTCTTAAAATATATCAATCAGATATTATCTTCTACAAGTCTTCTAGTCGTCTAACTCTCCAAGCATAGCTTCCTTTATTTTAGTCCAGATCCTCTCCTGTAAATCAGCCACACTTTACTCCTGAAGCATATCTTCCTTAAGTTCTGATATCACAAGTTCTGATAACTTAAGTTCTGATATCTTCATGTCTTCAGTAAATCCTGTTTTCCAGTAAGTCCTGATGAGTCCTGATATTAAGTTCTGAAACTAAACAAATCAGATTAGACATGACATCATTCTATTTATACTTGTAAGGAATATCATAGTTTGTACTATGATTATTATCAAATAAAACCTTCTTTAAAGGAAAGTTATTGTAATTCCTTCTAGTGTAAATTCTGATGCAAAGTCTGATATAAAGTCTGATAAAAAGCATGTTAGCATAAACTCTGAAACTAAATCCGCTGCAAATGCTAACAAACTTAAAAAGGTCAAAGGATCCAAGAAAGTCTGGGTCCTTAAAACTAACCAATAGTGGTCTTTGTAATTGCAGGGAAACAGGAAAAACATCCTGGTTCTGGACAGTGGATGTTCTGGACATATGACTGGAAATAAAGCCCTGTTATCAGACTCTGTAAAGAAAGCTGGCCCAGGAGTTTCTTATAGAGATGGCAACATGGGAAAGACTTTGGGATATGGAAATATCAATCTTGGGAATGTCATAATTGAATCAGTAGCTCTTGTCTCTGGGCTTAAACACAATCTTCTAAGTGTGAGTCAAATCTATGACAGAGGTTATCATGTGGATTTCTTTGAAGAACACTGTGAAGTTGTAAGTAATTCTACAGGAAAAGTGGTTCTGAAAGATTACAGACATGGTAACATATATGAAGCTAGACTTTCAACAAATTCTGATGATTCTGCAATC
Organism: Apium graveolens; assembly: GCF_009905375.1. NCBI lineage: Eukaryota > Viridiplantae > Streptophyta > Magnoliopsida > Apiales > Apiaceae > Apium > Apium graveolens. The sequence continues at coordinate 133,117,958 of NC_133654.1, forward strand.
TGTCTGTTAAGCAGAGCATCAATTGAAGAAAGTTAGAATTGGCACAAGAGACTCTCTCATTTAAATTTCAACAACATAAATGAGCTAGTAAAGAAAGATCTTGTGAGAGGACTGCCAAAATCAGTATTTGCTCCTGATGGTCTTTGTGACTCATGTCAAAAGGCAAAACAAAGAAAAGCTTCATTCAAGAGCAAAAATGAATCCTAAAAAATCTTCATTCTGTTAAAATAATAAGTGATAATGGCACTGAGTTCAAGAATTCAAGCATGGAAGAGTTCTGCAAAGAGCATGGAATAAAGCAGGAATTTTCTGCCCTTGAAACTCCACAATAGAATGGAGTTGTAGAAAGAAAGAACATGACTCTTATTGAAGCTGCACGAACTATGCTTGATGAAGCAAAGCTACCAACCTATTTTTGGGCTGAAACTGTGCAGACTACTTGTTTTACACAGAATGCTACACTCATAAACATGCATGGAAAAACACCATATGAGATGGTGAAGAAAAAGAATCTAAATCTGAAATACTTTCATGTATTTGAATGCAAGTGTTTTGTTCTTAAGAATCATCCTGAACAGTTGTCAAAATTTGATCTAAAAGCTGATGAAGGATTTTTTGTTGGATATCCACTTTTCACAAAAGCCTTCAGAGTCTATAATCTAAGAACAAGGGTTGTCATGGAATCTATCAATGTATCTTTTGATGATAAAAAGATTACTGGACTTGAAGATTTCAATGATCATGATCAGCTGAGATTTGAAAATGAAGATGTAAATTCTGATTCTGTAAATTCTGATGACCTAAATCCTGATCATGTAAGTTCTGACGGGTTAAATTCTGATATCATTAAAACTGTGGTAATTTCTCCAAAGCAAAATGCACCTGTTCAGGGGAAGCAAGCTGATGATCATACCACATCTCAAGACTCTCAAGAAGCATCAGAACCAGTCACTGGCTCTTCAAGTTCTGATTCATCAAGTACTGATGAGCCAAATTCTGACAATTCTGGAAACTCTGATTCTTCAATTCCTGAAGAATCCAACTCAAATTCTGGAATCTCAGAGAGCATAACTTCCGGGGGAGCATGAGAAAATGCTGATGGAGACAACATGGATCATGGGGGAGGATCCAGTTCTAGAGATCAACTTCTATCTGCAAGGAAGTGGACTAAATCACATACACCTGACTTAATAATTGGAGATCCTGAAGTAGGTTTCGGAACTAGAATATCAACAACAAATGAATGTCTCTATCATTCTTTTTTATCTCAGATTGAACCAAAGAAAGTGGAAGAAGCTCTTCAAGATGCTGATTGGGTGCAAGCAATGCAGGAATAGTTAAATGAATTTAAAAGAAATAAAGTCTGGACCCTAGTCCCAAGACCAAAGGACATATCCATTGTTGGTACAAAATGGGTGTTCAGAAACAAAACTGACAGTGATGGCATAATTACAAGAAACAAAGCAAGGCTGGTTGCTAAAGGTTACTCTCAACAGTAGGGTATTGACTATGATGAAACATTTGCTCCAGTTGCTAGATTGGAAGCCATAAGAATCTTTTTGGCTTATGCTGCTCACAAGAAGTTTAAAGTCTTTCAAATAGATGTGAAAAGTGCTTTTCTCAATGGAGAATTAGAAATGGAGAATTAGAAGAAGAGGTATATGTTGAACAACCTCCTGGCTTTATAGATCCAAAATTTCCAAATCATGTCTACATGATTGACAAAGCACTTTATGGCCTTAAGCAAGCTCCAAGAGCATGGTATGAGACTCTGGCTCAATTTCTTCTAGAAAGTGGATTTAACAGAGGAACAATTGACAAGACTTTATTCTACCTCAACCATGGAAATCACTTACTTTTGGTACAGACATATGTTGATGATATCATCTTTGGCTCTACAAATACAAAACTTTGTGAAAGATTTTCCAAGTTAATGCAGTCAAGATATCAAATGAGTATGATGGAGAACTTAGCAATTTTATGGGACTTCAAGTCAAGCAAACTGAAGAAGGTACTTTTATAAATCAATCCAAGTACACCAGAAATTTACTCAAAAAATTTGGAATGCAAGACAGTTCAACTGCATCAACTCCCATGGCCACTGCCACCAAGTTAGATAAAGATACTGGAGTATCAGTAGATATTACTAACTACAGAGGTATGATTGGCTCACTTCTATATTTGACTGCAAGTAGACCTGATATCATTTATGCTACCTGTCTTTGTGCAAGATTTCAGGCTGATCCAAGAGAACCTCATCTAATAGTTGTGAAAAGAATTTTCATGTAACTAAAGGGTACACCTGATCTAGGATTGTGGTATCCTAGGGAATCAGACTTTAAGCTAATAGGTTACTGAGTTGCAGATTTTGCAGGATGCAAAAAAGACAGGAAAAGCACTAGTGGAAGCTGCCAATTTCTTGGAGGCAGATTGGTTTCTTGGTTTAACAAGAAACAGAAATCAATTTCCATATCAACTGCAGAAGTAGAATATATTACTGCAGGAAGCTGTTGTGCACAAATTCGTTGGATGAAGAATCAGCTACTGGACTATGGGTTAGAATTTTCTAAAATACCTATTTACTGTGATAATCAAAGTGCTATTGCTATGACAGGAAATCCAATTCAACACTCAATGACAAAGCACATCAGCATTAGGTACCATTTCATAAGGGAACATGTAATGGAAGGTACAGTGGAATTGTATTTTATTCTAAAAGATCAACAACTAGCAGATATCTTCACAAAACCACTATGTGAAGCTACTTTTACAAAACTGATAAATGAACTTGAAATGGTTTCAGGTTCTTTCTCAAAATCTGTTTAGTTTTTGTTCTCATACATCAGACTTTATGATCAGTGTTTACAGATTTTCTTATCTCAATGTAATATGTGCTTAAATTGTTACATATTAAACACTGCTTGTTATCTGATATGATTCTATAAACTCTGAAAGTGTTTTGAATGTTCTGTGACTATTCAATCCAATGAGGATTATCTTGTTAGATGCTGACTTAGTAGTCTTTAACAAACTATGAATCCCATGTTTGAATTAGTTATTTATGTGGAAATCAATAACACAAGCAAATTCTGATTTTGATCTGAGTTAAATTTACTTTGTGTATCTTATTACTAAGTCACAAACTAGATTATTGCTTCTTATCTGTCAAATTCTGATGTCAGTAAATCTTAAGGATGAACTACATGCTTGATAAGCCTCACTTATCTGAAGAAAACAAAAGAAAAGAAAAATTGAAATCAGGTACTCCTTTGAGATCTAGAGTAAATATGTGAAAGGGAAGATCCAAGTGCATTGCTGGTATTAAGTAATATGCTTTAGAAAAGCAAATTAATTTTTCTTGGTGACTTTTCACATTCTCTGATTACTGGAGAAATACTCTGATAACAACATAAATTCTGATGGCAGTTGTAACTCATTTACACTGAGAAGCCAATGTCTAAAGAATTTTAAAAGATGCATAAAATAAGCACAAACAGTTGAGGTGGATTCTTGCATAACTTTATTCTGCAGTAGACTTCACAATTCAAGACAGATTTTAAGCATTTTTCTTAGTTATGCCTTATTTCTAAGATATACTGAAGTTTATCAGACTTTAATCTTTTTCTGATCATTTGCACATACACACACTATTACTCCATATGAATGATGAAAATTATTGTGGTGATTAAGTTACTTCTGACAAACAATTAAGTATTATTTGCATAAATTCTGAGGACAAGTTCTGATTAAAGTTATAATGATTAAACTATGAAGAAACCAGTCAGTATTTGTGTGAAGAAACACATTAACAATCATTCATATTTTTGAGTACAGGAGCCATGTTGTGATGATCGTTAAACTCTGATAATAGTCAAGTTCTGATGCAAATTCTGATACTTACGTGGCATTACTTATCTACTTGACTTATTTATAGTTTAGACTGTAACGGTCATATTTATCAGAAAATAATTAAGTGAGATAAAGACAGTATAATCATTTGGTTAAATGGGTTGCGTGTTTGTTTTGGTAACCGCATGTGAGCAATAATTACTGCTAGTTTACCGTGCCCACTAATAATGTTTTGACTGTTTACATGCTGCCAGGTGTCACATATCTGTTTTACTTCCAAAAAGAGCCATTGAGTGGGAAGAGTATAAATATTAGAGATAAAAGATTATACAAATATTTTACCTTATCTCCTACTTTAATCTCTTATTTCTTTTACTCTCTCTCTCTCTCTCTCTCTCTCTCTCTCTCTCTCTCTCTCTCTCTTTTTCTCTCTATTTTCTGACGGACTTTCTTACAGGCATTTTATTAAACACCTTACAAACACACAATTTTCACTTGATTTCTCATAGAAATGGCACCTAAAGATCTTATCTATGATGGAGCCAAGTTTTTCCCCAATAACTACATGTCTATTCTCAACAAGGACGAGGATCCTTCAGAACTTCACTTCATTCAAGACTTTCTATCTCGAAGTGAAATTGGGTATGCTCTGACCCAACCACAGATTCTCTCAAGCAAGCAAATTCTGGAGTTTTGGAGGTATGGAGTTTATGATGATGGTGGTGAAAATGGGTCCCAAAGCATCATTTTTACAACAGGGGAAAATGAGCACTTGGTAACCTTGTCCACTGTTCGACAAGCATTGCATCTACCAGAAAACTATACTTTCAGTTCACAAGTTGGGGAGTCAGCTCTTCAAAATATGATGGAAAATCTTAGGTATGAAAAATCTTTGTCCAAGATGGGACAACTAAAGAGGCCCTACATCAAGAGGGAGTGGAGCTTCTTTTTCGACTATATTACCAAGGCCCTTGCCAACAAATGCTCCAACTTTGATGCTATTCCAATAATGAGACAGCAAATTGGGTATGCCCTGCTTAATCAAACTCATTTTGATTATGCTACTGCTATTTTGGGTTTTATAGGTGATAGGATGAAAGAAGATAGCAACACAGTATATTTTGCTAGATTCTGTCAGCTTATAAATAATTTCTGTTATTCTGATGCACCTCAAAACTTTAGTGAGACAACTGAACCCTTTAAACTTCACAAAAGGGCTTTCATAGACTTATTATCTGCTGATAATAAGAAGAATGTACTAAGACCCCTCCAAATTCCTCAATCTGTCAAACAATTCTTAGTAAATTCTTATCCTGACACATACAAAACCATATATCCTGATGTTGCACCAGCACAACCTCCACCAACACAGCCTTCCAATACTCAACCACAGCCTACTATCAGAACCTACTTTCAACCAACACAATCCTCTCAACCACAATCCTCAACACCTACTATCAGAACCTCACCTCTCAAATCCAAAACCAAACCAACCTCTGGTACTTCTCAAAAGGTGTTAGTTGTAAAATCTGACAAATCCTCTAGGCTCAAAAGAACTATCTCTGTGCCTAAATCTCCACCAAGGAGAAGAAGGAGGATTATTCTGAGGGATGAATCTGATGAGGATGAACAAGTCCAGGTTCCTGCATCAGATTTTGTGACAGTAGCAGCTGAAGAATCAACTATTCAGAAAGAGAATGAAGCTGAGGGTTATGGAATTCTGAAAAGGAAAAGACCTTCAAGTTCTGATATAGATAAATTCACTCCTCCATCTAGAAGATCAACGAAGACTAGGGCAGGTGCGAAAATTACACAATCTCAATATGAAGATGCTGAGGTAGGGGATCAGGAATCTCTGATCTCATCAGAACCTATTGTAATTGAAGCCCTTCCAGCACCTGAAGACACTGTTCATCACACAGTGATCACACCTCCTATCTCTCCATTCAAAGAAAATGTCACAGCTGAAGATTCAGGATTAAGTCCTGAAATTGACATTCACAGGTTGAATATTCCAACTGTGTTGTATCTGGAAGCACCACCAGTAAATGCTGAAATTCCTACTACTCCAATTCTGGATTTGGAACCTGAAGATCAGAATTTGGAAACAGAAGCTCCAGAATCTCCTTCAGTAACACACACTCTGGTGTTATCAGAAAATGATGAGATTTTATCAGATTCTGGAGACAATGCTACAACAAGTGCTCTAGTTAATGCTCCAATTCTTGGGAAGGAGGCACTGCTTAAGTTTGTTGAAGCAGATGCTCATGTTCTATGGGAGGAAACTTTTAGAGGAGTGGAATGGACAAAGAAATGGAATGATAATGATTTCATTCCTAGCTCACATGTTCTATCAGAACATATTTCCAAAGCTGATGAGTTGCTGACAAATTCTGATTTCAAGCACCAACTTAAAGTTACTGCTCTCAGTACTAAAAATCTTTAAGGTCTACACTTCAAGACTCATGAAAAGGTTGATAAACTTCAAGAAAATGCTGATAAGCTGGACCTGATGCTCAAGCTAGATAAGAATAGGTTTATCAGACCAATTCATGAAAATGTGGAAGCTATTGAGCAAGTTCAAACCAAGCAGCAGGCTCAACTGAATGAGGTCTTGCAGAATCAAGCCTCTCAATAAACACAGCTCAATGAAATCCAATCTTCAGTGGAACTCCTTCTTTCTCTACTCCTGCTAGATGATGCCAAAAAGGGGGAGAAGGTAGTTAAGTCCAAATGCTCAATTAGCAAATCACTGAAGAAAAAGGATGATTCTGAAGATGACCATGGAAACCCCAGAAAGGGCAAAGGTCAAGTTCAAGGCAAGCAAAGCAGCAAAGTTTCTTCACAGAAACTAATTTCTGATTCTAGAAAATCTTCTACACAGAAGAATTCAAGTTCTGAAGCTGTGAATGCTCAAACTCTGATAGCAAATTCTGATAATCAAATTCTGATGATAAAGTCTGATGTTCTGATTCAGTCCGGAAGTCAAGACTCTCAGAAGTATTTACAAACTCTGAAGCTGAAGGGAAGGGAGACTACTGTCTACTATAAGGATCCCAAGATTCAGACTCCTGATGAAGAAATTGCTAAAAGATCGTTTCTCAAGCATAATCCTGGAATGGATTTAGAGACTCTGAAGGAGGAAGAAGTTAGATTTGTTGTTGAGAAGACAAATCCTAAGTCTAAAGCTTCTAATGCAAAGAAACCTCCAAGGCCTAAGGAAAAAGGTATTGTGATAAAGGAAAGATCTGCCACAGAGATTCCAAGATCAAGCACTAGATCTCAAACCACTATTGATCCCAAAGACCCTGGAAAAGGAAAAGTTAGGGAGATAGTCAACAAACAGAAGATGAAGATTTCTCAAATACTGATGGATTCTGTGTGCAAGATGGTTCAGGTTTTTGATGTTGCTGCTCCTGAAGATGAAACTGTTCAAACTCTGAAAAGAAGAAAGGTGACAGAAGAATCTAAGACAACCTCTGACATAGCTCAAGTTGTTCAGAGTGAAGAAAGTTCAAAACAACAAGCTATAGAAGAATCTGCAAATCTTGAACAAATCATCAAGACATCAACCTCTGACAGAGCTCAAGTTGATTTGAACAAGATGACAGTTACTAATAAGAAGAAACTCCTATGGAAAAATGTTAAACCATCAGATCCTAAGAAAAGTTAACTCCTATCTGATTTCTTGACTGTTGGATTGAATGCCAGAGAAGCAAAAGACAGATCAGGGTTAGGATCAAGCGAAGCCAAGCTGAAAACATGAGTTGAAGTAACTATCAAAGATCATTCTTATTAACTGACAAACCACTTGAGGGAGTTACACAGAAACACCTTGACAAGGTTATATCTGTTCAAGTGGTACTGGATGCTCATGATAAGAGTAATGTCAAGGAAAAGATGATTCCGTTTCTTGAAGATGGAAGAACATACAAAATGTCTGAATCAGATGTGCTGAACAAATCTCTGAAAGAACTTCAATTCTTTCATTATCTTTTAGAGATAAAGTCTGAGATTACCAGAAGATGGTCAAATTTCATCATGAAGATCATAAGGGATAAATCCAGAATCTCTGAATCAAGGGTTGCAGAATTTATTCCAAAGATAGTTGAAGATGATGGAAGTGAAATTCCAATGAAGAAGAATTCTGCTAAGATGGAAGTTATTCTGAAAAAAATGTCTATGCTACAATGAAGACTCTTCTCATCCAAGAGTAATCAGACTTGGTGATGGTTTGGAAATAAATCACATTTCAGCACTTAGGACGGTAATCTACCAGATTGGGAGTCAAGATGAAGAAATGAAGCAAGTCAAGGCTATATTAGCTCAAGTCCTGAGAAATGCAGATGAGAAGCTGATATCAAACTTTGTCAAGAATCACTTTGGATTAAAATTGATTCAGTAAGATTGGTAAAAGCTGCAAGGACTGTAAGTTGTAGTTAGTTGTCTAAATAAACTCTCATTGCATTTGTACTTAAATGTTTTTGACATCATCCAATCTATTAACTTATATATTTTTCATAATTTACAAGTTGGGGGAGATTGTTAGATATATTTGTGATGTCATGTCTAATCTGATTTGTTTAGTTTCAGAACTTAATATCAGGACTTATCAGGACTTACTGGAAATCAGGATTTACTGAAGACAAGAAGATATCAAAACTTAAGTTATCAGAACTTGTGATATCAGAACTTAAGGAAGATATGCTTCAGGAGTAAAGTGCGGCTGATGTACATGAGAGGATCTGATAAGTCCTGATATTAAGTTATGAAATTAAACAAATCAGATTAGACATGACATCACAAATATATCTAACAATGCATGCCACTTCCATATCAACAAAAGCCCAAATATGATAGTCAGGAGGAAAAAAAGACAATTTATATATGTCAAGATTTATGTTATAGATACATTTTTGAACTCAACGTAGTTATAAATTTATGATATCTCCGTCACTAACTACATGTTCATCATGATTTTGTATGAGTCAAATGAATTATTTTTTGGTTTATATTTAAAAATTATTGATTAATTATTTTTAAAATCTCAATGTTACATTTTAAAGAAGATTAAATATTTTTTCAATAAATAAATTTAAACTATTTGATACGTGTAAATTTGACCCAAAATTTAATTAAATTAATTGATTAAAAATTAAAATAGACATATATTTAAGAACAGAGCAAGTGTATGCTATGACATTTAACGGGCGATATGTGCATGTGTCGTGTGGTAAAGTAAATAAAATATTACTACATTTGATGTATGATTTATTTTTTATTTGAACTTTCAATTTTCAACTATAACAGTAGGCTTTTGGCTATATATCATTTTTACTAAATATAATTTATAATTTTTTATGAATAATATATATTTTAATTTCGGTTTATAATTTACAGGTCGCCATAAAATCATAATTTGTAAATCATAATAGTTTTAAAAAAGATTCGTGTATATATCGGATCCCGGTACGTTAAGTCATATTTGATCAGATAATTTATTTATTTTCTTTTTTAGTAATTTTCTTCAAGTTATATTTGATCAGATAATTTATTTTTTCTGTTTTGATCGATTTCTAGTTGTAATCGAATCGAGTATTCAGATTATTTTCGGTCCAGTCCATTTTCAAATAAGATCAAATTGAACTTGGGATCAATATAGCATTATCTTCTTATATTCTCATAACATGTTCCAAAAACAGCTAAGTCATTCGAGTACTCATTTTCAAACCCTTGTACGATCCTACTAATCGTGTTCAAAAATAATTTTATAAAGAATTTATCAAACCGAGTTTAATTCCAAGTACTCGAGTTAAAATCGGAGTTTGAGTTTCTCATTTTTTTTATTATTTAATTTTAGAACTATTTTTCAAAAAAAGACCAAATGTAAAATTTTATATATTTTACCTTTTCCCCCTAATTTAATGTTATTTATTAAATATGATACATGATTTATTATTAAAATTTATGTTTGATAATTCTGCCAAAAATTATCAAAGAAGTAATTTATATCTGAACTTCATTATTTAGAGTTCGTTATTAATCCATTATTATTATTAGATAATTTTATTTTTTATTAGTATATAACTATTTATGAAATAATAAAAATTGATGAAAAAATTATATACGATTAGTTATCCGAATATTCATTTTTTTGATCTAAAATTAAGTTAAATAAATTTCCGATTTTTACAACCGTTCCGAAATAATGGATTCGATTATAATCCCGTCTCTTTCTAGATACTATAACGAGAAATCGATCGCAAAAAAAGAGAAGGAATTTGATAGGGAGTAAAATAAATCATGGTTGCGTTATTAATATCGCATTAATTATACCCGATTTGGGCTGACAATAAAGCCCATTTTAAAGGTCCCAAAATCCTAAATATTAATTAATTTCGTAATTAATTAATATGGGTAAAAACAGCTGATAAGTGAAATCCAAATAGGGGTATAATTCCTTGAAGATTCACCTCCAAGAAACCCCATGGAACAAGAAATTAATTTTCTGCATTATAGGACTCAAAAGTCCGCTCTATATCTGAAACTTGTCCACCAAGTCTCCTAACCCTAATCTAATTCAAAGGCATCCGCCTATATAAGGGGTCTCACCCCACAAATCAGAATTATATTTTTTGACTTGATCCTTGGAAAACAGCAAGGTACGTATGCATCTTGTGAAGGTAGATTAAGTCATGAGACACGAAAGCAGTCAAATAGAGGCTCGAAGCTCACGAATCCTAGCAATAAATACACCATAATTTCTTACCCATAATATTTAGCGCCGTCTGTGGGAAAGCATAACAACAACCATGGTGAACACACGGAGTAGAAATAACGCCCCTGAAAGAACACCGCCTGTGATAACCCAAGCAATGTCATCAGTGGTGGAGAAACCCCCATACTCAACCTACGCCTCCACCCTAGGAGGAACCCTGGTGCGAGCAACCGAGGCACAACCTCAAGGGACGAATCCCCCCGAATCCTCAAAGGACGAATCCCATATTCCAGCAGCAACATGCATATGTGAACCCTCAACCCGTTGGGTATGAGTATTGAACAATCGTGACCACCAACCCCCATTACGAGATGCCCATATACCCCGAGGTTGGAGGAAGTGGACACTCTAATCGGAGTGAGGCACAAGGGCAAACACCATGGGCTCTTTGTGCTTCTTCAGGAAAGCTAGGCTCCGTAGCCTTGCCACGGGGATCCAATCCAGCGAGCCACGCCTTCTTCATCCTGGCTGTTTCCTCTACCACCGGCACGACGGAGTTTTTTTTATCTCCTGGGCCGCTGAAAAAGAAACAGAAACAAAGGATAGGTAATGTTAATAATGTGTAGGAAAATAAAAATAAAGTAGAGAAAGAGAAATACCCTGCCGAGTGACTGTAGAGAGTCCCACATGGATCAGGGAAAACTCCTTCAACAAAGTCCAACTGGGAGTCTGACACTCATATTTAATAAGCTCCCTATATATAATATTTTCCTCCTCTGATAGGAGAATGGTTTTTGGGATGTCGTCACTAACTTTGCCAAAGGAAGACCTAAAAAGGGTGCCCCAATTACCGTTCTCCCGTCTTAAACCAACAAAACTATCCCTTCAGTGCTGGTTGTAGTCAGGGATGGAGGCATTGTTAAAAATTTGTGAGCACTTGGGCCTCTGGCTAATGTAAATTAAACCACAAGAGGACTGGGCACTGTTATAGCATTGGAAAATTTTCCTAAAAACAGCTACTGAAAGGGGGAAACCGTGCTTAAGGCATAGGACCATAAAATATATGACATTTCTCCAAGCATTGGGTGGAAGTTGACACGGTTTAACTTGTAAATCAGCTAATAATCTAGGAATACACTTGTGAAAGGGAAATCTAAGCCACGCATAAAGGGCATCTGCATAAATAAAGAGAGTATCTGGTTTCCAGTGGCATGTACGATCACCACCGTCAACAGGAATTATTTTAAGGGGAGGATGAACGTTATAAGTTGAGTTAAGAGGGTCAATACTAGCTAAATTATACCATTTATTACAATAATCAAAATAATCTAAGTGAGTTGTGGATGGGTAGTCATCTCTCCTAGAATTGATCATTTCTATCAAAGACATATAAGAAGAACGAATGTGAATTTCGTTATCTCTCTTCGAAGCTGAGGAGATTTTGGCCGCCCTCTCAGAGCTTTTATCCGCCATTAATGGAAGTGAAAGAGGAGCTTGGAGCTGAGTTTGGAGGAAGAAAAGGAAAATTTGCCCTGGAACTTGTCCGGAAAAGCTAGCTCACCACAGGAGAAACTTTAAAGAGTAGAGAGAAGAGTAGAGATGAGAGGATTTAGAAATGGGAAAGTGAAGTGTGAGACTTCATTCCTCCCCTCCATACTCTTATATAAGCCCCTAGCCAGTCATTGGGCCGGTAAAAAGGGGATGCCAACCGCTTATAGCCGGTAGAAAGCCTAGCCCAAAATCTTGGGCCCGAATTCCAGAAGGTTCTAGAGCATTCCTAAGGAATAGAATAAAATAAAAATTAATTATAAAAATACAATCTAGGACATTCCAGAACGTTCTGGATACTCCTAGGTAGATCCGAATAATTCAAGAGAGCCCAGGTAAGGGGTCCATCCCCAGATTGAAAGGCCCCATCGAAAAGGCTAAGATAAATAAAGCTCAAGAAAAAGAGCCTGTAGTAAAGACCCAAATCAATAGGCCCAAGTAGAGGCCCAATTTGACCAGCCCAAATAGGCCCTGTTAGTAGATTGAGAAAATTCAAGAAAGGCTTATAATTAAATTTAATAAATCCTGACCTAATTTGGTCTGAATTCTAGTCAAAAATCATTCTGGTCAAATTTTACACGACCATAAGTAATTGTTGCATAAATCGGTCAGGAATTAAGTCAAAAGGATGAATTATGACCAAATCCTGGTTGAAAAAGTTCCTGGTCGAAAAACCCATTACCAGGAAAAAAGGGACCATGATTCGATCAAGAATTAAGTCAAAGAAGGAGTTTTGACTAAAATTCTGACCGAACCCTGGTCGAAAGAATTTCTAGTCGAAAAACTCACGACCAGAGACAATGGGAGCCTAATTCGGTCAAAACCCCAAGTATAAGAAAAATCCTGACCAAATTCGGTCAGGATTCTAACCTAAAAAGTTCCTGACCGAAATGTCCGACTAGAGATAATGGGTGCCTAATTTGGTCAAAAGACGAGTCAAACCAAAAATCCTGACCGAATTCGGTCAGGATTCTGACAGAAATGGCCAAGACCAGAAGTAACCAAGTCCGTAATTCGACCAAGATCCTGGTCGAAGGGGATTCCTGATCGAAATTATATAAAAAAGGAAAAGGAAAGAAAAAAAAAGAAAAGAAAAAGAAGGAAAGGAGAATTTCTGAAAAATTGAAGAAAGTCTGAGAAAAATTATAAATTTTTCTGGAAATTAAGGAAAATTCCAGGAAATTAAGGAAAATTCCTGGAAATTGAGGAAAATTCTAGTATATAAATATGAATATTCCCGAAAATATCCTGGTGCTTCGAATATAGAAAATCGTTGTAAATGTGTAGGTCGCTCCACACTTTGATTTAAAAATGATACCCTGTAAGGGAACAAATGAACTTAACTTCTGAGAAATATTTTATGATTTTCCCGAAGTTCGAGGGACAAATGATAGGGAGTAAAATAAACTCTAGTTACGTAATTAATATCGCATTAATTATGCCTGGTTTGGGCTGACAATAAAGCTTATGTTAAAGGGCCCAAAGCTCTGAATATTAATTAATTTCGTAATTAATTAATATGGGTAAAAATAGCTGATAAGTGGAATCCAAATAGGGGTATAATTCCTTGGAGATTGACCTCCAAGAAACCCCATAGAATAAGGAATCAATTTCCTGCATTATAGAACTCCAAAGTCCACTCTAAATCTGAGACTTGTCTACCAAGTATCTTAACCCTAATCCAATTCAAAGGCATCCCCTACCTATATAAGGGGTCTCACTCCAAAAATCAGAACCACGTTTTTTGACTTGATCATTGGCAAATAACAAGGTATGTTGGCATCTTGTGAAGGCAGATTGAGTCACGAGACATGAGAGTAGTCAAATAGAGCCTCGAAACTCACGAACTCTAGTAATAAATACACCCTAATTTCTTATCCATAACAGAATTATATTGATATTTTTTGAAGGAAATGTATTGATGCTCGGCTCCCGACTTAAAAGAGAGACCAAGTGACGTGACGATTGCAACTTTTATACTCCAGAGTCCAGACCCCAGTCATGTCCCCTACTTTTGGGGGGAACCATATTATCACAATCTACTGAGTGCAATACTTTGAAATACCCCACCTTGTACTTAAATATATTAAAATTTGTTTTCCTATAAATTTGTTTTTAAGTATAAAAATGGAAGCTCTAAGAAAATTTAATTGTTTCTTGAAAAAAATAATGTCATTTGTTTTGTAATCTTCGTATCTGTTAATTTTTTAATTTTTTAATCTCCTCATCTTCTTCTTATTTTAAATTTAAATTTAAATTTAAATAAAATCTAATCTAAGTGAGAAGTATTTTACTCGTGTCACTTTCCCAGAACTGAAAAAATACTTGAAGGCGCATGTGTAATTTATATACTAGAATTATTTTATGACTTTCGTTGATTTAATAATTAGGTTGTAAATATCAATTCAGTTTATTTTTAATTATCATCTATGCATATTAAAATTTCACAATTTCAAGCTCAATCAGATTATTTACAATTAGTCAATCGATTCTAAAAATCAATTTATAATATTTTGTGGCGATTTTCTTTTATGGCTAAAGACTCTAGTGGTAATTCGTAATTAAAATTGCTCTTGTTCCGTAATACTTATTGTGAATCTGTGTCATTATTGTTGATACATAAAAATTGAGTTTGGATTGGATGGCGTGATCATAATAATGAACTATAATGTTTTAAAAGGAATTTGACACGTCTCGTGCAAATGTATAAAGTTTAGGGGTATACTGTGGAGGTTGTAGGCATTTAACAGATTTTGAGGGAGATTTTTAACTGCCTCTCTTTGATACGTGGATCTACTGGTGGGCCCGTAAATAGTTTATCTCATAGAATTTCAAAAGCTGTAATATTTATCTACCGATAATTTATGCATAACAAATCTATACTATCTATACTATATTATATTACAATAAGCGAAACGTTAAAAATTTAATAATCTGTCGGTCAGTACTTACTGAAATTACTTAATTATACCTCCATAATCAATTATACTAATTATAATTTATTAATTAAAGCATCGTGCTACAATAACGGCAACTCATGTGTACAACAAAATAATAATATGTTAGTGTTACCAATAGGATTGGTCAGTGATATACTGCATATAGATTCATTGAATCACGCACACAATATCTTAATAAACAGATATTTAAAAAGATACGTTAACAACGGTAAGAAAAAAACAGAAGTACTTGGCCTTTATTATTTAACTTTTTTTATTTACTCCTAAAATAGGGTATGAATATTCTGTTCAATGTCTAATTATTTTGAATTAAAAAGTTGTTATGTTGAATCGGTCAAAAAAATCAAAACTAAAATTATAAAATAAATTGCTGACTGGTTTAATGACCCCGGCTTAAAAGGAAAAAAAAATATATTATTCGTAGGGACTTAAACAAAAATATACTATTGATCCGGGTTAGGCTAAAATAAAATAAAATACTAGAAATACTATTCATCTAGACTTAAACAAAATTATACTATTGATCCGGGTTAAAATAAAATTAAATAAAATACTGGAAATAGTTAGTTCAATTTGTTGTATCGGATTAGAAAAATAAAAAAGAACTACTGACGCGGTTAAAAACTTATATTATTGAACCAGCCTAAAATAAATTTAAAAATGAAAGATAATTCGTTGGTCGATATAATGACATCAGGGTAAAATAAATGAATAACATAATATATAGTACTCCACACGGACTAAAACATAATAATATTCAATCCGGACTAAAATAAAATTAAAATAAAATTACTTAAATTTGGTTGATAGAACAAGCTTATATAATTACAAGTAGAGTTGTTCGCGAACCGAGCCGTTCGTGAAGGAGCTGGAGCTCGCCTCATTAAAGGCTCGGTTCGGCTCGGTTTGTTAGAACTCGAGCTCGAACTCGAACACAAAAATGTGTTTGTTAATAAAACGAGCTCGAGCCGAATTTTTGGCATGTTCGGCTCGAGCTCGGCTCCGCTCGAAAAAAGTTTTTTTTAATTTTTTTTATATATTTGATTATTCTGAATTTTTATATATTTGATTATTCTGAATTTGAAACATATGAATGTCAAAATATATATTTTAGTAATTTGAAAAAAAAATAGATATTAAAAAATAATTAATTTGATATTTTAATAATTAACAAATGATGTGGATACTACTTGTAAATAGTATTTATTCCTTGATTGGTGTTTCAATTTTTTTAAAATTATTTGTAAATAATCCAACCGCACTGATGTTATGGATAAAAAACTAAGGTTATTATTTGTTGTATTTAGTACTAAGATTCGGGAGCTCAAGGCCTTTAATGGCTGCTCTCGTGTTTTGTGGCTCGATCTGCCTTTACGAGATGCCTGCGTATCTCTGTGAATTAGAGAATCAAGCCAAAAAACGTAGTTCTGATCTGTGGGGTGAGGCCCCTTATATAGATGTTTGGAGTCCTTGAATTGGACTTGGTATAGGAGACTTGATGGGCAAGTCTCATAATTAGAATGGACTTTGGAGTCCTAGATAGTAGGAAACTGATTCCTTATCCTTTTAGGTCCCCTTGAGGCTAATCTATAAGGATTTATATCCTTATCGGGACTCTTCTCAATAGCTGATTTTTCTCTTATTAATTAACTACGAAATTAATTAATAATCAGGGCTTTTGGGCCTTCTTTATTCCAATAGGTCTGATCTGGTCCATCAGGCTTAACCTTTTCGGTCTGAGTATCATATATCTTTTTATTGGGCCTAGCAGCCCATATCTTGCAGTATTTAATTATACTATCATAATTTATTTATCCCTATCATTTGCCCCCCAACTTTTGGGAAACATTGATTAGGTTTCGCAGAAGTTAAATCTATTCGTTCCCTTACAGGGTTTCGTTTTTGCGTAAAGTGTGGAGCGACCTACACATTTTTCAATGAATCTTCCTTAATTTTCAGGAATTTTTCCCTAATTTTCTGGGATTTTCCCTAATTTTCGGATTTTTCCCTAATTTCCTGGGATTTATCCTTAATTTTCTGGCATTTATCCTTAATTTCTGGGATTTATCCTTAATTTCTGGGATTTATCCTTAATTTCTGGATTTTTCCCTAATTTCCTGGGATTTATCCTTAATTTTCTGGATTTTTCCCTAATTTCCTGGGATTTATCCTTAATTTTCTGGATTTTTCCCTAATTTTCTGGGATTTATCCTTAATTTTTGGATTTTCCCCTAATTTCCTGGGATTTATCCTTAATTTCTGGATTTTTCCTAATTTCCTGGGATTTATCCTTAATTTCTGGATTTTTCCCTAATTTCCTGGGATTTATCCTTAATTTTCTGGATTTTTCCCTAATTTCCTGGGATTTATCCTTAATTTTCTGGATTTTTCCCTAATTTTCTGGGATTTATCCTTAATTTTTGGATTTTTCCCTAATTTCCTGGGATTTATCCTTAATTTCTTGATTTTTCCCTAATTTCCTGGGATTTATCCTTAATTTCTGGATTTTTCCCTAATTTTCTGAAAATATTAGTATTTTTCAGAAATTATTTAAGGAATTTCCTTATTTTTCTGTAATTTTTCAGGAATTTTTCCCTACCTTTTTCTGCTTTTTTTCTTCCTTTTCTCTTTTTTTTTTTTTTTTTTTTTTTTATGCAGATTTCGACCAGGATCCTGGTCGAATTAACCTCCATATTGCCCTGGTCGACAGGATTTCGGGTAGGATGGTTTCGATTAAGAATCTTGGTCGAATTTCGGCCAGGATTTTTTCCTCTTTCTTTTTTTTTTATATATATTTCGAGCAGAATATTTCGACCAGGAATCCATTCCGGTCAGGATTTCATGCTTTTTGACCGAATTAGCCATCTTTCTTGCCTTGGTCGAAGCAATTTCGAGCAGGATCCATTCGACCACGATCTTGCTTTACTTTCTGGTCGACAGTTTTTCTGGTTTATTCGTTCTCGATCAGAATTCTGACCCTTTCGGTCAGGAACTAATATTTTGACCGATTTAAGCATCATTTCGTGCCTTGATCGAAGCAATTTCGACCTCCAGTATTTCGATCAGGATTTCCTCATGATTCCTGGTCGAATGGGGTCATATTCCTGATCTTTTTATCCACTTTTCCCTGGGCTTTATTTTTGGGCCACCTTCACTTAGCTGGGCCTTTATTCTTTTGGCCCGTTATGACTGGATTTTGGCTTATGGGCTTTTAACCTCAAATATCTGGGCCCTTTTCTGGGCTTTTGTTTTTATTGGGCCCATATTTATTCAACTGGGCTTTTATTTTAAGCCCAAGCTCCAAATTCTTCTGGATGTTTCTGGATTCTTCCAGATTCTTCAAAAAAAAACTCAAGTTTTCTTCTGATTTTTGCTAGAATTCTCTTGAATTTTCTAGGAATTTCCTTGGATAATTCCAGAACCTTCCAATTTTTGTGCCCAAATGGGCTTTTTAAGGCCCATTATCCACTTATTCTTCCTATATATAGGTGGGGGAGTGTGCATTCTCTTCACACTCTTCACTCTTCACTCTTCCCTCTTATCTCAAAATTTCTAACCTTCTCCTCTCTCAAATCCCCCCTTAGCTTTCCAGGCCTTTTATAGCTTTACTAAATGGCTGATAAGAGTTCCGAGAGGGCGGCCAAGATAGCCTCGGCTTCAAAACGAGGTAAGGATATCGAGATCCGTTCTTCGTATATGTCTTTAATCGATATGATTAACACTAGGGGGGATGAATATCCCTCCACTGCACATCTCGATTCTTTTAATCATTGTAATACTTGGCACAACATAGATTTCAATAAACTAAATGCTCGTTATAACGTCCTTCCTCCTTTTAGATTAGTTCCAGTCTCTGGTGGTGACCGTACTTGCCACTGGAGACCCGACACTCTCTTCATTTACACAGATGCCCTTAATGCTGGGCTTAGGTTTCCTTTTCACCCTTTTATTCCTCATCTTTTGGCTGATTTACAAATCAACCCGTGTCAGCTTCCTCCAAACGCCTGGATGAACATTCTATGTTTTATGGTTTGCTGTCTTAGGGAGGGCTTTCCTCTTTATGTAGCTGTTTTTAGGAAGGTCTTTCAGTGTTATAATAGTTCTTCCAGTATCTGTGGCTGGGTCTATGTCAAGCAAAGGCCCAAAAGCAAACATATCTATAACAGCGCCTCTATTTCTGATAATAATCAAAATTGGAGGAATAGTTTCGTTGGGTTACGTTGGGAGAATGGTGACTGGGGCACACTTTTTCGATCTTCCTTCGGGAAGGTCAGTGATGGTAGCCTCAAATCCATTCACTTAACTCCTGAAGAAACTATTATTTATAATGGGCTTACTCAGGATGATGGCACCACCACCAGCTGGACTCTCTTAGAGGAGTTTTCCCTGATTCATGGGGGACTATCCTCTGTTTCTCAACAGGGTATTTTTCTTCCCTTCTCAATTTTACTTCATTTCATGCATTATTAACATCACTTATTTTGTCCTTTGCTTTGTTTCAGCTGCTAAGGAGATTAACGAGGACAATGTTCCTTTGGTTGAGGAGACAGCTAGGATGAAGAAAGCTCGGCTCGCAGGCCTAGACACCCGGGGAAAGGCCACGGAGCCTATCTTTTTGAAGAAGCACAAAGAGCCTATAGGGGAGGCTTCAACTGAAGGAGCTGGAGGCCATGGTGCTCCTATCACTGCTGCTGCCCCTACTGCTACTGCCACAGGCGCCTTTCAGCCTCTCTGGGGATTCCGTCGAGGGGACAACGTAGTTGGTTCCACGAAACATGCTTGGGATTGGTCCTACCATAGCGTGACTCCCAAGGACTTTACTGATGTGGTGGCCATCCCCGATCTTGAGAGGATTAAGCTCATGGGAGCTCAGTCTCTAGCTTCGGTATGCCTTCTCTTTTTTGAACTTATCTTTCGTTCTTGTAGCATTTTCTTGCCTTATACTTTGTTAATTGCTTTGTTTCAGTCTAACGCCTACTTTCAAGGCACTGTGAGGCAAGCCGAATCATGGAAGCGGGCTTCTGATAAGGCCGATAATGCCCTCAAGAGGCAACAGAAGAAGTATGCTACCCTGGAGAAGAAGCTCAAGCGCAAGGAGGAAGAACTCGGAGAGTCTAACGCCGAGCTGGTGGTACTTTGGGCGGAGAAGGATAAAGCTATAGACAACTATCTGGACTCGGAGGAGTTTGCCCAATCCATGTGGATTAGGGATGATTCAGTCTTTCCCCGGTTTTTTTAGGACTGGTTGGGACACGGCCCTTGGGACCGTGAACGAGGCTTGTCCTGATATTAACCCGGCGGACTATATCTGCCCTGATGACGAGGCTTTGCTACAGAGGTTTCGTACCCGAGTAGTTGTCTCGGACCATGTTCCTTAGGATCCACTCCTTCCTCCTCCCGAGTCTTCTTCCAGACCTGCTGAGGACGACAGCTCTTCCTCCTCCTCCGAGACGACAGAGACATCCAGCGAGAGTGGAGAGGACGATGATATGGATGCCGAGGGCACCTCAGCTCCTTAGAGCTTTTTCAGCCCTACGTGGCTTGTCTTATTTTCGAGACTTTTTTTATCAAATTTCTTGTAATATTTATCTGATCTTATTTTATCACCTTTTATGCTTGCATCCATGCATTTGGTTTTTATTCGTTAGGCCACAAACATACTTTGAAGAATTCATGAATTTCATAAAATTGTTTGGGATTCGTCCCTTACACAAGTCTTAATAAACTTCGTAATAAAACTAAAACATATAAATCCTAAGCAAGCAAAGCTTAAAGGTGCTTTTCAACCTACTCGCCATCCTGACGAGTGAGAATCGTATCCGGTTGCCCTATACATGGTAAACCTTCAGGTTTTGTGCATGCCAAGTTCTCGGGACTTCAAAACCATCCATAGTCTCTAGCTTGTAGGTTCCTCTACCTTGAACACTCTTGACTCTGTACGGTCCTTCCCAATTCGGGGCAAGCTTCCCTTTTTGTCCTACACCAGATGCTTCTATCTTCCTCAAGACTAGATCACCTTGTTTAAAAAACCTTTCTTTGACCCTTAGGTTATAGTAGAATGAAGCCTTTTTCTGATATTCAACTATCTTTGCATGTGCCCTATCTCGCACTTCATCGATCAGATCCAGGGCTAACCTTTGCCCTTCCTCATTTTCTTCTGCATTGAAAGCCTGAATCCTTGGAGAGGAATGTGATATCTCTACTGGAACTACTGCTTCTGCCCCATATGCCAACATGAAGGGAGTTGCTCCTGTCGTGACTCTACAGGTAGTCCTATAGGCCCATAATATGGGAAGTATCTCGTCCACCCAATTATTTCTTGACTTTTCGATCCTCTTCTTTAATCCATCCAGGATTATTCGATTTGCAACTTCTGCTTGCCCATTAGCTTGTGGGTGAGCCACAGAGGTGAACCGTAACTCAATTTCATTTTCTTCACAATACTTCTTGAATTCCTCGTTGTTGAATTGTGTTCCATTGTCAGTGATGAGGATACGGGGAATTCCATATCGGTACATAATGTTTTTCCACAGGAATTGTGCAACCTGCTTAGTTGTGATTTTGGCCAAAGGTTTGGCTTCGATCCACTTGGTGAAATAATCAATGGCTACAATCAGAAACTTCCTTTGTGCCGTGGCCATAGGAAAAGGCCCTAGAATATCCATCCCCCACATAGCAAAGGGAATAGGCGAGTTGATAGAGGTCAGCATCTCGGGGGGTTGTCTAACAACTGGTGCATGTTTCTGACAGCGATCACACTTCTTTACATATTGTTTGGCATCAGCCATCATTTCTGGCTAATAAAAGCCTAAACGGGTTATCTTATGAGCTAAGGCCCTGCCCCCAAGTGTTGTCCACAAATACCTTCATGCACTTCCTCAAGAGCCAAGTGTGCCTCATCGGGCCTGAGACACCTTAAGTAAGGAACCACGAAAGATCTTTAATACAGAATCCCATCTATCAAAGAGTACCTTAGTGCTCGAACAGTTAACTTTCGTGCTTCAGTTGCATCGCTTGGCAACCATCCGGTTTGAATGTGAGCCTTAATGGGATCGATCCATGACGTCCCCAGGCCTATGGGAGCCACAAGCTTAACATCTATGCTTCGCGTCTTTAAAACACGGAAGTATACACTTCCTGAACTTTCTTCTATCTCTGATGAAGCAAACTTTGATAGCGCATCTGCCTTAACATTTTCTTCCCTTGGAATGTGTTCAACATGACATTCATTAAATTGGGTCATCACAGCCCTTACTAGGCGGACATACTTAGCCATCGTATCATCCCTTGCTTCAAATTCTCCCTTTACCTGGGATATGATCAGCTTCGAGTCTCCACGGACCTTTAAGTTTTTGACTCTAAGTGTCCCAGCTAGACCAAGGCCAGCTATCAGGGCTTCATATTCTGCCTTATTATTTGTGGTTGGGAAGTCTAGCTTCATAGCATACTCAATCAAGAACCCATCAGGGCTTTGCAAAACCAACCCTGTTCCACTGGAGTTTGTTTTTGATGCTCCATCAAAATAGAGAACCCAATATTCTTTCTTATCCTTCTCTTTGCCCCCATTATCGACTCCCTTGTTTTGAGGTATGGCATCTTCCTGCCCCCCGACTTCTTGGTTGGGTATAGTACACTCCATCACGAAGTCAGCTAGTGCCTGGGCTTTTATTGCCGTACGTGGCTTATACTTGAGATCGAACTCTCCTAGCTCTATTGCCCACTTAATCAGTCTCCCACTTGCCTTGGGACTGTGAATGATATTTCTCAAGGGCTGATTTGTTAGTACCTCAATCTGGTGAGCCTGAAAATAAGGACGCAACTTTCTTGAAGCCATTACCAAAGCTAAAGCGAATTTCTCAATAGTTGAATAATTCAACTCAGCACCATGCAAAATTTTGCTGACATAGTATACGGGTTTCTGGACTTTCAGTTCCTCCTTAACCAACACCGCGCTCAAGGCGCTCTCTGAAACAGCCAAGTACAAGAATAAAACTTCATTCAGAACTGGCTTGGCCAACAACGGGGCCTGGCCCATATACTTCTTTAACTCTTCAAATGCCTTCTGATTTTCCTCACTCCATACAAAGTCTTTGATGTTCTTTAGTGACTTGAAGAATGACAAGCACTTGTCTCCTGACTTGGAGATGAATCGTCCTAGCGCAGCAACCCTTCCTGTGAGCTTCTGAACATCCTTGACAGTTTTTGGGGGTTCCATATCCCGGATTGCCTTTATTTTATCGGGGTTAGCCTCAATTCCCCTCTTTGAGACCATCAATCCCAAGAATTTTCCAGATCCTACTCCGAAAGCACACTTCGTAGGATTCAACATCATCTTGTGGTACCTTAGGACCTCAAAAGCTTCCCTCAAATGGGTTATATGATCAGTCTTTACTAGACTCTTGACTAGCATGTCATCAACATAGACTTCCATAGTCTTTCCAATAAGATCCTAAAAATTTTTATTCACCAACCTTTAATAGGTGGCTCCTGCATTCTTGAGACCAAACGCCATAACAAGATAACAATAAACACCAAAGTCAGTGATAAATGATACCTTTGGAATGTCATCCTTATGCATTTTGATCTGGTTGTATCCGCTAAATCCATCCATGAAACTCAGCATCTCATGTCCAGCAGTGGCATCAATCAAAGTATCAATTCCAGGCAGCGGAAAACAGTCTTTGGGGCATGCATCATTCAGATCAGTGAAGTCTATACACATCCTCCACTTTCCATTAGCCTTCTTCACCATTATAGGGTTCGCTAACCACTCCGGAAATTGAATCTCCTCAATGAAACCAGCCTCTAAGAGCTTTTCTACTTCCTGTTTTATAGCCTCTTGTCTTTCCGGGGCAAAATTTCTTTTCTTTTGTTTCACTGTCTTCCGGCTTGGATCCACGTTTAGCTTGTGAGTAATTAACTCCGGGTCTATGCCTAGCATATCAGCTGCTGACCATGCAAACACATCACTATTTTCTTGCAAAAATTTTATTAACTTCCCTCTAAGGGGCTCCTCTAATGTGGCTCCAATAAAAGTCATCTTCTCAGGGTTCTCGGGGTCTAAAGGAACCGAAACCAATTCTTCTGCTGGCCTTCCTCTATTCTCATCATTTTCTCGAACATCCATATCTTCAATAGGCAGAACCTGCCCCCCGGACTCCATCTGCCCTCAAAGAGGCCACATAACAGCTTCTAGCCATTTTTTGATCTCCTTTCTCTTCTCCAATCCCGTTTCGGGTGGGAAACTTCATGACTGAATGGTAGGAAGAGGGGACTGCCTTGAAGGCATGTATCCCTGTTCTCCCCATGATAGCATTATAAGTTGAACTAGCCTTTACTACCACAAAATCCAGCATCTGCGTTGCTTGCCTTGGTTCCGTACCTATGGTGGTCGGCAATTTGATTATCCCTTCCACAGGACATTCTACTCCAGCAAATCCATATATCGGCATGTCGGTTGGTGTCAACTGGGAGTCGTTATACCCCATTCTTAGAAAGGTGTCGTGGAGCAAGATATCCACAGAAGCACCATTATCCACAAGGACCCTCTTAACCGGGCTATTTCCTATTATCGGTGTTATGACCAGCGGGTCGTCATGGGGAAACTTCACGCCCTCTAGGTCAGAATCATTAAAAGCCAATGTTACTTCTGTTCTGGCCCTCTTCGGGGGTTCTCCAACAATATGCATAACCTCCCTAGTATATGCCTTTCTGGAATTTTAGGACAATCCAGCAGCAGTTGGACCTCCAAAGATCGTGTTTATCACAGGCCCTCGAGGGCGTCGCGGTCCTCCAAAAATTGCATTTATAACCGGCCCTCTAGGTTGGGGATTCCGCCCCTGATCGTCTTGGTCCCTCCTACGATCTTCAAAGTTCTTCCTTCCATTATTATTTCTGTCCCCTCCATCTCCAGTATACTTGTTCAATCTTCCTTTTCAAATCAAAAACTCAATTTCATCTTTCAATTGCCTACACTCATCGGTGTCATGGCCAACATCCTTGTGAAACCTGCAATACTTGCTCTTATCTAGCTTGGCGGGATCAGCCTTCAAGGGCTTAGGCCAGCGAATATCTCTATCTTTCTCAATCTCCATCAAAATCTGACTTCTAGGAGCACTCAGCTTAGCGTATTCAGTGAACTTTTGCCCAGGTCCTCCCTTCTTGGGGGTTGAATCAGGGTTTTGTTCGGTTCTAGGATATTTGTCCTTAGCGATATACTCCAGATCAGTTTTTCGCTTCTTGCCTCCAGTGGGCTCATTACTTACTACGGTCTTCCTCATGCTTTCTTCAACCTTGATATACTTCCCTGCCCTCTCTTGGAGTTGCAACATGTTTTCAGGGGGACGTTTGGCCAAGGACATCTTGAAAAACTCATCCCTAGTTCCTTGTTGCAGGGCTATCATGGCTACCTTATCATCAAGGTCTGGGACTTTTAAAGCCTCCTTTGTAAAACGATTCAGGTAATCTCTCAAGCATTCCTTAGCTCCCTGCACAAGACTCATAAGAGATGCTGAACTTTTCTCATGGACTCTTCCACTGATGAATTGCTTAATAAAAGCCTGACTTCATTCTCTGAACGATCCAATAGAATTTGGGGGCAGGCGACTGTACCATCTTTGAGCCATACCCGACAGGGTTTGAGGGAAGGCCCGACACTTTATAGAATCATTCACGGGTTACAGCAGCAGTGCATTAGAGAATGTCCTAACATGATTAGCGGGGTCTCCCGTGCCATCATAGGCTTTGATAGTGGGCATATTGAATTTCCTTGAGATATGGGCATTCATTATCTCTCCTGTGAAGGGTGGAGTTGGATCATCAGGATCTCCAAGGGGAAGGAGATTGCTTGGATCAGTTCTTGGGATAGCAGCCCTTCTTCGTACCGGACCATCCAGGTCTATGACAGGAGGAGGATTTCTCCCCCTAGGAGGTATCTGGGGTCTGGTGGTCTGGTGAGCCTCCAAATCACGCCTCAGCCTTTGGATTTCAGCCTCATGAGCCCTGATCCTTTCCTGCACTTCTTGGGGATTCGCCCCTGGGGTGCTTTATTTAATTATACTATCATAAATAAATTATGATAGTATAATTAAATACTGCAAGATATGGGCTGCTAGGCCCAATAAAAAGATATATGATACTTAGACCGGAAAGGTTAAGCCTGATGGACCAGATCAGGCCTGTTGGAATAAAGAAGGCCCAAAAGCCCTGATTATTAATTAATTTTGTAGTTAATTAATAAGGGAAAAATCAGCTATTGAGAAGAGTCCCGATAAGGATATAAATCCTTATAGATTAGCCTTAAGGGGACCTAAAAGGATAAGGAATCAGTTTCCTACTATCTAGGACTCCAAAGTCCATTCTAATTATGAGACTTGCCCATCAAGTCTCCTATACCAAGTCCAATTCAAGGACTCCCAACATCTATATAAGGGGCCTCACCCCACAGATCAGAACTACGTTTTTTGGCTTGATTCTCTAATTCACAGAGATACGTAGGCATCTCGTAAAGGCAGATCGAGCCACGAAACACGAGAGCAGCCATTAAAGGCCTTGAGCTCCCGAATCTTAGTACTAAATACAGCAAATAATAACCTTAGTTTTTTATCCATAACAACTGATGTCAAGACCTATATATTTAATTCATATAATAAAAAATTTTAAAAATATAAATATATTTGGTTTGCTATTTTAAAAGTTAACCTGTAGTTTGACCAGTACTTCTATTTAGTCACAAATTGATGTTTTCATTTTTTTAAAAATCTTTATAAATCATCCAACTGTACGGATGTCAAGATCTATATATTTTAGTGATAAAACAAAATTTCACAATTTTTTTATTTGTTATTTTAACAATCCACTAATGGTTTGAACAATACTTCTAACTAGTGTTTAGTCTCATATTAATGTTTCAATTTTTTAAAAATATTTATGAATGATCCCACCGTATGGATGTTAAGATCTATATATTTTAGTGCTATGATAAAAATTTTAGAAAAAAATTAATTTATTTAGTTTGTTATTTTGACAATCTACCAATGGTTTGAACAATACTTGTAACTAGTGTTTAGTCTCATATTAATGTTTCATATTTTAAAAAATATTTATGAACGATCAAACCATACGGATGTTAAAATCTATATATTTTAGTGATATAACAAAAATTTTAGAAAAAAATAAATGTATTTAGTTTGTTATTTTAACAGGCAACCGGTGTTTTGACATTTGTAACTAGTGTTTAGTCTGGTATTAATATTTCAATTTTTTGTCAAAATTATTATGAATAATCCAACCATACGGATGTTAATATCTATATATTTTAGTGATAAGACAAGAGTTTTAGAAAAAAAATAAATATATTTGGTTTCTTATTTTAACAGTCAACCGGTGTTTTGACTTATACCTTGACCTATACCTGTAACTAGTGTTTAGTCTCGTATTAATGTTTCCATATTTTAAAAAATATTTATGAATAATCCAACCGTACGGATGTTAAGATCTATATATTTTAGTGATATGAAAAAAATGAAAAAATAAATTTATTTTGTTTGTTATTTTGACAATCAACCAATTATTTGAACATTATTTGTAACTAGTGTTTAGTCTCATATTAATATTTCAATATTTTTTAAAAATATTTATGAATGATCCAACCGTACGAATTTTAAGATCCATATATTTTAGTGATATGACAAAATTTTTAGAAAAAAATAAAAGTATTTGGTTTGTTATTTTAACAGTCAACCAGTATTTTGACCAGAATTTTTTACTTCGGCTCAGCTCATTTTGATGGAGAAAGTTCGTGTTCGGCTCGTGTCCGGCTCGTGTTCGGCTCGGTTCGACTTAGCTCGATTTTGTTCGATAAAAGCTCATGTTCGGCTCGTTCGTTAACGAGCTCAAGCTCGAACACGGTTTTCTGTTCATTAAGAAAGCTCGGCTCAGCTCGTCAGAAAATAAATTAAAGTACGACTCGGTTCAATCAAAACTCGGTTTGTCTCGGTTGGTGAACGACTCTGATTACAAGGTTTTTTAATATTCATACTATTTTTTAACATAAAACTGTAATAATTCGTTTATTTATATAATAGCGCCGTAGTAAAAGAAAATAATATAAACTGTTCATTCTAGCTAAAACAAGATTTATACAATCAATACAAGATAAAAAAATTACAATAAAAAAATTAGATCACTTAAAACAAAAATAATATATATGTTTATCAAGGTAAAAATAAAATAACAAGATACGAACAAAATTCATATCTTATAAATTACAATTCAAAATAAATTTAGAAAATGTATGGATATTATTAAAAACAATCCACGCATCGCACTGGTTCTAAGCAAGTATATATATACTATAATAACCGGAATGGGGTATAATTTGGTATGCTTTCTTTTGGTTAGTTTGGTTATCTACATTTATGACTGTCAGATCTTTTTAATCAAGTGATCAAGACCGTTAGATTCAACTACTAAAAGAATATACGCTACACAAGCTCCCTCAAGCTCCCATGTTCGCACCTCGCCAACGGAAAATATTTATATTATTATTTATACACTACTTAAACTTCCAGGTTCGAACCCCAGTAACAGCAAATATTTATATTATTATGTATACACTACCCAAGATTCAAGTTCGAATCCCGCCAATAACAAATATTTATATTATTATTTATACATATACTAAATAATATAAAAATATTAATGAAAACTCGTGCATCGCACGGGTTGTAAAGCTAGTATTAGTAAGTAAAGGTTATTTTTATCTACCAATATACAATGGCAGGTAAATTATTGGTAGGGAAATACTAAATTTCTTGTAGTGAATTCTAAAGACGGTCAAATCATATCGAAAATATTAATATTTCTTTATTTTACATTAGAATTTGTGGGTATTAAAAAAATGGAAAATGCAAGAGTAACCAAATTAGATCTCAAAAATGTTCCCAAATGTCCCGTGGCATTTCCTAATTGATCGTCATACAATTAAGAACGATGTACCCCGGCTTTGGAGCAACAGTTAACATATTTTTCTCTCTTGCATGAGAGTCGGCCGCCCTGTAACGACCCCAAATCCGGGGTCAGAGGATTTGGTCGTCACTATAAAACCTCAATCCAAAATAACCTGTTTAAATCAATAAATAAATGCCAGCAGAAAATATTTAGCATAAGTGACCCCAAACTAATCCAAGATCTTTTAAGGTTACAGTTCTAGAAACAAGAATTCCAAATTCCACCAATAAATTTTCCACTTTCTTTTAAAACTCTTCTTAATAATTTACAAACTCAAAACTAAACCCGCTAATATAACTTCGAAAATAAGTATACTAGACCCACGATTCATTACATAGCTAATACACATATATAAACACAACTTTAAACAAGAAAAACTTACACTAGTCCGCAAACCCTGGACCAACCATCTTCCAAAAGCTTTTTCTTTGTTTCTTTGAATTACGCGGCTAAACAGCGCAAGCTAATCCTCACTGGAGGTTAAATTTGAAAACAGGCAAGTATGAGCGAAAGAAATGCTCAGCAAGTTCGCTATAGCATATATATGGTATTTTGATATAAAATACGATATCTGCAATATAGTAGAACATTTAAAATCATAATTGCTGAATTAGAAAATTTTCGTTAAGGAACCCCAGAATTGGTTCCTTGAATGTATTTAAAACCATTTTGATATTTTTGAGCGAAAATGCTTCAGCAATACTTTAAACCTCGATGAGAATAAAACTCGTAAAATAGTGTTTATAGAAATATCGTAAACCATAATATGAAACAGTTATTATAGACTGAATCTTAAACTCATTCAAAACCCAACTCTTGAAATTAATACTCATTTTGATGTCATATCAAATTAGATATTAATACAAACATTGATGCTAATAACATCCCATAGTGAAGTCAACATCAATCATCTATATTAATACTACCTTTGATATTTAACAACAAACTAAATATCAACATCAACAAGAAACTAAATCAAAACTGCATTTTTACCTTTTATTCAAAAATAGAAGCACAACATAAATCATTTATATATGATTATCAACAACAATATTATGCTGATAAAGAAAGAGCAACAGATAATGAATGATATTTGAATAATAAGTGAAGCTAACAATAAGCTTATAAAACAGTAAGCGATAAGTTTTAGATTGGGAATCACAAAATTCCGGCGGATGCCTTATCACATGTAGATCAGCCTTTTGTGATAGAGCTGGATCATAATTCATAGAATTTAGATCCCAAAAATGAGTACTCCATAAAAGCTACATACCGGTCATAACCGATATATACTTTAATAAAAAGGCACACTGTGGCCAAAGGACAAAATTGTATTAAAATATTTCAGTTAGCACAACGCCCTAAATGCTGGACCGTCCGCCCGGGCCATGTACGCATCTTCCAATCAAAATTATTTTCCGTTATAAAGGAATCGAATCGATCGATATCCTTTCATAATCTACTCCCCATTTCACATGGTCCGGAGTAATCTCAACAACTGATGGCGAAATAACTAGAATGATTAGTTATTCGCTAAATATCAGTATCAAGTTCCACTGTATAAAGTAAATCTTGATAGAATACTTATTCACTATCTATCTGGAAATGAATTATATTCTAGTAGAACAATTGCTAGAATAGCATGATTTCAATAATCCAATGATTATATGCATGGAATGTCTCCCAAAATATTTATAAATTACTCTAAATTTTTGAGTATGTAAATATTTAGAAATCTAAGCAGTTTGATAATTAAAACCTTAAACTATTCTGGAATTAGAATAGTATAGAAATACTTGCCTTTGGTTTTTAGAAGTTAAGCACAGTCGCAATAACACAATTGACTCGTTCTGACATCTCATGACATTGTAGTCTTCTATTTCAACAATTCACTGATATGCTACTCCTGCGATTGCTAGAAGCCCGATATGCATTACTGTTCAACTTTACTGTGGATCCCAAAGTTTCGTCTTGATCATCTTGAACAACTCGTATCTATAATTAAAAGATACACTCTTAATTATCTACACAATAATTACTCGACAAACTACCCGTTAAAACTCTATCGTCTACCCAAACGATAACCCGCAAATAAAGAAAACAATCAGACACAAGACTCTTGGCCCATATATGCACGTAGACATGTTTCAATGATATGTAAAATGATAATTTATTTATATAACAAACTCATTCATATCCAATAAATGGATATGAAATCTACCAAAAATCTGGCAGCATTTCCTCTATTTATTGGACTATCCACCTATTTCCAATCTCAATCAATAATTAACTATATAGTAAACAAAATCAGCCTTGACTTGCTGTAAACACATAAGAAAATCTGCCATGACTTGCAGTAAACACATAATTAATTCACATATCACATAATTCATATAATACATTACTCGGTTCGTCCAAACATTTGACTCGGTAGGTTTAAAACTGAAACTGAGTCAAAATACGATGTTTCGATAAATACGCGACTCAGAACTGACATGCAAAATAAGAGACCTTTAAAAACAAAAGGATTTATTTCTCGAAAGTATTTTTAATAGAAACATAATATTTTCTTAGTCTAGACACGTTCATTTTGTATTAAACAGATAAACGGCCTATTTATTACGAATTAAATAAGATTAATTCAATTACTAATAATATTAATTGAATAATCAATACCTTTATATAATTTTAAAAGATCAAAATAATTTTAGAATATTATTTAGCTCAATTATAATTAATTACACTTCATTCAACTATTTATAAATAAAATTAATCGATTAAATGAATTAATTAATTAATTAAATTAATAATAATTAATCAAAATGAATTATAAATAATTAAATCAAATTATTATTTCAAAAATTGTAGAAGATAATAATTTGAAATTAAAATAAATATTTTACAAAAAAATTTCGAAATAACGTCTTCATAAAATGGACTTTTCCCGGGGTCAGAACCCCTCAAAATCAATCTCAAACAACACAATCCAACTGTACTCTAATAAAATCAATAAATTTAAAACACACAATAATTTCTATTTGCATATATAAACATGTCAGAAACGAAAAATACGGTCAAAATCGAATTCTACAATAACTTCTGAAATTTATGAAATAAATATATAAACACTGATATGCTATAATATACACAAGTACGAAGGCGGAATTTCGGAATCGTTACCCAAAATAAATTCTGATCGCCCCCGAAGAGAATATCTGATGTCCGGAAAATATCTCCAGAAAAATCCAAAATTAATAGCGATAGATATATACACGCTGAGATGCCATGTGGAGTAATCAACGCCGTCAAACTCCTTTTTTATGCCCCGAAAATAAATTAATACGGAAATATGTCACGCAAATAATCTCTTCAAAACCTTGCAATATATATACCAATGCGTAGGTAACGAAGCACTGATCGTTTATATATATAACAATTGAAATTTGGACAGACGGTTGAGAAGATATGCATTTTTGAAAATTAAAAACATATAAAACAGGGAGAGAGAAAGGAGAGACAGAGAGGGGATAATCTCTGTGAACATAAAACTAAAGGAAAGGGGAGGGGGTATACTGGGGGCCGTGGCAGGTGGGGGCTGGGGGCTAGGGGTTGCTGACACGTTTTATTTGTTTTTTTCTTTTTTTTTTTAACTAAAATTTATAAAATATTTAAATAATTAGCCCAAAATAAATATTTAGCGGGGAATAATATTTTATCAGATAAATATAAAATTTATATCAAAATTTCCCAAAAATATGATTATTCCAAAAATGCAAAAATATAAAATATTTGGAAGTCCCACGATTTTATAAAAATAAAAATATGATTTTTGTGGGGTTTTACGTCCCGATAGGGGCCCGGTCCGATAATTTTTATAAAATCAAAATATTTTCTAAATTAATAATAATCCCCGAAAACACATATAATATACGCAAAAGCCTGCAAAACGAGATAAAACAAGTACCTCGATAAAAATGCACTTTAACACGCGTCCAGATTGCGGTTAATTTCATATAAATGCATTTTAAACACGCAATTAGTGTCCGAAAAATACTCTGATCCTTACCGGACTACATACAAATCCAACGAATATTAAATCATGGCCAAATAAATTTTAAATAATATTAACCATATTATTATTCATTTAACACGTAACAAAATAACTGTAAAATATTATTTTTAAATATTTGTAAACCTCACCCTATGCCCAGGTGAACACTGTTTAATATACCAAATAATTTTTCTAACACATGTAAAATTTTGAGGCGAGTAAAATATCCACTTGATCCCCAAGACTGAAAATACACTTAGTTTTACCGATATCGATAAAACAATCGGCTTTCAGATAAACATTTTAAATTGTAAAAGTAATTAAATACTTTCACAATAATAACAGGGATTGAGACCAACTACCAATTAGCACATTACCATTTAATAAAACAAACACGTCAAACATGAATAAAATATCCATAATTTTATTCCTTCTAAATCAGAAAATCACATAAACATATTCAATTAATGATAATAATAATTCTAAAAAATACGGGATATTACAATCTACCACGTTATAAGGATTTCGTCCTCGGAATCAGCAGAAGAGAGCACTAGGGATCTTCTGGCCAACTTTCCAATCTTGCATACGTAACTTTTTCTTAAAATTTCAAATAACACTGAAATTCCTTATGCCATACAGTTATCACGTGAGCTTCACTTTGAACCACTGTTCCATCCACATATACTTTGACTAATTCCTCAATAAAATCACTTTCACTGATAGAGAGAGAGAAAGAGAAAGATAGATTGAGATAGAGAAATAGAGGAAGAGAAAGAGAGAGGGAAAGAAAATGGTTGACTTCTCTATACACCACTGATATTACAACCGCATTGTAGTTCACTGTCGTTCTTGTTAATCCCATCACAAAGTCGTACTTTGGCTTGACTAGGATAATCCTTGGTTGGCATACCTTCAAATATTCTAATGATGATAAAATAATGAAGTTCTGGAAAGAAAAGGATCTAAACACTAACACAGGTTCCACAAATGTGATCATCAAAATATGATGATTTTTGAGTAAAAATTGTTGGAATAAAAGAATAACCGAGAGATCAATATGATCAAAATAACTTATGTTGTGTGCCTTAGTTACGACACTTACAAGTGAAGGTAATTAGCCTTTTTGTAATGCACAACACACCAGTGATGGAGTCCCATCTAACTTCTATCACACAGACAGAGAGTCCTAGCGTCCCTTATAAATAAGGTTGTTCATCTTAGTCAGGGTAAAAGTACGAAAAGAATTCAAAATAAAATATATAATTAAAAGTTTATAATAAATACCTTGTTAAGGAAATCCTTGGATTAAAAATGAAAAGATTTCAATGCTGATATTTCTGGAGGAAATAAAATCCATAAAATAAGATTCTGGCACAAAATGGCCCAGTGGTGTAATATTACCAATAAATTATCCACCATACAAGGAAATGTGGAAACTTCACTATCACAACTTGACAGAGCTATCAAAACCTGAAAATTTGGGTTCATGGCAGTCTCTGGCAACCTTAAAACACAGACATGTTTGAAAACGAGGGTTACTGAATATATCCTCTAACAGATACCTCTTTTTTAGAAAAGTCAAAAGAAATTATAGAAAGAGAAGGTATTTCCAAACTCTTAATACATATCTTCTTTTTAAACTCTTCTGTTGACTCATCATCCGATTCTAGATACTTTTTCATGTTCCAAGGATATCAATAATCTCCATCGTCGTCGAATCGTAGTCTTGGAAAATTTCACAATAGAAGTTTGCAGCTTCCCGAATTTCCATCCTGCTTAACACAACCATCTCGAACGAATGCGCCTATCTTAACTTACTCGTTGGTACTATATCCAATAGTCCAACAGGAACTCGATATGAGCTCAAACATCCTCACATAGCTATACACACTCCTACAAACTCTCGTTTCTAGTTTACTATAACCTCAGCTCTGATACCAACATGTAACGACCCCAAATCCGGGGTCAGAGGATTTGGTCGTCACTATAAAACCTCAATCCAAAATAACCTGTTTAAATCAATAAATAAATGCCAGCGGAAAATATTTAGCATAAGTGAACCCAAACTAATCCAAGATCTTTTAAGGTTACAGTTCTAGAAACAAGAATTCCAAATTCCACCAATAAATTTTTCACTTTCTTTTAAAACTCTTCTCAATAATTTACAAACTCAAAACTAAATCCGCTAGTATAACTTTGAAAAGAAGTATACTAGAGCCACGATTCATTACATAGCTAATACATATATATAAACACAACTTTAAACAATAAAACTTACACTAGTCCGCAAACCCTGGACCAACCATCTTCCAAAAGCTTCTTCTTTGTTTCCTTGAATTACGCGGCTAAACAGCGCAAGCTAATCCTCACTGGAGGTTAAATTTGAAAACAGGCAAGTATGAGCAAAAGAAATGCTCAGCAAGTTCGTTATAGCATATATATGGTCTTTTGATATAAAAGCCGATATCTGCAATAGAGTAGAACATTTAAAATCATAATTGCTGAATCAGAAAATTTTCGTTAAGGAACCCCATAATTGGTTCCTTGAATGTATTCAAAACCATTTTGATATTTTTGAGCGAAAATGCTTCAGTAATACTTTAAATCTCGATGAGAATAAAAAACATAAAATAGTGTTTACAGAAATATCGTAAACCGTAATATGAAACAGTTATTATAGACTGAATCGTAAACTCATTCAAAACCTAACTTTTGAAATTAATACTCATTTTGATGTCATATCAAATTAGATATTAATACGAACTTTGATGCTAACAACATCCCATACTGAAGTCAACATCAATCATCTATATTAATACCACCTTTGATATTTAACAACAAACTAAATATCAACATCAACAAGAAACTAAATTAAAACTGCATTTTTTCCTTTTATTCAAAATAGAAGAACGAGATAAATCATTTTTATATGATTATCAACAATAGTATTATGTTGATAAAGAAATAACAACGGATAATCAATGGTATCTGAATAATAAGTGAAGTTAACAATAAGCTTATAAAACAGTAAGCGATAAGTTTTAGATTGGGAATCATAAAATTTCGGTGGATGCCTTATCACATGTTGATCAACCACTATGATAGAGCTGGATCATAATTCATAGAATTTAGATCCCAAAAATAAGTACTCCACAAAAGCTACATACCGGTCATAACCGATATATACTTTAATAAAAAGGCACACTGTGGCCAAGGGATAAAATTATATAAAATATTTCAGTTAGCACAACGCCCTAAATGCTGGACCGTCCGCCCGGGCCACTTACGCATCTTCCAATCAAAATCATTTTACGTTATAAAGGAATCGAATCGATCGATATCCTTTCATAATCTACTCCCCATTTCACCTGGTCCGGAGTAATCTCAACAACTGATGGCGAAATAACTAGAATGATTAGTTATTCGCTAAATATCAATATCAAGTTCCACTGTATAGAGTAAATCTTGATAGAATAGTTATTTACTATCTATCTGGAAATGAATTATATTCTAGCAGAACAATTGTTAGAATAATATGATTTCAATAATCCAATGATTATATGCATGGAATGTCTCCCAAAATCTTTATAAAATACTCTAAATTTTCGAGTATGTAAATATTTAGAAATCTAAGCAGTTTGATAATTAAAACCTTAAACTATTCTGGAATTAGAATAGTATAGAAATACTTGTCTTTGGTTTTTAGACTATCCACCTATTTCTAATCTCAATCAATAATCAACTATATAGTAAACAAAATCAGCCTTGACTTGCTGTAAACACATAAGAAAATCTGCCTTGACTTGCAGTAAACACATAATTCACATATCACATAATTCTTATAATACATGACTCGGTTCGTCAAAACATTTGACTCGGTAGGTTTAAAACTGAAACTAAGTCAAAATATGACATTTTGATAAATACGCAACTCAGAACTGACATGCAAAATAAGAGACCTTTAGAAACAAAATGATTTATGTCTCGAAAGTATTTTTAATAGAAGCATAATATTTTTCTGAGTCTAGACACGTTCGTTTTGTATTAAACAGATAAATGGTCTATTCATTACGAATAAAATAAGATTAATTCAATTAATAATAATATTAATTGAATATTTAATACATTTATATAATTTTAAAAGCTCAAAATAATTTTAAAATATTATTTGGCTCAATTATAATTAATTACACTTCATTCAACTATTTATAAATAAAATTAATCGATTAAATGAATTAATCAATTAATTAAATTAATAAATAATTAATAAAAATGAATTATAAATAATTAAATCAAATTATTATTTCAAAAATAGTAGAAGATAATAATTTGAAATTAAAATAAATATTATTACAAAAAAAATTCGAAATAACGTCTTTGTAAAATGGACTTTTCCCGGGGTCAGAACCCCTCAAAATCAATCCCAAATAACACAATCCAACTGTACTCTAATAAAATCAATAAATTTAAAACACACAATAATTTCTATCTGCACATATAAACATGCCAGAAATGAAAAACACGGTCAAAAGCGAATTCTACAACAACTTCTGAAATTTATGAAATAAATATATAAACACAAAGATGTTATAATATACACAAGTACGAAGGCGGAATTTCGGAATCGTTACCCAAAATAAATTCTGATCACCCCGAAGAGAATATCTGATGTCCGGAAAATATCTCCAGAAAAATCCGAAATTAATAGCGATAGATATATACACGCTGAGATGCCATGTGGAGTGATCAACGCCGTCAAACTCCTTTTCTATTCCCCGAAAATAAATTAATACGGAAAATATGCCACGCAAATAATCTCCTCAAAACCTTGCAATATATATACCAATGCGTAGGTATCAAAGCGCTGATTGTTTATATATATAACAATTGAAATTTAGATGGACGGTTGAGAAGATATGAATTTTTGAAAATTGAAAACATATAAAACAGGGAGAGAGAGTGAGGAGAGATAGAGAGGGGGACAATCTCTGTGAACATAAAACTAAAGGAGGGGGGGGGTATACCGGGGGCGTGGCAGGTGGGGGCTGGAGGCTAGGGGTGGCTGACACCTTTTATTTGTTTCTTTTTTTCTTTTTTTTTTCTTTTAACTAAAATCTATACAATATTTAAATAATTAGCCCAAAATAAATATTTAGCGGGGAATATTATTTTATCAGATAAATATAAAATTTATATCAAAATTTTCCAAAAATATGATTATTCCAAAAATACAAAAATATAAAATATTTGGAAGTCCCGCAATTTTATGAAAATAAAAATATAATTTTTGTGGGGTTTTACGTCCCGATAGGAGCCCGGTCCAATAATTTTTATTAACCAAAATATTTTCTAAATTAATAATAAACCCCGAAAATACATATAATATACGCAAAAGCCTGCAAAACGAGATAAAACCAGTACCTCGATAAAAACACACTTTAACACGCATCCAGATTGCGGTTAATTTCATATAAATGCATTTTAAACACGCAATGAGTATCCGAAAAATACTCTGATCCTTACCGGACTACATACAAATCCACCGAATATTAAATCATGGCCAAACAAATTTTAAATAATATTAACCATATTATTATTCATTTAACATGTAACAAAATAGCTGTAAAATATTATTTTTAAATATTTTTAAACCTCACCCTATGCCCCTGTTTAATATACCAAATACTTTTTCTGACACATTGCGAGTAAAATAATTACTCGATCCCCAAGACTGAAAATACACTTAGTTTTACCAATATCGATAAAACAATCGGCTTTCAGATAAACATTATAAATTGTAAAATTAATTAAATACTTTCACAATAATAACATGGATTGAGACCAACTACCAATTAGCACATTACCATTTAATAAAACAAACACGTCAAACATGAATAAAATATCCATAATTTTATTTCTTTTAAATCGGAAAATCACATAAACATATTCAATTAATGATAATAATAATTCTAAAAAATACGGGATATTACACGCCCTACCTTCTTCTAATCCTAGCCTCCCTACTTTTTTTCACTCTTTCGACCCATCTCTATCTCCATATTCATCTCAATCTCCTCCTTTGTTTACTTTTTCTTCAATAAAATCGAGATTTGTTCCACAAAACTCGAAAAATCTATTACAGTTCTTCATTTTAGTTTTCAGATCTACTAAGTTAAGAGCATGGATTTTATAATAAAATTCAGTTTTTTGATTCAATGGTCTAACAACATATTACAATTTGGTGTTATTCCAAGATGTTTAAATTTTGGGTTTTTTTTTGTATTGTTCTATTTAAGTTATTATTTGTGTCTTTGATTGTCTCTCTTTATGCGATGTGTCTCATTTTGTACAATGTGGTGTTTGTGTTGAAAATCAATTTGATGGTGTATTTGGAGATCTGGTTATCTCGCATTAACAACACTTTAGGCATATCTATAACTGGTGTCCGGCAGGTAGATAACTGGGGTGTGTTTGGAACGGTGGTGAAAATCACATGGGCTCACCTTTCACAAAAAATATTTGCTCAGAACGTGAGGCCTCTAAACTCAGTTGTTGCAACTGAATCTTCTGAACATTGCACTATCAATGAAATTAATATGAGGGTCAATTGTGAAGCTACTATTCTCGGGGGAGATGCATGCTGGATTGCCCGAAAAACCATTATCTTTATCTTTAATTTTCAAAATATTTGTATTCAGTTTGTCAAGCAATCCGGAAACAAAATAGCTAATTATTTAGCTCTCTTTGTTTTTCAACCCGGTTGCATGGTTGCATGATCAGTTGGGGGTTTTTCCTGATTGAGTCTCTTTCACATTATTAATGAAACTTTCTTTAAATTTGGAAAAAAAAATAAAGATGTACCGCAATGTATTCACATTAACATCATCAATTAAATAGTCTATACTACCACGTCAGTTTTGCCGCATCATTTGGGAATTTGTTTTTTGGTACCCAATTTGGGAACTCTAGCAGTACTCTAAAAATATTACCAAACAATTGACTAATTTTACTACAACAAATTTTCCACCATCACGTATTTAATAATTGATAGTGAATAAAAATAATTTTAATTACGTAATTAGTATCGCATTAATTAGACTTGATTTGATCCTAAGGTAAAGTCAGTTAACGAGGCTCGAAACACCTATTATTTTTTAAATTCGTAATTAATAATAAGGGAGGAATAGTTATCGATAAATAATATCAAAATAAGGATATAACTCCTTGATGAGTGGCCTCCAAGGCACCACGTTTGACAAGGAAATTACTTCCTATGTTGTTGGACTCCAAAGTCCAATCAAGATCTTGTCCACCAAGTCTACCAACCCTAATATAATCAGGGTCTTTCTACACCCATATAAGAGGTCTTTTCCTACAAATCATCATGAATTTTTTTAAAACTTGATCATTGGCATAAAACATGGTACGTAGATATCTAGTGAAAGCAAAATCGAATCAAGAAATACGAGAGTGATCATTAAGGGCCTTGAGCTCAAGAACCCTAGCATTAATTATAATCTAGTTTTTTACCCACAACAATAATACAACAACTTTTAACAATAATTTCAAACAAAACCTAAATATAGGAATTTGATAGACTTGGCCAAAAAGGCTCAGCCTAAATCAACAAAACAAGCCCAGTTCGATGGCCTTTTAGCTTTTTTTCCCTCCTCAACCGCTTCCTGAGCCGGCCAAACCAGATCCCATCCGATAGTGACGGTTGACACCCCCATGTGGGGGTACAGACAGACCTATGTGGGGGTCTAGACATACCTATGTAGGAATGACATCTCTTGCACATTCCCCGCGAGCGTGTTGCCCTCACATATCCCAAACCTCTACAAATACCCAATAAAACATCAGACACAAGGAACATAAATTTTTACACACAATAGTAAGCTCTACCTTCTCTCTAAATATTGATCTCTAAAATTTGGCAGGAATACTCATTCGCACACCAGATGTGTCCCTAAAGTTCTAATCTCTACTGCCCCATTCCATTTTAGGTAGCTTGGAACTCGGACTCGTCCCAACACTATGAGAAGAAAGGCCCATCAAGATTTGGAGACTTATCATTTGGCACTAGGAGGCTGTTAGTGTGTGTGCCCTAGAGACAACACTATTATGTTTATGTAATGAGACATTTGGATTATTAGTTATGATTCTATGGATTATTATTTAGTAATTTATTATATCTTTATTTTCTATGATAATATGTTAGATTAATAAATATTCTTGGAATATGATATGTAAAAGTACCTGACTTAGAAATGAGATTATGAGAATAGTATTGATATTCCTAAAGGTACCTAGTCAAGTATTATTGTTAAGGGACGATAATAAATACGTTGAGACTAGTGTGTTTGTTGACTGATGATCACATCCCACTGATCATAGGTATGGTGATACTAAAGTCAAAACACAGGAACATGTATTAGGTACATAGTGCTGGATTGACCCGTTATGAGATACTACATGTTTATAATGTCATAAGTTAATCTCACAATGCTAATGATGTATTGGTCCTTAAATCTGAAATCATTATATTTCTATACGAGAATTAATATACTTTGATACTATTGAAAGCAATCATTGACCGAGTAACAATAAAAGTAGACATTGGGTATATTATGAACCGTATAAGAAATATGAATCATCTAGATGAGATTTAGCCCTCCTATATTAAAGGTGTGATATTATTGGCTTCTTGATTGAGTAATATTATAAAATACATGGTCGTGCTCAAATACTGATTTGTTTAATAGTTTACTCATTGATTAAGGAAACAAAGATTAAACGTTAACAGAGGATGACAAAATACATGCCTCAATTTTGATCTATAATATAAGGCTAAAGGGATTATATTATATTGTACATTATTCACGAAAGGTTTAACTAAATCACCAATTATTATTACTTGGGGAGCAATGACGTATTACTAGATGCCACTCAGTTTTTATAATTGTATTATTAGAAAATAAAATTATTACCGACGTAATAATAACCTAAAGGGTCACACACAAAGAACGTTTAAAATGGAGTGTTATTTAAATTATGAATTTAAATAGTTTATTATTATTAATATGAATTTAATAATTAAATTAATTAATTGAGACTTGATTAATTGTATATATATTAGAATTCAAATTTAATAGTAATATAAACCCGAAATTAGAATGAGTCATTTTTTAGAAGCCCATTAGGTTTAGGGTTAGGCCTTAATCCTCTCTCCCCTATATATAAATTAAGATGTATATTTTTTGGGTGACTTGTCACATTAAGTTTTTGAGAAAAATCCATAGCAACTCTACATCTTAGAGAGGCTAGAGAGAAAGAGAGAGAGGAAGAGGCAACCAAATCGGCTAGTACCGGCTCTGGTGATCGTTGGACGATCGGACATTCGTGTGGATAACTTGGAGAGAAGATCTTCGCAAGTAGGGCTGCTGTGATTCATCTAGGTCAGAACTTCCATTACAATCAGAAGGAAAGCTTTATTTAAGGTACATGAGCCAATTCTCCATAATTATCCAGTCATTATACATAGATCTTGCGGTAGGGATTCAAATTTTTTTTGTCTTCCATTGCGTTTTACAGCTTGAATCCTAATAATGGCATCAAAGCTATGTGTATAGTGGGATAATTTGGTTACGTGTTTTGACAGTTTTTCAATATATTAAGCATGAATCAGATCTTCTATGTATGTATATTGATACAGTTTATGTGTGAGATTTAATATGCATGATGTTATGTTGATTAACGATCAAACTGTTATATAGAGTTTTCTGTATATTCACGTGATGTATAAGTATATGATGATACTAGCACGTTATATTTTTCCATGACTGATCGGTATGCGATTTGTATGTTATGCTTGATGTCTGGTTTATAGATATTGATATAAACTGTTGGCCAGATGGTGTATTGACATGATATATTAAACGGGGAATGATTAGTATATATATGATACATTCTTCTAAAACGGCATATGATGCAGTAGAGGCATAGACTGATTCATATTTGATCTATAGTTCTAAAATTGAGATTTCCGTACAAGACTGGTCTCCTAAACCCCCGAACCCCCGCTATATTTTGTCAAGTTATTTATTTTTTTACTTGAGCATGGTGCTGGTTATGGCCTTAAGACTTTTAGATTAAAGTTTATGGTTTTGGTTTTATAAATACAACTTGCATGTCATTTTCATTATTCTTGTAACTTTTTAACCTCGAATGTAACTCGAGTTTTCTTATATAAGTACATTAGTATAGGTTGTTTTAATGTAATGTACTTCAAGAAGGGGTGATCCAAGAGGAGGAGCAACAATCGAGACAAGAAGAATGAAGACTTGTAATTGTATTTATATTTTTCACCATAGATTGACCTTGATCCTTTTATTAGCTTAAAAGGATCACATATGATAAAGGCCATTAAAGCACGTTTACATACCGAACTTTACATATTGACGTATGAATGTATGTATTTTATAGTTAATGATGCATGCTTTTCTTAGATTAATCATGTATGAATGTATGTATTAGATACGTCACCCATGTCATGCCCGCTAAACAATATAAAATCTTTAACGTCTCAAGATTTTAAAATTTACAAACGATTATGAGGTTCTCATGTTTATGAAATACGTAATAAAAT
The DNA here is from genome assembly GCF_009905375.1 of Apium graveolens. Classification (NCBI taxonomy): domain Eukaryota; kingdom Viridiplantae; phylum Streptophyta; class Magnoliopsida; order Apiales; family Apiaceae; genus Apium; species Apium graveolens. The sequence goes on from NC_133654.1 coordinate 133,161,745, forward strand.
ACGAATCTTCTTTATTTCCAACATGGGGCAATTTTGTCAAAAATGGGTTCATTGAACTTGTAAGGTTGTGGGTTTTAAGCGAGACCGATGTGACTCCCTCACTACCTAAAATCAAACCATTGACGAGTATTGATTTGAAGTATTTTATTTAAGAAAAAATTGGGAATCTCTTTATGATGGGATCATGATCTTTTTAATACTAACAAAACCCTAATGTTTATATTAAGTTGTTCAGATGCCTTCCAATATGTCCAACACGTTAACCCCTAGATCGATAGGGAGTGGGTTCGCCAGAGCGAAGTACTCCCATCTATCGTGGGATGGTCTATTGAAGTATATGATATTTTTAGACTTTTGGGTTAGACTTAACTAAGTTACCACAATAGGATTGTGAACTTAGAGGCATAGAGTTTGGTGAGATTTATTGGATAAATATGAATAAATGTTGTTCCACTAAACTATCCAAGAGTTATATAGTTGATGTAATTAACAAATGTTGTCTACCTAAATAATCTTATTTTGGGAGAAAAGCCAAAGCTGACCTAAGATATGATGAAATATGGATCTTGGCTCACTAGAAAGTATATATAAGATATTCTTTTCGAATTAATAGTTAGGGCTATTAATTTGATAAAAATAGTGGGAGATATATATTTTGAATATATATGAATAATCACTTGAACATAATTTAATAATCATCAATAGACTAATTTATCTTATGCATTTTAAATATTGTAGATATCAAATGGCAAAGAATTTAAACAACTTCTCTGTGCAATCAGTTCTTGAGAAGGACAAGCTAACAGGAATAAACTTCCTTGAATGGCACAGGAACTTGAGGATTTTTCTCAAACAAGCAAGCTCTATGTAATAGATATTTCTTTCCCTGCATCTCTCCCTGAAGAAGCATCCCGTGCTCAACATAATGTTTATCATAAACATATCGATGATGACAGGGATGTTCAAAGTATCATGTTAGCGACCATGAATGCTGAACTTCATCAACAACATGAGAATATGGATTCTTATGATATGATTGAGCACCTTAAGCGTATGTTTAAAGGACAGGCTCGTCAAGAGAGATTTGATACTTTCAAATCATTGCAAGCATATAAACAGGGAGAACGTGATCCGGTTGGACCGCATGTTTTAAGAATGATAGGGTATATTGAGTACCTTTCCAAATTGGGTGCCCCAATTGCTATGGAGCACTAGATTGATCTAATTTTGCAAACTTCAAATGTCAGCTATTCTCAATTTGTGATGAATTACAATATAAATGAGATAGATAAGAACCCCACCGAATTGTTGGCTATGTTAAAAACTGCTGAGACCAACGTTCAGAAGGTGTCCCCATCTCCCATGTTGATGGTGAATAAGGGGAAGGCCAAAGGAAAGGGTAAATGGAAAGGAAAGAGGAAGATGGGATCTAAATCTAATTCAAATTCGAAACCTGATCCGACCAAGGTTTTGAAGCCTAAAGGTGGTGTTCCAAAGGTTGGTGATTATCTTTATTGCAAGAAACCAGGTCATTGGAAGAAGAACTGTCATGCTTATTTGGAAGATCTGAAGAAGAAGAAGTATGGTGTTGTTGCTTCTGATTCAGATATTTATGTTATAAAAGTCAATTTGTCTACTTCTACATCTTGGGCATTAGATACTGGATGTGGTTCTCATATTTATATAAATGTGCAGGAACTGTAGGGAAGTAGGACATTGGCGAAGGGAGAAGTCGACCTACCAAATGGAAATGGAGCAAAGGTTGCTGCTTTAGATGTAGGGACATATCATTTATTGTTGCCCACTGGGCTTGTTTTAGAACTAGATAACTGTTTTTACGTGCCTGCGATTTGCGGAAACATTATTTTGGTTTCTTGTTTGGACAAAACAGGTTTTTCATTTTTGATTCAGAACAATAATTGTTCCTTTTTATTGAATGATGTTACATATGGTGTTGCACGTTTTTTAATGGTTTAAATGTTCTTAATTTAGATACTCATGTCTATAACATAAATAATGATAATAAATGTATTAAGATGAAAGACTTAAATCAAACATACCTTTGGCATTGTCGTTTAGGTCACATAAATGAGAAACACATTTCAAAATTAGATCAAGATGGTTATTTGAATAAGTTTGATTTTGAATCATACGAAGAATGCAAATCTTGTCTTATTGGGAAAATGGATAAAGCTCCTTTTACCGGACAAGGTGAAAGGGCCACCGAACAATTAGGACTTATACATAGTGATGTATGTGGTCCAATGCATACGATGGCAAGAGGTGGCTTTTACTACTTCATTATATTTACTGACGATTTCAGTAGATATGGATATGTGTATCTTTTGAAGAACAAATCCGATTATTTTGAAAAGTTCAAAGAATATAAGGACGAAGTGGAAAAGCAAACAGGGGAAAGTGTGAAAGTACTACGATGAGATCGTGGAGGAGAATACTTAAGCCTCGAGTTTAAAAGGTTTCTTGAAGGAGTGTGGTATCATATCACAGCTTACTCATCCCGGAACGCCTCAATGGGATGGAGTTTCTGAGAGGAGAAATCGTACCTTGGTGGATATCGTGCGATCGATGATGAGTCTAGCAGATCTTCCAATAAGTTTATGGGGTTATGCTCTAGAAACAGCTGCATATACACTAAACCGAGTTCTAACTAAATTGGTTCAAAAGACTCCATATGAGATATGAACTGAGAAACGTCACAGCATGTCATTTGTGAATGTATGAGGATACGAAGCGTTTGTGAAATGCTTGGTGACTGACAAGCTAGGACCAAAATCGGATAAATGTTATTTTGTGGGATATCCTGAAGAAACTAAAGGGTATAATTTCTATAATCCTACCGAGAACAAAGTGTTTGTTGCTCAAACCGTTGTATTTCTTGAAAGAGAGTTACTTTCCAATAAAATTAGTGGGATGACTATAGATCTCGATAAAGATCGATTCCATTGAATCAGAGTTGGAAAGAGGGCAGGAAATACATCAAGATGTTCCTGCTCCAAAAACACAGGTTGTTCGTAGATTTAGTAGGGCTCGTCATGAGCCAGGGAGATATTATGGATTTCTCTTGACTCAAGATGATGATGTAATGCTCATAGATAATGATGAGCCTCTTACCTACCAAGAAGCTATGAACAGTACAGACTCCGAGAGATGGCTAGAGGCCATGAAAATCCGAAATAGAATCATGTATCAAAATTAGGTATTGACTTTAGTTGATCCATTTGAAGGGGTAAAACCTATATGGTGCAAGTGGGTTTTCAAGAAGAAAACTGACATGGATGGTAAAGATAGACCTATAAAGCGCGACTAGTGGCAAAAGGTTTCAAACAAATTCATGGTATAGACTATGATGAGAGTTTTTCACCAGTTGATAAGGTCAAGTCCATCAGGATTTTGCTAGCAATAGCAGCTTACTACGACTATGAGATTTGGAAAATGGATGTCAACAATGCTTTCTTAAAAGGAGCCTTGAAGAGGATGTATACATGATACAACATGAGGGTTTTGTCGATCCCAAGTTTGGTAAGATAATCTCTAAGTTGCTTTGATCTATTTATGGATTGAAGCAAGCCTCAAGGAGTTGGAATCGTTATTTTGATGAAACAGTCAAAAAATTTGGCTTTATTCAAAACGAAGATGAACCATGTGTATACAAGAAGGTTAGTGGGAGCCATGTGGCATTCCTAGTACTATATGTGGATGACATATTACTAATAGGGAATGACATACCTTCTCTACAGGCTGTTAAGACTTGGTTGGGAAATAGTTTCTCGATGAAGGACTTAGGCGATGCTACCTATATATTAGGGATCAAGATCTATAGAGATAGATCAAAGAAATTAATAGGCCTAAGTCAGAGTACATATATTGTGTTAGATATATTTGATAATGTCATGGCTAATATGATTTATGTTTAGTTTTCAGATCTTACTTAACAGGACAAATCAGTACTTAACTGGGAATCAGTACTTATACTGGAAGTCAGGACTTAAGGATATCAGTACTTATATTATCAGGAGATAATCATCAGAAGTTGGATATCAGAACTTAAGTGCTGAAGGACGACCAGATAAGGACAGTAGCTGATTAAAGGAAAGAAGATCGAGATAAACATAAGAAGAGATATGCATGAAGAAGGAGTTCCGTGAAGAATGGAATACTTGGAAGAAAAGATATCTAATTGATATATTTTAGGAAGTAGAATTATGTTCCATATCAATTAGCGATTATCTTGTAACTGTGTAGTATATAAACACAGACATAGGGTTTACACTATAAGTGTTATTATATTCGAGAAGATTATTCATTGTAACCCTAACAGCTCTCGTGATATTTTGTTCATCACTGAGAGGTAACAGTTCCATACTGTAACAGAGTTTATTGTTTCAATAAAGTTTGTTTTCTGTTACTTAAGATATTAAAGTTCAATTTGATTGTATTTTACACTGTATTCACCCCCTCTACAATGTGTGTGACCTAACAAGTGGTATCAGAGCTTATCTGTTAACACACATACAGTTAAAGATCCAAACACAATCATGTCTGACACAGAAACTCCAACTAAGCCTACCAAAACTGAAGAACCTCCAAAGACACAAATCCAAAGTCGGTATGAAACCATCAGAGTTCCCATACTAAGACCATCTGAATATGCCATATGGAAGGTGAGGATGACAATGTTTCTGGAAGCTACAGATCCAGAATATCTTGATAGAATCAAGGAAGGGCCTCACAAACCAACCAAGCTCGCTGTTGCAGTTGCAGGTGAAGCAGCAAAGACCGTACCAAAGGAGAAGAGTGATTATACTGCTGAAGATATAGCATCAATTGCTAAGGATGCTAAGGTACGACACTTACTGCATAGTGCCATTGATAATGTAATGTCAAACAGGGTAATTAACTGCAAGACTGCTAAGGAGATATGGGATGCTCTGGAAACAAGGTGTCAGGGAACCGACACAATTAAGAAGAACATGAAGATAATACTCACTCAAGAGTATGAACACTTTGACTCAAAGACTAATGAGTAATTGACTGATTTATATGATAGATTTGTCAAACTCTTGAATGATCTGTCACTGGTTAATAAGGAGTATGATCTTGAAGATTCAAACCTTAAATTCTTGTTAGCTCTTCCTGAATGTTGGGATTTGAAGGCAACAACAATAAGAGACAATTACAATCTTGATAAAACAACTCTTGATGAAATTTATGGAATGCTCAAGACTCATGAAGTTGAGATGGAACAAAGAAGCAAGAGGAAAGGAGGAAAGTCAAGGACAGTTGCTCTTAAGGCTGAAGAAGAATCCCCCAAGGCAGCTACCTCAAGGAAAAACAAGGGTAAAGCTCTTTTCACAAAATCTGATACTGAGTCATCAAGTTCTGAAAGTGATGATGACTCAGATTCTGAAAGCTTGCCTGAGACTGATGCTGATGAGGAGATGATGAAGCTGTGTGCTCTTATGGTGAAAGGTATCACAAAGATTGCATACAGGAAGTTCAGGAAGGGAAAGAAGTTTTCCAGGAAAGGCATAAGTTCTGATAAGAAGAATTTCAGAAGATCTGAAGGCAGAGGAGGAAAGTCTGATAGAGGAGATTATACCAATGTCAAATGCTATAACTGTGGTGAGAAAGGCCACATATCTCCTGATTGCAAGAAGGTAAAGGGTGACAAAGGCAAGGCTCTTGTCACAAAGTAGAAAAGCTGGACAGACACCTCAGACTCTGAAAGTGAGGAAAACTATGCGTTGATGGTAAATGCTAATAAAGAAAGTGCTGAGAGCAGTTCTGAAGCTGCTGAAACAAAGGTACCTCAGACTACTTATGCTTTTCATATTGATTATATTAATAAGTTGAGAAGATATCTTAAAACCATGTTTGTTAGTTATAGAGATCAAACTTTAACATGTGAAAGATTAACTTCTGAAAATCTTGCTTTTAAGAAAAGAAATGATTTCTTAGAAAAAGAGTTAGTTATGTTTCATCAAACTCAGAAGGATAGAGATGATGCCTTTTATGTTAGGGATGAAGTGCTAAAAATGAATGAATCTCTAAAAACTGAGTTAGAAAAGGAAAGAGAGATAATCAGGACTTGGACTAACTCTGGCACAAAATTTGCTAAGTAGTGAAAATTGGAAAGAGGGCTTAGGTTATGGAGAGGATAAGAATGATAAAGGAACTGTAGAAATTAAGCCTGTTGTTAAGCAAAAGGCAAAGTTAAAACCTGTTAAGTTTGTAACTGTAAAGTCTGATAATGATAAATCAGAAGTTAGAGAGGGATTAACTTCTGACAAACTAAAACAGGAAAAGACAGCTGAAGTAAACATAGGCTTAATGACTAATAAGCAGCTTAAGCATAAGCTGAAAGATGTCAAGAATGTAAACAAGGTAAAATCATCTAGGAAAAATAGGAATGGAAAGGAAGGTGTGAATAAAAGCAATGATTATAAACCTGTTCCTGATGCTCCTAGGAAAACATGTCATAACTGTGGAAGTTCTAACCATCTGGCTTCTTTTTGCAGGAAGAATAAGAACATTAACTCCTTACCTTCAAAATCAGGAGTTAAGAGTCAGTCTGTTAGATATAAACCACAGAATCCTTGTTTTCATTATGGTAGTTTATGGTATTCCATTTATACTTGTAAGGAATATCATAGTTTGTACTATGATTATTATCAATTAAAACCTTCTTTGAAGAAAGTTTCCATTGTTCCTTCTAGTGTAAATTCTGATTCAAAGTCTGATAGTGTAAGTTCTGATAAGAAAAATGTTAACATAAACTCTGATGCTAAATCCGTTGCAAATGTTAACAAACTTGATAAGGCCAAAGGATCCAAGCAAGTCTGGGTCCTTAAAACTAATCATTAGTGGTCTTTGTGATTGCAGGGCAACAGGAAAAATATTCTAGTTCTGGACAGCGGATGTTCAGGACATATGACTGGAAATAAAGTCCTGCTATCAGACTTTGTGGAGAAAGCTGGCCCAAGTGTTTCTTATGGAGATGACAACATTGGAAAAACATTGGGATATGGCAATATCAATCTTGGGAATGTCATCATTAAAGAAGTAGCTTTGGTCTCAGGACTTAAACATAATCTGCTGAGTATAAGTCAAATTTGTGATAGAGGTTATCATGTTGATTTCTTTGAAGAACACTATGAAGTTGTGAGTAAATCCAAAGGCAAAGTTGTTCTGAAAGGATACAGACGTGGTAACATTTATGAAGCTAAGCTTTCAACAAGTACTGATGGTTCTGCAATCTGTCTGATGAGTAGAGCATCAATTGAAGAAAGCTGGAATTGGCACAAGAAACTCTCTCATTTAAATTTCAACAATATAAATGAGCTGGTCAAGAAAGATCTTGTGAGAGGACTGCCAAAGTCAGTATTTGCTCCTGATGGCCTTTGTGTTTCTTGTCAGAAGGCCAAACAGAGAAAATCTTCATTCAAGAGCAAGACTGAATCATCAATTCTTGAGCCTTATCATTTACTACATGTTGATCTATTTGGTCCAGTAAATGTCATGTCTATTGCAAAGAAGAAATATGCATTGGTCATAGTGGATGAGTTCACTAGATACACATGGGTGTATTTCTTGCACACAAAAAGTGAAACTGCATCTATCTTGATTGATCATGTCAAACATCTGGACAAATTGGTCAAAGATTCTGTGAAAACCTTAAGGAGTGATAATGGCACTGAGTTCAAGAATTTGATAATGGAAGAGTTCTGCAAAAACCATGGAATAAAACAGTAATTTTCTGCTCCTGGAACTCCACAGCAAAATGGAGTTGTTGAAAGGAAGAATAGAACTCTCATTGAAGCTGCACGTACAATGCTTGAAGAAGCAAAGCTTCCAACCTATTTCTGGGCTGAAGTTGTGCAGACTGCTTGTTTTACTCAAAATGCAACACTCATTAACAAGCAAGGAAAAACACCATATGAGATGGTGAAGAAAAAGAAGCCAAATCTGAAGTACTTTCATGTATTTGGATGCAAGTGTTTTGTTCTCAAGACTCATCCTGAACAGCTATCCAAGTTTGATCTAAAAGCTGATGAAGGAATCTTTATTGGATATCCACTTTCCACAAAAGCCTTCAGAGTCTATAATTTGAGAACAAAAGTGGTCATGGAATCTATCAATATCTCCTTTGATGACAAAAAGATTACTGGTCTTGAAGATTTTATTGACCATGATCAGCTGAGATTTAAAAATGAAGACTCAAATTCTGATACTGAAAATCCTGACAGTCTAAGTCCTGATACTGTAAATTCTGATGGATTAAACTCTGATGTTATTGAAACTATGGTGACTATGCCAAAGGAAGATGCACCTATGCAGGGGGAGCATACTCAAGATCTTACCACATCTCAAGAAACATCAGAACATACATCTGGCTCTTCAAGTTCTGATTCATCAAGTTCTGATAGTGCTGAAAATCTAAATTCTGAAGAATCCAACTCAGAGAGCATAGTTTCAGGGGGAGCATCAGAAAATGAAAATGAAGACAGCATGGATCACGGGGGAGCATGCAGTTCTAGAGAAAACCTTCCATCTGCAAGGAAGTGGACAAAATCACATACACCTGATTTGATAATTGGAAATCCTGATGCAGGTGTCAGAACTAGAACAGGTACTTCAAACGAATGTCTTTACAATTCTTTTCTCTCTCAGAATGAGCCAAAGAAAGTGGAAGAAGCTCTTCAAGATGCTGATTGGGTGCAAGCAATGCAGGAAGAGTTAAATGAATTTGAAAGAAACAAAGTTTGGACCCTAGTGCCAAGACCAAAGAATAGATCTGTTGTTGGTACAAAGTGGGTATTCAGAAACAAAACTGAAAGTGATGGCATAATTACAAGGAATAAGGCAAGGCTGGTTGCAAAAGGATATTCTCAACAGGAGGGAATTGATTATGATGAAACATTTGCACCAGTTGCTAGGTTAGAAGCCATAAGGATATTTTTGGCTTATGCTGCTCACAAAAAGTTTACTGTCTTTCAAATGGATGTGAAAAGTGCTTTTCTCAATGGAGAATTGGAGGAGGAAGTATATGTTGAACAACCTCCAGGCTTTGTAGACTCCAAACATCCAGATTATGTCTACAGGCTTGATAAAGCACTTTATGGACTTAAGCAAGCTCCTCGAGCATGGTATGAGACTTTAGCTTAGTTTCTTCTGGAAAGTGGATTCAACAGAGGAACAATAGACAAAACACTGTTTTACCTCAACCATGGAAATGACTTACTTCTGGTCCAGATTTATGTTGATGATATCATTTTTGGGTCTACAAATGACAGACTTTGCAAGAAGTTTGCCAAACTGATGCAGTCAAGGTATCAGATGAGTATGATGGGGGAACTTAGCTATTTTCCGGGCCTTCAAGTCAAGAAGAATGCAGAAGACACTTTTATTTGTCAAACTAAGTACACCAGAAACTTGCTGAAGAAATTTGGAATGCAAGATTGTTCAAGTGCATCCACTCCCATGGCCACTGCAACAAAACTGGATAAGGATACTGGTAAATCAGTAGATATTACTGATTACAGAGGTATGATTGGCTCTCTACTCTATCTAACTGCTAGTAGACCTGATATCATGTATGCTACCTGTCTTTTATGCAAGATTTCAAGCAGATCCAAGAGAACCTCACTTAACAGCTGTAAAAAGAATTTTCAAGTATCTTAAAGGAACAGCTAATCTGGGATTGTGGTATCCTAGAGAATCAGATTTTAAATTAATAGGTTACTCAGATGCAGATTTTACAGGTTGCAAAATTGACAGAAAAAGCACAAGTGGAAACTGTCAATTTCTTGGAGGCAGATTGGTTTCTTGGTTCAGCAAGAAACAAAAGTCAATTTCCACATCAACTGCAGAAGCAGAGTATATTGCTGCAGGAAGCTGTTGTGCACAGATTCTTTGGATGAAGAATCAGTTACTGGATTATGGGTTAACATATTTCAAAATCCCTATTTACTGTGATAATCAAAGTGCTATTGCTATGACAGGTAATCCAGTTCAATACTCTATGACAAAACACATCAGTATCATGTACCACTTCATAAGGGAACATATGGATGAAGGTACAGTAGAATTGCACTTTGTTCCAATAGATCAACAACTAGCAGATATCTTCACAAAACCATTGTGTGAAGCTACTTTTACAAGATTGGTAAATGAACTTGGAATGATTTCAGGTTCTTTCTCTAAATCTGCTTAGTCTTGTTCTGTTATATCAGACTTTATGATCAGTATTTACAGAATTTAATTTCTTTGTGTATTCTGTGCTTAATTGACAAATGTGTTTAAGTACTGACTGTTGTCTGCTATATGGTTCTAAACTCTGATAAGTGATATGTTTGTTTAAGTAACTATTCAATCCTATGAGGATAACTGTGCTAGATGCTGACCTAGTAGTCTTCAATAAACAAGGGATCCCATGTAAGAAGTAATTATTTCTGTGGACATCTGATGACACAAGCAAATTATGATAATTGAGCATTAGTTGAGTTCACTTTGTATATCTTCTTACTAAGTCACAAACTAGAATAATGCTACTCATCTGTTAAGTTCTGATGCTAGTAAATCTGTTGAATGTACTAAGTGCTGATAAACCTCACTTATCAAAAGAAAAAGCAAAAGAATAAAGGATTAAAAATCAGGTACTCCTTTGAGATCTAGAGTAAAAATGTGGAAGGGAAGACCCAAGTGCATTGCTGGTATTATGTAGTATGCATCAGAAAAGCAAATAAAAAATTTTCTTGGTGACTTTTCACACTCTATTATTACTGGAGAAATACTCTGATAATAGCATAAATTCTGATAAACAGTCGTGACTCACTTACACTGAGAAGCCACTGTGAAATGGAATTTAAAAAGATGCATGAAATTAGCACAAAATAGTTGAGGTGGACTCAAGCATGAACTCATTCAACAGTAGGTTTCAGAATAATGACAGCTCTTTAGCAAAGTTTTAGTTATGCCTTATTTCTAAGATGTACTGAAGTGAATCAGACTTAACTCTTTGTCTGACATTTAGCTTAATGCACACACTAATCACTTCATATGAATGATGAAAATTACTGTGGTGATCTATGTTGTTTTAGATAAACAGTCATTATGTCAATTTGCATGAATTCTGAGGACAAGTTCTGGTTGCATGTTCTGATGATTAAGTACTGAAGAATATAACTCAGAACTTGTATGAGGACTTACTAAGATAGGCATTCCTTTTTCGAGTTAAGAAATTATGTTCTGATGATTGTTAAGTTCTGATATAAGTCTAAGTTCTGATATTACAGTCTAACTCTTTACTTGACTTATCTGTGGATAAAATTTGATAACAGTCTCGATTCAAACTAGAATATGTTAAAGTGGAAGATTAATAGTCACTATGGTTAAGATTAGTGGTACTCGTACTTGAACAATCAACTTTTACTTGCTTCTTGTGCGCATTAAACCATGTTTTCTCTTTCCAATGAATGTTTTTCTTTTTCCAAGTCTGGGGAGACGAGGTAGAATTAATTCTACCTGTCAACATTAAATTCTTTGCGTCTCCTGGCATTCTCTTGCCTATATAAGCAACCACTTCACATCAGCCTTCCCATCAAATCTTTTCTCACAAACTTACCTTCATACTTTTTCTATCAAAAACACCATGGTCAGATACAACATGTTTTTGAACTACGAAACCTTCAATATGGAGCTAAGCTGTGCCGATTGGCAGCAGGAATGGCACGTCACTGCCATTCCCGATGAGATATGGGACTCTGTCCCACAGGAGGTACTCACCCACCTCCTGTTCTTCTATATGGATTACCATCGCCATCTGAAGCGATTGGAGGAGGAAAGGCTGGAAGCTCTCCACCAGCAAGAGCGAATCATTCGACTCGCCATTCTGTTTGTCGAGAGTAGGAAGAAGAAATGATTTATTTTCTTCTTGCTATTTTTCTTCATCATCAGCCTTGCCCTGCTTCTTGAGCTAGGACTAAGGCTGTTGATGTTAGGTTTAGCAGCTTAGGGAAATCTTGTATAAATTCTGATGTAATTTCAATTTCATGAATGTATTCTCTTGATATATTAATGAAATTTGTTTTTGTTTCAAGATTTTGTCTCTAAGAAATTTTGTAATGCATTGATAAATCCTGATAAATATTCATATTCTGATGACCATATAAATTCTGTTTTAATTTAAGTTCTAATTTTACCTTATCAGTACTTACTCATCTGATTTATTTTGGTCATTTTCACTTGATTTATTTTCAGAATATTAATGTTGCAGTGAAAAATAATTAAAGAAGTGGGAACGGTTTCAATTTTGAATTAAAACTGTTTCACCTTGATTAATGGAATATCTGGGTAAGTGGAATGGTTTTTCCTTGAAAAACGGCAAGTGGGTAAGTAATGATTCCTGTTTTCTCGAGCCCAGTGACTATCCGTTATTACTGCATGTCTGACAGGTGTCCAACGGAAACATTTTTTTTCAGAGTATAAGTAAGAGAGAGAGAGAGGATTTTTTGTTAATCTTTTATTTCCTTTCATACTTTTTCTCTACTTGCTTTTACTCTCCTTCTTCTCACGTTGGTTTTTCATCCAGACATTTTATCAAACACCTAACAGGCACTCTTAAATCTAAATTTTTCACATGGCGCCTAAGGATTTAATCATTGATGGAGCTAAATTTGTTCCAAACAACTATGCTGCAATTCTTGATCATGCTGAAGCTCCATCTGAATTGCATTTTGTGCAAGATCTTCTTGCACATAGTGAGATTGGGTATGCATTGACCCAGCCTTCAGTCTTTTCGAGCCAACAAGTTCTGACGTTTTGGCGGACTGGGCACTTTGATAATGGTGGTACACATGGCACTCCTAGTATTGTTTTCGAAGTGGGTGATTCTTCATATGCAGTCACTCCTGGTACAATACGCAGGGCTCTACATCTCCCAGAAGGATGTACCTTTTCAATTCCAGAGGAATCAGCTCTTCAGGAGTTAATGGCCAATTTGGGGTATGAACAGAGTTTGGCAAAGCTTGGGCAGTTGAAACGGGCTCATATCAGAAGAGAATGGAGCTTCTTCTTCGACTGCATCACTAAAGCTTTTGGGAACAAGTGTTCAAATTTTGATGCTCTTCCTATAATGAGTCAGCACATCGGGTATGCTATTATAAACCAAACTCATTTTGATTTTGCAACTGCTATAATTGGTTTTATTGGGGATAGGATGACAGAGGATAGGAATGTTGTGTACTTTGTTAGATTCTGTCAACTTATATATACTTTTTGTACTGATGAACCTCAATTAGTCAGTTCCTCAACTCCACCTTTTAAGTTTGCAAAACGTTACTTTAACGACCTGATAAATGCTGACACTAAGAAATCAGTGGTTAGACCTTTACAGATTCCTCAATCTGTAAAACAGATCTTAGTAAATGCTGATCCTGATACTTATAGATCTGTTTATTCTGATGTCCAACCAACAACAACCTCCCAAACACCATAACAACCATCAGCACCTACCACCCATTCTACTCAACCAACCCTCAGGCAATATATCAAATCCTATCTCTCCACTTCACAGACAGTTCAACCCTCAACCTCAGTACCTACTGTGAAGCCTTCATCTTCCAAGCCAAATAGGACAAAGACTGTTCCTCAAATACCTCAAAAGAGAAGGAGGATTGCCTTGAGAGATGAATCTGATACTGAGGACCATGTTCCTTCTTCATAACCTGTTATTGATGAAGCTGAGAAAGAGACTTCTCAGAAGGATTCTGGAATTGGGGGATCTAGGCTTCTCAAGAGGCTTAGAAGAATGACAGTTCCTGAAACTCCCAAGGAATCCAAATCTTCAAAGAGATACAAGAAATAGAGAGCAAAAAGACCTGTTTCAGATGATGAAGAAGCAGCAACTCAGGAAGGGGATCAGGAATCTCTGATCTCACAAGAAAAGGAATTTGCTAAAGTCACTTCTTCTCCATCAACTCCATCTCAGGAAGCGGTTTCTGAAAAGGTCAAAACACCATCTGTATCTCCTGATGATCCAGGCACAAGTGCTGATATTGATGTTCAACACTTGGTTGTGCCTGAAGTAATTCTCTTAGAAGTTCCAACAACAACTAATCCTTCAACAATACCTGTTACTGATGCTGTTCAAACTTCAGAGTTATCTACTACACCTTCTCTGCATCTAGATGCTGATGATCAGAATTTAGGTGAGCATCAGGATATGGCTGTTGATCAGAACTTAGAACCAAATCAGCAATTAGAGGATGCTAAAGCCTCCATTGCTACTCACACTATTGTTTTATCAGAAGATACTGATTCTGTAAGTTCTGATGCTGCAAATGCTGGAGATACTGGTGATGCTGCTCCAAATGCAGATGCTGATGCAACAGGTCCTTCAGGACATGCTCCTCAACAAACTATTCTTAAGTCTGAACTTGTTAAGAAGTTTGTTACCAGAGAAGCACCAGTGCCTTGGAGTGAAACTCCTGCAGGACAGGAGTGGACTAAGGAATGGAACTCAGTCACCTGTGTTCCAACTGCACAGAATCTGGCTGAGCAATTGACAAAAGCTGATGAGATGTTAAATACTGATGATTTCAAAACACAGCTTAGAGTCACTGCATTGAGTACTAAACATTTACAAGGTCTTCATTCAAATACTCATGCAGAGTTACATCTCTTAAGGGAAGAACTAATGAAGCAAAAACAAGTTCACAAGATTGATAAGAAAAAGTTCTTCCAACCTACCTTTGACAGGATTGCTTATATTGAGAAGACTCAAGATAATCAACAAGCTCAGATTGATGATATTCTGAAAAATCAAGCTTCTCAGCAATCACAACTTAATGAAATCCAAGTCTCGGTAGAATTGCTTGTCTCTCTTCTACTACCTGCTGATGCTAAAAAGGGGGAGAAAGTAATTAAGTCCAAATGCAAGACTGAAAAGACACTGAAAGGGAAGGATGATGAAAAGGATGATCAAGGAAACTCTGGAACGGGTAGAGGTCATAGTCAAGGTAGAGGATTCACATCAAGAAAAGCTGAAATCACAAGTCACAGGACAAGTTCTGATACTGGGAAAAGAATTAGTTCTGCTACTGGTAAAAGAATAAGTTCTGATGAACTTTTAGATCTTGATGAAGAAATGTCAAGACAGTTATTTCTTCAGGAAAATCCAGGAATGGACTTGGAGAGTTTAATGGAAGAAGAAGCCAGACTTAAATCAGAATAAGTCACATCTAAATCTGAAGCTTCTGGTAAAAAGCCACTTCCAAAACTCAAAGGCATTGTGATCAAAGAAAGGACACATACTGAAGCAACATTGGCTAAATCACAACCTCAGATAGATCCAAGATCCAAGGGTAAAGAAAAGGTTGGTGAACCTATCAAGGTTTATGTGCCTCCTGAGGATGAAGAAATCAATGATGAAAAGGATGATCTTGCTCTGACTTCAAGAAAAGTTCTTAAAATAACCTCTGACATGGCTCAAGTTGTCCAGAGTCAAGATAAAGTAAGTTCTGATATTTCAAAGAAGCAAGTAACCTCTGACACAGCTCAAGTTAACTTGATATCAGAAGATAGACCAAAGACACTCCTACCAGGATTCACTAAAGCAAAACAGACTCAACATTTGAAGACTACTGCAAGTGGTTTTGAAGCTAGAGTAGTTACTGGAAAGGAAGTAAGAGATAAAACTGGATTGGGAAGTGCTGATGAAAGGAGAATACAGAACACTACCAATGATCCAACTTCCTTGAGTGAACCAGGTATTGGAGCAACTCCTGAGAGATTGAATCAACTGGAATCTGTACAAATGGTTTACCATACCTACTTGAAAGAACACATCTTGTTGTACTTCATGACAGATGGTAGGGTTTATCATATAAGGCAAAATGCCATTCCATTGAAGTATTTTGAAGAATTGGAGCATGTACTATTCTTATTTCAAGTGAATGACAGATTGACAGGAACTGCTGCAAACTATTTGAAGGATCAGATTCAGAGACAGAAAAGGCTTTATTCTGTTAAGTCTGACATCACATATGTTCCAAAGTACAGAGATCACAAGGGTGATATAGTTGAAATGAAGCCCAATTCTGCTCAAATTATAACTACCTTTCTAGGATACATGGCGGTGGCATTCAATCTTGAGTCTGATAAAGCTTATTTGATCAGACTGGATCAGGATATAAGAAAAGCAAAGATTAATGATCTTAGGGCTGCAATCTTTCAAATTGGTGAAGATACTGCAGAGCTTAAAGATGCTAAAAGGAGGATGATTGATGAACTTAGATATGCTGAGAGATGTTTATTGAAGAACTATCTCAGAACAACTCCTGACATCAGAGAGATCAGAAGATGAAGCCAAGTTGAAGATCTACAACTGCTTAAATTCTGATATTTGTACAGACTGAAGTTGTTATCAGAAGTTAAATATTGGTAAAGCTTTAAGGACTGTAAGTTGTAGTTATCTAGTCTAATTCTCATGCATTTGTACTTAATGTTTTTGACATCATCAAATATCTGTTAAACTTGTATATTATGCTAATTTACAAGTTGGGGGAGATTGTTAGATATATTTGATAATGTCATGGCTAATATGATTTATGTTTAGTTTTCAGATCTTACTTTACAGGATAAATCAGTACTTAACTGGGACTCAGTACTTATACTGGAAGTCAGGACTTAAGGATATCAGTACTTATATTATCAGGAGATAATCATCAGAAGTTGGATATCAGAACTTAAGTGCTGAAGGACGATCAGATAAGGACAGTAGCTGATTAAAGGAAAGAAGATCAAGATAAACATAAGAAGAGATATGCATGAAGAAGGAGTTCCGTGAAGAATAGAATACTTGGAAGAAAAGATATCTGATTGATATATTTTAGGAAGCAGAATTATGTTCCATATCAATTAGCAATTATCTTGTAACTGTGTAGTATATAAACACAGACATAGGGTTTACACTATAAGTGTTATTATATTCGAGAAGATTATTCATTGTAACCCTAGCAGCTCTCGTGATATTTTGTTCATCACTGAGAGGTAACAGTTCCATACTGTAACAGAGTTTATTGTTTCAATAAAGTTTGTTTTCTGTTACTTAAGATATTAAAGTTCAATTGATTGTATTTTACACTGTATTCACCCCCTCTACAGTGTGTGTGACCTAACATATTGACAAAATATTGCATCGTTTTGGGATGCAAGAGGCAAGAAGAGGATATATCCACATGTCTCATGGGATATTGATCTCAAAAGTCAACTTTCCTAAATCATTAGATGATAAGGGCCGTATGAGCAAAGTTCTATATGCTTCGGCAATTGGATCTATAATGTATGCGATGATATGTACTCGTCCTGATTTTTTGTATGCCTTAGGCATGACGAGCAGATACCGGTCTAATCCAGGTGAGGGTCACTGGATAGCTGTCAAGAATATTTTTAAGTACTTAAAGAGGCCAAAAGATTCATTCTTGGTGTATGGAGGAGATGAGAAGCTGGTTGTAAAGGGTTACACTGATGCCAGCTTCCAGACAGACATAGATGATTCAGTATCTCAGTCAGGTTTTGTGTTTTGCCTTAATGGAAGTGTTGTAAGATGGAAGAGTTCAAAGCAAGGGACAATAGCTGATTCTATAATGGAAGTTGAGTATATTGCTGCCAGTGAGGTAACCAAGGAGGCTGTTTGGATACGAAAATTCATAACAAGACTTGGTATGGTTCCATCAATCACATATCCATTTGATCTTTACTGTGATAATAATGGATCCATCGCGCAGGCTAAAGAACCAACTTTTTTTTAATTTATGGACTATAAAATGCTTTTCTTTCGTGAAACTGGTCCAAATTCCAAAAGAAGAAATAAATGGCAAGAGAGCTGGAAAGAAACTAAATTACTTTTTCGCAGAAAGGCACTCCCATTCCCGCCGTCGAGAGACTTTCATAAGCTTGTGATCTCTACTTTCTGTTTGTATCATCGATTTCATGTTTTAGTGCTTTGATTTTTAATTCATAATTTAGGGTTTATGCTCGAATTTAGGGGTTCTTAATTTAGGAATCGTTTGATTGTTTAATTGATTTAAATAACTTTATATTGAGTTTAAGAGTGATTTTATGTATTTATTTTGATTGTATAACCCCTGGAAGACTATGACCGTCTTCTTGGTTTTTAGTTAATTTTGATTTCATTTTTGTTAATTTATAGATGATTTTGGTTGATGTTAACTATTGGGAAATATCATGGAACTCAATAGCTTCGATTTCATATATTAATCGCTGAGTTTGGTTTTGTTTTCGGGGGGGGGGGAGCTGTTTCCGATCATCTTACCGGAAAGCTTCGGCTTTTTAGCCGGAGATGACGGAAGAGGGATGACGGGACGGTGGTGATACGGTGGTGGAGTTTCTGCAGCCGTGGGGAGTTGATTGCCATCGAAACCGGGAAGAAACGAGGGCCTGCAGAATCCGGAGGGTTGGCCGTGTTCTTGGTCGACCCGGGTTCGACCCGGTTCCAACCCGGAAATCGACCTGGGTTTGATCTTCAAAACCCCTAAATTGGATTCTAATTTGTGCTTCTGTGTTTTAGTATTTAATTATTTTTTTATAAAATAATAAATTAGTTTATAATAATTATAAAATCAAATAAGAATCGGATTTAAAATCCGAAATATTTTGTAAATAATTTCTAAATTATTTTATTAATTTAGAAATTCAAAATTATATTTATTTATTTAATTATTTATCTAATTATTTATTTAATTATTTATTACTTAATAATTAAGTAATTATTTAATAAATAAGATTAAATAATAAGATCGAATAATTCGATTAGTGATTCGATAATTAAGCAATAAATGCGAGCAACTCGTAAATATTCGAGTTGTGTTTCGATAATTTGAGAATTGGTGTTCGAGTGTCGATCCATTTATTTATGCGATGAGAGTTGTAATAATTATTCGTGTTGAATAATTAATTATAAGTAATCGATTTAATCAAATAATTGTAATTCATTCTAAAAATTAGGGAATAATTATTTTAAAATATAATAATTCTTAAATAATTATTCAAAAATATAATTAAGGTTTAATTAATTATGATTAATTATTTAAAATTGATTTATAATTAATTAAATCTTGTTTATTGCGTAACAATTAAACCGTTTATCCGATTTGAGTGAAACGAAGACCCTTAGACTCAGAAAAATGACCCGATTTCATTAAAAATAGTTATAAATCATATCTTCTTTTAAAAGCGAGTCAGCTTATGATAAATAATTGTTTATAGACCCTATTGGTAATAGAAACGAGTCTAATAAATCCCAAAAAAATAGGAATCGAGCTAGATAGTGTTTGTTAATGCGAATATAAGTCTAGTATCGATTCTAAAAATAATTATAAGTTTAAAATTAATTATGTGCCTTATGTGCTATGTGCTTTATGTGATTATGTGAACCTTATATGTTATATAATTATATGTGAGTCAGATAGAATCGTATGGGTAGACGATTAGGGCTTCATGGTATCAATTTGAGATTTGCCTATGAAGTAAGTCATCTAAACAAATATCTTTCCTTAATAGATTCAGTACCAATAAGGAGAATCAAGCAGGAGATAGAAAGTGATGAATCATACGAGGTGAAGTGCGCACCAGACAAGTTTTCCCCTATTCTAAGTTCAGAATAGTGAATTACATCCAACTTTCCATAACAATTACACCCTGATAATTCTTGTTCACAACACGGATACACAATTATTGATCCTTGTTTCTATTTCATTTGGATTCTTGATTTCTCCTAATTCATTGAATTCTCTATTCATATTCCAATACTTATACCCTTGTTTACATATACTTTGATATATCCTCATGTTGGGATACAACGAAAGCATACCGATTATTCTGGATGTTAAGCTTTAGACTGAATGGTTATGATATGGGCCGGGTATAAACCGAACCCTTGATTATTAGGCCATAGTTGCCTGGGTACCCCATATGTTGGTTGGGTCTATACAGAAAAGTATATATCCGCACTGTATCCTAACTGATGAGCAAGTTATAGTGCATATGTTGGTTCTTATTTCTAGTCTCGTTCATTTGGCACTCGCCAGCTATGTCATTCATTGTTCTTTACAGAAACAGATGGTTGTTCAAACCAACAGATTAACGGTTCATTTATTCTTCTCTCTATACTATATATATATCGATATTGTTGCAGGCATGTTGAGCAATTTTGGATCACCCCCTTTTATTGTTGTTCACCTTATTTTTTAGTTAAGGTTGAGAATGAAACCCATCAAAACTCGAATAGTCAAGAAGCGGGTCAAGCTGCGGGACCCTCTAATTCCAAGAGTGTTTATCCCTATCGCAGAAGAGAGCTTTGAGTTGCCATAGCAGGTGTAGCAGGATAAGTCATAGTTGTAACTTGAATAAAGATGTTTAGTTTAAAATTTAAATAGAATAATGTTTTGTAATAAAGAGAGTTCTTGAGACGGGTTGTTTAGAATGGTCTGTAATAAAGTAGGTTTGTCATTCTTGTTTTCAATCCTTAACCTTGAAAAGATCCTGAGTAGTAGTAGTTCGGGGTAATTATTTATTTATATTATGCTTGTACAGGTTTAGTAAGTAGTTAGTGTTAATAATGCCCCAAATCTATACCCCAAATTTGGAGGGTGTTATAGTTGGCATCAGAGCTTAAGTTTTGGCCCTTAAAAATAAGAACATTAGAGTTAAGATAAGATAGGAAGATCACATAAGATAGGAATAATGGTATTAGGGTTGTTAGTTTCTTAGATTAGGAAATTGTGAGTTCTAGGAATGTGATTTGATTTTTCTTGTGTTATGGTTATTCTGTTAGATGGCATCTTCAGCTTCATCTTCAGAGAGGACAACATCAGATCCAACATTGCCTCTAGGGTCAAGGCAGGTATTTCCACCATTGCCACCACCACCACTGCCTCAGGGACCAGCACCAAACCAGTTGCCAGCACGAGAGGTACCTGATTTCATTGATTACTTACCCTACTTTGAGCCAGAGATACCTGAGCTACCACCACTAGAGTTTCCAGTATTTGATATTCCTGATATGGATGATTTCCCTCAGTGGGAGGAGTTAGATCCTCAGGTTCCAGCAGAGCAGCCCGAGATCCCACATCCACAGCCAGATACACAGATGTTTGCACCACCAGATCAGCCTGTACTGTTTCCAGCACCACTAGCTATCTATGCCCCTGTGCCTGGGTATATCAGTTCCCTCAGCCTTAGTTCATGGATGAGGTGATTATCGACCAGTCAGTGCCATTACCTACCAGAGGTTCTCGGACGGATCTTCGTGAGCCCCGTATGGTACCCTACCAGCAGTATGAGAGTGAGAGAAAAGAGAGGCAAAGATGGCAGGATTAGTGCAGAGAGATACTCGGATTATTTGAGACCCGAGAATATAGACCAGTGAGGGCGCTGCAGCCAGATTATATATTGAGGGAGAGACTCTGCCAGATACATAGGGCAGATTCCCAGGAGATTGCCGGTTTGAGGTGGGAGGATGTTCACACCAATGCAGTTTACCGCCGAGCGAAGAGGCTGACTGAGGCAGGGTTAGAGGCACTACAGCAGGAGTTAGGCCGAGTGCCACCCGGATTTTGAGTTTAGCTGACAGCAGGATATTGTATTATATATGATATATGTTGATAGATGCAGCATAGTATAGTATGACCAGGTTGTATGTGTGTAGCCGTTAGTTTTGACTGGTAGTAGTAGCAGTATGACTGATCTGATGTAGACTCTTTTTGTATCAAGCACTGACACCTGCAGCTGGTGTCTTACTTATATATAAAATGAACCTTTCCACTTTTTCTATTATTTTCCAGACTCTAAAACATTTACATTTATTTTACTATTTTACCGTTGCATATTTTAAAATGCTTTTTTTATTTACAACCATGTTGTACCATTTATTTTTCAAAAAAAAAATTCAATTATTTCCAAACGATTTACTTAAACATTGAACTATTTTTAATTACTTGTTATAGATACTTTGTAAACTGTTTTTCTTTCCAATATCAACTGTTTAAATTTTGTTTTAATACCATATAAATTTTTTTTTTTATTCATATCACTTGTTTAATAAATTGTTATTAAAGGAACCAATTATTTTATTATCAGAACCATGGCACCAAAAAGAAAAACAAGAACCGAGTCGTCTAATGGCAATACCGAGGGTCAAAACAACAATAACCCAATGGACCAAATGTTCCACTTTATGCAACAACAAATGATGATGCAGCAGCAGATACAACAACTGCAACATCAATTATTACAGCACGCAGTTCGTCCAGAACAACAAGCACCACCAGCGGTACCTGTAGTTACTTTTAAGCAGTTCCAGTCAGTGAAGCATCCGAAATTCGAAGGGTCAGCGGAACCTACTAAGGCAAGAGCCTGGTTAAAAGAAATGGAGAAGGCCTTTGCGTTTGTTAAAGTTCAAGTAGATCAAAAGACGGATTTTGCTAGCTACTTCTTGAAGGGAGAGGCCAGTTACTGGTGGGAATCTAAGAAAGCACTGGAAGGTGAAGGTGTAGTGAATTGTGATAGATTTACTGATCTTTTTCCGGAGAAGTATTTTCCCCGTTGCATGAAGAATCAAATGGAAATCAAGTTTTTGGAGTTAAAGCAGGGAAATTTGTCGGTCACGGACTATGAAGTGAATTGGCTAGGTTTGTTCCTGAGCAGGTAAATATTGATGAAAAGCGAGCCAAGAGGTTTCAGCAGGGATTGAAGCCGTGGATCCGTAGCAGAGTAGCAGTGTTCGAACTGACAACCTATATAGCCGTAGTTCAGAAGGCCATGATTATCGAGGGAGAAAGTGAAGCATCTCAAAAGGAAAAGGGACCAGGAAGTTTTCAGAACCACTCCAATAGAAGGCCAGGATTTCAAGCCCGGGAAAATGTAAATTTCAGAAAGACAGAGCAGGGCAACCAGAGGATGGGCAACCGACTTCCAGCATCAAATCAACAAAGACTTATCTGACCACCCATACCTGACTGCAGAACTTATGGGAAGAAGCATACTGGAATTTGTAACAAGCCAAACATCACGTGCTTCAAGTGCAAGAAGAAGGGACACTACTCTGGAAAATGTCTGACAGGGAAGGCAGAAGTCACTTATTTCCAATACGGAAGAAAAGGACACATCGCCAAAGATGGTAGATGAGCAGCAATGGCAGCCAACATTTCGAGGGTTTTGACATTACCTCCACCACCACAGTATAATCAGCCTAGGCCAAGGACTTTTAACATGTCAATGAAAGAAGCTTTGCAGAGTCCGAATGTGGTTGTAGGTACGCTCCCTATAAATTCCGTAAATGCACAAGTATTGATTGATTCTGGAGCTACAAGGTCTTTTATTTCTGAAAATTTATTCCTAGGCTATATTATGAAATCCAACGGTTAGACGAAACATTAATCATAAAGTTAGCCAACGATGATCAGATTGCGGTAGATCGGGTATTTCCAGGTTATGAAATTGAAATAGCGGGACATCATTTCTCAGTTGACTTGATACCTTTCAAGTTAGGAGAATTTGATGTTATTTTAGGAATGGATTGGTTAGCCAGTAATAATCCTCAGATCGATTGCGCGAATAAGAAGGTAAATTTACGAACCGAGGAGAATACAACGGTAACGTTTAAAGGCAAAAAGCGGAAGCAGAGATTCTTAACGATGATGCCAATGAGGCGATTGTTACGTCAATGATGTCAAGCTTATTTAGTCTATGTGTTAGGTCACACACACTGTAGAAGGGGGTTGAATACAGTGTATAGTACAATCAAATTGAATTAAGAACACAAGTATGTAACACAAAATAATCTTATTAATAAAACAGTCTTGTAATGGAACCGTTCTCTCTCAGTGATGAACAAATATCACGAGAGCTGCTAGGGTTACAATGAATAATATTCTCGATAATGATAACACATATAGTGTAAACTGTATGTTGTGTTTATATACCACACAGTTACAAGATAATCTTCTAACTGATATCGAATATAATTCTGTATCCTAAAATATATCAATTAGTTATCTTTTCCTCCAAGTCTTCTATTCTTCATAGAATTCTTCTCCATGCGTATATCTTCTTGTTTTAGTCTTGATCTTCTTTCCTTTCAAGCAGCCGCCTTCCTTATCTCAAAGTCTTCTTAAGTCCTGATATTATCTTCTGATGAAAATCTTCTGATATCTTAAGTTCTGATAACTTAAGTTCTGATATCTTAAGTTCTGACTTCAGAATAAGTACTGATTTCCAGTTAAGTCTTGATTTGTCCTTTTAGTCAAGATCTGAAAACTAAACACAAGTCATTATTAGACATGACATCACAAATATATCTAACAATCTCCCCCAACTTGTAAATTAGCATAATATACAAGTTCAATAGATATTTGATGATGTTAAAAACATTAAGTACAAATGCATATAAGAATTTGACTAGATAAGTACAACTCACAGTCCTTGTAGCTTTTACCATCCTTAAAGTCTGATATCAGCTTTAGCCTGTATATCCTTCAAAATTTAACAGTTGTATTCCTAGACTTGACTTCAGTGTTTGATCTCTTGAATGTCAGGAGTTGTCCTGAGATGATTCTTCAGAAGAGTTCTCTCAGCATATTCAAGTTCATTTATCATCCTTCTTTTAGCATCTTTAAGTTTGGCTGTATCTTTCCCTATTTGAAAGATAGCAGCCCTGAGATCATTAATCTTTGCTTTCCTTATTTCCTGATCCAGTCTGATCAGATAAGCTTTGTCAGACTCCAGATTAAATTCAAGACCCTTAATACCCAGAAAAGTAGTGATCTTGGCAGTATTAGGCTTCATCTCAACTAATTCACCATTGTGAGCTCTGTACTTTGGATAATATGGTCTGTCAGACTTTACAGAGTAAAGTTTCCTGCCTTTGAATATCAGATTTTAAGTAACTGGCAGCACCATCTGTTGACCTGTTCTTCACTTGAAGTAGAAATAAAATATGTTGCAGTTCTTCATAATACTTCAACCGAATTGCATCCTTTCTTATCTGGAATACTCTCCCATCTGTCATAAAATAAAGCATTATGTCTTCTTTTAGCTTGGAGTTGTAGACCATCTGTACAGACTCCAATAGATTTAGTCTTTCTGGAGTTGTCCCTACTCCTGGTTCAGAAAGAGATGTAGGATCTAAGGTAGAGTTGTTTACTCTTTTCTCATTAGCATTACCCAATCCTGTTTTATCTCTAGCTTCCTTCCCTTGGAGCAATCTACCCTTAAAAATATTTTTTGAAGTCTTCATAGGTTGAGCAGATTGTTGAGCTTTAGTAAATCCAGGTAGTAAAACTTTTGAAGGTTTAACATGAGCGATTTCAGAGGTTTCCTTTTCTTCTGATGTCAAGACAACTTGAGCTCTATCAGAGGTTGCTTGAATATTCCTTTTCTCCTTTAAAATTATATTTGTATCTTTATCAGCATTTACTTCCAGATCCATGGTTGGCATATATATTTTTACAGGTTCATCAACTTTTACCTTACCCTTGAATCTAGGATCAACTTCCACCTGTGATTTGGACTTGGCCTTAGATGCCTCAGTATTTGTCCTCTCTTTGATCACAATGCCCTTAGGCTTAGGTGGTTTCTTTGTTGTGACTTGAGTTTTAGACTTTGACTTGTCATTTTCAGCTTTTAGTCTAATCTCTTCTTCCTTCAGACTTTCAAAATCCATGCCTGGATTATCCTTTAGGAACAGCCTTTTGGAGATCTCTTCATCAAGTTTCAGAGTTTGTTCATTAGAACTTATCCTTTTACCAGTATCAGAACTTATTCTTCTCCCAGCATCAGAACTTGTTCTTTGACTTGTAGTTTAGGCTTTGCTTGATAAAGAACCCCTGCCTTGACTTAGACCTCTACTCCTTTCAGAGTTTCCCTGGTCTTCATTATCATCATCCTTACCCTTCAGTGGTTGATCAGTTTTGCATTTGGACTTAATTACTTTCTCCCATTTTTTGGCATCATCTGGTAGAAGTAGGGAGACAAGCAATTCCACAAAGTTTTGGATTTCATTGAGTTGGTTTTGTTGAGCAGCTTGATTGTTTAAAATATCAGATAGTTTAGCTTGCTGCTTTTCTTGAGTCTTTTCTATATACTCAATGCGGTCAAAGCCTGGATTAAAAAACCTTTTATTGTCCAATATGACATTCATGTCTTGCTTAATCAGTGTTTCTTGAAGTTTGTTCACCTTGGCTTGAGTTATTGAGTGTTGACCTTGAAGGTTCCTGGTACTCAATGCAGTAACTCTGAGCTGTGCTTTGAAGTCATCATTCATTAGCATCTCATCAGCTTTAGCCAGATGCTTAGCAAGAACATTTGCAGTAGGAACAAAATCAACTTTGTTCCATTCCTTGATCCACTCTCTTCCTCTAGAGGTTTAACTCCAAGGTACTGGTTCATCCTCTCTCACAAACTTCTTAATCAAATCAACTTTATCAATTGTTTGCAGAGGTGCATGTCCTGAAGGACCAACTACATCAGCATTTACATTTGTAGCAGCTTCACCAGTATTGTCAGCATTTACTTCAACAGAACTTGCGGAATCTTCAGTATCAGCATCTTGTGATAGAATAATTGTATGTAAAGCAATAGAAGATTCATCTGCATGGTCATCATCATCTAGCAATGGAGTTGCTGGTGGAGTGTGCTGAGAAAGATGTGAAGTGGATGGAGCTTCCAGATACAAGACCAAAGGCACATCCAAGTTGTTGATATCAATTTCAGCACTTGTGCCTGGGTTTTCAGCATGTACTGGAGAGATTATTGGAGACACAGGAGGTGTAGGCATTGGAGTAGTCTCTGGCTCTTGGATTGGAGATTTGTGAGCTTCATGAAGTTCTAGCTCAGCACTTGGAAGATATTCAACTACAGTAGGGTCTTGTGGGATCAAAGATTCCTGACCCCCTTCCACAGCTGCTGCTTCCATTCCTTCTTCAGAGGTTGATTTTTCTACAGCCCTCCTTGCTCTTTGCTTTTTAAGTCTCTTAGTTTGTGGAGAGACTCTGGGAGCTTGATCATCAGAGTTTAGCTTTCTAAGCCTTTGTAGGGGCTTTAGTCTCCCAGTTTCTTGAGCTATTTGAGAAGAGACCTTCTCAGCTACTTCAACAACAGGTTCTAATGGTTGAACCTGTACCTCATCATCAGACTCATCTCTTAAAATTATCTTCCTTCTTTTCTGCTGTGCTTGAGGGACTGTCTTAGTCCTTTTGGCCCTAGAAGAAGAATGCTTCACTTGATTATGTGCTGATGGATGTGGTTGCTGTGTTTGGTTATTGGTGGGTTCTGATGGCTTTTGTGTGTTGGTGGGTTGGACATCAGGATATAGCAATAAATAGGTGTCAGAATCAGCATTTACCAGAGCTTGCGTTACTGATAAAGGAATTCTAAGGGGTCTCAAAACTCCCTTCTTGTTGTCATCGGTTAAGAGATCAGTAAAAGCCCTCTTAGCTAACCTAAAAGGTTCTATGTGTTCACTTGCTGGTTGTGGTTCATCCGATGTACAGTAACTGTAAATTAACTGACGGAACCTAGCAAAGTAAACTACATTCCTGTTCTCTTTCATTCTATCTCCTATAAAACATAACACAGTCTTTGCATAATCAAAATAAGACTGGTTTAAGAGTGCATACCCAATTTGTTGTGTTAGAATTGGAATGACATCAAAATTTGAGCATTTGTTTGCGAACGCCTTGGTGATGCAATCGAAGAAAAAGCTCCATTCTCTTCGAATATGTGGGCGTTTAAGTTGGCCTAACTTTGCCAAACTCTCCTCATAACCTAAATTAGCCATTATTTGTTGTAGTAATGGCTCCTCAATAGCAGAACTGAATTGACAGTTTTTTGGTAGGTTTAGAGCTTTTCTAACTGTTGCCGAAGTAACAACATACTCAACCTCCTTTGTTGTAAACACGATGCTTGGAGTCCCATTCTTACCACCATCATCATAAAGTCCCGTTCACCAGAACGTCAGAACTTGATTTCCAGATAAACTGGATGGCTGCGTCAAAGCGAACCCAATTTCACTATGAGATAAGAAATCCTGAATAAAATGAAGTTCCGAATGAGCTTCACTCTTAGTGAGAATGGTAGCGTAGTTGTTGGGGACGAACTTTGCTCCATTAAAGATTATATCCTTGGGTGCCATTGAAAATGAGTGAAAATTTAGAGTGCCTGAAAGGTGTTTGATAAAATGTCTGGAAAGAAAACCGTCAGAGAATATGAGAAAATAAGAAAAAGAGAGAGTATAGAAAGAAATGTAAGTAAAAGATTTTTTAAATCTTTTATCACTTTTACTTATACGCTCCACTTGACAGCAGTTATTGAGAAGTGGAACAGACTATACACCTGTCAGCCATGCAGTAATTAAGACAAAAGTTAATGGGCACGGGAAATAAGTAATGATTACTATGCACATGCAGTTTTTCAAAAAAAAATTGTTCCCACTAAACAAATGATTATTACTGTC
The DNA here is from genome assembly GCF_009905375.1 of Apium graveolens. Taxonomy (NCBI): domain Eukaryota; kingdom Viridiplantae; phylum Streptophyta; class Magnoliopsida; order Apiales; family Apiaceae; genus Apium; species Apium graveolens. The sequence goes on from NC_133654.1 coordinate 133,190,297, forward strand.
TTTATCTCACTTAAACCAATATTTTGATAAAATATAACCGTTCAAGTATTGACCCAAAAATAAATTAAGGAAATAAATACTGTCACGTAAGCATCAGAACTTGATTATTATCAGAATTTAAAAGTCATCAGAATATGGCTTCTTTACTCAAAAAGTGAATGTTTATTTTTGTAATTCTCCACACAAATACTGATATGGTTTCTGCAGAACTTAATCATCAGAACTTCCATCAGAACTTGTCCTCAGAATTTATGCAACTAACACTTAAACTGTTCATTTAAACAATCATTGATCACCACAGTAATTTTCATCATTCATATGTAGTGTAAGTGTGTGCTTTAAGCTAAATATCAGACAAAGAGTAAAGTCTGATTCACTTCAGTACATCTTAGAAATAAGGCATAACTAAGAACTTTGCTCAAAATCTATCATTAGTCTGAAGTCTACTATAGAATGAGTTCATGCATAAGTCCACCTCAACTGTTTTGTGCTCATTTTATGCATCTTTTGATATTCTTTTTCACAGGAGCTCCTCATTGTAAGTGAGTCACAACTGCTTATCATAATTTATGCTATTATCAGAGTAATTCTCCTGTAATCAGAGAATGTGAAAAGTCACCAAAAAAATTTTATTTTGCTTTTCTAATGCATATTACTTAATACCAGCAATGCACTTGGGTCTTCCCTTCCACATATATTTTTATCTAGATCTCAAAGGAGTACCTGATATTTATTTCTTTTCTATACTTTTTCTTTTGATAAGTGAGGCTTATCAGCACTTAGTACATCCATAAAATTTACCAACATCATAACTTAACAAATAAGAAGCATTATTCTAGTTTTTGACATAGTAATAAGATACATAAAGTAAACCTAACCAAGCTCAATATCAGAATTTGCTTGTGTTAAAAGATTTCCACATAAACAATTACTTCAAACATGGGTTCTTTAGTATATTAGAGACTACTAGGTCAGCATCTAGCACAGTTATCCTCATTGGATTGAATAGTCACAGAAACATTCATATCACTATCAGAGTTTAGAAATTCATATCAGACAACAATCAGCACTTAGGTAAATTTCAATTTAAGCACAGATTACATAAAGATAGTAATATCTGTAAATTCTGATCATAAGGTCTGATGTATCAGAATATAAACTAAACAGATTTAGAGAAAGAACCTGAAACCATTCCAAGTTCATTTACCAATCTTGTAAAAGTAGCTTCACACAGTGGTTTTGTGAAGATATATGCTAGTTGTTGATCTTTTGGAACAAAATGCAATTCCACTGTACCTTCCATCACATGTTCCCTTATAAAGTGGTACCTAATGCTGATGTGCTTTGTCATTGAGTGCTGAACTGGATTACTTGTCATAGCAATAGCACTTTGATTATCACAGTAAATAGGTATTTTAGAATATGTTAACCCATAATCCAGTAACTGATTCTTCATCCAAAGAATTTATGCACAACAACTTCCTGCAACAATGTACTATGCCTCTGCAGTTGATGTGGAAATTGACTTTTGTTTCTTGCTAAACCAAGAAACTAATCTGCCTCCAAGAAATTGGCAGCTTCCACTTGTTCTTTTCCTGTCAATTTTGCACCCTGCAAAATCTGCATCTAAGTAACCTATTAGCTTAAAGTCTGATTCCCTAGGATACCACAATCCTAGATCAGCTGTACCATTAAGGTACTTGAAAATTCTTTTCACAGCTGTTAGGTGAGGTTCTCTTGGATCTGCTTGAAATCTTGCACAAAGACAGGTAGCATACATATTATCAGGTCTACTTGCAGTTAGATAGAGTGGTGAGCCAATCATACCTCTGTAATCAGTAATATCTACTGATGTACCAGTATCCTTATCTAATTTTGTTGCAGTGGCCATAGGAGTGGATGCACTTGAACAGTCTTGCATTCCAAATTTCTTCAACAAATTTCCGGTGTACTTAGATTGACAAATAAAAGTTCCTTCTTCATTCTGCTTGACTTGAAGGCCCAGAAAATAGCTAAGTTCTCCCATCATACTCATTTGATATCTTGACTGCATTAGCATGGCAAACATTTTACAAAGTCTGTCATTTGTAGAACCAAAAATGATATCATCAACATATATCTGCACCAAAAGTAAGTCCTTTCCATGGTTGAGATAGAATAAAGTTTTGTCAATAGTCCCTCTGTTAAATCCACTTTCCAGAAGAAACTGAGCTAATGTCTCATACCATGCTCTTGGAGCTTGCTTAAGGCCATAAAGTGCTTTATCAAGCTTGTAGACATGATTAGGAAATTTTAAATCTATAAAACCTGGAGGTTGTTCAACATATACTTCTTCTTCCAATTCTCCATTAAGAAAAGCACTTTTTACATCCATTTGAAAGACTGTAAACTTTTTGTGAGCAGCATAAGCCAGAAATAACCTTATGGCTTCCAATCTAGCAACTGGTGCAAATGTTTCATTATAATCAATTCCCTCCTGTTGAGAGTATCCTTTTGCAACCATCCTTTCTTTATTTCTTGTAATTATGCCATCACTATCAGTTTTATTTCTGAACACCCACTTTGTACCAACAACAGATCTATTCTTTGGTCTTGGCACTAGGGTCTAGACTTTATTTCTTTCAAATTCATTTAACTCTTCCTGTATTGCTTGTACCCAATCAACATCTTAAAGAACCTCTTCCACTTTCTTTGTTTCAGTCTGAGAAAGAAAAGAATGATAGAGACATTCGTTTGATGTTGTTGTTCAAGTTCTAACACCTGCTTCAGGATTTCCAATAATCAAGTCATGTGTATGTGATTTAGTCCACTTTCTTACAGATGGAAGGTGATCTCTAGAACTGGATGCTCCCCCATGATCCATGCTGTCTCCATCAATATTTTATGATACTCCCCCTGAAATTATGCTCCTTGAGTAGGATCCTTCAGTATTTGAGTTTCCAGAATTATCAGAACTTGGCCCATCAGAACTTGATGAATCAGAACTTGAAGAGCCTGTTCTAGGTTCTGATGCTTCTTGTGATGTGGTTGGATCTTCAATATGCTCCCCCTGCACAGGTGCATTTTCCTTTGGCGTAGTCATCACAGTTTCAATAACATTAGAGTTTAACCCATCAGAGTTTGTAGTATCAGGATTTAGACTATCAAAATTTACAGAATCAGAATTTAAAACTTCATTCTCAAATCTCAGCTGATCATGTTCATTGAAATCTTCAAGTCCAGTAATCTTCTTATCATCAAAAGAGACATTGATAGATTTCATGACTACCCTTGTTCTTAAATTGTAGACTCCGAAGGCTTTTGTGGAAAGTGGATATCCAACAAAAATTCCTTCATCAGCTTTTAGATCAAATTTGGATAGCTGTTCAGGATAAGTCTTAAATACAAAACACTTGCATCCAAATACATGAAAGTACTTCGGATTTGGCTTCTTTTTCTTTAGCATCTCATATGATGTCTTTCCATGCTTGTTGATAAGTGTTGCATTATGAGTAAAACAAGTAGTCTGCACAGCTTCAGCCCAAAAGTAGGTTGGTAACTTTGCTTCATCAAGCATGGTTCGTGCAACTTCAATAAGAGTTCTATTCTTTCTTTCAACAACTCCATTTTGTTGTGGAGTTCCAGGAGCAGAGAATTCCTGCTTTATTCCATGGTCTTTGCAGAACTCTTCCATTATCAAATTCTTGAACTCAATGCCATTATCACTTCTTATGATTTTCACAGAGTCTTTGACCAATTTATCCAGTTGTCTGACATGATCAATCAAGATAGATGCAGTTTCACTTTTTGTGTGCAAGAAATACACCCATGTGTATCTGGTAAACTCATCTACTATGACCATAGCATATTTCTTCTTTGCAATAGATATGACATTCACTGGACCAAATAGATCAACATGTAGTAGGTGATAAGGCTCAAGAATTGAAGATTCAGTCTTGCTCTTGAATGAAGATTTTCTTTGTTTTGCCTTTTTGACATGAATCACAAAGGCCATCAGGAGCAAATACTGATTTTGGCAGTCCTCTCACAAGATCTTTCTTGACTAGTTCATTTATATTGTTAAAATTTAATTGAGAGAATTTCTTGTGCCAATCCCAGCTTTCTTCAATTGATGCCCTGCTTAACAGACAGATTGCAGAACCATCAGAACTTGTTGAAAGCTTGGCTTCATAAATGTTACAATGCCTGTATCCCTTCAGAACAACTTTGCCTGTAGATTTGCTTACAAATTCACAGTGTTCTTCAAAGAAATCCACTGATAACCTCTGTCACAGATTTGACTAACACTCAGCAGATTGTGTTTGAGTCCTGAGACTAGAGCTACTTTTTCAATGATGACATTCCCAAGATTGATATTGCCATATCCCAGAGTTTTTCCCATATTGCCATCTCCATAAGAAACTCATGGGCAAGCTTTCTCCACAAAGTCTAATAGCAGGGCTTTATTTCCAGTCATATGTCCTGAACATCCACTGTCCAGAACTAGGATGTTTTTCCTATTGCCCTGCAATCACAAAGGCCACTAATGATTAGTTTTAAGGACCGAGACTTGCTTGGATCTTTTGTCCTTATTAAGTTTGTTAGCATTTGCAACGGATTTAACTTCAGAGTTTATGCTAACATTTTTCATATCAGATTTTACAGTATCAGACTTTGCATCAGAACTTACATTAGAAGGAATACTGCTAACTTTCTTTAAAGAAGGTTTTATTTGATAATAATCATAGTACAAACTATGATATTCCTTACAAGTATAAATGGAATGCCATAAACTACCACAATGAAAACAAGGATTTTGTGGTTTAAACCTAACAGTCTGACTCTTAACTCCTGATTTAGGAGGTAAAGAGTTTATATCCTTATTCTTCCTGAAAAAGAAGCAAGATGGTTAGTGTTTCCACAGTTATTGCATTTCTTTCTAGGAGCATTAGGAACAGACTTATAATTATTGCTTTTATTCACACCTTCCTTTCCATTCCTATTTTTCCTAGGTGGCTTTACCTTGTTTACATTCTTAATCTCTTTCAGCTTATACTTAAGCTGCCTCTTTGTCATTAAGCCTATGTTAACTTCAGCTAGTTTATCCTATTTTAATTTGTCAGAAGTTGACTCTGCCTTAACTTCTGTATCAATATCATTCATCTTTTCAGAATCAGACTTTACAGTTTTAGCTACAAACTTAACATGATTTACCTTTCGCTTAGTAGTCTGTTTAACAATAATTGGCTTAATTTGTTCAGTTCCTATTTCACTTTTGTCATCTCCATAACCTAAGCCCTCTTTCCAGTTTCCACTACTTAACAAATTCTGAGTTGTTCTACCAGAGTTAGTCCAAAACCTGATAATCTCTCTTTCCTTTTCTAACTCAGTTTTTAGAGATTAATTCAATTTTAACACTTCATCTCTAACATAAAAAGCATCATCTCTTTATTTTTGAGTTTGATGGAACATAACTAACTCCTTTTCTAAATAGTCATTCTTTTTCTTAAAAGCAAGATTTTCAGAAATTAACCTATCACATGTTAAAGTCTGATCTCTATAGCTAATGAATATGGTTTTAAGATAAGATCTCAACTCAGTAATATCATCAGTATGAAAAGCATAAGTTGTTTGAGGTACCTTTAACTCAGCAGCTTCTGAACTGCTATCAGCATTTGCCATCAAGGCATAGTTCACCTCATCTTCAGAATCTGAAGTGTTTGTCCAACTTTTCTTCTTTGTGACAAGTGCCTTGCCTTTGTCACTTTTTCCTTTCTTGCAATCAGGAGATATGTGGCCTTTCTCACCATAATTGTAGCATTTAACATTTGAGTAATCTCCTCTGTTAGACTTTCCTGCTTTGCCTTCAGATTTTATGAATCCCTTCTTATCAGAACTTCCACTTTTCCTGAAAAACTTCTTTCCCTTTCTGAATTTCCTGTAGGCTATCTTTGTGATACCCTTTACCATAAGAGCACACAATTTCATCATCTCTTCATCAGCATCCATCTCAGATAAACTTTCAATTTCTGAATACTCATCATCATCATCAGAACTTGATGAATCTGAATCAGACTTTATGATGAGAGCCTTTCCTTTGCCTTTCTTTGAGGCAGCCACTTAGGGGGATTCCTCCTCAGCCTTAAGAGCAACTGTTCTTGACTTTCTCCCATGTCTCTTGCTTCTTTGATCCATCTCAAGTTCATGAGTTTTGAGCATACCATAAATTTCATCAAGAGTAGTTTCATCAAGAGCATAGTTGACTCTTATAGTAGTTGCTTCAAATTCCAACTTTCAGGAAGAGCTAAAAGGAATTTAAGATTAGAATATTCAAGATCATATTCCTTATCCACCAGTGACAGATCATTCAAGAGTTTGACAAATCTTTCATATAAACCAGTTAATGACTCATCAGGTTTTGAGTCAAAGTGCTCATACTCTTGAGTGAGTATAGTCCTCCTGTTCTTTTTAATTGCATCAGTTCCCTGGCATCTTCTCTCCAAGGCATCCCATATCTCCTTTGCAGTCTTGCAGTTAATTACCCTGTTTGACATGACATTATCAATGGCACTATGCAGCAAATGCCTTACCTTTGCATCCTTGGCAATAGATGAGATATCTGCAGCTGTATACTCACTTTTCTCCTTTGGTATAGTCTTTGCTGGCTGATCAACAACTACAACAGAAAGCTTGGTTGGCTTATGTGGTCCTTCATTAATTCTGTCAAGGTATTCTGGATCTGTAGCTTCCAGAAACATAGCCATCCTCACTTTCCATATGGGATACTCAGAAGGTCTCAGCATGGGAACCCTAATAGTCTTATATCGACTGTGGATTTGAGTCTTTGGAGTTTCTTCAATTTTGGTGGGCTTGGTTGGAGTTTGTTCTTCTTCAGACATGATTGTTTTGGATCTTTACTGTGTATGTGTTAACATATAGGCTCTGATACCACTTGTTAGGTCACACACACTGTAGAAGGGGGTTGAATACAGTGTATAGTACAATCAAATTGAATTAAGAACACAAGTATATAACACATAATAATCTTAATAATAAAACATTATTGCAATTGAACTGTTCTCTCTCAGTGATGAACAAATATCACGAGAGCTGCTAGGGTTACAATGAATAATATTCTCGATAATGATAACACATCTAGTGTAAACCCTATGTTGTGTTTATATACCATACAATTACAAGATAATCTTCTAACTGATATCGAATATAATTCTGTATCCTAAAATATATCAATTAGTTATCTTTTCCTCCAAGTCTTCTATTCTTCATAGAATTCTTCTCCATGCATATATCTTCTTGTTTTAGTCTTGATCTTCTTTCCTTTCAATCAGCCGCCTTCCTTATCTGAAAGTCTTCTTAAGTCTTGATATTATCTTCTGATGAATTTCTTCTGATATCTTAAGTTCTGATAACTTAAGTTCTGATATCTTAAGTTCTGACTTCAGTATAAGTACTGATTTCCAGTCAAGTCCTGATTTGTCTTGTTTGTCAAGATCTGAAAACTAAACACCAATCATTATTAGACATGACATCACAAATATATCTAACACTATGTATTGGATACGGAAAAACAAAGTCCGAAGATTGAGGATATTCCTGTAGTTTGTGAGTTTTTAGATGTCTTTCCAGATGAACTTCCAGGACTACCTCCGGATCGAGAAATCGAGTTTACTATCGATTTAGCACCAGGAACTGAACCAATTTCGAAAGCTCTGTATCGAATGGCGCCTGTTGAAATGAAAGAGTTAGCAAAGCAATTGAAGGATCTTCTCGATAGAGGAATCATAAGGCCTAGTGTACCCCCATGGGGTGCACCAGTGTTGTTCGTGAAGAAGAAGGACGGTAGCATGCGATTATGTATCTATTATCGTGAGCTGAACAAGTTAACTATCAAGAACAAATATACTTTTCCCCGAATCGATGACTTATTTGACCAACTGAAAGGAGTGGCATGGTTTTCGAAAATTAATTTAAGATCGGGTTATCACCAATTGAAGATCAAGGCAGAAGATATTCCAAAGACTGTGTTCCGAATGAGATACGGACACAACGAATTCCTCGTGATGGCGTTTGGACTAACTAATGCACCTGCAATATTTATGGATTTGATGAACCGAGTGTTCAAGAAGTATTTGGATAAATTTATCATTGTATTCATTGATGACATCTTGATCTACTCGAAGACTGAAGAATAACATGCAAAGCATCTGAGAATGAAATTGGAAATGTTAAGGAAGGAACAACTCTAGGCGAAGTTTTCGAAATGCGAATTTTGGCTAAAGGAAGTGCAATTTCTAGGTCACATCATCAGTATTGAAGGAATTCAAGTCGATCTAGCAAAGATCGAAGCTATTTTAAACTGGGAAAGACCGAAGACTCCGACGGAAGTTAAAAATTTCTTGGGTTATTTTAGAAGATTTGTTAAAGATTTTGCAAAGATAGCCACATCACTGACCAAGTTGACCCGAAAGAATGAAAAGTTTGAATGGAAGGAGAAATGCGAAGAGTGTTTTCAAGAATTGAAGAATCGACTAGTAACCGCACCTGTACTTGTTTTACCTGATGATTAAGGAGATTTTGTCATTTACAGCGACGCTTCCTATCGAGGACTCGGAAGTGTTTTGATGCAACATGGTAACATAATCGCATACACTTCTAGACAACTAAAGCCTCATGAGCAAAGGTATCTGACACATGATCTGGAATTAGCAACAATTGTATTCGTGATGAAACTCTGGAGACATTATCTATATGGAGAGAAGTGTGAAATCTACACGGACCATAAAAGCTTGAAGTATATTTTCACGCGGAAAGAACTCAACAGAGACAAAGATGTTGGCTAGAGCTAATCAAAGATTAGGATGTATCAATCAATTATCATCCAGGCAAAGCAAATATTATAGCAGATGCGTTAAGTCGAAAGGAAAGATTAAATCTGTTAACGTTTTCAGAGGAATTGATTAGAGAGTTCGATAAATTGGAAATGGAAGTTCGTTTTGCCAGAAAACTCCACTGAAATGATCTATGCAATGACTTTTTAACCAAAATTATTGGAAAAGATAAGAAGATGTCAGAAAGAAGTAATGAATCATGAAATTGACAATTTATCAGGAGAGGAAATTACCATCCAGAAAGATGACAAGGGAATTTTTCGAGTTGCTTCGAGAATCTGGATACCTAATGTAACGGAATTGAAAGCGGTAATTTTGCATGACGCTCACAGCTCAAGATATTTAATTCATCCCGGAAGCACCAAGATGCATAAAGATTTGAAGGAAAACTTTTGGTGGCCAGATATGAAGAAAGAGATAGCGGAATGGGTCAGTAAGTGTTATACGTGCCAACGAGTCAAAGCTGAATATCAACGTCCGAGCGGATTGCTACACCCACTAGATATTCCAGAATGGAAATGGGAGCACTTAGCTATGGATTTTGTAGTGGGACTTCCAAGGACCAGAGCAAATCACGATGTAATTTGGGTTATCATCGACAAATTAACGAAGTCAGCATATTTCCTTCCAATCAACGAAAGGTTTTTGCTTGATAAGTTAGTACACCTATATCTCAAGGAAATTATGATGCGCCATAGAGTGCCTGTGTCAATTGTATTGGATCGAGATCCCCGTTTTAATTCAAGATTTTGGAGACAATTCCAGGAATGTCTAGGGACGAAGCTAAACATGAGCACTGCTTATCAACCTCAGACGGACGGGCAAAGTGAAAGGACTATCCAGAAAATTGAAGATATGCTACGTGTATATGGGATAGCCTTTGAAGGCAGTTGGGACGAGCACTTACCGCTAGTGGAATTCTCTTACAACAACAACTACCATGCGAGCATCGGGATGCCACCCTATGAAGATTTATATGGAAGAAAATGTAGATCACCTACATGTTGGGATGAAGTTGGAGAGCGCAAAATTCTAGGTCCAGAACTGATTCAGCAAAGCAAGGAAAAAGTAGAACTTATTCGAAAGCGACTCGAAGCAGTGCATAATCGACAACACAAATATGCAGATCCAACTAGAAGGGATGTGGACTATCAATAAGGAGAACATGTATTACTAAAGATATCACCATGGAAAAGATTGACTAGGTTTGGAAACAAAGGCAAGCTAAAGCCCCGATACATCAGTCCATTTGAAATTCTGAAGAGAGTCGGAAAAGTTGCATACGAGTTAGCTTTACCGCCCCATATGCAGCATATTCATAATGTGTTTCATATGTCAATAATTAAGAAGTATAACCTCGATACAAGGCATGTAATAGAGTATGAGCCGATAGAGCTTCAAACAGATTTGTCATATATAGAACAGACGGTAAGAATTTTAGATCGGCAAGAGAGAGTCTTAAGGAATAAGTCTGTACCATTAGTAAGAGTGTTAGGAAATGAATAACACACAAAGGGGGGGTGAATATATTTTACTGTTTTTGAGCTTTTCTTGAATGTTTATGGTTGAATAAAGTAAATTGATTCTTGTAGTGAAATGTGTTCATGTAGAATTTAAACTTGCAGAAAAATAAAGAACGCAAATCTTCAAAACTCACTTAATTTTATATTAAAATTAAGATTGGTTTGCTACAAAATTTCTAGGCTCTTTGTTAATATAGTGCTTAGCCTCTACTTGAGAATGTTACAAGAAATTTGATCTAAATTGTTACTTCTGACTAAAGGAACATTGTTAACTTTATAACTTAGTTAACTACTGGTTTACATAGTGGATAATAAAACATGCTATTGGCTTTTCTAAACTGTCACTTGTCATTTCTATTTATAGAAAAGCAGATCTTCCATTTCTGGCTTAGCATATCTTTAGCATCCCGTGTTCACTTTAATCTTCCTATGTCAGTTAATCGTTGCCATTGATCTTGCACATTCTTCAAGCTGCTTTTTGTAGACTTGTCAATCCAGCTGTTGGATTGTTTGTTGATTGTTTATCTTGGATATTCAACTGATTTGCAATTTTGAACTTTGAGATTATACCTTGAGATCTCCAGTTTAGGTTTATAAAACAATTGACATCTCAATAAGTATATTGACTTATCGAGCTCTCCAGTATTCTATGTTTAGTTTGGCTTGTAGAGGTCTTCAATTCTCTATAAGAGATTTTAAGCCTGTCGAGATCTCCAGTCTTCACATCTTCACTTTGACTTATCAATAATTCTTAGTTCTCTAGTGGCTTCTTGACTTGTCGATATCTCAAAGTTCTTTACTCAAAATTCACCTTGTAGATATCTCAGAGTTCTCTAGTGAATTTTGACTTATCGATATCTCTGAGTTCTCTAGTGGAACTTGACTTATCGATAACTCAGAATTCTCTACTGAATGTAGACTTGTCGATAACTCTGAGTTCTCTAGTGATGGAATGACTTGTCGATATCTCCAATCTTCAGTTCTTCAATTTGGTTTGACAATATCTTCCTAAGTTCTCTAGTAGCTATCCTGACTCCTCGCTAAGCCATTCTAGAGTTTTTGAATGACTTCTCTATAACATTAAATCTGTGACTTGTAGAGATCTTGACTTAGAGTATTTTTCTCTAAACAGATTTATTCAACTCCAAGCTTCTTCAAAATTCTTCTGAGGCATGATCTTCTTCTAGATAGAATCCTTAGGCTTGATATTGTTTCAGGAAAAGGACTCCAGCCTGCTCCTTTGTATTTTTACATACTTTAAGTGTTACAAGTATAAAATACAAATTAAGATAACAATACAACTTACTTAGGGTTGGCCCCAAGTTTAACTGATTACCAAAAATAACAGTTCATTAATCTCCTCCTTAGATCAGATGTTCATCTGGCTTGCTTCATACTTTGATCAGAGACACTAATGATATTGTTATCTCCAGTGATCTTTGACATCATCACCTATATATTACAAAGAGTCTTGTGGAGAAATCCCGTGGTCGAAGAGTCAACCTGGGAGCTTGAAAGTGATATGTTAGAAAAGTATCCTCAGTTGTTTTCATAGCGCATCGCGATTCTGAGGACATAATCCTAATAAAGGGGGGAGAATGTAATGACTAAGAAATTACGCTTGTATTATATCGTAATAAAGATAATTTATGTGTATTATTATGTGATTAAAGGTGTTGTATCCTAAAACCCTAATTGCTATGTGCTACGTGTTGTCTGTTTTGATCAGAATGTGTTTCGGGTATTTATCGAGTGTTTTATTGTAAGTTAAATGTTTTATATCAAAATTTGTATAGCTCAAACAGTGTTTTAAAAGCCCATATTTCAAACAAAATCAGTGGCCCTATTTTTCCAAGTATGGCCTATACCACATCGATATACTGAACATCTAGACGTTTTACAAATTTACCTTTTTCGCGAAAAATGACTTTTTCGGGCCCCTTCGGGTGTCAAAAACCCCACAAAAATCACATTTTAATTTTTATATGATCATGAAATTATCAAACATCATTTTTCTTTGCATTTTTGTATTATTCAAAATATTTGGGAATTTTTGGCATATATTTTATATTTCTTGGATTTTTAAAAATTTATAATTAATACCCAAAAATTATATAAATTGGGGCCAAATGTTTTTATTAGATGTGTAATTGGACCCTTAATTTTATTTAGGGTTATTATTTTAGTTAATATAAATAGCTTAATTATTGTTAATTTTCAGTTAATTAATTATTAAAAATCAGAAAAATCAAGAAATTCAGTTTGTTGTGAAGAACAGTCCAAAAATTAAATTACAGATTTGAAAGTGATTCTGTTGCTCAAATTGATCATGTGAGTAACCAAAATGAAGCTTGTGATCTCTACTTTCTGTTTGTATCATCAATTTCATGTTTTATTGCTTTGATTTTTAATTCGTAATTTAGGGTTTATGCTCGAATTTAGGGGTTCTTAATTTAGGAACCATTTGATTGTTTGGTTGATTCAAATAGCTTTATCATGAGTTTAGGAGTGATTTTATGTATTTATTTGATTGTATAACCCCTGGAAGACTATGACTGTGTTCTTGGTTTTTAGTTAATTTTGATTTCATTTTTGTTAATTTATAGATAATTTTGGTTGATGTTAATTGTTGGGAAAGATTATGGAACTCAATAGCTTCGATTTTGTATATTAATCGCTGAGTTTGGTTTCGTTTTCGGGGGAGGAGCTGTTTCCGATCATCTCGCCGAAAAGCTTCGGCTTTTTGGCCGGAGATGACGGAAGAGGGACGACGGGACGGTGGTGATACGGCGGTGGAGTTTCTGCAGCCATGGAAGTTGATTGGCATCAAAACCGGGAAGAAATGAGGGCCTGAAGATGGGAATGGACTCGTCGGAAAACTCCGCCAGCCGCCGGAGTTGCTGCAGAATCCGGCGGGTAGGCCGTGTTCTTGGTCGACCCGGGTTCGACCCGGTTCCAACTCAGTAATCGACCTGGGTTTGATCTTTAAAACCACTAAATTGAATTCTAATTTGTGTTTCTGTATTTTTGTATTTAATTATATTTTTATAAAATCAGAAATTAGTTTTTAATAATTATAAAAATCAAATAAAAATCAGATTTAAAATCTGAAATATTTTGTAAATAATTTCTGAATTATTTTATTAATTTAGAAATTTGAAATTATAATTATTTATTGATTTAATTATTTATCTAATTATTTATTTATTTATTTATTACTTAATAATTAAGTAATTATTTAATAAATAGGATTAAACTGAAAGAGATGTGTCCTAAGTCCAATCATGTATGATGATTTAAGAATAACTTTTATGTAATCTGTTTTGGTTTCAATTATATTAATAAAAGACTTATTTTATTTTTATTGCGGGCTTTATCTATTTAAGTGTTTAAATAAGATATACCATAGTTTAGAGTAAAGCTTTTTATGGATTATGATGAGATCATAATAATGAGACCTAAAAGATGATAACATTGAACTTAAATAGTTCCTGGCCGTAGGATTACTAACTGGTAATTATTAATCTGCAAAGATCGGTAGATACTTTGCTTGCTTCATTATGAAGGATATCTGTTCTCATAGACATTTGTGTGGTGACACTATAACTAGTATGTAGGTGCTTATTATAGAATAAGTTCACTGAACATGACTCATACAACTGAACAACTGATGAAGTTCACTCACGTGTCAGCAGATGTTCACATAGTGATAGTTGTACAAGTATCCTTAGACTTGAGGTCATTGTTATGCCCAAAAATTCGTATAAACAATATTCAGATTGAGATTGGTAAAATAGTCAAAATCGAAGGAGAAACGCCTAAATCTAGGAAAAGATAAGATTGACTTTCCATAAAAAAGAAGGCGCGCCCTAAGAACGCGCCCCATTGATTGAATAGCTGATTGACGGTTGTGGTTATCATGCCTTAAAGGCGCGCCTTCCAACTGGTGGAGGAGGCGCGCCCAGTTTTCGAGAAAGAGGAGAGAATGTTCTTAATTGAAACCTGTAGTGTAGTGAGCCTTAGGGCGCGCCTTGAGCAAGAAAGGCTCTTTGGACGGGTTGTTTGGACATGATTGCTTTGGTAGACTTGCTCGTTGGCTTGGACAGAATTGGAGCGAGTCCTAAAGATGAACAATTTAGGGCACGCTCTGTGATATAGAATGATATAAAAAGAGACTACAGGCTGGTGACACAGGGCGGTGCCAACATGCAGAGATGTAAGGGCGTGCCCTCAACTTCTACTTGACATATAAATGCAACTTTTATGTGCTACTTGGATGGATTCTCTGGAAGACTCAAGGAAGATGGAGAATGTTGTTAATAACCTATTTGATGCAGGTACTCTATTGAAGAACTCCTTCCTGTAGCATATCTACAGGAAAGGCGGTGTCCGTGATCAGAGACCTCCAGGGGTATGCCTGGACTGAAGGCCTCCTCCTGTAGTCAATGGGTGTCCTCATTGGGGATGTGGGGTGAAATCTGGTGTGTGCTTTGGGAGCTCTGTCTCTGTAGTCAACGGGTGTCCTCGTTGGGGGACTTTAGAGTATCCTGCACTTTGCACCCAAAAGCTTGGGATCACTTGTCCTGAAATCTGGTAGGGGCTCCTTATCGGGGGACAAGGATGCGTCTAACATTTGGGGTGAACCACGGCTATACCTGCGTCCACGGATTAGAGAAACAGCTGGTAGCGGAGGGTTATCCTTGGCCAGGGAGATGCCTCATCTGTGAAGTCTCGAAGCCGCGGACGAGCCTTGGGCCTTTGTGGTTGGGCCTCATCGGCGGACATTCCTAAAGCTAGTAGAAGACGGTTTCCAGTGGGTTTCCCATTGGGCCTCAGGATAAGAAATCTAAGCCCATTAGGTTTCTTGTTCCCCAAGAACTACGTGGGCTTGATCCCCTATAAATAGGGGTACGTAGGCCAATTGTAAGGGGTCAGAAGCGAGAGCGCAAAGGAGCCACCACTAACCCTAAGCAATCTCAGCCCCCAATAATCACCACTACCAAACACTGTTCATCTTTTCTGACGAATACTGTTCATCGGATCCGCCGGTTACTGTTCACATTTCCGAC
Organism: Apium graveolens; assembly: GCF_009905375.1. Taxonomy (NCBI): domain Eukaryota; kingdom Viridiplantae; phylum Streptophyta; class Magnoliopsida; order Apiales; family Apiaceae; genus Apium; species Apium graveolens. The sequence goes on from NC_133654.1 coordinate 133,205,777, forward strand.
GAAGAACTGCCATTACAGATCTTGTTTCCGGCTACTAACCTCAAGTTTTGTTGTTCCCAAATTACTCCGTCAACAAATTGGCGCTAGAAGGAGGGGCCGAACAAGATCTACATCTGGGAGGAAGGATGTCTCAATATCACGATGGAAGTTTTTACGATGGAAGTTCTGAAGAAGATTCCGATCATGGCTATGAATATGAACCCTACGTTCCGCCAATGACTGACCGTCCCACACCGGACGTTGGAGGACAGCCACCTGTGCTCATCAGCAACGCCGACTTGTTGGAACAACTGTATCGCATGGGCGATGCTTTGAATGGTTTCGATTCAAGGTTGAGCACCGTGGAACGGTGCAAGGGCAGGATGGGTCTTCGCCACAACCGAGCGGCTCAGGCACCTGGAAAAGCACCCACGACAGATAGGGATGTCTTGGCCGGCCATGGCCACACTGAAAGAGGGCGTGTGCCGATAACCTCGCGACGCCTGGACTATTCTAATGACGCGTCCCCAATCATTGAGCTAGTGGAAAAAGATGCTGATGGACGGGAAATTCTGCGGACAGATACTCGGGGAGCCACCCATCCGCACCGCTCTGGACGTAGTCTCGAGGAACACCGACAGGCGGAGTCGATGCCAGAGAATCAGCAACGAAGCTTCGCAGCTCTGAAAGATCGCTTGGGGATTCGCTTGGGCGATGACGATTTGAGAATGGTGTTACTTGAATGGAAGAAAGAAGCTGATCGCGGAGATGTGACGCCCCATGATACAAGGCGTGTGCCCCTAAATTCCCAGGAAAATCGGGAGCGGTACCGCGATCCAACGCGTATGCCCCTGAATTCCCAGGAAAATCGGGAGCGGCACCGCGATCCAACGCGTGTGCCCCCGAATCCGCAGGAAAATCGGGAGCGGCACCGCAATCATGAGAGAGCTCCTCCCCACAGATCGCTGGATCGATATGGACGTGGGTATGGAAACAATCGCTGGAGAAGGCCTCAATGGAGAGGAAGAGGTGGAGGCCGAGGTAGATATTTAGACGGATACCGTCGTGGCAACTACCGCGGTCAAAATGATTCCCGCTGGAATAACCAAGCAGATGGCTATGATTACGTGGAACATGATGTAGAAAACTATGACCGCGGTACAGTCCGGGGTCGCGACCAAGGTGGAGAAGGGAGTCAAGGGAGAAAGCAAGAACGAAATCCTGAAATAATCATAATACCCGAAGACGCCCAGAATGCGAACCAGTAGCAAGCTCCTCCCAGGGGGAATCAAGTGGAAACACCTCCATTGCAACCCCAAGGTCCACAACCTCAAACGCAGACCATTCCTGGTGTGGGAACTTTCAATATAGGAGATCTAAAAAGGCTACTTAACCACCTCGAAGGCAGGGTGACGGCTATAGCCGAAATCCCTTCCCCATTCTCGGCAGCAGTAAGAGAGGCACAATTGCCGACCGGTATCGTAACACTACTAGCGATCTCTGTTTCCACGGAAACTCAGATCCGGTGGAATTCCTGGGTCGTTTTAATATAGAGATGGATGTGTACCAAGTTCTGGACTTGGCTCGATGCCGTCTCTTGGCGGCAACCTTTAGAGAAAGTGCCCAGCAGTAGTTCCAAAAGCTCGGGCCAGGGGTGATCACCTCGTGGGATCAGATGAAGAATTTGTTCTTAACCAAGTTCCAAGCCGCGGTGAGATACGCGCCCTCTATCACAACTCTTGCCAATGTTAGACAAAGGGAAAATGAAAGCTTGACATCGTACTTCAAAAGGTTCAACGCTGAATCTACTAGCGTGAGGGGAGCATCGGACGAAGCCTTAAAAAGCTTCCTGATCGCAGGATTAAGGGTTGGTTCAGATTTTTGGAAGCACTTGCAAGGGAAAGATCCGGCCACTCTCGCAGATATCTTCGCTTTGGCGGAATCCTTTAAAGCCATAGAACAGTCTTTGGCAGATGTACAACCGACTTCACAGTCGAGTCAGAGAAACAAAGGAAGGAAGAGGGATAGGTCCCCAAGCCCGAGATACCGAAGGGATAGTCGAAGCCCAGACCGGGTAAATACAGCAAGTACAAGGAGGGGATGGAGCCCTCCCTCAAACTATGACTACAGGATAAGCCGGTATACACCTTTGGTCGCATCTATCGATCATATCTACGAGGTAAACATAAATAAAGGGCTATTTAGAAAACCTGAAGCTTTATCATCGTGGCAAAGCAAAGACAAGAAAAAATATTGCGAATACCATGAATCATCTGGACATAACACGCATGAGTGCCGACATTTAAAAGACGAAATCGAAGCGCTTATCAAGGAAGGATACCTCGGAGAATGGGTAGTCAAGGAAGTAAGGAAGCACAAGGATGACAGGACAAGGGAAGAGGAAAGGCGAGCTCCACGCGGGATAAATAATGATACGCTGGAGGAAAATAAATTTGTCAGGGATGGCAGTATCCGAACAATCTACGGGGGAGATCCTGGAATGGAATGCAGCAACCGAGCCTTGGAAAAATACGCTAGGGAAGCCCGGTTCAGGCCTCTCACAGATATTCATAGGGTGGAAACTCGGCCACCCAAGGTGTTTAAGGGTGAATCCATGGATATCACTTTCAGAGAAATAGATGCCCGATGGGTACATCATCCCCACAATGATGCACTGGTTATTTCCATCCAAATCAGAACAAAGAATGTCCATAGAGCCTTCGTGGATAATGGAAGCTCAGCAAACATCCTGTATTACAGCACCTTTAAAAAGATGGGACTGCCTTATCAGGATATGTCGGGGGAAGACTCGTGGGTCTATGGTTTTTCAGGTGTAGGAGTTAGAGTCATGGGGTCGATCCGGCTACCATGTACACTGGGAGAAAGCCCACTGACGGTAACAAAGATGCTTGAATTTAAGGTCCTGAATCAGGAATCGTCCCACAACGTGTTATTGGGACGACCTTTTCTGCGGGAGATGAGAGTCATCACTTCAATTCATCACCTAACTATCAAATTTCTATCGCCAAATGGAGTGGAAAGTATAAAGGGTTCCCAGTATGACTCACGGGAGTGCTACAGGCAGGCAATGAAAGGTTTCAGAAGAGACTCCCAGGCCGATGATACTCCGGACAGGGATCGGGAGAAAAGCATTGAGCAACCAATTGAGGAAATCCGAGTCCACTATTTTGTTGAGCAAAAAGAAGAACATTCCTCTGAGTTGCCCCCGACAATGTTACACTTGGAAGACACAATCAGAATTGAGATGTTGGAAGAAGAGGAGGCAATGGAACCATAGTCCAAGCAGATTTCCATGGGGAACGTTTAGAAGGGAGATTCGATGTTTTGCAAAGCCTCGAACAGGGTGATGCCTTTCCCCTTGCAGGAATACCCTTGCCCGCAAAATACACTGAAGAAGTTGATGACTCCACTACGCAAGGCACACCTCCTAAAGGGGATGCACCCCCTCTATAAGACCAGGAGATCTATGATTCCCCTAACTTGGATCCCCGGATACCAATGCAGACGGAAAAGATGGGGCCAGCAGAAGATACAATCGAAATCCCTGTTGACGAAAAAGACCCGAGTAAGGTTCTGAGAATAGGGTCCCAATTGGCACCAAAGTTAAAGGAAGGTCTTTCAATTTTTCTGTTGGCAAACCTTGATGTATTTGCATGGAGCCATTCTGATATGGTGGGGATTGATCCAGAAGTAATGTGCCATCGATTGAATATAGACCCGAAGCATAGGGGAGTTCGACAAAAGCGAAGGGCCGTAAGCGGAGAGAGAGCAATAGCCCTAGCAGAGGAAGTGGAGAGGCTCCTAGACGTCGGACTGATTCGAGAATCTTTCTACCTAGAATGGCTGGCAAACCCGGTGTTGGTAAAAAAGCCCAACGGCAAATGGAGAACGTGCGTGGACTTCACCGACCTGAATAAAGCATGCTCGAAAGATAGTTTTCCCCTACCGAGAATTGATCAGTTGGTCGATGCCACGACAGGACATGCTATGCTCAGCTTCATGGACGCATACTCCGGGTATAACCAGATCCCTATGTATGAGCCTGACCAGGAGCACACCTCTTTCATTACTAATAGAGGGCTCTACTGCTATATCGGAATGCCATTTGGTCTGATCAACGTCGGTGCCACTTATCAAAGGTGGGTAAACAAAATGTTCAAGAAGCAGATTGGGAAAACTATGGAAGTGTATGTGGATGACATGCTCGTGAAGTCGAAAAGGGCGGAAGATCACGTCGCCGACTTAACCGAAATGTTCCATATTCTAAGAAAATATAGGATGAAACTAAACCATAGAAGTGCGTGTTCGGCGTAGAGTCGGGGAAATTCTTGGGATTCATGGTCAACCACCGGGGGATTGAAGCTAACCCGGCGAAGATAAAAGCTCTACTAGACATGAAATGTCCCACCAGCGTCAAGCAGGTACAGAGTCTGACAGGAAGAATCGCGGCCCTAAATCGATTTATGTCAAAGTCGTCGGATAGGTGTAAAGAATTCTTCAAAGCAATCAAAGGGAGAGGGAAGGACTTTCTGTGGACCCCGGACTGTGAAGAAGCTTTTCTGAAAATCAAAGAACAACTGGGAAATCCTCTGATGTTGGCCAAGCCAGAAGACGGAGAAACATTGATTCTGTACTTGGCAGTGTCTGAATATTCTGTCAGTGCCTTATTGGTAAAGGAATAGGCAAGCCACCAGTGGCCTGTATACTATGTAAGCAAAAGGTTGCTGGACGCGGAAACCAGGTATACCAGCATGGAAAAACTAGTGTACGCTCTTATTCTTGCGGCATGAAAGCTAAGACCGTATTTTCAGGCTCACCGAATAGAAGTTCGCACCGCTTATCCGCTCCGGCATATTCTACATAAACCTGAATCATCAGGAAGAATGTTAAAATGGGCCGTGGAGCTAGGGCAATTCGATTTGGAATATTGTCCTCGCGCGGCAATCAAAGGACAAGCGTTGGCTGATTTCGTACTTAAGTTTGATGAAGAAGTTGATGATAAGGCCATAGTGCTGGAAGAACCAACCTCGCAAGAAAGTCATCAGGATGAAAAGAAGCAGGAACTCCCCCACCCTTGGTGGATATTACATGTGGACGGGGCCGTAAACAACAACAGGTCAGGTGCCGGGATAGTCTTGATCACTCCAGAGGGGCACTGCTTGATGAGTGCTAGTCATTTCAAGTTTAATGCTACCAACAATGATGCTGAGTATGAAGCCTTGATCAACGGTCTGAAATTAGCTCTGGAGGTAGGGGCCGTGAATTTGATAGTTCAGAGTGATTCCGAATTAGTTGTGAACCAGGTCAACGGAGGATTCCAAGCCCGGGGACCGCGGACAGAGCTATATATGAGATGTACAAAACGCCTACTAGAAAAATTTTTAAGTGCCAAACTAGAAAGTGTCCCACGAGAAGAGAATAGTAATGCAGATGCTTTGGCCAAGATGGGTTCATAAATGGACAGCGTTCAACTTGGACAAATCCCTTTGGGAGTCCAGAAAATTCCAAGCATCCCGGAGGTGGAGGTGTTTCAAATGCAAGAACTCCCACAAGAAAGCTGGATGACCCCCATCCATAACTATATTCAAACAGGGGCTGTACCAGAGGATAAACTGCAGGCTCGACGCCTTCGATACCAAGCTGCAAAATATGTCGAATATGACGGGGTACTGTACAAGAGAGGATTTAACCAGCCACTGTTATGTTGTGTGGATATGGAAGAAGGAAATTATATTCTCAGAGAGGTACACGAAGGGATTTGTGGCAATCACTCAGGGGGTTGTTCTTTGGCATTAAAAGTGCTCAGACAAGGGTACTACTGGTCGACTATGAGGGAACATGCTTTCAATTTTGTCCGTGCTTGTGATCATTTCCAGCGGTTCGCCAACTATTCCAACACCCCGAAATCCACCATTACCTCATTGACAAGTCCCTGGCCTTTTGCCATATGGGGAATTGATCTCATTGGAGAGTTACCCAAAGCAAAGGGGGGTGTGAAATACGCCGTGGTGGCTGTGGACTACTTCACCAAATGGGCAGAGGTTATGCCACTAGCCACGATCACGGCAAAGAAGATAAGGGATTTTGTGTTTAATTCCATAGTATGCAGGTTTGGTATTCCCTACAAACTCAACTCAGACAATGGAAAGCAATTTGATAGTAAAGAGTTAAGGAAGCTTTGTGAAGACTTGAAGATAAAAAAGACTTCGCCGCGGTTTATCATCCGCAAAGTAATGGTCAGACAGAAGCCATAAACAAAATCATAAAACATACCTTGAAGGCAAAGTTAGAAGAGAAAAAAGGGGATTGGCTGGAAGAGATGCCTATGGTCCTTTGGTCTTATAACACGACACCTAGGTCGACCACATGTGAAACCCCTTTTCTGCTGACCTATGGGTATGAGACCATGGTTCCCGTGGAGGTAGGAGCAGGATCTCTACGGAGAGATGCGTTCGTCGAGGAAGATGCGGAAGTTAACCAGAGGCTCCACTTGGATCTATTAGATGAAGCTCGGGCAAACGCTTAATTGAAACTCGCTGCGTACCAACAGAGGGTCGCAAGGTATTTTAATAAAAAAGGAAAATCCGTACCGTTCAAGGTTGGAGATCTAGTGTTGCGAAAGGTTATGCCTAACACTAAGATAGCTCAGCACGGGGTGCTTGGAGCTAATTGGGAAGGACCGTACAAAGTTAAAGCTATACTCTGGAAAGGGACTTATCGCTTGGAAGATCTGGATGGTAAACTTATTCCTCGAGCATGGAATGCAGAACATTTGCGGAAGTATTATCAGTAGGGTGTGGTTGTGTCCCCCTTATTTTCTTGTTTTGATTCTTATGTAATAGGCTAGTAGCAAATAAATTCCTCCTAGCCTAGGGGGTAGTACATGTGACTGCGAACCTTGGAACTAGCAGAAGGAAGAAAAATTTTCAAATAATTTCCCCATAGAGCATAGTAGCCATGGGACTGGTGTAATTTACACACTAGAGCGCATTATCAATAAAAGAAAAAAGTTACTTCAAAAATTACTATATTTGCTTGACATGGAAATTCACATCTGAAAAACATCAATGGCGCGCCCTATGTAGAGGCACGCCCTATCTGATAGTTCCTGCTTTATAATCAAGACAGACATAGTAAACGAAGATGAAGGAAATAAATGCACATGGCCAGCAAAATAAGACTAAGGCAAAAGCCCCCCAAACTAAGGCACGCCTTTGGACTAATAAGATAATTAAAATATTGCAAAGGTACTAATGGAAAGGAAAAAGTACATATTATCTGAAATATGGCGCGCCCTTATATTTGAACACTACGAAGAAAGAAACACAATGACAAACTTTGAGATCACACAAAAATTAATTACACTAAAAATATGTTAAAGGGCGCGCCATATAGTAACATACTCCATGGAAACATATGATCGCCAAGGGAAAAATCAAAGTGTCTTAACAAATTTTTGAGTAAAAATGAAATTAACGACGAGTCATACATACAAGAATAAGAGAGTAGTAGAAAACTAAGTCATACAACTTTGCACAGCATCAAAAGAGGGCTGGCTCCTCATAAGTATTTGAAATTTAAAGCTGTAAATAATCAAGGCGCGCCTTGAGACTGGTCTGTTGAAGGAATGGTTTGAAGAGGAACAGTGGGATCAACTTCAGGCGCGTCCTTGGAGGCCTCCTCTTGTGGCGCGCCCTCATTTTCTTCCTCCTCCAGCCCAAGTTCTATCCTCCTTGCCTTGATTTCAGCAGCATGCTCTTTTTTGAATTCCACCATCTCAGCAACAGTCTCCTCCCCAAACTTCTCAAAGGAGTAGTCAGGATCATTGGCCACAAAGCCCACTCTGTAGAAGTGAAAACCATTGGCAAATGCCTCATCAGATATTTCCCTCTTCTCATCAGGCCAGCCTAGTTTCTGTTGCTCCTCTAAATACTCAATCCTCAAGTTAGCTGCACCCAGCTCAGTGTGGAGAGAGGAAGCCTTTTTGTTGGCAATCTCTAGCTGGGAAGTAAGATTGGCCACCTCATCCTTGAGAAAAGAGATCTCAGAATCCTTAGCTTTAATGTCTTTGGCATGAAGAAAGTCCTTATCTTTGAGGGTGTTCCTCAAAATGTTGTTGTAGCCTTGAAGCCTCTCTAGGCGCGCCCCCTCTTCCAGTAGCTTGTCCACCACTCGAGTAGAATGGATGAACAATTGGCAAGATGCCTTTATAGAAGCACGAGCAGCATCCCCTAAGTCCATGGCCTGCCACTGCTCAACTTCCCCATCCGAAACATAAAGAGAACCCATGGGGCCGAGAGCATTCATGGCGACAGAAGATCCAGAGGGCGCGTCCTCTGCTCTATGCCTCTTAGGCGCGCCCTGCTTTTTTGTAAGATCAATGATGGGCCTCTTTTGAGCAGGTGCCGTTTGAGGAATGGAGGCAGAAGTTGGAACAGACGCCTGTGCTGCAGGAGCGTCCTTCTTTGTCTTGGGCCTAGGCTTGTCACCAGGGCGCACCCCAAAAGACTTGGGGATTCTTGGAGGTGCCATTTCTGCACAAAACATAAAATATATTAGTTAAGCATGACATTTAAGTATGTGGAATAGAGCACTAAATAAAAGCAGTTGATAAAGACAACATTGGTAAACATGTGTAAAATGCTACGCCTAGAGTAAAAGGGCGTGCCCTCTGAAGACATGGAAAGATTGAATAAATAGAAGTCTTTATCCAAAACGACAGAAAAGAGTTAACAAAAGAGGAGCAGGACGCGCCAATAGTGAAAGGGCGCGCCTTTTGATTTTCATAGTGAATTAACCTGAAGGATCTTGGCCTTGTAAGGAGCCATCCTCTGTTTCTTCTTCTTCTTCTTCAACTCCTTCTTCACTGTCTGAGTCAATAACACGAGAAACAGGGGCACCCTTCCTGAACTTTACATATTTGTACTTCACTCCTACTTGGTCAGAAAGGATTCCTACTCGCGTCAAGTTGGTTCGAGTGACTAAGGTTTTTAAGTTCCACCTATCAGTAGCCACCCTAAGGAGGGCTTCAGCTCATTTTTTGGGCTCACCTTTAAGGGGTTTGATGCTGGTCTGTCTGAAAAAGTATAAGGATGAGAAAAGGAAAGAAAGAGCATAGAAATAATGCAAGGAAAGAAATGAAAGGGCGCGCCCTTACTTGGTGACTTGTTAAATCTTATCCTTATTCTGGGAACGTCTTACAGGTAAAAGAAGTTTTCCTTCCAACCTTTTTCATGGCTAAGCTTGCCAGAGGAAAAATCCTTCTTATTGTGCTGCTTATCCCCCACCAAATAGTAGTACCCATGGTCAGATTTTCTTAGATTGAAAAAATAAGCAACTTCTGCCATTGACGGTTGAGGGAAACCCAGGTCCATATAGAGGATGAACAGAGCCAGGATAAACTTGTAGCTGTTGGGAGAAAGTTGGAGTGGAGCCACGTCGTACAGTTCTATCACTTCCCTAAGGTAGGGATGTAAGGGCGCGCCTATACCCAAAGATACCAGCTTGGGGCTGGTCACCATTCTGGGAATTTTAAAGTTTCTCCCATAATTAAAGATATGGGGCCGCATCATGCTTAAAGGGCGCGCCCATATGCCCTCCATATCATAAAATTCCATAAGTCATCCCAGTTGCTCATCTGAACAAGCTGAGGATAGGCCAACGCAGAAAAGCTTCCCATGCTCCTTCCTAAAACGCTTCTTCACAGCTTCAGTGCATGGTTCAAATTCATCCCAGTCAAAATCCAATTCACTATCAGAAACTTCCCGGTGGTGAAAAGGGATTGGAGAAGGTTCAGGAGAAGTGGAAAATTGGAAGGAGTCTTCATCAAAGAAATTTTCTTCATCATGAAGAGGGGATGCACTTGCTTCAGGCACGCCCTCAGGAACGGGAGACGTAGGCGCGCCCTCTATGTGTTGGGGAGACGGACTTGGGGATACAGTCCTGTAGGATACTTTAGAGGGTCCTGCTCCTACATTGATGCCCCTCTCAATGCCCCTATATCTATCAGCGTTCAAACTCTCGAACCAATCATCATCGTCCAGCTCTGTCCTATCTGGGATTGGAGATCTATCCTTTTGGACCACCCGGTTCAGAAATTCAGGAGTGTGGTGGGCGTTTGGAGGTTGAGGATCGAAGTAAGTGTTTGGGGGCGAATAAATCCCCAAATTGGTGAGAAAATTCTTGAAAGGGTGAAAAGGAGAGGACGCACCCTCGTCTTCCAGCTGTCAAGAAAACCAAAAGAAATGTTGAGGGCGCGCTCAATACGAAAGAATGAGATACGAAAGAATGAAGGAAACGGAAAAGGTAGGGATAGACTTAAAAGAAGGGCAATGCGAGCCATATACTAAGAAGGCGCGCCCTATTCTATTAAATAATAATAAGTAAAAAATATCTATAAAGACTAGCAGATTAGATGATAATGGCGTGGCTAAAAATAAAGGGGACGCGCCTCGTGTCAAGAAAGAGGTGCGCCTTATCATAGGGCGTATACTTCTAATTTTGAGAGTAAACGTTTGGGATTCCCAGAAACATAAAATTGAGAAGGAGATCCAATGATTTTGGATCTAGAACAACTAATCATGCATATACAATATACATACACAGATATATACATCATTTTATGCATATCATCAAGAACAGTGAAGGAAGTTGAAAGGACAATGTAGCATGCAATGTGATCTATGCAATGAAATTCAAAAAAGAAAGAAGCTTTACGTACCTTTTCGAATGGAGAAGAGAATGATCGGAAAAAACTGGAGAAAAGGTGGCCGAGAGATAGGATTCCGAGCAGAAGAGTAGTGCCGCCGGTGGTGGAACTTTGAAAAGGAAAAGGGGGTAAAGTAAGAGAGAAGGTAAAAGTAAAAATGAAAATGCTTGACGGTGAATTGTATTTATAGGTGAAAAGGACAAATGTTAAAACTATCATGTCAGTCACGATTCCCGAAGAATAAGGAAAACCGTTTCAAATTATTTTAAATTTTATGACGCGCCCTCTTGAAGGCGCGCCTTATAAGGCTGGCATCAATCTAGAATGCATGGAAAATAAGAATATTGAGTATATAAAAGCCCTCTGCTATGTAGGGCACGCCCTGTAAAAAGTGTTGGAAGATTTGTTTTTACGGATTTTGATAAGGATGAGAAAAATTCCAATCCCATTTTCAATGACATATGGAATTTGGGGGGTAGTTGTTATGCCCAAAAATTGGTATAAACAATATTCAGATTGAGATTGGTAAAATAGGCAAAATCGAAGGAGAAACGCCTAAATCTAGGAAAAGATAAGATTGACTTTCCATAAAAAAGAAGGCGCGCCCTAAGAACGCGCCCCATTGATTGAATAGCTGATTGACGGTTGTGGTTATCATGTCTTAAAGGCGCGCCCAGTTTTCGAGAAAGAGGAGAGAATGTTCTTAATTGAAACCTGTAGTGTAGTGAGCCTTAGGGCGCACCTTGATCAAGAAAGGCTCTTTGGATGGGTTGTTTGGACATGATTGCTTTGGTAGACTTGCTCGTTGGCTTGGACAGAATTGGAGCGAGTCCTAAAGATGAACAGTTTAGGGCGCGCTCTGTGATATAGAATGATATAAAAATAGACTACAGGCTGGTGACACAGGGCGGCGCCAACATGCAGAGATGTAAGGGCGCGCCCTCAACTTCTACTTGACATATAAATGCAACTTGTATGTGCTGCTTGGATGGATTCTCTGGAAGACTCAAGGAAGATGGAGAATGTTGTTACTAACCTATTTGATGCAGGTACTCTATTGAAGAACTCCTTCCTGTAGCATATCTACAAGAAAGGCGGTGTCCGTGATCAGAGACCTCCAGGGGTATGCCTGGACTGAAGGCCTCCTCCTGTAGTCAATGGGTGTCCTCATTGGGGATGTGGGGTGAAATATGGTGTGTGTTTTGGGAGCTCTGTCTCTGTAGTCAACGAGTGTCCTCGTTGGGAGACTTTGGAGTATCCTGCACTTTGCACCCAAAAGCTTGGGATCACTTGTCCTGAAATCTGGTAGGGGCTCCTTATCGGGGGACAAGGATGCGTCTAACATTTGGGGTGAACCATGGCTATACATGCATCCATGGATTAGAGAAACAGCTGGTAGCGGAGGGTTATCCTTGGCCAGGGAGATGCCTCATCCGTGAAGTCTCGAAGCCGCGTACGAGCCTTAGGCCTTTGTGGTTTGGCCTCATCGGCGGACATTCCTAAAGCTAGTAGAAGACGGTTTCCAGTGGGTTTCCCATTGGGCCTCGGGATAAGAAATCTAAGCCCATTAGGTTTCTTGTTCCCCAAGAACTACGTGGGCTTGATCCCCTACAAATAGGGGTACGTAGGCACATTGTAAGGGGTCAGAAGCGAGAGCGCAAAGGAACCACCACTAACCCTAAGCAATCTCAGCCCCCAATAATCACCACTACCAAACACTGTTCATATTTTCCGACGAATACTGTTCATCGGATCCGCCGGTTACTGTTCACGTTTCCGACGAAGAACTGCCATCACAGATCTTGTTTCCGGCTACTAACCTCAAGTTTTGTTGTTCCCAAATTCCTCCGTCAACAGTCATCATAGTCATCTTGTGTACACCGAACTATACTTTAGTTTAGTTCTTAGTCTCCAGGGACAATAATAAGGGCTCTACTGAGTGTAGGAATTTTTACACGAAGATTGTGTATGATCAATAAGGATCTACCCCTTCCAGTGAAGGAAGAGAATGTTCTATGCTGATCCACTTATGATAGTTCAGGAATCTCTGGCCAGAGTGAATGGAATTAGAAAGGAGTTTCTAATTCGCATTAATTAGAACTAAGCATAGTGAATGGGAAAGCATATGATTAAATAAGATAGGCTTGACACGAGTTCCATGCCTTGTATTTATTCACGATTTGTATGCGATTATATGGGTTTTTTATGCGTTTTAATTGTAATCCACGCTTTGGTGTATGCATAAATCCCAACAATGGTATCAGAGCATAGGTTGTATACATCTAGATTCGTGATAAAAAATTTAGAATTTTATTATTTTGTATGAATTTTTTATCAATTTATTTGTATTGGGGGCTATAATCAATTTAATTATGAATGAAATATAAATAAATTATAAAAAAAATTGATCCCAGAATATGATTCTGCAATGGTTGTAGATCAATAGGATATTTTTTTCTGAATTTTCTGATATGCAGATTATTTATTTTTGTTTTATAATATATTTAAAAGTGTTATTAAAAAAAATATAATCTGAATACCTGTTAATGTGCTGATTGGTTGGTTATCGCACGGTTTTCCGTGCACAAGAATCTCAGAAAACTAAATCAGCGTAGCAGGTGTGTAGTGTCCGTGGTTGTCAGCGTGTGGCAGCGTGTTCGACATGCGCGAGGAAGCCACGCGCTACAGCTTGCTGATAATTTTTGTTTGGGCTCGTTTGGACGTGTCTGAACTCCGATTGAGACGTGTAAGGTTTCGTTGGATTCGTTTTTTTTGAGACACACCTGCTGGGATTAATTAATATTTTTAATAAATTTAATTTTAAGTAAATATAGCCCTTAAAGTGTATTTAATGCATTATTTGATAATATTAAATGCATGATTAATTCGTACATTTGTATATAATTGCGTTAAATGTTATGACATGCCTGGATATATGTTCTTTTATATTTTATATGTGATATATGCTTGAGTTATCATGCGATGATAGATTTAGGTGAACTTAATTGACATAAGGCGTATGTTAGACGATCTAGGCTTAGTGGAAGTGTTCCATGATAATAATATAAATATTATGAATACAATCATGAGATTCTTGTGTTTGTGAAACACGTAATTAAATATGAATTTTCAATTTTGAGAGAAAGGATGATTCTGTCAAAAGCGGATTTCGATCTATAAGAAAGGGGTATAAGTGACGCTTCTTGACAATGCTCCCCCCGATCTGGGAATCATCCAATTATCGATTATTGATTTGAAATATTTAATTTAATAGGAAGAATCTCTTTATAATATGATTATGGTTGTAACATAATATAATCCCTCATAAAATAATATCAAGTAGTAAATTGGCCAATGACATAACGGGATTGTGTCGGTCATAGCCTTCCAGTATAATAGAAAGTAGAGTTCTTATTTTGAGACATTGTCATTTCGTGCTACAGCCGAGGGCTTTGTTTTGAGATTAAGAGATGCTTTTCTATCACATGAGATGTGTATGATAAATTGGGTTCCAATGGTCATTACGTGCCACAGCCGTGGGCTATTGAAAGTCAAATTTAATTATACAAGATGTTGGGTTTGACTTGACTTAAAATATTGAGTGAGTCGTGCTACAGCCGAGACTCAATGATTCAAGAGGTTAAAATATTATAGGGAATAACATGAGATGTAATTGACGAGAGTTGTCTACCTATAGAACATCACATTGCGTTTCGTGCTACAGCCGAGGTGATGTAATGGAATATAGGATCCTTATTCTCACTAGTGTTATGAATGCTTATTTATACATTTAAGGGGTTGTATAAATTAGATAAACTAGTGGGAGCCACTTATGAAAAAGACCCGATTCATATAGTGTTTTGAAATGTAATTGAATATTTGCTAAGTGTTGTTATGTGTTTATCATTTATAGATTTAATATATATGTTATGTCTTCTGCACTATCACTCCGGAGATACTAGATGCTCACAAATTGACTGGTCCTAATTTTGCTGACTGGTTTCGAAACTTGAGGATTGTTCTCAGGGTTGAGAAGCTGGAATATGTGCTTGACTCACCTAAGCCTGCTGAACCTGCTGATGATTCACATAAAATGATGAACGTGTTGTATATAGTAAGTGGATAGATGATGCAAATGTTGCTCAATGAATCATGCTAGCTTCCATGAATATTGAGCTACAGAAGCAGCATGAGCATATGGATGCTCACACTATTCTAGCGCATCTACAAGAGTTGTATGATGTGGAAGGGATGAGAGCTCGATATGATATATCGAAGGAGTTGTTCGGCTGTAGGATGTATAAGGGATCATCTGTGAATGACCATGTACTTAAGATGATCAATTTGATTGAACGTCTTGGACAACTTGGTTTTGCCATGGATGGGGAGCTGAGCCAAGACTTAGTCTTGCAATCACTTCCAGATTCATTCTCGCAGTTTGTTGTGAACTTTCACATGAATAAGATGGATGTCAGCTTTCCTGAACTTCATAACATGTTGAAAACTGCTGAGTCGAATTTTCCTTCGAAGAAGAGTTCTGTTATTCTTATTGGAGAAGGCTCAACTTCTAAGAAAAGGAAGAGGTCATTTCCCAAGAAAAAGAAAAAGATTGGTGAGAGTAAGCCTACTCCAGTAAAGGCTAAAGTAGACCCCAAAAGCAATGTTGTTTGCTTCCACTGTAACAAGGTGGGTCACTGGAAGAGAAACTGCAAGGCTTATTTTGCAGAGTTGAAAAAGAAGAAGGCTAGTGAGACTACCCCTTCTGATTCAGGTATGTTCATGATCGAAGTTAATATGCCACTAAGTCAAATTTCTACTTGGGTATTAGATACCGCCTGTGGTTCTCTTATTTGCAATTCGTTGCAGGGACTAAAGGGAAGTAGGACTCTTGAAGAAGATGAGGTGATTCTACGTATGGGCAATGGAACAAGGGTTGCCGCCATATCTGTAAGATCATTTATTTTACATATGCCTACGGGCAAGACTATTATTTTTAATAATTGTTATTACATTCCCTCTATTGTGAGGAATATTGTTTCTATTCCTATGTAGGATTTGGATGGTTTTTCATTTATTATTAAGAATAATGAATGTTCTATTCTTAGAGATAATGTTGTTTATGGATGTGGTACTTTAAATAATGGTTCGTATGTATTCGACTTAAGAAATGATTTACTTCAGATTGAACAAACTAATAAAAGAAAACGAGATGATGAAAATTTGACCTATTTATGGCACTGTAGGCTAGGTCATATTTGTGAGAAAAGATCATGTTCATTACACCATGGGTTACTTGAACCATTTGATTTTGAATCATATCCGGTATGTGAATCTTGTCTCACGGGTAAGATGGCCAAATCTCCATTTACTGGACATGGAGAGAGAGCTGCGGATGTGTTAGGCTTGGTACACACAGATGTATGTGGACCAATGTCAACACAAGCTATGGGAGGATTTTCATACTTTATTACTTTTACGGATGATAAATCCAGGTTTGGATATGTGTATTTAATGAAACACAAGTATGAAGCTTTTGAAAAGT
The DNA here is from genome assembly GCF_009905375.1 of Apium graveolens. Taxonomy (NCBI): domain Eukaryota; kingdom Viridiplantae; phylum Streptophyta; class Magnoliopsida; order Apiales; family Apiaceae; genus Apium; species Apium graveolens. The sequence goes on from NC_133654.1 coordinate 133,222,027, forward strand.
TCAAAGAGTACAGATATGAAGCAGAGAAATAAACTAAAATGAGTATTAAAGTTCTTCGATCAGATCGAGGAGGTGAATACTTAAGTGAGGAGTTTCTAAATCACCTCAAAGAAAATGGTAGACTATCACAATGGACACCTCCTGCAACTCTACAATTGAACAGAGTTTCTGAAAGGAGGAACCGGACTTTGTTGGACATGGTTCGGTCCATGATGAGCTATACAGATCTTCCAGTATCCCTTTAGGCTTATGACTTAGAAACTTCAGCATATTTACTGAACAAGGTACCTTCTAAATCTGTTCTGAAAACTCCATATGAGATATGGAAAAGAAGGAAGCCAAGTCTTAAACACATTAAGATTTGGGGATGTCCAGCTTTTGTCTAGAAAGTTGAACCTGAAAAGCTGGAATCAAGATCCGTAAAATGTAGGTTTGTGGGATATCCAAAAGAGACTCTAGGATATTACTTTTATACTGAACAAAGGGTGTTTATTTCCAGACACGCGACCTTCTTGGAGAAACAGTTTATCCTTGAAGGGATCAGTGGGAGCAAGGTTGAACTTAATGAAGTTCAAGAAGCAAACTTACAATGGTTCAAGAGGGAGTACCTATTCAGAAAGTACAACCTTCTGTAGAACAGCCTGTACGTAGGTCAGATATGGTGTCTCGTCAACCTGAGAGGTATTATGGCCTTATCATTGAGAATGACAATGACTTGGATCGCTTTTAAAGGTTAGTAATCGATCCCTCGATTTATTCATGATTTGTATGCGATTATATGGGTTTTTTTATGCGTTTTAATTGTAATCCACGCTTCCGTGTATGCATAAATCCCAACATAAACAATAAGATCGAATAATTCGATTAATGATTCGATAATTAAGCAATAAATGCGAGTAACTCATAAATATTCGAGTTGTGTTTCGATAATTTGAGAATTGGTGTTCGAGCGTGGATTCATTTATTTATGCGAGCAGAGTTGTAATAATTATTCGTGTCAATAATTAATTATAAGTAATCGATTTAATCAAATAATTTGTAATTAATTGTAATTAATTCTAATAATTACGGAATAATTATTTTAAAATATAATAATTCTAAAATGATTATTTAAAAAAATAATTAAGGTTTAATTAATTATGATTAATTATTTATAATTGATTCATAATTAATTAAATCTTGTTTATTGTGTAACAATTAAACCGTTTATCCGATTTGAGTGAAACGAAGACTCTTAGACTCAGAAAAATGACCCGACTCCATTAAAAATAGTAATAAATCATAATTGCTTTCGAATGCGAGTCGGCTTATGATAAATAATTATTTATAGACCCTATTGGTAATAGAAACGAGTCTAATAAATCCCAAAAAATTAGGAATCGAGCCATATAGTATTTGTTAATGCGAATAAAAGTCTAGTATCGATTCTAAAAATAATTATAAGTCTAAAATTAATTGTTAGATATATTTGAGATGTCATGTCTAATATGTTTCATGTTTAGTTTTCAGATCTTAACAAACAGGAAATATCAGGACTTACTAGAATCAATACTTACTGGAAGTCGGAACATAATATCAGGACTTAAGGTCATGTCAGAACTTAAGTATGGGAGGACTTAAAATTAAGGAAGGAAGCTGATTAACAGTAGAAGATCGATACTAAAACAAAAGAAGATATGCATGGAAAGAACTAGAAGACTGGAAGACTTGTATAAGATATCTGATTGATATATTTTAGGAGATAGAATTATATTCCATATCAATTAGAAGTTATCGTGTAACTGTGTACTATATAAACACAGACATAGGTTTACACTATATGTGTTATCATTATCGAGATACATTATTCATTGTAACCTAGCAGCTCTTAGTGATATTTGTTCATCACTGAGAGAGAACAAATCCATTGTAACAAAGTTTATTATATTGAATATATCTGTTTACTATTATTTGTGTTTAAGATCGATTTTATTGTAATAACACTATATTCAACCCCCTTCTATAGTGTTGTGTGACCTAACAATTGGTATCAGAGCTTATCTGTTAACACACATACAGTAAAAATCCAAACAATTATGTCTGAAGAAGCACAAAGTCCAACCAAGCCCACAAAAATTGAAGAAACTAAAAACACTCAAATCCACAGTCGATATGAGACTATTAGGGTTCCCACACTGAGACCTTATGAGTATCCCATATGGAAAGTGAAGATGGCTATGTTTCTGGAAGCTACAGATCCAGAATACCTTGATAGGATTAATGAAGGACCATATAAGCCTACCAAGCTCTCTGTTGCAGTTGCAAATCAACCAGCAAAGTCCATACCAAAGGAGAAAGGTGATTACACAGCTGAAGACATCTCATCCATTGCCAAGGATGCAAGGGTAAGGCATTTGCTGTATAGTGCCATTGATAATGCCATGTCAAACAGGGTAATTAATTGTAAGACTACAAAGGAGATATGGAATGCTTTGGAGACAAGATGCCAGGGAACTGATGCAATCAAAAAGAACAGGAGGACTATACTCACTCAAGAGTATGAGCACTTTGACTCAAAAGCTGGCGAGTCATTAACTGAATTATATGACAGGTTTGTCAAACTCTTGAATGATCTGTCACTGGTGGACAAGGAATATGATCTTGAAGATTCAAATCTGAAATTCCTTTTAGCTCTTCCTGAAAATTGGGATTTGAAGTCTACTACCATAAGAGACAACTATGCTCTTGATGAAACTACTCTTGATGAAATTTATGGTATGCTCAAGACTTATGAACTTGAGATAGATCAAAGGAGAAAGAGACATGAGAGAAAGTCAAGGATAGTTGCTCTTAAGGCTGAGGAGGAATCTCCTAATGTTGTCTCAAAGAAGGGCAAAGAAAAGGCTCTCATCATAAAGTCTGATTCAGAGTCATCATATTTTGATGATGATGATTCAGAAACCGAAAGCTTACCTGAAATGCATGTTGATGCAAAGATGATGAAATTGTGTGCTCTTATAGTGAAGGGTATCACAAAGATAGCCTACAGGAAATTCAGAAAAGGAAAGAAGTTTTCCAGGAAAGGTGTAAGTGCTGATAAGAAAGGGTTCAGAAAGTCTGAAGACAAAAGTGCAAAGTCTGACAGAGGAGACAACTCATATGTCAAATGCTACAATTGTGGTGAAAGAGGCCACATATCTCCTGACTGCAAGAAAGGAAAGAGTGACAAAGGCAAGGCACTTGTTGTTAGTGTTTGTGCCCTAGAGACAACACTATTATGTTTATATTATAAAACATTTGGATTATTAATTCTGATTATATGGATTATTCTTTAGTAGTTTATTATATCTTTATTTTCTGTGATAAGATGTTAGATTAATAAATGTCCTTAGAATATGATATGTAATTTTATATCTCTAAGTACGTGACTTAGAAATGAGATTATGAGAATAGTATCGATATTCCTAAAGATCCCTGGTCGAGTATTATTATTAAGGGACAATAATAATGCATTAAGACTATTGTGAATGTTGACTGATGATCACATCTCATTGATCATAGGTATAGTGATACTAAAGTTAAAACACAGGTACATGTATTATATACATGGTGCTGGAAGACCTAATGTGAGATTCTACATGTGTGTTGTGTCATAAGTAATTCTCACAGTGATAATGATGTATTGGTCGTTAGACTTGAAATCATTATATTTCTATATGAGAATTAATATACTTTGGTTGCATTAAAAGTTACCTTTGACCGGGTGATGATAAAAGTGTATATTGGGTATATTATGGATCATATGAGAAATTTGAATGATCTAGAAAGGATTTAACCCTCCTATTTTAGGAGTGATATTATTGGCCTCTTGTTTGAATTAGACTATGAAATGCATGGCCATGCTCCAATGTTGATTTGATGTTATAGTCTACTCATCGATCAAGGAAACCTGGATTAAATTATGAAGAGGATGACACATAACATGCCTCGTGTTTAATCTATAATATATAGTTAAAAGGATTTTAGTACATTGTACATTATACACAAAAGGTTTAATCGATCACCGATTTAATTATTATTACTTGGGTAACAATGATGTATTACTAGATGCCGCTCACTGTTTATGATTTTAAATTAGATTTAAAATTGTTGCCAACCTAATAATAACCTAAAGAGTCGCACAAAGAATGATTGGAGGATTCTTTAATTTAAATTCGGATTTAAATTAAATGTAAGTAATTCGAATTATTTGTTATTAATTAAGTGTGACTAAATTAATTAAATAAATAGGAAATTCAAATTTAATATTAAATCCGAAATTAAGTTATTGGGTGATTAAGTGAGACTTAATAATACAATAATTTGAATTTCGAATTTAATAATAATAATAACTCTAAAATTAAGTTTATGGTTGGAGGCCCATTAGCTCTTGCCTATATAATATCTTTTTCTAATAGAATTAGGGTTACACATTTTATTTGATAAAACATAAACCCTAGCAGCTTGAAGAGATATCAAAGAGAGCAAGAAAGACGGCCTCAAGAACGTGCTAGTACACACCTATCCTCCGGGCGATCATTCGTGTCGATACCTTCAAGGCGTAGATCGTTCCAGCGACAGGCTACGTGGTGATCATTCAAGACCTCCATCTTTCCATTAACGTAAAGCTGCTTAAGGTAAACATACTGAACTACGAATTAAATATTATTTTTCGCATGGATCCTGCAGAGGGTTTCGATTTTTTAAGAATTTAATTTACGTTTTCGTTGCGTTGATGTGCTAAAACCCCTTTAATGACATCAGAGCTACTTGCGAAAAGTTTTTAATTCATTTATGTGTTTAACCGTTTTCGATATATGAGCATGTACGTGATTCGCCATAATTTGATGTTGATATAATATGCTTGTATATGTATGGTTTTGAATATATGATATTCGTGTGAGTTGTATAATCATAAGATGATTATGTAATCTGTATATATACTGATATATACATGATTTATGTTTGTTCTAATTATGAGAATCATATTAGATACGGATTCTTAATTGGCTGCTGCAGATTTGCTGAAATATGGGTCTGGTGTCCGATTTACGCAAACGAATACTCTATTCCATAGGTAAACGAGCGTCTGAACAAAACTGATAGATAAAGCTATCAACGACTCGTCTGTAAGGCGTTTGACGTCGTTTACTGCCCGTAAACAGTGATTCTTGTTTTTCTGATTTGATTCTGATTTTTCTGATTTTTGTCATATTTTTTTATAATTAGATCATGGATAATATGATATGTTAAGATCAGATTATGTGTTTTAACATGCTTTTATGTGTTGTATGAGCATGGTGGATGGTTGTGGCCTTTCGACCTTAGTGTAATGTTTTTGGTTTTAAATACGACTTGCATGTCGTCAATCTTTGTAATCATAAATCTCGATTGTAACTCGAGTTATTCTTGTAAGTTCATTAGATTAGTTTTACTTTCAATCATGTAATGTAATTGAAGACTCAAGAAGGCTATCCAATGGAGGTGATTCAAAGAAGAAGATGAGACATACAAGGAGTCTAAACAAAGAAGAAGACGAAGCATACAAGAAGTCTAAACAAAGAAGAAGACTTATGTAATAAGTAGTTGTATTTATTTCCATCACCACATTAGATTGACCTTGATCTTTATCATGAGCTTGATAAAGATCACATAGGATGGGGCCATAACCAAACACATTTACTTTATTGCACTTTACATATTGATGTATGAATGTATGTATAGAATAGTTAATGATGCATGCTTTAATTAGATTAATCATGCATGAATATATGTATTAGATACGTCACCCATGCCATGCCTAAACAAGATAAAATCTGTAACGACTCAAGATTTTAAAATTTATAAATGATTATGAGATTCTCGTGTTTATGAAACACGGAATGAAATACGAATCTTCTTTATTTCCGACATGGGGCGATTTTGTCAACAACGGGTTCATAGAACTTGTAAGGCTGTGGGTTTTAAGTGAGACCGATGTGACTCCTCCACTACCTGGAAATCAAACCATTGACGAGTATTGATTTGAAGTATTTTATTCAAGGAAAAATTGGGAATCTCTTCATGATGGGATCATGATCGTTATAATACTAACAAAACCCTAATGTTTATATTAAGTTATTTAGATGCCTTCCAATATGTCCAACGCGTTAACCCCTAGATCGATATGGAGTGGGTTCGCCATAGCGAAGTACTCCCATCTATCGTGGGACGGCGTGTTGAAGTATATGATACTTTTAGACCTTTCGGTTTTAACTTAACTAAGTTACCACAATAGGATTATGAACTTAGAGGCATAGAGTTTGGTGAGATTTATTGGATAAATAAGAATAAATGTTGTTCCACTAAACTATCCAAGAGTTATATAGTTGATATAATTGACAAATGTCGCTACCTTATTGAATCATGTTTTAGGAGTAAAGCCAAAGCTGAACTAAAACGTTGTGAAAATTTGGATCTTGGCTCACTAGAAAGTATATAGAAGATACTCTTTCCGAATTAATAGTTAAGGCTATTAATTTGATAAAATAGTGGGAGATATATATTTTGAATATATATATGAATAATCACTTGAACATAATTTAATAATCATCTGTAAACTAATTTATCTTATGCATTTTAAACATTGTAGATATCAAATGACAATCAATTCAAACAACTTCTCTGTGCGATCAATCCTTGAGAAGGACAAGCTGACAGGAATAAACTTCCTTGACTGACAGAGGAACTTGAGGATTGTCCTCAAACAAGAGCGCAAGCTCTATGTCATAGATATCCCTCGCCCTGCACCTCTCACTGAAGGAACATCCCGTGCTCAACATAATGTTTATCAGAAACATATCGATGATGACACAGATATTCAATGTCTCATGTTAGCGACCATGAGTGTTGAACTTCAAAAACAACATGAGAATATAGATTCTTATGATATGATTGAGCACCTTAAACGTATGTTTGAAGGACAGGCTCGTCAGGAGAGGTTTGATACTTTCAAATCGTTGCATGCATGTAAGCAGGGAGTGTAACGACTGAGAAATTTACATTTATATTATATCAGAATCATAATCAATAAGGTGTGTTAATGTGTCATTTATGTGTGATTATCTGTTAAACCCTGTTTGTTATGTGTTACGTGCATTTCGTGTCATTTCTGTATTTTTAAGGTATTTTTCAGATATTTTATTAGGCATTCATCATTTTCATTTCAAACGTTTTACGACCCAAACAATGATTTTAAAGCCAGTATTTCAAATAAAATAATGGGCCTTATTTTTCATCAAATGGCTTTTACAATCGCATTATTCTGAACATCTAGATATTTTATAAATTTTCTCGTTTTACGAAAAATGACTTTTCCGGGCCCCATTGGGTGTCAAAAACCCCACAAAAATCACATTTTTATTTTTATAAAATTATAGGACTTTCATTTATATTATTTCTTTGCATTTTTGTATTATTCACAATTTTTGGGAAATTTTGGCATATATTGTATATATAAAATATTTATAAATTAAATTTTAATACTCAAAAATTATAAAATTAGGGGCCTATTAAGTTTAAAAAGTGTAGAATTAGGGCCTTAATTTTAATTAGGAGTATTAATTTTACTACTATAAATAGCCTAATTTTTATTTAATTAATCATAATTATTAATTAAAAATCAGAAAAATATACAAAATTCTCTGCAGCCGGGTCGGGTTGAACAAATTCGGGTTGAGGATTCAATCGTTAATTTTGATCCGATTTTTGTACCAAATCAAGCAGTTCGAGTATCCAAATCGAAGGTTTTGATCCGTTCTTTCCATTTCTAGCATCAATTTCACGTTTTAATTCGTAGTTTTTGATTTTCAAATTCTAGGGTTTATGTTCGAATTAGGACTTTTTGATTCTGGGGTTATTATGATGTTTTGATGATTAATATAGCTTTGTTGGATGATTTACAGTTGATTCATGGTGTTTAATTGAACAAACGATTCCTGGATAGTGATTCACGATTTCTAGGGTTTATGTCGGATTTTCAAAACACAACTCGATGGTTTCTGTGAATATTTGGTTCTTGTAATGTTAGGGCTTTGATTGTATATGTTCTTAGCTTCAATTTGCACTATAGAACGTTAAGTTTGGTTTACAGAATCAAAAGATTGGTTTTTGGCCGGAGTTGAATTCGATTTTTGACCGGAGATGAAGATTCTGAGATGTTTTTGGTATGTTGTGGCCGGAATCAGATTGGTGAAGTGATTTGGAATTGATTTCAGCTTAAAAACGAACCAAACGGTTCCGTTTTTGGCCTGAAAATGGCTCACCGGATTCTGCACCGGTGGCCGGATTCTGGGCAAACTCCGGCGTGTTCTTCACGACCCGGATTTTGAGCCGTTTGACCTGTGTAAAATACCCGGGTTTGATCTGATTTTGTCAGGAATGGTTTTCTGACATATGTTTCTGGAATTTTGAATTTAATTTTATTTTTATTAATTCTAAAAATCATATTTATTTATTTTATAAATTGATTAATTAATTGTTTAATTAATTGATTTATATTATAAATAATTCTGAATTATTTTCTAAAAATCAGATTGAATTATTTTCTTAATTATTTATTATTTAATTATTATTTATTATTTATTTAAAAATGAATAATTATTTTGATAATTAATCAAATAATTTTCAATAAATCATAATAAATTCATTTTAATTCCAAAAATTATAGAAAAATCATTTTTAATTCTGATTTTTCTTAAATAATGATTTAAAAATTATTTTTGAGTTTTAAAAATTAATAATAATTATTTATAGTGAATAATAAATGGAATTATCAGTGTTTAATTAATAATAATTCAATCGTTCCGAGTGAAACGAAAGCCTGTTGACCCAGAAAAATGAATTCTCTTCATTAAAAATAATATCAAAGCTTAATTTCTTCTAAAAATTATTTGATTTTGTTACTTTTTTGATTATCAGGCGTAATGCGTGCCGAGTCCGAAAAATTCCGGAAAAATGGGAAATGAGTCAGATAACGATTAGTTGAGCGATCAACGAGTCGATTTTGGTTCTAAAAATTATTTTAACTATAAAAAATGATTATGTGCCTATGTGCTTATGTGTATTACGTGGTTAATTGAGTCTTAATTGCTAGTAAGTAATATATGAGTCAGTCATAAGCGCATGGGTAGATGTTAGGAACGGTGTGAAGTCGATTCAAGAAACAAATGAAGTACGACGTGACTTAACCAGTCTGTTTTGCCAACAGAAGCTAAGCCAACCAGGCAAGTTGAGTCGGTATTAGTCCAAGGTGATAGAAGAAAGTGATCTAATTGCAGTGAGTCGCGCGAAAAGCAAGTTGAGTCGGTATTAGTCCAAGGTGATAGAAGAAAGTGATCTTATCATATTTGCACTCTTTTGATTATTGTTCTTAATCACTGATACATACTTGATATTCCTTTGTTCATATTTCATTTCGATTCTTGATTTCTCCGTTTCTTTGGATACTTGGTTCATATTCCGTTGATGATACATTGAGATTGATATATTCTAGTGATTAGAATATGTCAAAGCATACCGATTGTTCCGGTTGCTAAGCGATGGACTGGATAATGATATTTTAGGATTGAGTGTGTCTTAATCCTGAGGACCGGGATGACTGGTGCCTCGACGTGGGCCGTAGTGCCTGGGTACCCGACTGGATCTATATATTGAGATATGTATCTGCATTATATTCTGACTGATCAGCAGAATATAGATGCGAACTTGTGTCCAGTTTATTTCATTTGTACTCGCCAGTAATGGCCTTCTTTCTATTCTCGTGGGGTTATATCTTTGCAGATATACCCGGGATGACGGATTCATTTAAAATACTTTAACACTGTTTATATTTTGTGGACTTGTTGAGCAATTTTTGGCTCACCCCTTTTGTTGTTATTCACCTTATTGTTTTCAGTTAAGAAGGAATATAAAACCCATCAGGACTCGAGTGGTAAAGAAGCGGGTCAAGCATCGGGATCCTCTCATACCCAAAGTGTTGATCCCAATCCAGGAAGAATGCTTTGAGTTGCCCGAGCAGGTGGAGTGTTGATAGAGAGTGTGTGTGTTTGAATAAAAGTTGAACTTAGTTTAAAATGAATTAGACAATGGTTTGTAATAAAGAGAGTTTTTGAGATTTTGAATGTTGGTTTGTAATAAAAGTAGTTAGTGGTTCTTGTTTTCATACTTCAACCTAAAAAGATCCTGGTTAGTGTTAAAGGGGTTTAATTTCATTTCTTTATTAATTGTTAATCAGATTGTACAGGTTTGGTGATTAGCTAGTAACTCCCAAACTTATACCCCGGGTCTGGAGGGCGTTACAGGGAGGACATGATCCGGTTGGACCGCATGTTCTAAGGATGATTGGGTATATTGAGTACCTTGCCAAGTTAGGTGCCCCGATTGCTGTGGAGCACCAGATTGACCTAATTTTGCAACCTTTAAACAACAGTTATCCTCAATTTGTGATGAATTACAATATGAATGAGATAGATAAGAACCCCATCGAACTGTTGGCTATGTTGAAAACTGCTGAGACCAACGTTCAGAAGACATCCCCAGCTCCCATGTTGATGGTGAATAAGGGGAAGGCCAAAGGAAAGGGTAAATAGAAAGGAAAGAGGAAGATGGGATCTAAATCGAATGCCAATCCGAAACCTGATCGACCAAGGCTATGAAGCCTAAAGGTGGTGTTCCAAAGGTTGGTGATTGTCACTATTGCAAGAAACCAGGTCATTGGAAGAGGAACTGTCATGCTTATTTGGAGGATCTGAAGAAGAAGAAGGCTATTGTTACCGCTTCTGATTCAGGTATTTATGTTATTGAAGTCAATTTGTCTACTTCTACATCTTGGGTATTAGATACTGGATGTGGTTCTCACATTTATATAAATATGCAGGAACTGCAGGGAAGTAGGACATTGGCTAAGGGAGAAGTCGACCTACGGGTTGGTAATGGAGCAAAGGTTGCTGCTTTAGCTGTAGGGACTTATCGTTTATCATTGCCCACTGGGCTTGTTTTAGAACTAGATACTATTTTTACGTGCCTGCGATTTGCAAAAATATTATTTTGGTTTCTTGTTTGGACAAGAAAGGTTTTTCGTTTTTGATTCAGAACAATAGTTGTTCCTTTTCATTCAATAATGTTACCTACGGGATTGCACGTTTGTTTAATGGTTTATATGTTCTTGATATAGATACTCCTGTCTATAACATAAATAATGATAATAAACGTATTAAGATGAAAGACTCAAATCAAACATACCTTTGGCATTGTCGTTTAGGTCACATAAATGAGAAACGCATTTCCAAATTACATAAAGATGGTTACTTGGATAAGTTTGATTTTGAATCATACGAAGAATGCAAATCTTGTCTCATTGGCAAAATGGCTAAAGCTCCGTTTACCGGACAAGGTGAAAGGGCCACCGAATGATTAGGACTTATATATAGTGATGTATGGGTCCAATGCGTACGATGGCAAGAGGTGGCTTTAACTACTTCATTACTTTTATTGATGATTTCAATAGATATGGATATGTGTATCTTTTGAAGAACAAATCCGATTCTTTCAAAAAGTTCAAATAATACAAGGCTGAAGTGGAAAAGCAAACAGGGGAAAGTATAAAAGTTCTACGATCAGATCGTGGAGGAGAATACTTAAGCCTCGAGTTTAAAGGTTTCTTGAAGGAGTGTGGTATCGTATCACAACTTACTCCTCCTGGAACGCCTCAATGGAATGGAGTTTCTGAGAGGAGAAATCATACCTTGTTGGACATGGTGCGATCGATGATGAGTCTAGCAGATCTTCCAATAAGTTTATGGGGTTATGCTCTAGAAACGGCTGCATATACACTAAAATGAGTTCCAACTAAATCGGTTCAAAAGACTCTATATGAGATATGGACGGAGAAATGTCACATCATGTCTTTTATGAAAGTATGGGGATGCAAAGCGTTTGTGAAACGCTTGGTGTCTGACAAGCTGGGACCAAAATCAGATAAATGTTATTTTGTGGGATATCCTGAAGAAACTAAAGGGTATAGTTTCTATAATCCTACCGAGAACAAAGTGTTGGTTGCTAGAACCGCTGTATTTCTTGAAAGAGAGTTACTTTCAAAGAAAATTAGTGGGAGGACTATAGATCTCGATGAAGATCGAGTTGTACAAAATAATATTGAACCAGAGTTTGAAAATGGGCAGGAAGTACATCAAGATATTCCTGCTTCGGAAACACAGGTTGTTCGTAGATCTACTAGGGCTCGTCATGAGCCAGAGAGATATCATGGATTTCTCATGACTCAAGATGATGATGTAATGCTCATAGATAATGATGAGCCTCTTACCTACCAAGATGCTATGAACAGTCCAGACTCCGAGAGATGGCTAGAGGCCATAAAATTCGAAATGGAATCCATGTATCAAAATAAAGTATGGACTTTAGTTGATCCACCTAAAGGGATAAAACCTATAGGGTGCAAGTGGGTTTTCAAGAAGAAAACTGACATGGATGGTATAGTACAGACCTATAAAGCGTGACTGGTGGCAAAAGGTTTCAAAAAAGTTCATGGTATAGACTATGATGAGACCTTTTCACTAGCTGTTATGGTCAAGTCCATCAGGATTTTGCTAGCAATAGCTGCTTACTACGACTATGAGATTTGGCAAATAGATGTCAAAACTGCTTTCTTAAATGGGAGCCTTGAAGAGGATGTATACATGATATAACCTGAGGGTTTTGTCGATCCCAAGTTTGCTAAGATGGTCTATAAGTTGCTTCGATCTATTTATGGATTGAAGCAAGCCTCAAGGAGATGGAATCGTCATTTTGATGAAACTGTCAAAGAATTTGGCTTTATTCAAAATAAAGATGAACCATGTGTTTACAAGAAGGTTAGTGGGAGCCACGTGGCATTCCTAGTACTATATGTAGATGACATATTACTAATAGAGAATGACATACCTTCTCTATAGGCTGTTAAGACTTGGTTGGGAAATAGTTTCTCGATGAAGGACTTAGGTGATGCTACCTATATATTAGGGATCAAGATCTATAGAGATAGATCAAGGAAATTAATCGGCCTAAGTCAGAGTACATACATTGACAAAGTATTGCATCGTTTCGGGATGCAAGAGGAAAAAAGAGGATATGTCCCAATGTCTCATGGGATATTGATCTCAAAAGATAAGTGCCCTAAATCATTAGATGATAAGGGCCGTATGAGCAAAGTTCCATATGCTTCGACAATTGGATCTATAATGTATGCAATGATATGTACTCGACCTGATGTTTCATATGCCTTGAGCATGATGAGCAGATACCAGTCTAATCCTGGCGAGGGTCACTGAACAGTAGTCAAGAATATTCTTAAGTACTTGAAAAGGACTAAAGATTCATTCTTGGTGTATGGAGGAGATGATAAGCTGGATGTAAAGGATTACACTGACGCCAGCTTTCAGACAGACAGAGATGATTTAGTATCTCATTCAGGTTTTGTGTTTTGCCTTAATGGAGGTGCTGTAAGCTGGAAGAGTTCAAAGCAAGAGACAGTAGCTGATTCTATAATGGAAGCTGAGTATATTACTTCCAGTGAAGCAGCCAAAGAGGCTGTTTGGATACATAAATTCATAACGGGGCTTGGTGTGGTTCCATCGATCACTGATCCAGTTGATCTAGACTGTGATAATAATGGAGCCATCGCGCAGGCTAAAGAACCAAGGTCCCATTCCCGGGCAAAGCATATACTTAGGAGATATCACCTCCTTCGAGAGATTAATAAAAGAGGAGATATACATATATGTAAAGTGCATACTGATGATAATGTTGCAGACCCATTGACTAAGGCTTTGTCGCAACAAAAGCACGAAGGTCATACTAGTTCCATGGGTATTAGATATATGGTGATTGGCTCCAGTGCAAGTGGGAGATTGTTAGTGTTTGTGCCCTAGAGACAACACTATTATGTTTATATTATGAAACATTTGGATTATTAATTCCGATTATATGGATTATTCTTTAGTAATTTATTATATCTTTATTTTCTGCGATAAGATGTTAGATTAATAAATGTCCTTGGAATATGATATGTAATTTTATATCTCTAAGTACGTGACTTAGAAATGAGATTATTAGAATAGTATGGATATTCCTAAAGGTCCCTGGTCGAGTATTATTATTAAGGGACAATAATATTGCATTAAGACTAGTGTGAATGTTGATTGATAATCACATCTTATTGATCATATGTATAGTGATACTAAAGTCAAAACACAGGCACATGTATTATATACATGGTGCTGGAAGACCTAATGTGAGATTCTACATGTCTGTTGTGTCATAAGTAATTCTCACAGTGATAATGATGTATTGGTCCTTAGACTTGAAATTATTATACTTCTATATGAGAATTAATATACTTTGGTTGTATTAAAAGTTACCTTTGACCGGGTGATGATAAAAGTGTATATTGGGTATATTATGGATCATATGAGAAATATGAATGATCTAGAAAGGATTTAACCCTCCTATTTTAGGAGTGATATTATTGGCCTCTTGTTTGAGTGAGACTATGAAATGCATGGCCATGCTCAAATGTTGATTTGATGTTATCGTCTACTCATCGATCAAGGAAACCTGGATTAAATTATGAAGAGGATGACACATAACATGCCTCGAGTTTAATCTATAATATATGGTTAAAAAGATTATAGCACATTGTACATTATACACAAAAGGTTTAATCGATCACCGATTTAATTATTATTACTTGGGTTACAATGATGTATTACTAGATGTCGCTCATTGTTTATGATTTTAAATTAGATTTAAAATTGTTGCCAACGTAATAATAACCTAAAGGGTCGCACAAAGAATGATTGGAAGATTATTTAATTTAAATTCAGATTTAAATTAAATGTAAGTAATTCGAATTATTTGTTATTAACTAAGTGTGACTTAATTAATTAAATAAATAGGAAATTCGAATTTAATATTAAATCTGAAATTAAGTTACTGGATGATTAAGTGAGACTTAATAATAAAATAATTAAAATTTCGAATTTAATAATAATAATAACTCTAAAATTAAGTTTAGGGTTGGAGGCCCAGTAGCTCTTGCCTATATAATATTTTTTTCTAATAGAATTAGGGTTACACGTTTTATTTGATAAAATATATACCCTAGCAGCTTGAAGAGATATAGATAGAGCAAGAAAGGCGGCCTCAAGAACGTGTTAGTACACACCCATCCTCCGGGAGATCATTCGTGTGGATACCTTCAAGGCGTAGATCGTTCCAGCGACGGGCTACGTGGTGATCATTCAAGACCTCCATCTTTCCATTAACGTAAAGCTTCTTAAGGTAAACATACTGAACAACGAATTAAATATTATTTTTCGCATGGATCCTGTGGAGGGTTTCAATTTTTTAAGAATTTAATTTATGTTTTCGTTGAGTTTATGTTATAAAAAGCCTTTACTTGTCACAAAGAAGAAAATCTGGACAGACTCTTCAGATTCTGAAGATGAGGTAAATTATGCCTTGATGGCAAATGCAGATGGCAGCCCTGGAACTGCTGAATTGAAGGTACCTCAAACAACTTATGCTTTTCATACTGATGATATTACTGAGTTGAGATTATATCTTAAAACCATGTTTATTAGTTACAAAGATCAAACTTTAACATGTGAAAGATTAACTTCTGAAAATCTTGCTTATAAGAAAATGAATGACTATTTAGAGAAAGAGTTAGTTATGTTCCATCAAACTCAGAAAGAAAGAGATGATGTTTTTTATGTTAGAGATGAATTGCTAAAATTGAATGAATCTCTAAAAACTGAGTTAGAAAAGGAAAGAGAGATCAAGACTTGGACTAACTCTAGCAGAACAACTCGGAATTTATTAAGTGGTGGAAACTGGGAAGAGGGCTTAGGTTATGGAGATGATAAAAGTGAAAAAGGAACTGAACAAATTGAGCCAATTGTTGTTAAATAGACTGCTAAGCCAAAGGTGAATCCTGTTAAGTTTGTAGCTAAAACTGTAAAGTCTGATTCTGAAAAGATTAAAGAGTCTGTAGCAGAAGTTAAGGAAAAGTCAACTTCTGACAAATTAGAACAGGATAAACCAACTAAAGTTAACATAGGCTTAATGACAAATAAGCAGCTTAAGCATAAGCTGAAAGAAAATAGGAATGTCAACAAGGTAAAGGAAACTAGGAAAAATAGGAATGGAAAGGAAGGTGTGAACAAAAGCAATAATTATATGCCTGTTCCTAATGCTCCTAGAAAGAAATGTTATAACTGTGGAAACTCTAACCATCTTACTTCTTTTTGCAGGAAGAATAAGAATATAAACTCTTTACCTCCTAAGTCAGGATTTAAGAGTCAGTCTGTTAGGTTTAAGCCATAAAATCCTTGTTTTCGTTGTGGTAGTTTATGGCATTCCATTTATACTTGTAAGGAATATCATAGTTTGTACTATGATTATTATCAAATAAAACCTTCTTTGAAGAAAGTTACTTTAATTACTTCTAGTGTAAAGTCTGATGCAAAGTCTGATATAAGTTCTGATAAACAGCATGTTAGCATAAACTCTGAAACTGAATCCGCTGCAAAGGCTAACAAACTTAAAAAGGCCAAAGGATCCAAGCAAGTTCGGGTCCTTAAAACTAACCATTAGTGGTCTTTGTGATTGCAGGGCAACATGAAAGATATCCTAGTGTTGGACAGTGGATGTTCAGGACATATGACTGGAAATAAAGCCCTGCTATCAGACTTTGTGGAGAAAGCTGGCCCAGGAGTTTCTTATAGAGATGGAAACATGGAAAAAACTCTGGGATATGGCAATATCAATCTTGGGAATGTCATCATTGAAACAATAGCTCTTGTCTCAGGACTTAAACACAATCTGCTAAGTGTGAGTCAAATCTGTGACAGAGGTTATCATGTGGATTTCTTTGAAGAACACTGTGAAGTTGTAAGCAATTCTACAGGCAAAGTGGTTCTAAAAGGTTACAGGCATGGTAACATTTATGAAGCCAGACTTTCAATAAGTACTGATGATTCTGCAATTTGTCTGATGAGTAGAGCATCAATTGAAGAAAGCTGGAATTGGCATAAAAAACTCTCTCATTTAAATTTTAATAACATAAATGAGCTTGTAAAGAAAGATCTTGTGAGAGGACTTCCAAAATCAGTATTTTCCCTTGATGGCCTTTGTGATTCATGTTAAAAGGCAAAACAAAGAAAATCTTCATTCAAGAGCAAAACTGAATCTACAATTCTTGAGCCTTATCACCTACTGCATGTTGATCTATTTGGTCCAGTCAATTGTCATGTCTATTGCATAGAAGAAATATGCTATGGTTAAGTGGATGAGTTCATAAGATACACTTGGGTGTATTACTTGCACAAGAAGAATGAAATTGCATCTACTCTAACTGATCATGTCAGACAGCTGGATAAGTTGGTCAAAAATTCTGTTAAAATTATAAGAAGTGATAATGGCACTGAGTTCAAGAATTCAATCATGGAAGAGTTCTGCAAAGAGCATGGAATCAAACAGGAATTTTCTGCACCTGGAACTCCACAGCAAAATGGAGTTGTAGAAAGAAAGAACATGACTCTCATTGAAGTTGCACGAACTATGCTTGATGAAGCAAAGTTACCTACCTACTTTTGGGCTGAAGTTGTGCAGACTGCTTGTTTTACACAGAATGGAATACTCATAAACAAGCATGGAAAAATACCATATGAGATGGTGAAGAAAAAGAAGCCAAATCTGAAATACTTTAATGTATTTGGATGTAAGTGTTTTGTTCTTAGGACTCATCCTGAACAGCTGTCGAAATTTGATCTAAAAGCTGATGAAGGAATTTTTGTTCGATATTGAAAGAGATGTGTCCTAAGTCCAATCATGTATGATGATTTAGAAATAACTTTTATGTAATCTATTTTGATTTCATTGATATTAATAAAAGAATTGTTTTGTTTTATTGCAGGCTTTATCTATTTAAGTGTTTAAATAAGATATACCATAGTTTAGAGTAAAGCTTTTTATGGATTATGATGAGATCATAATAATGAGACCTAAAAGATGATAACTCTGAACTTAAATAGTTCCTGGTCGTAGGGTTACTAACTGGTAATTAGTAATCCGCGAAGATCGGTACATACTATGCTTGCTTCATTATGAAGGATGTCTGTTCTCACAGACATTTGTGTGGTGACACTATAGCTAGTATGTAAGTGCTTATTATATAATAAGTTCACTGAACATGACTCACACAGATGAAAAACTGATGGAGTTCACTCACGTGTCAGCAGATGTTCACATAGTGATAGTTGTACAAATATCCTTAGACTTCAGGTCATCATAATCATCTTGTGTACACTGAACTATACTTTGGTTTAGTTCTTAGTCTCCAGGGACAATAATAAGGGCTCTACTGGGTGTAGGAATTTGTACACGAAGATAGTGTATGATCAATAAAGGATCTACCCCTTCCAGTGAAGGAAGAGAATGTTCAATGCTGATCCACTTATGCTAGTTCAGGAATCTCTGGCCAGAGTGAATGAAATTAGAAGGGAGTTTCTAATTTACATTAATTAGAACCAAGCATAGTGAACGGGAAAGCATATGATTAAATATGACAGGCTTGACACGAGTTCCATGCCTTGTATTTAATCGTGACATTGCAGGGTAGAAGGAATTGATTGTACGATAATTATTCACTGAATAGGTTCTTGATATTCTAAGCAGTGAATTCGTATTATCCGGATAGTCGCGATATGCTGAGAAGTATCCCTCACGATGTAGAATGAATATGATTAATTTATTAATTAATCATATTTAATGAATTAGAGAATTTGTATAAATAATGATAAAATAGTTTTATTATTATTTATTTTTACTACCGGCTTAATATTGAACCTGCAGGGCCACGCCATATAAGAGAATGATTTAATGGTGGAGGAATTAATTAATAATGGCTGGTAATTATTTATTTGTGAAATAAATAATTAATTAGCTAATTTAATAATTGATTAAATGAGATTTAATTAATTATAAATTAATTAAGAAAAAGTTCTTATTTAAGAATTTAACTTTTGGAAATTAAATCAAATGAGAGAATTATTTTCTAAAGTGTTTAGAAAAAGGATTAATGATTAAAAGGTGTTTTAATTATTAGTTAATTGGTTAATGAGAATAATCAATTAAAGGGTTAATAATAATAATATTTTATGGGAAAATTTTCAGCTGAATTTTTTTCCTATAAATATACTATTATAAACCCTATTTGCCTCAACCAAAAAATACAACCCTAATTTAAAGAAGAAAAGAAAGGAGGCAACCCTAATTTCTCTCAACCCCTTCTTCCTTCATTACTTCGATCTCTTGGTGGATACCGGTGGAGTGCTTCACACTTGAGGAGTAGCTGCTAGGGATCTCCGCTCATCATTCTTGGATCGCTTTTAAAGGTTAGTAATCAATCCCATATATTTTATCCATGATTTGTATACGATTAATATGGATTTTATATCAAGAAAATGTTATACCATGCTTCTGTGATGTATAAAATCCTACAGATATCCACTTTCCACAAAAGCCTTCAGAGTCTACAATTTAAGAACAAGGGTTGTCATGGAATCTATCAATGTATCTTTTGATGATAAGAAGATTACTGGATTTGAAGATTTCAATGATCACGATCAGCTGAGATTTGAAAATGAAGACTTAAATTCAGATTCTGTAAATTCTGATGACTTAAACTCTGATCCTGTAAGTTCTGACGGGTTAAGTTCTAATGTCATTGAAACTGTGGTAACAACTCCAAAGGAAAATGCACCTGTCCAGGGGGAGCAAGCTGAAGATCCTACCACAACTCAAAACTCTCAAGAAGCATCAGAACCTGTCACTGGCTCTTCAAGTTCTGATGAGCCAAATTATGATAATTTTGGAAACTCTGATTCTTCAAATCCTGAAGGATCCAACTCAAATTCTGAAGTCTCAGAGAGCATAACTACAGGGGGAGCATCAGAAAATGCTGATGGAGATAGCATGGATCATGGGGAGGATCCAGTTCTAGAAATCAACTTCCATCTGCAAGGAAGTGGGCCAAATCACATACACTTGACTTAGTTATAGGAGATCCTGAAGCAGGTGTCAGAACTAGAACTGCAACATCAAATGAATGTCTCTATCATTCTTTTCTATCTCAGACTGAACCAAAGAAAGTGGAAGAAGCTCTTCAAGATGCTGATTGGGTGCAAGCAATGCAGGAAGAGTTAAATGAATTTGAAAGAAACAAAGTCTGGACCCTAATGCCAAGACCAAAGAACAGATCAGTTGTTGGCACAAAGTGGGTGTTCAGAAACAAAACTGACAGTGATGGCATAATTACAAAAAACAAAGCAAGGCTGGTTGCTAAGGGTTACTCTCAACAGAAGGGTATTGATTATGATGAAACATTTGCACCAATTGCTCGATTGGAAGCCATAAGAATCTTTTTGGCTTATGCTGCTCACAAAAAGTTTAAAGTCTTTCAAATAGATGTAAAAAGTGTTTTTCTCAATGGAGAATTGGAAGAAGAGGTGTATGTTGAACAACCTCCAGGCTTTGTATATTCAAAATATCCAAATCATGTCTACAGGCTTGACAAAGCACATTATGGCCTTAAGCAAGCTCCAAGAGCATGGTATGAGACTTTAGCTCAATTCCTTCTAGAAAGTGGATTTCACAGAGGTACAATTGATAAAACATTGTTCTACCTCAACCATGGAAAGGACTTTTGGTACAGATATATGTTGATGATATCATATTTGGTTCTACTAATGCCAAACCCTGTGAAAGGTTTACAAAGCTAATGCAGTTAAGATATCAAATAAGTATGATGGGAGAACTTAGTTATTTTCTGGGCCTTCAAGTCATGCAAAATGAAGAAGGTACTTTTATCTGTCAATCCAAGTACACCAGAAATTTACTCAAGAAATTTGGAATGCAAGATAGTTCAACATCATCCACTCCCATGGCCACTGCAACCAAGTTAGATAAAGATACTGGTTCATCAGTAGATATTACTATCTACAGATGTATGATTGGTTCTTTACTCTATTTAACTGCAAGTAGACCTGATATCATGTATGTTACCTGTCTTTGTGAAAGATTTCAGGCTGATCCAAGAGAACCTCACTTAATAGCTGTGAAAATAATTTTCAAGTACCTTAAGGGTACAGCTGATCTAGGATTGTGGTATCCTAGAGAATTAGATTTTAAGCTAATAGGTTACTCAGATGCAGATTTTGCAGGATGCAAAATAGACAGGAAAAGCACAAGTGGAAGCTACCAATTTCTTGGAGGCAGATTAGTTTCTTGGTTTAGCATGAAACAGAAATCAATTTCCACATCAACTGCAGAAGCAGAATATATTGCTGCAGGAAGTTGTTGTGCACAAATTCTTTGGATGAAGAATCAGTTACTGGATTATGGGTTAGAATTTTCTAAAATCCATATTTACTATGATAATCAAAGTGCTATTGCTATGACACGTAATCCAGTTCAACACTCAATGATAAAGCACATCAACATTAGGTACCATTTCATAAGGGAACATGTGATGGAAGGTACAGTGGAACTGCATTTTGTTCCAACAGATCAACAACTAGTAGATATCTTCACAAAACCACTATATGAAGCTACCTTTACAAGACTGGTAAATGAACTTGGAATGGTTTCAGGTTCTTTCTCTAAATCTGCTTAGTTTTTGTTCTCATGTATCAGACTTAATGATTAGTGTTTACAGATTATTTTATTTTCATATAATATGTGCTTTAATTGAAATACATTAATTGCTGATTATTATCTGATATGGATCTTTATACTCTGATAGTGATTTGAATGTTCTGTGACTATTCAATCCAATGAGGATATATATGCTAGATGCTGACATAGTAGTCTTTAACATACTAGAGATCCCATGTTTGAATTAGTTGTTTATGTGGAAACTCATTAACACAAGCAAATTCTGATTTTGAGCTTAGTTAAGTTTACTTTGTGTATCTTATTACTAAGTCGCAAACTCGATTCTTGCTTCTTATCTGTCAAATTCTGAAGTCAGTAAACCTTAAGGATGAACCACATGCTTGATAAGACTCACTTATCAAAAGAAAAGCATAGAAAAGAAAAATTAAGTCAGGTACTCCTTTGAGATCTAGAGAAAATAATGTGGAAGGGAAGACCCAAGTGCATTGCTGGTATTAAGTAATATGCATTAGACAAGCAAATAAATTTTTCTTGGTGACTTTTCACATTCTCTGATTACTGGAGAAATACTCTGATAATAGCATAAATTCTGATAAGCAGTTGTGATTCACTTACACTGAGAAGCCACTGTAAAAAGGAATTTCAAAAGATACATAAAATGAGCACAAACAGTTGAGGTGGACTCTAGCATAAATTTGTTCTATAGTAGACTTCATCATTGATGACAAATTTTAAGCACTTTTCTTAGTTATGTCTTATTTCTAAGATGTACTAAAGTTTATCAGACTTTAATCTTTATCTGATATTCTGCTAAATGCATACACTCTCACTCCGTATAAATGATGAAAATTATTGTGGTGATTAAGTTATTTTTGACAAATAGTTACGTGTCACTTGCATAAATTCTGAGGACAAGTTCTGATGAAAGTTCTGATGATTAAACTCTGAAGAATCAAGTCAGTATTTGTATGAAGAATCACAGAAAAAGATATTCACTTTTTGAGTTGATAAGCCATATTCTGATGACTGTTAAAATCTTATATAAGTTAAAGTTATGATATTAAATCTTGATGGAAACTCTGATGCTTACATGGCATTATTCTTTACTTGACTTATCTGCGGTAAAAACTGAAACGACCATAGTTAATCAAAATAAAATTAGGTGAGATGAAATTAGTCATAATCATTTGGGTTAGTGGTAAACGTGTCTGTCCTGAAAAACTGCATGTGCACGGTAATTATTGCTTATTTCCCGTGCCCATTAACTCCTACTTTAACTTTTTACTGACTGTTCACACGTTTCCAGGTGTAAATTATCTGCCATGCTTCAAAAATATAACTGTTGAGTAAAGAGAGAATATATATGGGAGTTAAAAGATTTTCTAATTTTTTACTTACTTTTCTATTCTTAATCTCTTTTATTCTCTCTCTCTCTCCCTCTAATATTCTTTGAAGCATTTTCTTACAGGACTTTGATCAAACACCTTGCAAACACTCTTTTTCTCACTTAATCTCTTACAGAGATGGCACCAAAAGACTTGATTTTCAATGGAGCTAAGTTTGTTCCTAACAACTACTCGTCTATTCTTAGCAAGAATGAAGCTCCATCGGAACTTCACTTTATTCAGGACTTTTTTGCTAATTCTGATATTGGGTATGCTTTGACCCAACCTGAAGCAATCTCTGGAACTCAAGGGCTGGAGTTTTGGAGAAGTGGCGTATATGATGATGGTGGTGCTCATGGATCCCCAAGTATCATCTTTACAACAGGGGATGATGCGCATGTCGTTACGTTGGCTATAGTTCGCCGAGTGCTGCAATTGCCTGTGAATTGTATTTATTCGACTGTTGAGGAGCCAGTTCTTCAACAGATGATGGCCAGTCTCGGGTATGAGAAGACATTGGCAAAGCTGGGTCAATTGAAGAGACCTTATATAAGGAAGGAATGGAGTTTCTTCTTTGACTGCATCACAAAGGCTTTTGCAAACAAATGTTCTAATTTTGATGCAATCCCAATTCTCAGTCAACAAATCGGGTATGCTCGAATTAATTAAACTAATTTTGATTATGCAAGTGATATTTTAGGCTTTATTGGGGATAGGACAACAGAAGATAGGAACACAGTTTACTTTGCTAGATTCTGTCAACTTATTTATAGTTTTTGTTGTACTGATAAGCCCCAATTAGCTAGTGAATTAATTCAACCATTTAGACTTGCTAAAAGAGCTTTTAATGACTTATTATCTACTGATAATAAGAAGGCTGTGTTGAGACCCCTCCAAATTCCCATATCTGTCAAACAAGCCTTACTAAACTATGATCCAGTTGCATACACTACACTATATCCTGATGTCCAAACTTCTGAACCTCAACCTTCAACACCTACCACCACTACACAAGCACCTCAAACTTCTCAACCACAACCAAAATCTACCATCAGGACATCTTTCAAACCATCAACTCAAACATCTCAACCTGTAACGTCAGCAAATACCATCAGATCTTCATCTTCCAGGACAAAGTCTATTCCTCAACCTCCTCAAAAGAGAAGGAAGATGATTCTCAGGGATGAATCTGACAGTGAACAAGAAGCACAGGTTCATGCATCGAAACCTGTGACAGTTGAAGCTGAGAATGTTACTTTTCAGAAAGAAACTGCAGCTCAAAGTGGTGATACTTTGAAGAGGAAATCTATAAGTTCTGATGCTACAACAACAACTCCTTATTTGGCAAGGAGATTGAAGAAAATGAGGGCAAAGAGGTATAATGCTAAATCTACATCTGAAGATACTGCAGAAGCTGAGGAAGGGGATCAGGAATCTCTGCCACCTCCAGCTACAGACAAAGACATTGTTCCTGATACAGTGGTTACACCTCCGGTCTCTCCTCTTCTTGAAGATATTACAGTTGAAAATTCAGGCTTAAGTCCTGAAATTGATATTACTTGGCTGCACATACCAACTGTTCTTTATTTGGAAGCTCCTATAGAAGCTCAGCAATCTCCAGTTCAATCTCCAATCTTAAATGCCGAGTTATTAACGCCACCTGTTTCTCCAAAACATGCTACAATTTGTTAGGAATATGTGTATTACTTTGATGATAAGTTCAACAAAACACTTAAGTAGAAATCTAGTGTTTGTAGCCTCAACGGATAAGACCATTCTGGCTATCCGTTAAAGGAGTAACTTTACTTAGAAATAAGTTCAGTATTGTAGCACATTTCATTCTCTGTATTTAAGTTGTAATTCTTAGATGTTGTGGGAAATTATAAGTCATGTTGACTACTAGTGGATATGCAAATAGGAGGGATAACTGTAAATGTTTCATGCCTTGTAATTTTGTATAAGTGAAGTAGTATCAACTGATATTAAAGGCCTTCAATGGATGAGAAACAAAGCTTCAAAGGATATCTCTAAAGCTTCAACGGATAACATCCATCAACGGATGAGTGCATCAACGGATAAAGCTTCAACTGCTAATGCTTCAACGGATAAAGCCATCAACGGATAAAAGCTTCAACGGATGCTAAGTTCAATAGCAGTTGATAGTGACAATTCATAAGCTGACAGAGGCACATGGGTTGACAGAGACAAACTGGAATATGGCAGCCTCTAGGAGGAATCAAGAAAAAGCAGCATTTCCATTCTGGTGCAAACAAGGAAGTATTCAAAGATTCACAGCTAAACCTAAATTGCATTGGATAGAGAAATGAAGAAGAAACATGTGAAGAATCTTTTAATTGTATTCTACAGTTTTGTCTTCGCTTGTAATCTTGGTGTTATATAAACCAAGTAGCAGCTAGTAATTAGATGGTGAATTTTCCAGAGCTGTTTAGAAAAATCCAGAGAGAAAATCATCTAGTTTGTACTAGGACGCAGCTGTGATCAATTCTTTGATTCACAGATTCTCTGAAATAACACATCTCTGGTGGAACAACATATCCACCAGAAAATTTTTAAGTTCTTTGTGTTCTTTACATTTGTGCTTGAATATATATCTGTATGTATTAGCTTAAAGCAATTCACACACATTTGTTCATCAAAACACTTAGTCTTAGAAACTGCTCAAAACTTGAAATTTTTTTGAGATTTACATTCAACCCCCCTTTTGTAAATCTCATTGTTAGTCCACTGGGAATAACAATTGGTATCAGAGCAAGCTCTTACCATACAAAAAGTTTAAAGATCTATTCTGCTAACATCATGAGTAAGAAGGATATTGGTGTAAAGATTCCAATCCTGGAAAGAGATAACTATCATCACTAGAAAGTGAAGATGCATTTACATCTTCTCTCTCAAGATGAAAGCTACATTAACTGCATTGAAAATGGTCCTCACATCCCTCACAAGGTGGCCACAGCTGCTACTGCAACAGTTGTTGTTGGACAGTCTATTCCCAAGCCAAAAGCAGAATGGACTGTTGAAGATATTGAAGAGGTTCACAAGGACAAGAAAGCCATGAACATTCTATTTAATGGCCTAGATCAAGATATGTTTGACAATGTCATTAACAGCCAAACTGCTAAGGAAATTTGGGATACTGTGCAACTTATCTGTGAAGGTACTGAGCAAGTTAGAGAAAATAAAATGCAGCTTCAAATTCAACAGTATGAATATTTTCATTTTGAAGAAGGAGAATCATTGAATGATACCTTCAACAGATTTCAGAAATTGTTGAATGGATTAAAGCTGTATGGCAGAGTGTACCATGTCAAGGACTCCAATTTAAAATTTCTGAGGTCTCTACCAAAGGAATGGAAGACTATGACTGTTTCTCTAAGAAATTCTCAAGATTATAAGGACTTCACACTTGAAAGATTATATGGAATTTTGAAGACCTATGAACTTGAGATGGAGCAAGATGAGCTGTTGGAAAAGGGGATAAAGAAAAGGTGGATCAGTTGCACTTGTAGCTGACAATGAGAAGATTGAAGCCAGGAATGAAGAAAAGACAATGCCAAGTCTTAAAATTGGCACAAGCAAATCAGAATCAAGCAAGGGAAAGGACTAAGTAGCTGAGGTTGAAGACAATTCCAGTCAAGATGACTCTGATGATGTTGATGAACATCTGGCTTTTCTATCCAGGAGGTTTGCAAAGATGAAATTCAAGAAAAATGCAAAATTCACTAAGTCAAACAAGAACATGGTGGACAAATCTAAGTTCAAATGTTATAACTATGGCATAAGTGGACACTTTGCAAATGAGTGCAGAAAGCCATCCACTGACAAGAAGAAATTTGAGCAAGTTGATTACAAAAAGAAATATTTCGATTTGCTCAAACAAAAGGAAAGAGCTTTTCTGACTCAATATGATTGGGCAGCAGATGGAGCCAATGAAGATGATGATATGGAATATGTCAACCTAGCCCTGATGGCTAATTCTGATGAAAATTAAACTGGTTCATCAAGCAACCAGGTAATTACTATTGACCTCTCTCAGCTTTCTAATATTGAATGAATTGAAGCTATAAATGATATGTCCAATGAATTATATCATTTGCGTATTTCCCTTAAATCACTAGCTAAAGAAAACACAAGAATCAAAGAGAATAATGTGTTTTTAAGTGATAGGAATGCTGTGTTAGAGGGTAAGGTAATTGAGCTTGAAAAAATTAAAATCAAATGCTTGACTGTTGAGAGTGAACTAGAATAATCTGTTAAGAAAGTAGAAATTCTTTCTAAACAATTAGAACGTCAGCAAGAGGTAATCAAGGCCTGGAAAATATCTAGGGATGTTAGTGCTCAAATTGTCAAGGTTCAGGGAATTGAATCACTCTGTGAGAATGCCTGGAAGAAAACCAAAAAGGAAGTTGAATTAATTGATGGATTGTCAATGGATGTGGAATCAACGGATGATGAAAGTAATCCGTTGAAGGAAGAAAAAGAGCATCCGTTGAAGGGTCATCAATTAAAACAGGCAAGTGATTTTAAAAAGAACAATTTGAAAAATCTCAATAAGATATTTGGTTCAACTTCCAAGAACTTTGTCAAGGAAGAAGCTAACACATCCAAAGATGCCAGTAAGGTGAATATAGGACACATGACCTTAGATCAGTTGAAAAATAGGCTTAAGTTGGTTGAGGATAAAAAGGAAACTAAAAGAAAATCTAATAGAAATGGGAAGGTAGGGATTAACAAACACAACAATTACACACCTACTAAGTATGCTCCTAGAAAAAGCTGTGTGCATTGTAAAAGTGTTAATCATCTATCTGATAACTGTAAATCTGTTAAGAATGCTCCCATGCCTTTAACTCCTTCCATGCCTAACATGTCTATGTCACCTCTGCATGCTATGCCTGTTATGTCTCATCAGAATCCTCATGCATATTTTGCAAACATGCCATATGTTAATAACCCTTATTTTACTGCATTCAGTATGCCTCAAATGCCATACAACATGCCTATGTGGAATAATATATTTGCACAATCTATGCCTTATCAAATTCAACCAAATGTGCTAAATGATTCTGTGACTAACCCTACACTTCAACCAACTACATCTGAGACCAAGGTTGACCCAAAGTTACCTAAGTCAAAAGATGCAGGAGGAATGAAGTCTAGGAAAAAGACTAACAAGGCTAGACCCAAGGAAATTTGGGTACCAAAATCAACTTGATTGATTTTGTTGTGTGCAGGGAAAAAGAAGGAATCTATGGTACTTGGACAGTGGTTGTTCAAGGCACATGACAGGAGATTTCACCCTGCTCACAGAGTTCAAGGAGAGAGCTGGCCCTAGCATAACCTTTGGAGATGACAGCAAAGGGTTCACTATGGGATATGGCTTGATTTCAAAGGAAAATGTCATCATTGATGAAGTTGCGTTAATTGATGGTCTCAAACACAATCTATTGAGCATCAGTCAACTATGTGACAGAGGGAATACTGTTTCCTTCAATTCTGAAGCCTGTGTTGTCACAAATAAGGACAACAAAGTGGTTCTAACTGGAGTTAGAAAAGGGAATGTGTACTTGGCTGACTTCAAATCTACAGATGCAGAATCAATTACTTGTCTTTTCAGCAAAGCAAGTCCAGTTGAAAGTTGGCTATGGCAAAAGAAGCTGTCCCATTTGAATTTCAAGACAATGAATGATCTAGTTAAAAAGGACTTAGTTAGAGGAATGCCTCTAGTGGAATTCACAAGGGATGGACTGTGTGATGCTTGTCAGAAAGGAAAGCAAAAGAAAGCATCATTCAGTAAGAAGCTTGAATCAGCAATTGATGAACCATTACAACTGCTACACATGGATCTTTTTGGACCAGTCAATGTATTGTCAATTTCAAGGAAAAGACATTGCCTAGTGATTGTAGATGATTTCTCAAAGTTTTCATGGACTTATTTTCTTGGATCAAAGGATGAAGCTAGTGAAATCATTATCAATCATATCAAGCAAGTCAACAATCATCCAGATTTCAAAGTAAGGAATATCAGGAGTGACAATGGAACTGAGTTCAAGAATTCAACCATGAAGTTGTTCTGTGAAGAAAATGGGATCATGCATGAGTTCTCAGCTCCAAGGACTCCACAATAGAATGGTGTGGTGGAAAGGAAGTACAGGTCACTAATTGAAGCTGCAAGAACAATGCTTGAAGAGTCAAAACTCCCAACATACTTTTGGGCTGAGGCTGTTAACTGTGCATGTTACACTCAGAATATTTCTCTAATCAATCAAGCAAAAGGCATGACTCCCTATCAATTGTTCAAGAGAAGAAAACCAACCTTAAACTTTCTTCATGTCTTTGGTTGCAAATGCTACATTCTAAGGAATCAACCAGATCACAAAGGAAAGTTTGATGCAAAAGCTGATGAAGGAATATTTGTTGGTTATTCTGCTGGAAAATCATATAGGGTCTACAATCTAAGAACCAACATTGTCATGGAATCTGTGCATGTTGTGTTTGATGATAAAAAGATTGATGGACTAACAGATGAGGGACATCATGAAGGACTCAAATTTGACAACATTGAGATATATTGTGATGATAGTGAAGATGAGAATGATGGAGAATGCACCTCGAAAAGAATTCAAAATCTGCTTATGGACAATGCACAGAATGCTGCATCCGTTGAAAGTCATAATTCAGCTTCCGTTGATAGAAGCAATGCAGCATCCGTTGAAAGACAAAGTGCATCATCCGTTGAAGTTCATAATGAAGCATCCGTTGATCACAGTCTGTCAACGGATAATCATTTCACTTCATCAAATAATAGAACTCCCAATTCCTTTCAAAGGATCAACAACTCAGGGGGAGTTTCAACAAATCAACATTCTATCTCACATCATGACAATACCGAGGCAACCTCATCTAGAACTAATCTACCACCTCAAAGGAAATGGACCAAGAATTACCCTTTTGAATTGATCATTGGTGATGCTACATCTAAAGTGCAAACTAGAAGGGCTACTCAAGATAAATGTCTGTATAGTAGTTTTCTATCACAGGAGGAACCTAAGAGAGTGGAAGAAGCTCTATTAGATCCAGATTGGATTTTAGCAATGCAAGAAGAGCTAAACCAATTTGAGAGGAACAAAGTATGGAAGCTGGTACCCAAGCCAAAGAACAAGAGTTCTATTGACACAAAATGGGTATTCAGAAACAAGATGGATGAAAATGGCATTGTCATAAGGAATAAAGCCAGATTGGTTGCTAAAGGCTATTCTCAACAAGAGGGAATAGATTTTGATGAGACATTTGCTCCAGTTGCCAGATTTGAAGCCATCAGAATCTTTCTAGCCTATGCAGCCCATGCCAATTTCAAGGTCTATCAAATGGATGTCAAGAGTGCATTTCTGAATGGAGAATTGGAGGAAGAAGTTTATGTAAGCCAACCTACAGGATTTGAAGATCCAAATTTTCCAGACTATCTGTATTATCTGTTGAAAGCACTCTATGGACTAAAGCAAGCACCTAGAGCCTGGTATGAGACTTTGTCAAAATTTCTTCTAGATAATTACTTCACATGAGGTACTGTTGACAAAACTCTTTTCTTTAGAAATGTTAATGGCTCTACAATACTTGTTCAAATTTATGTAGATGATATTATATTTGGTTCTACAGATGATAAGCTTTGCAAAAAGTTTGCTAAGTTAATGTAAAGTAAATATGAAATGAGCATGATGGGAGAGCTAACTTATTTTCTTGGTTTACAAGTTAAACAAGTTAGTGGTGGAATTTTCATTAGTCAAACTAAATATATTTATGATCTTTTAAAGAAGTTTGACTTAATGGATTGTTCATCTGCAAAAACTCCCATGGCCACTGCCACCAAGCTTGAATGAAACAAGGCTGAAAAGTCTGTGGACATTTCAAGTTATAGAGGCATGGTTGGCTCACTTTTATATTTAACTGCTAGTAGACCTAATATAATATTTTCTACATGTCTCTGTGCTAGATTTCAAGCTGACCCTAAAGAATCTCACTTAGTGGCTATTAAAAGAATTTTCAGATATCTCAAAGGGACTCCAAATCTAGGAATTTAGTACCCTAGAGAGTCTGGTTTTGATCTAATTGGCTACTCAGATGCAGATTATGCAGGTTACAAAATAGACAGGAAAAGTACAACTGGCACCTGTCAATTTCTAGGGAATAAGCTTGTGTCATGGTTCAGCAAGAAGCAAAATTCTGTTTCTACATCAATAGCTGAAGCTGAGTACATTGATGTTGGTAGTTACTGTGCACAGATACTGTGGATGAGGAATCAACTATATGACTATGGGCTAACTGTTGACAAAATTCCTATATTTTGTGCCAACACAAACGCCATTGCCATTACTGAAAATCCAGTGCAGCACTCAAGAACCAAGCATATTGACATCAATTACCACTTCATAAGGGAATATGTGATGAATGGTACAGTGGAACTTCATTTTGTTCCAAGTGAAAAGCAGATTGCAGATATATTTACCAAGCCACTTGATGAATCAACATTCACAAGATTAGTAAGTGAGCTAGGTATGCTTAATTATTCATAAACTCATGTCCTCATTATAATCTGTTTTGTAGCCTGAAATAAATTTGTTGCAAGAACAAAGTTGGCTTTATGTAAAGGTTATTCTATCAATGGATATTCCCTATCCGTTGAAAGCCAAAATTGTTATATCAACGGATGATCATTATCCGTTGAAAGACAAATACATTTCTGGTAATTTTATCCTTCAACGGATAAAACTGTGTTAATCTTCAACGGATAACTATTTACCTCATCCGTTGAAGTGTCATATCAGCCACTTTAAGTGAGTCACAACCGTTGATTCTTTTACTTAACCGTTGATACATATATACACAGTTGTATGTATGTGTATTAAAAGCAGTTTTCAGAATTTCTACAGTTTTCTTTATTCTCAAACGGCTATAATTTACTTAAAAGTATTATTTAATCATTCTATTTATGTTTTAATTCGAGAAAGTATAAAAGCCCCTTGAATTCTTATTTTCACTTTACGCTTTCTTGCTATTTTCCAAAAGCTTTTATTCTCTTTCTCTCCCAAAACTCTCAATCTTTCTCTGCAACCTCTACTCACAACAATGGCACCAGTAGTCAAGATTATGTCTCAGTCTGGATTTGTTTATGAAAAGAACAATTTCGTAGCCTTGGTGGAAAAGAATGAAGCCCACTCATATTATCACAAGATGATGGACTTCATCAAAAACTGCAAACTAAGCTATGCAATGCTGGAAGCCCCAACTATCTATTGTGAGGTAATTGAGGAGATTTGGAAAACAACAGAGTTCAACTCCACAGACATGACCATTGCTTTCTCTCTCAAAGGTAAGGATTACTGTATTAATTGTGATGATATACAGTCTTGCTTTAAGCTACCTGAGAATAATGCCATGATACCACACACTGATAATGATGTATCTGCTATGTTAGATTCCATAGGCTATTCTTTTGATTCTGCTAGCTTAGGGAGCATTAGAAGAAAGGGCCTTAGAAAAGAATGGAGTTTTCTTGGAGATGCCTTTATCAAGGTTTTCTCTGGGAAGATTAGCAATTTTGATGCCATAACTTCATCTCTTGTTAATATGCTCTATATGCTAGTTTCTGATAGGTACTTTAATTTTAGCAACTAAGTCATGCTAGAATTAGGTTCCAGGTTAGGAAACAAAGCTAATAGACCTCATAACATCTACTATGCTAGATTCTTTATGTTATTGGCTAACCATGTTGCTGAAGGTTTGGTCATAACTAATGAGAGCAATAAACTCAAATGCTGGGCACAAGAGAAAAGGGTCCTTGCAGACCTTTTGAGAATTAACCTCAACAGCCAGGTGCCATTGGAATATTTACCAATAATGAATGCACCTCAGGTAAGTGAGGTAAATATTTCTGCAACTCCTACTTCTTCCAACCCCATTGTTTCTTTGCCTTCTAGTGTGTCAATGGAATCTGTGTCTTTGTCCCAACAGATTCCTACCAAAGCCATCAAAACTAAAATTCCAAAACATAAGTCAAAGAAAACCATCTCTGTTATTTCTCAAAAGACAACAGTTGTAACAACTACCATAAACCCTGAAGGGAGTGAACAGGGTGTGAGTGGTGAGGGGAGGGGTGAACATCAAGAAACCCCCCAGGATAAGGTGGGAGAGGTGAGTGGTACCCTAGCCAGCCAAGCCACAGTTTCTCAAAAGACTATGGTGGTTCAAAAGGATTCAAACACATCCCTAGTTGTATCCTCCCAAAAGGATGCAGCTATTGAAAATAGTCCCCAACCAGGGACACAGAACAAAAGAGGGAGGGACACTGAAGCCACACATTCACCTATGAAAGCCTTTTCAAGAAGAAAGAAGGCTAAAACCCTAGTTTTAACACAGGGAGCACACACTGCACAGATACATCCACCTGTATCTTTGCATTCTCAAATTCAGCTTGATGTGGCTCCAGCAAATGTGGAGTCACAGCCCCATTCTCTCATAATAGACATACATCAATCACCAAATTCTCCATCACCATCTCTGGATGTGGATATGATATTCACATCAATTCCTGATTCTCCCTCTTTAAAACTCAGGGAGGAGCCCCACTCAAATCCTGGTGATCATCATCTTTTAGATGATTTGTTGGATCATCATCCAATTCTTTTAGACTTGTTGGATTTTAAACGCAGCGGAGGCATGGCAAAACACTTTTACATACATAAAATCCAAATAAAAGCATATAAATCATGGTAAAAACATAGTGAACGAATACTAACCTTTAATATGCGATCCAAAAGCAACGATCGGAGATCTTTAGCAGCTGCTCCTAAAACGTGAAGCACTCCACCGGTATCCACCAAGAAAACGACGTTAAGGAGGAGGAGGAGGTGGAGAGAATTGGGTTTTATAAAACTTTTGAGTTTTTGGGTTCGAATAAAATATAGGGTCTATAATAGTATATTTATAGGCAAAATTTTCAGCTGAAATTTTCCCATAAATATTATTATTATTATCCCATTTATTATTCTCATTAATAATTAAAACACCTTTTAATTATTAATCCTTTTTCTAAACACTTTAGAAATAATTCTCTCTCTTGATTTAATTTCCAAAAATTAAATCCTTAATTAATAATATTAAAAACTTTTCTTAATTAATTTATAATCAATTAAATCTCATTTAATCAATTATTAAATTTTCCAATTAATTATTTATTTCACAAATAAATAATTATTAGCCATTATTAATTAATTCCTCCACCATTAAATCATTCTCTTTTTATGGTGTGACCTTGTAGGTTCAATATTAAGCCGGTAGTAGAAATAAATAATAATAAAACTATTTTATCATTATTTATATAAATTCTCTAATTTATTAAATATGATTAATTAATTAATCACATTTATTCTACATCGTGAGGGATACTTCTCAGCATATCGCGACTATCCGGATAATATGAATTCACTGCTTAGAATACCAAGAACCTATTCAGTGAATAGTTACCGTACAATAAACTACTTCTACCCTACAATGTCCCGATTAAATACAAGGCATGGATCTCGTGTCAAGCCTATCTAATTTAATCACTTGCTTACCATTTACTATGCGTAGTTCTATGCAAATTAGAAACTCCTTTCTAATTTCATTCGCTCTGGCAAGAGATTCCTGAACTAGCATAAGTGGATCAGCCTTGAACATTCGCTTCCTTCACTGGAAGGGGTAGATCCTTTATTGATCATACACTATCTTCATGTACAAATTCCTATACCCAGTAGAGCCCTAATAATTGTCCCTGGAGACTAAGAACTAAACCAAAGCATAGTTCAGTGTACACAAGATGACTATGATGACCTCAAGTCTAAGGATACTTGTACAACTATCACTATGTGAACAACTGCTGACACGTGAGTGAACTCCATCAGTTATTCAGCTGTGCGAGTCATGTTCAGTGAACTTATTCTATAATAAGCACCTACATACTAGCTATAGTGTCACCACACAAATGTCTATGAGAACAGACATCCTTCATAATGAAGCAAGCATAGTATGTACCGATCTCTGCGGATTATTAATTACCAGTTAGTAATCCTATGATCAGGAACTATTTAAGTTTAGAGTTATCATCTTTTAGGTCTCACTATTATGATCTCATCATAATCCATAAAAAGCTTTACTCTAAACTATGGTATATCTTATTTAAACACTTAAATAGATAGAGCCCATAATAAAAAAACAAGTCTTTTATTAATATCAATGAAATCAAAACAGATTACACAGGAAGTTATTCCTAAATCCTAATTCATGATTGGACTTAGGACATATTCCTTTCAAGACTTAGTTGAAGAATCTGTGTCACCTCACTTAAAATCAATCCACACAGATTCAACAATTATGTCACTTTCAATATCTACTTCTTTTCCTTCTTCAATGGATATTTCTCATCCGTTGACAAGTGGTTGTTCTTCGACGGATAAGCTTAACAGCGGTTATCCGTTGATACCATCAGTTCTTACTTCAACGGATACTCCCTATCAGTTGATAGTCTCTACACATATATCTGAATCAATTCCAAGTGTAGAAGACATGGTTACTGTACAATCACTTCTAGGATTGAGGGAAGGGAGTGATAATTTGAGTGAGAGGCTGGGTTGCTCCCAGGCAAAAGGAGAGGTTGAGAGTCAAAATATGCATGCTATTTCTTCTAGCATGGCAAAAGTGAGTGAGGGGAGTGCCACCTTAGAAGGTGAGGGTGAGGGTGTGTATGAGCCAGGGGGAGCCCCTGATGTAAGAATATTGAGAAAATGAGAGAAAAGCAGGTATAGAAGCTATAAGGGTGGATCCATCCATTGCTAGTGAGTCAATGATTGTGGATGATGCTGAAAAGGGAAGACAATTTCAGCAACATTACAAAGCTGTAATTGATAACATTTCCTTGGATGCTGACACTTTTACTCATCCTGTTTCAGTCTATCAACTGTTGGCTGCTCAGGGCAATGTGGAGGCAGGGCAGACTTTGAACATAGTGCACACTTCAGAATCTCTTCAAAGAGATAAAGCTGCTGTTAATAGGATGCCCTCTCAAGCTGATGAGCCATCTGAAGAATTTGAAGTAAATTCTCATGATGATGACTCTGTTTCTTTGGATGGAAGCATGAACTTAGGGGGAGATGAAGACCCAAGTTCCGTTCCAAATTTACCTGAATGGGCATGGACAAAGAAATCTACACCATGACAGTTTGGTGTAGCTTTGGTCAAGCAGGTCATGGCTATTCAAAAGACCCTTCAGGAAACTTCAGATGTAGATTCTTCAAGCTATTCTTCAAGCTCATCTAGACTCTCTGCATCTCCTGCAGTTGCAGCACATCAGACATAATTTGAGTGTGGATGAACTCAAAAAGGATATTGCTGACTTGAAATCCTACAATTCTGAGAAGTTGGATTCAGTCATGCCTTATGGTACAATGCAAGATTTGTTGCTGAGACTGAGGAGAGAATCTGATGCTAACAAGAGGCTGGCCAAGTTGGAAGACAGAGTTCAAGTCATTGAAAACTCTGTGGTCACCATTCTTCAAAATCAACAATCTTAGACAAGTCTACTATTGCAGCTGGCAAAAGCACAAGGCTTGACCCCTATCCTTGATGATAACAAAAAGGGGGAGAATAAAAGGGAAGGGGAAGGAGAGCCATCAACAAAAGTTCAAATATCTAAAGTGCTAGTTCCTGCCATCACCACTTCTCGAACACCTCAAATCAAAGGAAAGCTTGATGGAATTGATCTAATCCAGATAGCAGCAGCTGAGATGAAAGTCAAAGAGCAAAGGAGGAGAATTGATGAAAGGATGCAACAAGTGTTTGGCTCTACAACCTCAAAATCACAATTTGTGAAGCATAGCACAAAGGTGGAGCCAATCATTATGGAGCTCAAGCCAGTAAGGAGGAATAAGGGTGGAGAGACTTCTTCAAAGAATCTGAAACCTATGGTTCTCAAGCCGAACAATAGATCCAACAAGGACTCTACAAAGAACCCTCTAAGCCTTGCTCAGTTGAAAGGAGGGGATTTTCCTCTTCCAAAGCCTGATGAAGACAAAGTTTTAGGTGGTAATATCATAAAGCACAAGGAGACCAATGATGTGGTTGAAAGAATGAACATGGCTATTATCTTCAGAGAGGGAAAGAGTATCTGTGTGATACAAGGACATCCCAAATTCTCAATAGCCAAGAGGGAAGAAACCAGAAGGTTGAAGGAAGAAGTAGAAAAGCTAAAGGCTGACAAAAGAGCACAAGCAAAGCTTGAAAAACAGCTAAAGTCAAGTCAAGCTGAAGAAAAGAAAGAAATTGAAGACAGGGGTGAAGATGTAGGTATGAGGGACATGTTTAGTGATGATGTGGAAGAAAGAAGTGAGGAAAGAAAGGAATGGCAGAAAGGGAACAGAAAGAAGGTCAATGCAAAAAGGAAGATTGTAGATGAAACTGAAGAAACCCAATCAAAATCCAAACCACTACCTTCTATTCCTGAACCCATTGTGCCTGACCCCTTCATAAACATCCATGGTGAAACAATCACTCCTAAGGAGGAACCAATTGATTGGGACACCATCAAATTGCCCACCTTCTTAACCACTTCTCCACCATCAAAGAAACAGAAAAGAAAAATCAAATCAACACCTCCCCTAACCTCAATCAAATTCACTCAGCAACTCAAGCCTAAGCCACAAGCCTCAAAGGATGATTATGTTCACATTTGTGACATAAAGGAATTTACAGACATTGAACTTTATCTGGATGAGCTGGAGGAAGTAAGGGGAATAGATGCCTACAGACAGCTTCCAGAAAGACTAGTGTTCAAATATAAAGGAAGTAGGGAAAGGACTTGGCCTCTTTACAGAATTTTGGATGAAGGCTATTCTACCTTGATTAGAGTCTACTCAGCTATCAAAAGGGATCCTGGCTTTACCAGAACTGCCAAAACTGAGATTCTCAACAAGATTGCCAGCATAAGGAAAACTTGGTGGGAGTCCAATGCCTTGCCTAGAACATTACTCATCCCAGAGCATGGAGTTACAGTTCATAAATCACCTCATTGGTGGATGGAGTTCAGAGACAATAAAGGAGTCAGAAGATTTTTCAGACTTGAAGATCAACTCAAGATTGCCAGTAATGAAACTCTCAAGGATATGCAATCTAAGTTGGACATCAATGAAGAAGATGATGCTGAATTCTACAGACAACTCCAACTCCAAATAGAGGAGAATGACAGGAGGCTAGGGAAGAAAACAAGGGATCAAAGGAAAAGGAATTAATCTGCTCAGGCTAAAGGAGCACCCTTGGAAACAATGTAATTCTTCAATTCTATCTCAGTATATACACTTTTGCAACACTTTTAAATTTCTACTTTATTTCAGTTCATATATTTATTAAGTGTTTTGTTATCATCAAGTTAAACCCAAATTTATGCCTACAGTTCTAGTAGACATAAATAGGGGAGATTGTTAGGAATATGCGTATTAGTTTGATGATAAATTCAACAAAACACTTAAGTAGAAATCTGGTGTTTGTAGCCTCAACGGATAAGACCATTCTGGCTATCCGTTGAATGAGTAGCTTTACTTAGAAATAAGTTTAGTATTGTAGCACATTTCATTCTCTGTATTTAAGTTGTAATTCTTAGATGTTGTGGGAAATTATAAGTCATGTTGACTACTAGTGGATATGCAAATAGGAGGGCTAACTGTAAATGTTTTATGCCTTGTAATTTTGTATAAGTGAAGTAGTATCAACTGATATTAAAGGCCTTCAATGGATGAGAAACAAAGCTTCAACGGATGTCTCTAAAGCTGCAACGGATAACATCCATCAACGAATGAGTGCATCAACAGATAAAGCTTCAACTGCTAATGCTTCAACGGACAAAGCCATCAACGGATAAAAGCTTCAACAGATGCTAAGTTCAATAGCAGTTGATAATGACAATTCATAAGCTGACAGAGGCACATGGGTTGACAGAGATAAATTGGAATGTGGCAGCCTCTAGGAGGAATCAAGAAAAAGCAGCATTTCCATTCTGGTGCAAACAAAGAAGTATTCAAAGATTCACAGCTAAACCTAAATTGCATTGGATAGAGAAATGAAGAAGAAACATGTGAAGAATCTTTTAATTGTATTCTACAGTTTTGTCTTCACTTGTAATCTTGGTGTTATATAAACCAAGTAGCAGCTAGTAATTAGATGGTGAATTTTCCAAAGCTGTTTAGAAAAATCCATAGAGAAAATCATCTAGTTTGTACTAGGACGCAGCTGTGATCAATTCTTTGATTCACAGATTTTCTGAAATAACACATCTCTGGTGGAACAACATATCCACCATAAAAGTTTTTAAGTTCTTTATGTTCTTTACATTTGTGCTTGAATATATATCTGTCTGTATTAGCTTAAAGCAATTCACACACATTTGTTCATTAAAACACTTAGTCTTAGAAACTGCTCAAAACTTGAAAAAGTTTTGAGATTTACATTCAACCCCCCTTCTGTAAATCTCATTGTTAGTCCACTGGGAATAACACAATTCCTACAGTAGATGAGGTTATTCCTGAATCTCCAGTTGCCTCACACACTGTTGTTTTGTCAGAACATAATGAATCTTCTTCAAGTTCTGAAGACAGTGTTTCTGTTGAGACTCCAGCTCCCATTCTGGGAAAGGAAGCACTGGTAAAGAAGTTTATTGAACATGATGCACCTATCCCTTGGGAGGATACTCGCAGGGGAGTTGAGTGGACCAAGAAGTGGAATGATTCTGATTTCATTCCAAGCTCTAACATTTTTACAGAGCACGTGTCAAAAGCTGATAAGTTATTGTCAAATTCTGATTTCAAGACACAGCTCAAGATCACTGCTCTCTCTACCAAGCATCTTCAAGGTCTTCACTCTCAAACTCAAGACAAGGTTGATAAGCTTCTAGAAAAAGTTGATAAGCTAAAA
Source organism: Apium graveolens (assembly GCF_009905375.1). NCBI lineage: Eukaryota > Viridiplantae > Streptophyta > Magnoliopsida > Apiales > Apiaceae > Apium > Apium graveolens. The sequence continues at coordinate 133,262,214 of NC_133654.1, forward strand.
ATGGAGACCAAGCTTGACAAAAAGAGGTTTATCAGACCTATTTATGAGAAAATAAAAGCAATTGAGAAAACTCAAGAGAAGCAACAGGCCCAAATTGCTGAGGTTCTGGCAAATCAAGCTTCTCAACAGGATCAATTGAATGAAATTCAAAGTTTAGTAGAACTTCTTCTCTCACTCCTACTATCAGATGATGCCAAAAAGGGGAGAAGATAGTTAAGTCCAAATGCTCAGATGATCAAATACTGAAGAAGACAGATGATGAAATGATGACCACGGAAACCCTAATCAGGGTAGAGGTCAAGTTCAAGGAAAAGAGCAGAGCAACAAGGTTTCTTCAAGGAAACTAAGTACTGATGCAAGCAGATCTTCTATTCATAAGAAGACAAGTTCTGAAGCTGCTCAAACTGAAAATATGATAGCAAGTACTGAAATTCAAAGATCAAGTTCTGATGAGCAAAGTCTGACAAAGCCTGATGTTCTGATACAAGGTGGAAGTCAAGATTCTTAAAAGTTTATACAAACTCTAAAGCTCAAGGGAAAGCAGACTACTTTCTACAACAAGGATCATAAGATTCAGACACTTGATGAAGAAATTGCTAGAAGATTGTTTCTGAAACATAATCCAGGAATGGATTTAGATAATCTCAAGGAGGAAGAAGCTAGATTTAAAGCTTAAAAGACAAATCTAAAGTCAAAAGCTTATGTTGCAAAGAAACCTCCAAGGCCTAAGGAGAAAGACATTGTGATCAAAGAGAAGACAATTTTTTAGGCATCAAATCCCAAAATAAGATCACAATCTGAGATTGATCCTAAATGGAAAGGAAAGGAAAAGGTTGATGAACCTACAAAGTTTCAAAAGAGGAAAATACCTTCAGTTGTGATAAATCCTGTCTATGAAACTACAATTCATAATGATGGTACTCTGACTGAAGAAGATGTTCAAACTCTGAAAAGAAAGAAGATTTCTAAAGAATCAAAGACAACCTCTTACAAAGCTCAAGTTGTTCAGAGTGAAGAACATCAAGCAAAAGCAAAAGCAACAAGTTCTGATAAAGTCATCAAGTTAACCTCTGACAGTGCTCAAGTTGATTGAGACAAAATGGAAGTAGCTGATAAAAAGAAACTTCTGTGGAAAAATGTCAAACCATCAGATCCTAAGAAAAGCCAATTGTTGTCTGATTTCATGTCTATTGGGTTAAATGCTAGAGAACCAAGAGACAGGGCTGGACTAGGTTCTGATGAAGCTAAAATCAAAATAGGACTTGAAGCTGCTACAAGAGATCCATTTTTACTAACTGACAAACCTCTTGAAGATGTTACTCGGAAACACCTTAACAAGGTTATCTCTGTTCAAGTGGTACTGGATGCTCATGATAAGTACACCATCAAAGACAATCTGATTCTATTTCTTGAAGATGAAAGAACATATCAGATGTCAGAATCAGATGTACTGAACAAAACTCTGAAAGAACTTCAATTCTTTCATTACCTTTTAGAGGTAAAGTCTAATATTACCAGGAGATGGTCAAACTTCATATTGAAGACCATCATAGATAAAACAAGAATTTCTGGTTCAAGATTTACAGAATTCATTCCATGTATTGTTGAAGATGATGGAAGTGAAAATCCTATGAAGAAGGATTCTACTAAGCTTGAGGTAATACTGAAAGAGAAATGTCTATGCTACAATGAAGACTCTTCTCATCCTAGGGTAATAAAATTGGACAATGGTTTAGAAAGAAACCGTATCTCTGCTTTAAGGACTGCAATCTATCAGATTGGGAGTCAGAATGAAGAGATGAAGCAAGTCAAGACTACACTCTCTCAAGTCACGAGGATTAAAGAAGAAAAGCTGATATCACACTTTGTTAAGAATCATTATGGATTCAGCTTGACTCAGTGAGATTGGTAAAAGCTACAAGGACTGTAAGTTGTAGTTAGTTATACAGTTAAATTCTTTATGCATTTGAACTTAAATGTTTTTGACATCATCAAATCTATTAACTTGTATATTTTGCATAATTTACAAGTTGGGGGAGATTGTTAGATATATTTGACATGTCATGTCTAATATGTTTCATGTTTAGTTTTCAGATCTTAACAAACATGAAATATCAGGACTTACTGGAATCAGTACTTACTGGAAGTCGGAACATAATATCAGGACTTAAGGTCATGTCAGAACTTAAGTACGGGAGGACTTACAGTTAAGGAAGGAAGCTAATTAACAGTAGAATATCGATACTAAAACAAAAGAAGATATGCATGGAAAGAATTAGAAGACTGAAAGACTTGTATAAGATATCTGATTGATATATTTTAGGAGACAGAATTATATTCCGTATCAATTAGAAGTTTTCTTGTAACTGTGTACTATATAAACACAGACATAGGTTTATACTATATGTGTTATCATTATCGAGATACATTATTCATTGTAACCTAACAGCTCTTAGTGATATTTGTTCATCACTGAGAGAGAACAGTTCTATTGTAACAGAGTTTATTATATTGAATATATCTGTTTACTGTTATTTGTGTTCAAGATCGATTTGATTGTAATAACACTGTATTCAACCCCCTTCTACAGTGTTGTGTGACCTAACAATAATTATGTGCCTTATGTGCTATGTGCTTTACGTGATTATGTGAACTTTATGTGGTCTAAACGAATATCTTTCCTTGAGAGATTCAGTACTAATAAGGCGAATCATGCAGGAGATAGAAAGCGGTGAATCATACGAGATGAAGTGCGCACCAGGCAAGTTTTCCCCTATTCTAAGTTCAGAATAGTGAATTACATCCAACTTTTCATAACAATTACACCCTGATAATTCTTGTTCATAAACACGGATACACAATTATTGAACCTTTTTTCTATTTCATTTTGATTCTTGATTTCTCTTAATTCATTGAATTCTTTATTCATATTCCAATACTTATACCCTTATTTACATATACTTTGAAATATCCTGATGATGGGATACAGCGAAAGCATACCGATTGTTCCGGATGCTAAGCTATGGACTGGATGTTTACGATACGGGTCGGGTATAAACCGGACCCTTTATTATTAGGCCATAATTGCCTGGGTACCCCATATGTTGGTTGGATATGTGCAGTTGGGTATAAATCCGCACTGTATCCTGACTGATCAGCAGGTTATAGTGCATATGCTGGTTTTTGTTTCCAATCTCGTTCATTTGGCACTCTCCAGTTATGGCACTCGTTGTTCTTTACAGAGACGGATGGTTGTTCAAACCAACAGATTAACGGTTCAGTTATTCTTCTCTCTCTCTCTATATTATATATATCGATATTGTTGCAGGCTTGTTGAGCAATTTTGGCTCACCCCCTTTTATTGTTGTTCACCTTGTTTTTCATTTATGTTTGAGAATGAAACCCATCAAAACCCGAATAGTCAAGAAGCGGGTCAAGCTGCGGGACCCTCTAATTCCAAGAGTGTTTATCCCTATCCCAGAAGAGAGTTTTGAGTTGCCAGAGCAGGTGTAGCAGGATAAGTGATAGTTGTAACTTGAATAAAAGATGTTTAGTTTAAAATTTAAATAGAATAATGTTTTGTAATAAAGAGAGTTATTGAGACAGGTTGTAATAAAGTTGGTTTGTCATTCTTGTTTTCAATCCTTAACCTTGAAAAGATCCCGAGTAGTTGTAGTTCAGGGTAATTATTTATTTATATTATGCTTGTACAGGTTTAGTAAGTAGTTAGTGTTAATAATGCCCCAAATCTATACCCCAGATTTGGAGGGTGTTATAGGTATATTATGAACCGTATAAGAAATATGAATGATCTAGATGGGATTAAGCCCTCCTATATTGAACGAGTGATATTATTGGCCTCTTGATTAAGTAAGACTATAAAATGCATGGCCATGCTCAAATACTGATTTGTTTAATAGCTTACTCATTGATCAAGGAAACAAGGATTAAATGTTAACAGAGGACGACACAATACATGCCTCGAGTTTGATCTATAATATAAGGCTAAAGGGATTATATTACATTGTACATTATTCACAAAAAGTTTATCTGAATCACCAATTATTATTATTACTTGGGGAGCAATGATGTATTACTAGATGCCACTTATTATTTATAATTTTATTATTAGAAAATAAAATTATTGTCAAGGTAATAATAACCTAAAGGATCACACACAAAGAACGTTTCAAACGGAGTATTATTTAAATTATAAATTTTAAAATTTTATTACTATTAATTTGAATATAATTATTAAATTAATTAATTGAGACTTGATTAATTGTATACATATTAGAATTCGAATTTAAGAGTAATATAAACCCGAAATTTGAATGGGTCATTTTTTAGAAGGCTATTAGGTTTAGGGTTAGGCCTTAATCCTCTTTTCCCTCTATATACATTAAGATGTATATTTTTAGGGTGACTTGTCATATTATGTTTTTGAGAAAAAACCCTAGCAGCTCTACACCTTAGAGAAGCTAGAGAGAAAGAGAGAGAGGAAGAGGCAACAAATAACTTGACATATCTTCGCAAGGTGGGCTGATGTAGTTCATCTAGGTCAGAACTTCCATTACCATCAGAAGAAAAGCTTTATTTAAGGTACATGATCCTATTCTCCATAATTATCCAGTCATTATACATAGATCCTGCAGTAGGGATTCAATTTTTTTTGTTTTCCGTTCCATTTTATTGCTTGAATTCCTAACAGAGGCGCCCCCAAAGCTCTTCCACCTAGGATCCCAGCCTATGTCAAATCCCACCTCTGTGCTGATTAGTAATTGTTAGGTCCAAAGTTTACATATAGAAGGGGTTGAATGTATATTAATCATTTTTATCATAGTTTAAATAGTAGAATAAAAATAAAAATGACTTAACACGAGATTTCAGGTTTCAATTCTTTTAATAAGAAAATAAATAATGAAATTTGTTTACACCTTCGAATATTAAAGATTCGATGCAATAAATATATAAAGAACCAATATAATAAACTATCGAATCCAGGGTTCTTCTTATCACTCAAAAAACTATATAACTTATCAAATAAGCTATCAAATTAAAGATCTATAACTAATGAGTGTAGCTATGTAAACCTTTACGGTGTGTAGAAAAATGGGAAGCACTTCTACTTGTAAAATTAACAAATCAAATCAAAGAAGCTTGAGATATAAATTTTGTAAAGTTTTTTTGTTGTAGGACAATGCTTGCTTAAAGTAGTTACTTTCTTGGATTGATTTATAGGCTATAGATCTCATTCTAGCTTGGACACGAGGAAATGATGATATAGCACAATATAGTCCATCCACTTTGAATTTCCAAGGACCACTAGAAGCTAGATGTTGACACAAATTAAGATCTCCTTCATTCTACATGTTGACCAAGTGATGACATCACCTAGTCATCGACATGTACTTGATTTTCTTTGTTATTTAGGCTTAGAAATGAACCAATCAAATCTAGATGTCGATATATGTTGTGCAAGACATGCCTGTACTTTAACAAGACTATGTCAAATTGACAACCCTAAGTAAGTTATATTGTAGTCTTAGTTTGTATCTTGTATTGTAACATTTAAAGTCTGTAAAAATGTCAAAGATCAGACTGGAGTCTTTTTGTTTAAACAGTATCAAGCCTAAGAATTCTATCTGGAAGAAGATCAAGAAAATCATGCCTCAGAAGAATTATGAAGAAGCTTGGAGTTGAATAAATTTGTTTTGATAAAAATATTCTAAGTCAAGATCTCTACAAGTCACAGATTTAGTATTATAGAGAAGTCATTCGAGAACTCCAAATGACTTATCGAGAAGTCAAGAAAGCTACTAGATAACTCTCAGAGATATCGATAAGCCAATTGAAGACATGAAGATTGGAGATATCGACAAGTCATTTCTTCTCTAGAGAACTCTAGAGATATCGAAAAGTTAAATATCACTAGAGATCTCTGAGATATCGACAAGTCAAAATGTCAAAAAAGATCCCAGAGATATCGACAAGTCAAAGTAAAGACATGAAGCTAAGAGATCTTGACAAGCCAAATTCTCTTATAGAGAACTCAGAGACCTCTACAAGTCAAATCTACTATGGAGAATTAAAGATCTCGATAAGTCAATATACTTATCGAGATGTCAGGATGTCTATATGCCTAACTAGAGATATCGAGGTAAAATCTCAAAGTACAAATTGTAGACCAGTTCAATATCCAAGATTTACAATCAACAAACAATCCAACTAGCTGGATTGACAAGTCTACAAAAAGCAGCTTGAGGATGTGCAAGATCAATGATGAAGATTAACTGAAAAAGGAAGATCAAAGTTAACATAGGGTGCAAAGATATGCTAAGCCATAAATGGAAGTTATACTTTTCCCAAAATGGAAATGATTAGTGATAGCTTACCACAGTGAATAGCATATCTTAGTATACAATGTGTAAACCAGTAGTTAACTGAAATATAAAGTTAACACTGGTCCGTTGTTAGTTGTAACAATTTAGATAGAAAATCTTGTTATTCTCTCAAGAAGAAGCTAAGCTCTTTATTAACAAAGAGCCTAAAATTTTTGTAGCAAAACATTCTTAATTTTAATATAAAATTAAGTGAGTTTTGAAAGATATGTGTTCACTATTATTGATTGTTTAAATTTCAGTACTAACACATATCACAACAAGTTTACATTTACTTTGTTCAAACCATAATACTTCAAGAAAAGCACAAAAACACCTAAAACACATTCACCCCCCCCTTGTGTGTTATTCATTTCCTAATAAGTGGTATCAAGGAAAAATCTGAAAGTAAACAGATTCAAGATCTTGGAAGAATAAATACATAGAAAACCAGTAGCATCAAAATACCTCATTTTGATAAAGATAACTATACTCTATGGAGGAAGAAAATGATGTTGTTTATCAGAATGGCCAATCCACTGTATATTCAGATTCTCAAAAATGGGCCCTTACTTTCCTATGGTTAGAGTTGATGAATCTACAGATGGAGACATGGTTATCCCAGCTCATTATGCTCCCAAGGACCCTGCAGAATACAGTGAGCCTGAGAAAGAAAAAGTTTCCTCGGATAGTGGCTTGCAGTTAATCTTAATAGAGTCACTTGACAATGTAATGTATAACAACATTGTCAATTGTGACACTGCAAAACAAATCTGGGAAAAGATAGAGATACTCTGTGAGGGAACTGAGGAAGTTAGGTCAAATCAAAGAAAAATACTGATTTCACAGTATGAGGGTTTTATGGCTAAGCCAAAGGAAAGCATTACTGATGTGTTTGAAAGGTTCAACAAGCTGATTAATGACTTGCAGCTTTATGATAAATATTATGAAGCTGAAGAAGTGAACTTGAAATTTTTGCTTACTCTCCCTGATCATTTGGAACAGAAAATCTCAGCAATCAGGAAAGGGAGAGACTTGAGTAGAATAACTCTGGAAGTCCTGTATGGAATCTTGAAAACATATGAACTATAAATGATTCAAAGGAAATCTTTAAGGTCTGGTCAAGGGCATGTTGTAGATGGTTCAAGTGCCCTAATTGTCAATGAAAGCCAGACCTCTAATGATGAGCCAAGATCCCAGACTCCAGCTGCCTCAACAAGTGAGAAAAGAATCAATGATTCACAGGAACAAGTTATACTGGAACTGGAAGAAGATGAGTTCTACACCCTGGATGAACTTGATGAGCTAGATCAATCAATGGCCTATGTGATAAGAAAGTTCTATAACTTTAGAGTAAAGAAGCCAAGGTTCTTCAAGGGTAAATGAGAGTCATTCAACAAAGACAACAGCTGGAAAGGAAAAGGGAGGTACACATGTGATAGCAAAAATTGCTACAAAACTGGATCTGTGGACAGATCAAAGATAAGATGCTTATCTTGAATTGGAAGCAAAGTATGAAGCTCTTCTAAAGAAACAACAAAGCAAAGTCTATATTGCAGAAGGTAAAAGTTGGGATGACTCTGACAATGATGAAGATGAGGAAGTTGGAAATTATGCACTAATGGCCCTGGAGCAAGGAGAGTCCTCTTCATCAAAAACACAAGTACCAACTCTTACCACCATTGATTTAAATGTGAATCAATATAAGGAAACTGTTGAAAAGATGAGCACAGGAATGTTTCACATTAACACAAGTATGGTGGTTGCTAATGAAGAAGTGAGCATACTGACAAAGATAAATGAGAAGCTTGAGAATGAGAAACAGGAAACTGAGTTGTTGATAGTGGAGCTTGAAGTTGTAAAACAAGAAAATGTTTATCTGAAGAACAAGCTCAAGTGTGCAAATGAGATTGAAGCTATGTTGAGAGAAAAGCTAGAGAAAAATGAAGTAAAGTTGAAGTCCTTCAGGAATGCATTTGAGTTGGTTGGACAATACCATGAAAAAAACAAGCCATGTGCAAATATTGCTATCGGTCTTGATTATGATGCCTTGAACGGTAAGAAGAAAAATATAGGTGACAAAGGAAAAACAAAAGAAAATGAAAATGTTCCAGCAATGCTGAAAAAGGTTGGTTCACCTATGTTCAAGGCATATGAAGTAAACTTTAGTGAAGAAAAGTTGATTATCAAGCAAGAAATTGCAGATGAGGACAATGAGAAGAAAATTGCAAATGCAACTCAATCTTCCAAAGCTGAAGAAAATCTCATGGACAACCAAAGCATTAAGACACCTATCAAAGAAATCAAAACTGAAGATGCAAGAAATAAGAAGAAAAATAGAAATGGGAAAATTGGGATAAACAAAAGCAACAATTTTGCTTATGTTGCAGATGCTCCAAGAAAGAAATGTGAGAAATGTGGCTCTGTGAATCACCTAACTCACCTTTGTAAAAAGGTTTTTAGTAAGCCAGCTGAGGGAGCCTGCAAATACAATGAAACAAATGCAAATGATCCCTACTCATTTTGTGACAAGTTTGATTGCATTCCCTGCAATTTGAAAGTGATGAAGAGATGCCACAAGTTGAGAGTAGACCTCAAAGAAGCAATAATTGGGTCTACAACAAATAGGGAAACTGCACAACAGTCACTGAATTCTATTTTGTCCGAAATAACTCATTCTACTTCTGCTAGATCAGTTAACAAGAAGAAAGTACCCAACACTGTTGGGTTGCTAAACACACTTAAAACTCATTGTGTGCAGGGAAAAATGAAGAAGGTCATATGGATCGTTGACAGTGGATGTTCGAGACATATGACAGGTGATAAAGCCCTGCTATCACAATTTGAGGAGAAGGCTAACCCTTTGGTGACCTTTGGAGACAACAACAAAGGATTCACAATGGGATATGGCAAGATTATTTCAGGAAATATTGTCATTGATGATGTAGCACAGGTAGCTGGTCTTGAAGTGAATCTTCTCAGTGTTATCCAATTTACAGATAAAGGCTTTGAAGTTTTATTCAACAAAAAAGAATGCACTTTTATCAGCAAGAAAACTGGTGAAGTTGCTCTGAAAGGAGCAAGGAAAGGAAGCTTGTTTGTTGCAGACTTGGACTCAACAAATGAGGGTGGAATTTGTTGATTCTATACCAAGGCATCCACAAAGCAAAACAAACTATGGCACAAGAGACTCTCATATCTGAACTACAAGGCAATCAACACTCTACTCAAGAAAGAGTTGGTGAGAGAGATGCCAAAGCTGGAGTTTGCTCAAATTGAAGTTTGTGAAGTCTGTCAGAAAGGAAAAATGAAAAGATCAAGTCACAAGTCAAAAATTGTGAATTTCATAAGTGCACCTTTGCAACTTATTCACATGGACTTTTTTGGGCCAGTAAATGTCTTATCAATTTCAAGAAACAAATATGCACTTGTGATGGTGGATGATTTCTCAAGATACACCTGGGTAGAGTTTGTGCATTCTAAGGATGAAACTCCACACATAATAATTCACATAAAGAAGATAAAAAACAGGCTGAAGATCATAACCGCGTGAAAAGATTGAGAAGTGATAATGGTACAGAATTCAGGAATGCAATATTGAGTGAATTCTACAAAGGCAAAGGCATTGTCCAAAAATTTTCTGTAGCCAGAACACCTCAACAAAATGGTGTAGTTGAGAGAAAAAATAGAACATTAGTATAAGCTGCAAGGACAATGCTGCAAGATGCCAACTTGCCAACTAATTTTTGGGAAGAAGCTGTTAACACTGCATGCTATACTCAAAACATATATCTCATCAACCAAATGCATGGCAAATCACCCTACTCAATCAAGTCTAAAAGAAAGCCTACAGTAAAGCATCTTCATGTGTTTGAAAGCAAGTGTTACATTCTAAAAGACAACTCTGAATATGTGGGAAAATTTGACTCAAAGGTTTTTGAAGCAATTTTTCTGGGATATTCATTGGAGAGAACTGCCTATAAGGTTTATGTGGTTGATCAAAACAAAATCATGGAAAGCACATATGTGATTTTTAATGATGATAAATGTCCAGACTTTGACTGCCTAGATGAAAATGAAGTTGAAGCCCTTGTATTTGAAAATCTTAACATCAACAATGATTCCGATGAAGAAGGTGAAGACAATGCACAACAAATAATCAATGAAGAATCTACAGGACAAGAGAATCATGAAAGTGGAAGCTCATCTCAAACACCTGATTTTGATAGCACAAACTCAGGGGGAGAAAGAGAAGAAGAATCTATAAATCATACCAATAATGGAGAAAATGATGAAGGCACCACTCAACAAACTCAGACCAGAAGATGGGATAGAAGTCACAACCCAAATGAAATAATTGGTGATCCAAATGCTGGTGTAAGGACTAGAAGTGCAATTGCTAATGAGTGCCTACATGCATGCTTTCTATCTCAAGTTGAGCCCAAGAAAACTGAAGAAGCTCTAATGGACCTTGATTGGATATTTGCTATGCAAAAAGAGCTTAATCAGTTTGAAAGAAACAAAGTTTGGAAGTTTGTTCCTGCACCAAAGAATAGAAGTATAATTGGAACAAAGTGGGTGTTCAGGAACAAAATGGATGAAAATGGTATAGTTATCAGAAACAAAGCAAGGTTGGATGCAAAAGGCTACTCATAGGAAGAAGGAATTAATTATGATGAAACTTTTTCTCCAGTCGCAAGACTTGAAGCAATAAGAATTTTTCTAGCATTTGCTGCACACTCAAATTTCAAAGTGTATCAAATGGATGTTAAGAGTGCCTTCTTAAATGGTGAGTTAGAAGAAGAAGTGTATGTGCAACATCCACCTAGCTTTGAAGATCCAGTATTCCAAATTTTGTTTACAAGTTACTCAAGGCTCTATATGGATTAAAGCATGCACCTAGAACCTGGTATGATACATTGTCAGAATTCTTGCTTAACATGGTTTTACTAGAGGTACCATAGACAAGACTCTCTTCTACAAAAACCATGGTAATAACATGATTCTAGTCCAGATCTATGTGGATGACATTATCTTTGGCTCTACAAATGAAAAGTTGTGCCAAATATTTTCTAAGCTTATGCAGAGTGATATGAAATGAGTATGATGGGGGAATTAAGTTACTTTCTTGGACTTCAAGTTAGTCAAAGAAATGATGGAATCTTCACCAGCCAAACTAAGTATGTCAATGATTTATTAAAGAAGTTTGGTATGGTTGATTGTTCACCTATTTCTACACCTATGTCTACAGCAACAAAGTTGGATGAAGACATAAAAGGTAAAAGTTTAGATATTTCAAGCTATAGAGGAATGATTGGATCATTGCTTTACTTGACTGCAAGTAGACTAGACATACTCTTTGCAACATGTCTTTGTGCAAGATTTCAAGCCAATCCAAAAGAATCACATTTGATGGATGTTAAAAGAATTTTCAAATACTTGAAGGGGACTCATAATTTGGTATTATGGTATCATAAGGGAACTGGTTTTGAAGTTGTTGGATACATAGATGCAGATTTTGCTGGATGCAAGGTGGACAGAAAGAGTACAAGTGGGAGCTATTAGTTTCTTGGACAAAGACCTGTATCCTGGCATAGCAAGAAATAACAATCTATGTCAACTTCCAGAGCTGAAGTTGAATACATAGCTGCTGGAAGTTGTTGTGCTCAAGTGCTCTGGATTAGAAATCAGCTAATGGACTATGGCCTAGTGTTACATAAAATTCCTATTATATGTGACAATACTAGTGTTATATCTATTGTGGCTAATCCAGTTAATCATTCTAGACAAAGCACATTGATGTAAGGTATCATTTTATTAGAGAACATGATGCGAATGATACCATTGAGCTTATTTTTGTTCCAACAGAAAAACAATTAGCTGACATTTTTAGTAAACCTTTGGACGAAGCTACTTTCACTAGACTTATAGGTGAAATCGGAATGCTAAATTCTTCATCCTAAGGAAAGAACTCAATAATATGTTGCAGCAGATTAATTTCCAATAAATCAAAATTAATTTGATTTTATTAGAAATTAACTGAAATATGAAGTGTAAATATTTTAGAAATCTCTGAATTTTTATTCTTCAAAAATAAAAAATTCAACTTGCAATTTTTCAAATTCTAAGTAAACTGCTCAGTTGTTAATTTAAATTCTTAATATGTAAAATTAACACAAGGCAAAATTAAATTGATCAGGAGTATATAGAGAACCGAGTTCTCGATAAGTCTGACTGACTTATCGACAAGTCATTTTAAGACTTCTCGAATGAGTTCTCGACAAATCAGTTTACTGACTTCTTGAGTGACTTCTCGATAAGCTATATTATGACTTATCGATAAGTCATTGTAGAGTTCTCTACAAGTGTTAACTTACAGAGTTCTCTACAAGTATTATTTTTATACTTATCAATAACTCAAAACTGAAATAATTTAATCTAATAAAGTATTTTGGCAAAATACTCTTGGCAGAAATATTCTGATTTTATTTTGAATTTATTCAAATAAAAATAAAATCATTTTAGTCCACTTTGGACAAACTGGATATTTATTTCACATCTCAATAAGTCAATCTTTATTTATTTTCTACAAAAATAAATAAAATGACATATCGAGATGTTTCTCATTTCAAAATGACTTCTCGATAAGTATATGTCAAACGTCTAATTTTGACTTCTCGACAAGTCATTAGCTTTTACTATAAATACCCAGACTTCTCGATACATATACATACTTACATTTTCGAGAACTCAGGTGACCTAGCTTTTCAATCCAAAACCGATTTCTCTCTCGTTTTTACTCTTTTCTCAAAAATAATTCTTACCCATTCACACTCATCAATCAACAATGGCATTCAATGTTGTTAGAGCTACTATTCCAGAGAAAGGAACAAATTACTTCGCTTTTACTGATGCTAAACAAGCTCCTGAAAGTTTCAAGGGGTTTGTGAAACTTTTGACTGAATCTTACCTTGCAGGAGCTTAACCTGCTAACCCTATCTGTATCTGGATGTTCTGCATGAATTTTGGACAACATCAGTAGTAAGGACTGATATGAATGATAACTCTCTCTCTCTCTCTCTCTCTCTCTCTCTCTCTCTCTCTCTCTCTCTCTCTCTCTCTCTCTCTCTCTCTCTCTCTCTCTGCGGTTATAACCTGCAAAATTGGAGGCCAACAAATAGAGTTCAATGAACAAGATGTGAATAGAGCTTTGGGGCTGCCAACTGCAAATCTGGCGGAGGTGTTAACTTCTGATGAACTGACTGAGTTTATGGACTTCATCAATTATGGTGGAAGAATCAACTTGTCAAGCTTGAACATGACCAATTTAAGGAAGGAATGGTCCTTTGTGTTTGATTCTGTGGTGAGGGCCTTCACATGCGGGAACACATGATATGACAACATTTCAAGTGTGGTGCAGAAGCTGGTGTACTCAATTGCCCACAACAGACACTTAAATGTTGGTCTCTTAATCCTGGAAGAACTTGCAACCAGGCTGACAATGCCCTTATCTGCTAGAGGTAAGGAAATATTATTTCCTAGATTCATTATGTATACTTTAAATAATAAAGTAATAGGCATACACTTGTTAAATGGTATAGATAGCACTAAAATTGGCAATTGTAAGCAAGTGTCCAAAATAATATTTGGCTCACTTACTACAAAGAACAAGATAAATGTGAGTCTGAAAATCACTCCATATATGATGGAGAGATTTAGGACTTACCCTTACCCAATGCCAGACATGAGATCTAATGCACAACCTAGCACAACCATGGTCCCTGAACCTGTGGAAGTACAAACACAGGAACACCCACAGGGACCTTTTGTTAGTGTTTGTGCCCTAGAGACAAAACTATGATGTTTTAGTTTAAGACATTTGGATTATTAATGTTTATGTTATATCGATTTATAATGTTAGATTAATAAATATCCTTGGAATATGATATGCAACTCTATATCTCTAAGTACGTGACTTAGAAATGAGATTATTAAAATAACATCAATATTCCTAAAGGTCCCTAGTCGAGTACTATTATTAAGGGAAAATAATGATGCATTAAGACTGGTGTGTTTGTTGACTGATGATCACATCTCATTGATCATAGGTATAGTGATACTAAAGTCAAAAACACAGGCATATGTAAATGTACATGGTGCTGGATAGACCCGATGTGAGATTCTACATGTTTTTTGTGTCATAAGTAATTCTCACAGTGATAATGATTTAATGGTCCTTAGACCTGAAGTCATTCTATTTCTATACGAGAATTAATATACATTGATTCCATTAAAAGTTATCCTTGACCGGGAATGATAAAAGTGGACATTGGGTATATTATGAATCTTATGAGAAATAAGAATGATCTAGATGGGATTTAACCCTCCTATTTTAGGAGTGATATTATTGGCCTCTTGTGTGAGCTAAACTATGAAATGCGTGTGCACGCTCAAATGATGATTTGATATGATAGTCTACTCATTGATCAAGGAAACTTGGATTAAACTATGATGAGGATGACACATTACATGCCTCTAGTTTAATCTATAATATTTGGTTAAAGGGATTATATTATATTATACATTATTCACGAAAGGTTTAATCGATCAGCGATTCAATTATTATTACTTGGGTAGCAATGATGTATTACTAGATGCCGCTCATTGTTTACGATTTTAAATTAGATTTAAAATTCGTTGCAAATGTAATAATAACCTACAGGGTCACACACAAAGAATGCTTTAAGGATTATTAAATTTAAATTAGATTTAAATTATATTAAAGTAATTCAAATTATTTATAATATTAATTAAGTATGACTTAATTAATCAGATAAATAATAATATTCAAATTTACTAATATTAATTATGAAATTCAGTTGTTAAATAATTAAGTGTGACTTAATTATTATACAAACAGGAATTTCGAATTAATAATAACTCCTAATTAGTTAAGAGTTATAATTTTTTTTCTACTCTCTATATATAATATCTCTTGTGGCAGATTTTGGGAGGCAAGACTTTTATAAAAAATCCTAGCCACCAAGAGAGAAGATGGAGAGAGCAAGAAGAAACAATATTGTGCTAGTACACATTTAATCCTTGCGTTCAAGCATTCGTGTGGATACCAATAGTGCGTAGATCGCGAGAGCGGGATGCGTGGCGATTGAACAAGCTTTGGATCTCCATTAGTCAACCAATTCGTAAAGCTTCTTAAGGTAAACAATCTGATCTACAAATTAAATATCTATTTTTCACATGGATCCTACGGTGGGTTTCGAAAGTTCTAATTTTTCACATTTTTATTTACTGTTTCCGTTGCGTTTATGTGCCCGAAACCCAACAATGGCATCAGGGCTACTTGCGAAAAGTGTTTAATTTGTTTATGTGTTAACTGGTTTTTATAATGATAACATGTATAGAATATTCCATGATTGTTATGTATGTGATTTTGTATATTTTATATGTTTTTATGTTTATATATATGTATGCATGTATATGTTTTGAGTATATGATATTCATGAGAGTTGTATAATTATATGATGATTATATATTCTGTATATATACTGATATTTACATGTTTTGTGTTTGTTCTTCTTATAAGAATCATATTTGATACGATTCTGAATCGGATGCAGTAGATTTGCTGAAATCTGGGTCTGGTGTCCGATTTCGACAAATGAATACGCTATTTCATATGGAATCTGCGATTTACTGTAATCAGATTTAATTTCAAATTTTCTGATTTTTTTCCATATTTGGTTTTTATGATTAGATCATGATGGGTATGATATGTTATGATCAGATTATGTGTTCTAACATGTTCTTATGTGTTAATTGAGCATGGTGGATGGTTATGGCTTATGACCTTATATTAATGGTTTTGGTTTTTTAAATACGGCTTGCATGTCGTTCGATCTTGTAATTATTAAATCTCGAATGTAACTCGAGTTCTTCTTGTAAGTTCATTAGATAAGTTTTATATTTCATTCTTGTAATGTACATGAAGACATGAAGATTTGGCGATCAAGGAAGGGTAATCACATATGGAGGTCATCCAAGGAAGCAATACAAGAAAGAAGACATGTAATAGTTAGCATGTATTTATTTTCCACCTTAGATTGACCTAGATATTTGTCATTAGCTTGATGAAGATCACATAGGATGAATCCATAACCAACCACATTTATTCTTTGCACTTTACATATATATGCGCATATGATGAATGTATGTGTAGAGTAGTTTATAAAGATGCACGCTTAATTAGATTAAGGATGTATGTATTAGATACGACACCCATGCCATGCTTGTTAAACAAGATAAAATCTGTAACGACTCAAGATTTTAAAATGAACAAAAGATTATGAGATTCTCGTGTTTATGAAACATGGAATAAATTACAAATTTTCTTTATTTCTGACATGGGGCCATTTTGTCAAAAGCGAGTTCAGTGAACTTGTAAGGTTGTGGGTTTTAAGAGAGACCGTTGTGACTCCCTCACTACCGGGAAATCAAACCATTGACGAATATTGATTTGAAGTATTTTATTCAGGGAAAAATTGGAAATCTCTTTATGATGGGATCATGATCGTTTTGAAATTAACAAAACTCTAAAGTTAATATTAAGTTGATCAGATGCCTTCCATTGAGTCCAATGCATTAACCCCTAGATCGGCAAGGATTGAGTTCGCCAAAGCGAAGTACTCCTATCTACCGTAGGATATGTGTTGGAGTATATTGATACTTTTTAACTATTGGGTTTGACTTAACTAAGTTACCATAATAGGATTGTGAACTTAGAGGCATAGAGTTTGGCGAGATTTATTAGATAAATATGAACAAATGTTGTTCCACCAAACTATCCAAGAGTTATATAGTTGATATAATTGACAAATGTTGTCTACCTAAATAATCATGTATTAGGAGAAAAGCCAAAGGTGACCTAACACATGGTGAAATATGGATCTTGGCTCACTAGAAAGGATATAGAAGATATTTTTTCCGAATTAATAGTTAGGGCTATTGATTTGATAAAAATAGTGGGAGATATATATTGTGAATATATATATGAATAATCACTAAAACATAATTTAATGATCATCTGTAGACTAAGTCATTTTATGCACTTTTATATTATAGATATCAAATGAAAAATAACACAAATAACTTCTCTATATAATAGTCCTTGAGAAGGACAAGCTGACATGAAATAATTTACTCAATTGACATGGAAACTTGAGGATTGTCCTTAGGTTCAAGGATGCCACTCAAACCCCTCCCTTATTTCTTTTAGCTGAGTATGAAACATGTGCTGAACAAAATGCTTACCAGAAGCAAATTGATTATGCAACTGATGTTTCATGTCCCATGCTTGTAATTATGAGTGCTGAACTTTAGAAGCAACAAGAGCATAATGATGCTTATGATATGATTGAGCACCTTCAAAGGATGTTTGAAGGATAGGCTCGTCAGAAAGATTTGACAATAATAAAGCACCATACTTTTACATTAATGGGAGAATGATATCTGGTTGGAGCACATGTTCTAAAGATGATAGGTATATGTACCTTGATATTTTGGGTTTCAAGAATAGTCTAGAGACTCAACTTGATTTGATCAAATTATCTTTGAACAATTCCTATTCTTAGTTTGTTAAAAATAAAAGTAATGAGATAGACAGAACACTCAATGAGTTGTTAAGCATATTTAGAACTGCTGAAAATAACACGGTAAAGGCATGAATTACGTCCATATTGATGATATACACATGGAATGCAAATTGAAAGGAAAGTGGACAGGCAAGGTGAAGATTTGATCTTCTTCGGTGCCAAATCAAAGTCCAATCCCAAAGGGCTTTTGAAGCCTGATAGTGGTGTTGCTAAAGGAGATTATTGTCATTCTTGTGGAAATTACTGGATGAATGGAAGTTAAATTATTGAGCTTATTTGGAAGATCTAAAGAAGAAGACCATCAATGGTCAAGCTTCAGGTATCAGGTTAGAATTTGAGCAAAAGTTGTTGCTCTAGTTGAAGGAACTCGATACCTAATTTTGCCCATAAGGTGAGATTGAGAACTTGATAAATTGTTATTACGTGCCTGTCTTTAGCGGATACATTAAATCAATTTCTTGTCAGGACAAGAAAGGTTTTCATTTTAATTAAATAAACAATAGTTTTTTATTCTATTTTAATGATAAGGCTTATAATGTTGCACAATTAGTTAACAATTTATATGTTCTAAGATGACTCAAATCAAACATTACCTCTAGCATTGTCGTTAAGCTATATTAATGAGAAATGCATTTCTGAGTTAAATATAAATGGATACTTGGATAAGTTTGATTTTGAATCATACGAATAATGCGAAATTTGTCTCATTGGCAAAATGACTAAAGCTTCTTTTACCTGATCAGGTGAAAGGGCCACCAAATGATTAGGACTTATACATAATGATGTATATGGTCGAATGCGTATGATGGCAAGGGGTGGCTTATACTACATAATATTTACTGATAATTTTAGTAGATATGGATATGTATGTCTTATGAAGAACAAATCCAATTCTTTTGAAGTGTTCAAAGAATATAAGGTCGAAGTAGAAAAGCAAAAAGAGGAAAGTATTCAAGTTCTACGATCGGATCGTGGAGGAGAATACTTAAGCCTCAATTTTAAGAGTTTCTTGGAGGAGTATGATAGTGTATCATAACTTATGCTTTCTGGAACACCTCAATGGAATAGGGATTCTGAGAGGAGAAATCGTACCTTGTTGGACATAGTGCGATCGATGATGAGTCAAGTGGATCTTTCACTCAGTTTCTGGGGTTATTCTCCAGAAATGACTGCATATACACTTAATCAAGCTCCGACTAAAGCGGTTCAAAATACTCCGAATGAGATTTGGACTGATAAAAGTCATAACATGTCATTTATGAAAATTTGGGGACGTGAAGCGTTTGTAAAACGTTTAGCCTCTGACAAGATTGGACCGAAATTAGATAGATGCTATTTTGTGGGATACCCAAGTGAGACTAGGGTATAGTTTTTATAATCTATACGAGAACAAAATGTTTGTTACTCGGATCGCTGTATTTCTTGAGGGAGAACTACTTTCTAAGAAAATCAGTGGGAGGATAATACATCTTGATGAAGATCGAGAATCACATGATAACAATGAACCAGAGTTGGAATAAGATGAGGATGTACATCAAAATGATGAAAGTAATCATGTTCGGAAAACACTGGTTATTCGTAGATCTAGTAGGATTCACCATAAGTCCGGGAGAAATTATGGATTTCTTTTGACTCAAGATGGTGATGTGATGCTTACGGATAATGATAAGCCTTTCACCTACCAAGATGCTATGAACAGTGCAGACTCCGAGAGATGGCTAGAGGCCAAGAAATCCGAGATGGAATCTATGTACCAAAATAAAGTATTAATTTAGTTGATCCACTCGAAGGGGTAAAACCTATTGGGTGCAAGTGGGTTTTTAAGAAGAAAACTGAGATGGATGGTAAAGTACAAACCTATAAAGTGCGACTAGTGGAAAAAGGTTTCGAACAAATTCATGGTATAGACTATGATGAGACTTTTTCAGCAGTTTCTATGGTCATGTCCATCAGGATTTTGTTAGCAATAGTTGCTTACTTTGACTATGAGATTTGGCAAAAGGATGTGTTTACTAGAAGGTTAGTGGGAGCCATGTGACATTCCTAGTATTATATGTAGATGACATATAACATATATGGAATGAAATACCTTCTCTACAGGCTGTTAAGACTTGGTTAAAAAATAGTTTCTCGATGAAAGACTTAGGCGATGCTACCTATATATTAGGGATCAAGATCTATAGAGATAGATTGAAGAGATTAATTGACCTAGTCGGAGTACATACATTGATAAAGTATTTTAAGATATAAGAGACAAAGAAAGGATATGTTTCGATATCTCATGAGATAGTGATCTCATAGGATAACTGCCCTAAATCATTGTATGATAAGGGCCGTCTCAGAAAAGCTCCATATGCTTCGACAATTGGATCTATAATGTATGCAATGATATGTACTTGTCCTAATATTTCGTATGCTTTGAGCATAACGAACAAATACTAGTCTAATCCAGGTGAGGGTCACTGGATAGTTGTCAAGAATATTCTTAAGTACTTAAAGAGGACTAAAGATTTATTTTTGGTGAATGGAGAAGATAGGGGACTACTTGTAAAGGATTACACTGATACTAGTTTCTTAACCTAATTTTTGGATATACAAGGAAAATTGTGTGTCTATGCCTGGTTTGTGTTTTGTCTAAATATAATTGATGTTAGCTTGAATAGTTCACAGCAAGAACATTGATGATTCTATGGAAGCCAAATATACGGATGCTTTCTAAACAGCCAAGGAGACTGTTTAGGCATTTCCATAAGTATCACCTTGTTAATGATATTAATTATCAAGGAGGTATAAATTTAAAGTGTATAGTAATGATAGTGTTGCAGACCCACTGACTAAGGCTTTGTCATAGCAGAAACACGATGGTCATACCAGTTCCATGAGTATTAGATACATGAGTGATTGGCTCTAGTGCAAGTGGGAGATTGTTAGTGTTTGTGCCCTAGAGACAACACTATGATGTTTTAGTTTAAGACATTTGGATTATTAATGTTTTTGTTCTATCGATTATTCCCTTTATAATTTATCAATTCTTAATTTACTGCGATATAAATGTTATATTAATAAATGTCCTTGGAATATGATATGTAAATCTATATCTCTAAGTACGTGACTTAGAAATGAGATTATTAGAATTGTATCAATATTCCTAAAGGTCCCTAATTGAGTATTATTATTAAGGGACAATAATGATGCATTAAGACTGGTGTGTTTGTTGACTGATGATCACGTCTCATTGATCATAGGTATAGTGATACTAAAGTAAAAAACACAGGCATATGTAAATGTACATGGTGCTGGACAGACCCGATGTGAGATTCTAAATATCTGTTGTATCATAAGTAATTGTCACAGTGATGATGATGTAATGGTCTTAGACCTGAACTCATTATATTTTTATACGAGAATTAATATACATTTATTCCATTAAAAGTTATCCTTGACCGGGAATGATAAAAGTGGACATTGGGTATATTATGAATCATATGAGAAATATGAATGATCTAGATGGGATTTAACCCTCCTATTTTAGGAGTGATATTATTGGCCTCTTGTGTGAGCTAGACTATGAAATGCGTGGCCACGCTCAAATGATGATTTGATATGATAGTCTACTCATTGATCAAGGAAACTTGGATTAAACTATGATGAGGATGACACAGTACATGCCTCTAGTTTAATCTATAATATTTGGTTAAAAGGATTAGATTACATTATATGTTATTCACGAAAGGTTTAATCGATCTCCGATTCAATTATTATTACTTGGGTAGCAATGATGTATTACTATATGCCGCTCATTGTTTACGATTTTAAATTAAATTTATAATTCATTTCCAATGTAATAATAACCTATAGGGTCACACACAAAGAATGCTTGAAGAATTATTTAATTTAAATTATATTAAGGTAATTCAAATTATTTATAATATTAATTAAGTATGACTTAATTAATCAGATAAATAATAATATTCGAATTTACTAATACTAATTATGAAATTCAGTCGTTACATAATTAAGTGTGACTTAATTATTATACAAATAGGAATTTCGAATTAATAATAACTCCTAATTAGTTAAGAGTTATAATTCTTTTTCTATTCTCTATATATAATATCTCTTGTGGCTGATTTTGTGAGGCAAGACTTTTACGAAAAACCCTAGCCACTAAGAGAGAAGATGGAGAGAGCAAGAAGAAACGATATTGTGCTAGTACACATTTAATCCTTGCGTTCAAGCATTCGTATGGATACCAATAGAGTGTAGATCGCGAGAGCGGGATGCATGGTGATTGAACAAGCTTTGGATCTCCATTAGTCAACCAATTCGTCAAGCTTCTTAAGGTAAACAATCTGATCTACGAATTAAATATCTATTTTTTGCATGGATCTTGTGGTGGGTTTCGAAAATTCTAATTTTTCACGTTTTTATTTACTATTTCTGTTGCGTTTATGTGCCCGAAACCCAACACCTTCCCAAGTTGAAACCATTTCTTAAAATCCTGTAACAGCTAGAAAACCAACCACCTCATCTTCTCAAAAGATGAGGTGAGTAAAAAGAAGAGAAAGGGTTAACCTTAATAGTTATGCATGAGAGTGGTGAGGAACAAACAAAGGCTGAGTCACCATTTGTCAAAAGATCAAAGAAGAGTAAGAAATCTGAACTGACCACTCAAGCCACCTCTACATCCTCTCAAAAGGATGCAGTTGTAAATATTGGGATTAAACAGACTCTAGATACATCCTCTCAACAGGGTGTGTCTATTGAAAAGAGCATTCACCCAAATGCATCATGTATAGAGTCTGCACCGCCTGCACTTGATCAAATCCAAGTGTATGGTAGAAGAAATAAGGATGGCACACACAGTGAGAGCACATATTTTGAAACTCCCTCATCCATTCAGGGGGGCTGCCAACACTCACTACTGAGCAACAACTTCTAATCTCTCAAATTTCTTCTCTACCTACAGCACTTGAATCCAATTCTCAATTGCAAACTAACTCAAGTGACTTGGTTCAAGCAACCTTGCTCACCACCCAAACACTACATTCATATGGTGAGAGACTACTAGCTGGGGTAGACCTTGATGACACCATCAAAATCATGGGGGATTCATCAGTTTTTACTGAAGACCCCATGGATGTCACAAATGCACCTTCATGTGCAAATCAGCCTTCACAGGCTGTTAGGTATGAGGGTAATACTCCTGAGGGGGAAAATATCTAAATCCTCTCCAATTCAATTGAAGGTTCCTCATGTAGGGACAACTCCCCTCAAAACCCTAGCTGAAATTGCTTTGACAATTGAAGGTGGGAGTAAATTTTCCAATGACCCTGCTATGGAAGAGGCAAGATTATCACATTCAAGTGACAGTGCTTTGCAAGAAGTACAAGGGTTTGAGACTGGTGCACATGAAAGTAACCCATTCAAATCTCCTCCAATTCAATTCGAGGTTCCCAATTTATGTGAGGAACAACAACTTCTCAAAACCATAAAGCAATCTGTGAGTAAAACTGTGACTTCAGTCACAGGTGGTTCTGATTCACACCCTTCTACCTCTTAATCACATCTCATCTCCCAATGGCTCCAAGACACTGAAAATCAACCTTCTAAAATTGAAGATCTTAGAGTTGATCAACTTGGAGGCCTTGCTCAAATCTCACAACTTCTACTCGCATCCAATATGTCAAATCAAGACTACCAAGCTATCATGCTCTCCTACGAGGCTGATATTGAAGATAATCAAGCAAAAATTATTGATGATGCTGGTCAGGATGCTAACTGTGATGCTTGGTTGGACAAGGAATTCACAATTGAGATGGATGTTGTGTTAGCAAAATTCAGGGAGAAATACATCATAATTCTGGGAAGCAATGTCAGATCCCTCACTCCACAAGAGGTGTATGATTCCATTAATGAGGTTTACAAAGCTCAAATCAAGGCTTTCCATAACTTTGGAAAAGCACTATAAATTACATTGAATGGACATCAAGACAAAGTCATGAAGATGGTCAGGGAAAAGATTGATCAAATCATCCCCTCTCAAACTGAGATAAAAACCAATTCAAAACCTTCTCAGAACAAATGTCGAGGTATGATCTCAGTGGGATTGATAAAAGTGTAAATCAGCTCAAAGAATCATTTGTAGCCTTGCACAAAGTAGTTCAAGATCACATCACTAAATCCAATGACACAAGGTTGAAGTTGGATCAAATGCAGGCTGCAAGATACACTCCTTCACCTTTGGTCATGGATGAAATTCAGAAATTTGTGCAAGCTACTTTTGGAAAATCTATTGCTCTATCTACTACAAGCTCCTCTTCACAAGACATTCAAGAACTCAAGACTCAAGTAGCTTCTCTTGAAACCTCCAATGCATCTCTCAATACTCAGGTTCAAGCTTTAACTTCTCTAGTCAAAAGTCAACAGACAGACGTAAAGACCCTGGTGGACTCTCACAAGCACCTTCAAATGCAAAACTCTGTTGCTTTGGGAGCCATCATGAGAAAGCTCAACATCCCTCTACCATCACTTCCACAACAGATAAGGCCTGAAATTCCTACTACGCTCTTCATGCCTGACAACAAGACTAAGGGGGAGATAGAGGCTAGGCTAGCAAGATCCAGATCATCTACTCAACAAGTCCAGGGTGCTGAAAAGAGCTTAAATCAAGAAGTAGATCTTGACATGGAGAACCTTATTAGGGCTCCTGAAGGACCAAGTCTGAGCAGAGAATTTGATGAATTGCTCAAGGCTCTAAAAGCTTCTCTCAACAATAATCACTTCACATATAAAAAGGCCCTGGACAAGAAAATAAACTTCTTAAGGGTGATCATGGTAACTCAAGAAAATTTTCAACGAAAGAGAATAGTGGTCAATACAAATGACTCTGGGATAGATAGATGTATGCAGGTGTCCCTCAATTACCTTGTCTCTAGGAGGGCGTCGGAGTTGGACATTCTGATAAACAAAGTCAGAGTTGTGACTCATGAAGACACTTTGTTGCTAGCTGAATTGAAAAATTAAGCATACTATCTGGAATTGTTTTAAGCAAACTGACTTTCTACCTTTAAATTGGTGCATTTCAGATGAAGATTATTTTCAACAACTTGCTGAGGAAATAGTTAGAGTCTCGGTTGTATCTCTAAGGGAAATTAGAATTTACTATGAAGATGGGTCCTTCACCTTCCTTGGCTGCACTTTAATGGATTCTCTCTCTCTCTCCCATGGAAATCAAGAGAGTGATAAGCTTGCTAAAGGATAAGGATTCTGCTATAAGAGCATGGAGATCAATTCTGGCTGAGTGGTTGATTGAAAGAGAAGAAAGAAGAAAAAGGAATGAAGCTGAATATGAGGAAATAAAGATAAAGTATGATGAGGAAATTTAAATGTCCATAAAAAGGTCAGAAAAACTGAAAGTAAAAGGAAGGAGCAGAATATCTAAAGATGGGAAGTTTCTAAACATCAAAGATGGCCAATTCTCTAAATTTAGAATTGATTTACTAAATACTGGTTATCCAAAAGCAGATAGAATCAATCTTTTAGAAGCTCTAAGTGGGACACCAATTGTAGAAGAACTTGAAATTCTTGTTCAGTTAAAGGATATCCTTAGGGAAGAAACAGAAGCAAAATAGTCTTTACTTGATGCTTGTAACTACTTAAACTTTGTAAATCTTCTAATGTATAAAAGTTGTAATTGTGTCAATTTTCATGTAATTACTTTATTTTCCATCTTAACTTGGGGTTAGTCTTGTTAACAGGCATTAATTTGTGTTAAGCAATCTTTTCACAAATTGAGGGAGATTGTTGTGCAAGACATGTCTATACTTTAACAAGACTATGTCAAATTGACAACCCTAAATAAGTTATATTGTAATCTTAGTTTATATCTTGTATTGTAACATTTAAAGTCTGTAAAAATGTCAAAGAGCATACTGGAGTCTTTTTATTTAAACAGTATCAATCCTAAGAATACTATCTGGAAGAAGATCCAGAAAATCATGCCTCAGAAGAATTATGAAGAAGCTTGGAGTTGAATAAATCTATTTTGATAAAAATATTCTAAGTCAAGATCTCTACAAGTCACATATTTAGTGTTATAGAGAAGTCATTCGAGAACTCCAAATGACTTATCGAGAAGTCAGGAAAGCTACTAGAGAACTCTCAGAGATATCGACAAGCCAATTGAAGACATGAAGATTGGAGATATCGACAAGTCATTTCTTCACTAGTGAACTCTAGATATATCGATAAGTCAAATATCACTAAAGATCTCTGAGATATCGACAAGTCAAAATCTCATTAGAGATCTCAGAGATATCGACAAGTCAAAGTGAAGACATGAAGCTGAGAGATCTCAAAAAGCCAAATTCTCTTATAGAGAACTCAGATACCTCTACAAATCACATCTACTATGGAGAATTAGAGATCTCGATAAGTCAATATACTTATCGAGATGTCAAGATCTCTATATGCCTAACTGGAGATCTTGAGGTAAAATCTCAAAGTACAAATTGCTGACCAGTTCAATACCCAAGATTTACAATCAACAAACAATCCAACCAACTGGATTGACAAGTCTATAAAAAGAAGCTTGAAGGATGTGCAAGATCAGTGGTGAAGATTAACTGACAAAGAAAGATCAAAGTTAACACAGGGTGCAAAGATATGCTAAGCCAGAAATGGAAGTTATACTTTTCCCAAAATGGAAATGATTAGTGACAGCTTACCAAAGTGAATAGCATGTCTTATTATACACTGTGTAAACCTGTAGTTAACTGAAATATAAAGTTAACACTGGTCCTTTATTAGTTGTAACAATTTAGATAGAAAATCTTGTAATTCTCTCAAGAAGAAGCTAAACTCTTTATTAACAAAGAGCCTAAAAATTTTGTAGCAAAACATTCTTAATTTTAATATAAAATTAAGCGAGTTTTGAAAGATTTGTGTTCACTGTTATTGATTGTTTAAATTTCAGTACTAACATATATCACTACAAGATTACATTTACTTTGTTCAAACCATAATACTTCAAGAAAAGCACAAAAACACCTAAAACACATTCATCCCCCCTCTGTGTGTTATTCATTTCCTAACAATATATATGTTCTTCAAAAACTAGGTGTCAACCATGTGCTTGGTTTGAATCCTAGATGTCGACCAAATTGATTGGAAATGCTCACATGTCGACTAGATCAAAGAACAAGTAAACTAGTACACTTTGCCTTAGAATGCTTTCATGTTTTAAGCTAGATGTCGATCATATACATGAAGCCACTCTATATGTCAACGTTTGTCTCTTCCTTGAAGTCTAGATGTCGACTTAGACCTCCTAGAGTGCTCAGAAGTCCACCATGTACATATGGGAAGCTCAAATATCGAATGCACTACTCACCCTTCACTTTGCCTTTAATATTTTCTTTATTTTAGGATTAGATGTCGACAATGAGGTCCTCCACAATATATATTTCGACCTTGGCCTTGTACATGTCGACATGTAAGAGTTTCCCTTAAAAAAATCACTTCTTTAAAGCTTAGATGTCGACATGCACCACAAGGAGGAGCTGGGAGGTGCCAGGAGCTAAGAATCATTACGACTGGGAATATAAATTTGCATTTATTGAGATCTTGATGAAGAACGAACTGTAAAAATAATCAAGCAAGAGTTTACTTTACATTTTATATGTTTGAGCCAACAAAATCTAGTACAAATAGTACTTGAGCCGCAAGTGCAGCCACAGGGTGACAGGGAACAAGAATCGTGGTGACAGCGCATTTTGACTTGCATTCCTTGAGTCCTTGATGGAGAATGGGGTATAAAAATCTAAATACCAGAGTTTAATTGTCATTTCAAGTCTTGAAGCAAAAAAATATCATAATAAATGTACTTGAGTACATCAAGGTTAAAGAAAGTATGAGGAAAATAATCACAAATCATGAGCCCATTGGCAGCAAGAAGCGCAAGATAGAGCGTGAGTATGATGCAATAGAAAAATATCTTCAGGTTAACAAGGATTCTGATTCACCTCCGAAGAAGGGAGGACCAACAAAAAAAATCACTAAATATGCGAAATTGAGTACTCATACGAGTCAAATTTTGATGAAAATAGAGAAGGATAGAGACATTCGTTGGCCACATCCTCTAAAGGATGACCCATCCAAATTAGATACAAGCAAGTATTGTCGATTCCGCAAGGATTCTGGTCATGACACCGATCGAGTTCCTTATTTGAAAAGGAAGACTGAGCAAATACACCGGAGATGGAAAAGGGGTGAAAGGAACAATAATGGAAAAATGAACTATGAAGATAAAAGGAGGGATTGCGATGATCGAAGGAGAGAGAAAATTGATCAGGGGCGAAACCCCCAACCGTGAGGCCCAGTGATCAATATTTGAAAGACCAATTGATGTCGGCTCCTCTAAAAATTTAAGAAAGGCTTATATTCGAGAAGTCATGCACATAGTTGGAGAAGCTCCAAAACGGGAAAAGACTGGAGTATCAATGACATTCAATGACTTTAATTAGAAGGGGTAAATTTTCCTCACAACTATCATCTAGTGGTAACACCTATCACAGGAAATAGCCCTGTAAAAAAGAGTCCTTGTAAACAATGAAATGTCAATGGACATTCTGCTTTACGATACCTTTATTAGGATGGAATGTACCGATTCACAATTGACCCCGACCGATATGCCAATCTATGGATTCTCTGGAGTCGAATGTCCAATTGAGGGAATAATCAAACTTTCATTGATAATGGGCCGGGAGCCAAGGTATGCTACACAAATGTTAAACTTTGTGGTGGTTAAGGCTGGATCAACTTATAATGTAATCATGGGAAGGACATGCATACACGCCATTATGGTAATCCCCTCATCCTACCATTCTGTAATCAAATTTTCAACTAAGAACAGGGTAGGAGAGGAAAGAGGAGATCAGAAGATGGCAAGAAGCTGTTATGTAGCCTAATTGAGGGCAGATTGAGCCAGGGGACAAGTTCTTCGTAATGAAGATATAGAAATCCGTGAGAATGACGAGAAATAAGGAAAATCGACGGTGGATTTAATCCCGATTTCTTTGGCCCCTGAAGATCTTAAAAAGACAATTTATTGGAGAATCGTTAGAGAAACCCCTCAAAGTAAAGTTGATAAAATTCTTTCAAGAAAATAGCTATGTTTTTGCATGATCAGCAGCTGATATGCCAGGTATCGATCCGTAATTGATAACTCGTAAGTTAAATGTCGATCCTAATCAGAAGAAGGTAAAGTAAAAGAAAAGGAGGTTTGCCACTGAAAGGAAAGAAATCATAAAACAAGAAGTGGAAAAACTAGGATTTTTAGTCACATCCTTTTATGTTATTTTCTAACAAATCAGGAAAAAGAGAATAATTCCTCAAAATTAATTTCTTTTTGGAAAAATAAAAAAAGAAAATCCAAATAATCCAGAAAAACGGGAATTATCCAGAAAAAATATTTATATGGATATTTTCTCAAAAAACTCTTGAAGATGAAGAAAAACTCCCAAAATTAATAAAAAAAATTCGAGCAAAATTAATTGCATTTAGGTCAACGATAGATCATATAAAGTAAAAATGTTATAGTTATCAACAATGATAACTGGAAGAGTAGAAGTTAATAAATTAGGGGAGCTGAATAGGTCACGAACCTCAAATCTGTTCTGCCAAAAGGGACAAGGAACCCTCTCTTGAGATTTTTGACATTCTTAGAAGAGAGCGTGGTTCATATCTGATCAACTTTTTTTTATCAAGTTGGCATTATAGCTACCCCAAAATGATAAGCAGCCTCGAATGAGGAAAATCGTTGTAAGTGTGTAGGCCGATTCACACTTTACGCTAAAAAAGTTATCTGTAAGGGCATTAAATAACTTAACTCCTACGAAACCTCGAGTAGGTTCCCTAGAAATTGGGGGGCAAATGATAGGAAATAAAAATAATTTTAATTGTGTAATTAATATCGCATTAATTAAGGCCGAAACCCAAAATATGTATTAATTTCATAATAAATTAATATGAGTAAAATGACACCTGCAAATGGTATCCTACAAGGGGTATAATTTCTTGGAGATTGACCTCCAAGAAACCTCAAAGAATAAGGAACTCAATTCTTACATTCTAGGATTTCAACTCCAATATAAGTATGAGACTTTTCCACCAAGTCTCTTAACCCTAACATAATTCAGGGTACCCACGCCTATATATTGGGTCTCACCCCACAAATCAGAACTACATTTTTGACTTGATCATTGACATATAGCAAGGTACGTAGGCATCAGTACGTAGGCATCGGTACGTAGGCATCTTGTGAAGGCATAATCATGTCGTGAAACACGTAATCAGTCAAACGAGGGTCTTGAGCTCACGAACCCTAACATTTATTACAACCTAGTTTTCTACCCATAACAAATATTTTGATTGGCTCTATATTAAAAGAATTCTTTCTTAGTAAATGTTAAATTATGAATTTAAATTGTATGATTGTATATCATAATTAACATCAAATTATAATAGTGCCTATTTAGTAAATATTTTTTGATTTAAACATATTTATTACAGGGATTAGTTAAATAAAATCATTGATGTATCTAAATTAAAATTGCTAGCTAAGAATTATCAAAAATAATTGTTAACTAAGCATGGTTAGTAAAGTAGGATGAGTATGTTAAATAAGGAAAGTTATTTATATAATGTGATTGCTCTAAAATTTATGATTACGCTCTAATTTGTGCTAAAATAACTCTATAATTAATTAGAATCGGGTTTATAATATAGAATAGCATAGACTTTTTTGATAAAGATAAAAAAATAAATGTTTAAATTGAATGTTTAATATTCGTATGCAATTTTAAGATGCTGTAATTCGTGCTGAAATAACTCTATAGTTAATTAGACTCGGGTATTATAATATAGAATAACATAGAATTTTTTCGATAAACATAAAACAAAAGAAATATTTAAATTGAATGTTTAATGTTCTTATGTATTTTTAAGAACAAGTCATAAAATGATACTGTATTATTTATTTATGGAAGTAACAAATTTATAAATAAAAAAAGACTTACTAGTGTAAAAAATAAATTATCCCAAACATAATGTGATAATCCTAAGAAAAACAAATAGGGGATTACTTTTTGTATAGGATTATAATTGCAAGTGACCAATTTATATTAAATTATAAAAATTAGAATCATGTATCATTTGATATGTCTTTTTTTGTTGATTTTGATTATCAGCAGTCATGATCGATGAATCTTCTTAATCAAATGATCAGAACTGTTAGATATAAATATTAAAAAATTATACACAACTCGAATTTTTAGGTTTGAGTCCTGCCAACCGTAAATATTTAAATTATTATTTATACACTGCTCAAGTTCTTCAATCCTCCACAACAGATATTTATATTATTATTTATAAATATAATAATAATAAAGTCATGGTTTAAATCGCATCAATAATATACTGTTTAATATTAACTAAGATATAATTTTACTATAATTATAAATAATATAAAATATAAAATTTATAAAATATTACATGTACATGGCATGGTTGTAAAGGTATAGTGATGATATCAAAATATTAGGATAATGATCCCTGGACTGTTATTTTGAGATGCACAGAAATTTTATCGGGCCGGATTTTATCCGAATTTTAAAAAATCGGGTTTTTTTGAAAACGGATTGGGTCGGGCGTTTTTAAAATTGGGTCGAGCCACGCCGGACTTTTTAAAAAATAGGGCTGAGCCGGGTTTCCTAAGAAATATAAGGCCCGTTTTAGGCCCGCAGGCCGGGTGGAAGCTGGCCGAACCGGGCTTTATGCGGGTTTTTTATTTATATATTAAAAAAATATTTTAATATTTTATAACTCGAATTATGAGTAATTTAAATATCCGAGAAAATAATATGTTGATATATCAGATAGAGTAGTTTAGACACCGAAATAAATAAATATTTTTTAATATAATATATAAATAATTATATATATATCTTAATTGATTCTAATAGTAAAGATAGCCATAAAGATAATGATATTACAAATAGTCCTGTAATCCATTTTTAATTTCCTATAAAAAAGCTTCAATCGGTTTTTAACATTGTAGTAAACATATTCACGTTCCATAGATAAGCAAGAGAACAGACATATACCACATGTTTTTCAGCCATATGCTTAGGCAGAGTAGCCTCTCTTCTACCGGTTACACATCACACAGTTTTGAGCTAAAAACGCACACACAAAATATGGAACTGACAAGTCAATCTCTGATTAATACTACTAAGTTTGCATTGTTTTGTAGTAATTACGGCGGCAGTGTTGTGACCTTTTCAGCTGGATTGAAGACCTCAAAGTCACCTAGAAAGCTGCAACAATTACATAACTCAAATGCAAATGCAGGGTCGAGGAAACAACTAAAAAATGTTGCTGCTTCTACTACTCAGGATACTGCTTCTACTTGTGATGACGGAGATAGATGGCTTCTTCAACCTGTAGGTGATGGTGATTCAAGACACATCGGTTTTAAGGTTCCAATGCCAGACGCATATGAAATTTCTTCCGTGAGTATTTTACACTTTATTGGCTTGTGGTTTTTCTTGTTTTTTTTTTTCAATTCATTCGCCAAGAAAGGCCATGTTGACTGCACTATTGTAATTTTTAGAGTATAGTCACAGTTGGACGTGTTCCAGAGAAAGCAGACTTGGTCATTCCTGTCGCAACAGTGTCGGGTGAACATGCTCGTCTTCAGATGAAGGAGGGGAGTCTGGTGGTGACAGATCTAAATAGTACAAATGGCACATTTATCGATGACAAACGGCTTAGTCCTGGAGTCCCTGCTACGATACAAGCCGGAAGATATCTTACCTTTGGTACAGTATTTTTAAAATTGTACTACCATTTATTTGATTGTCCATATGATCAAACCTGTTATTTTTAGGTATAAGCTTTACATGGAGAGGTACAGAGGTTTCATCATTTGTTTTTCTATTAAAACGTCCATGCTTTTGTGGAAGATTATCCAACCAGAAGTAGTTATCATTCAAGATCTTGCCCCCTATAGATTACAAGAAAAAGATTTCAAGATCTTTCTCCCATCTAAGAGTCCAACATATTGTACTCTACTTGTTCTTGCATGAGCGATTAATTGATTCAAGTAATAAATTTTGCAAGTGAGCCAGGAAAATTTAATTAAACTAGTGAGTCAGTTGACAGCTATTTAATTCAAGTCAAAATTTACTGATGAAACTACTGTTTGATTGGCAGGGGACACCAATTTGGCAATCTTCCGAGTCACGAAGCTTCCTTATAAATCAGTAGCTTCTGAACCTGAAACTGATGCTAAGGTTGCAGCTGAAGCAGAGACTGACACTGCAACAAGCTAAGGTGAAAAACACACAAGTTTAATATATATATATATATATATATATATATATATATATATTAAATAACCAATCTTTCTAAAAGCTTGAGGTACCCTGATCATATTATTTTGATACGTCACATGTAAAACACAGAAAATGGTAACTTAGAAAGAAGCAAAATTTTGTTGATTAGTCTGTTTAAATTAGGTTAATGGGAGAAAATATGAATTTTTTACGGATATGTCTGTTACAAGATAAAACACGCCCAACAAACCAGGTGCGTCCTGTTCATTCAGGTTTTTTTTATGGGAAATTAATATGATGCTTATCTCAATGTAGTCTAAATATGTAATTACCCTTTTGGTGTATTTACAGGGCCCATCAGTACTCATGAAGGAACTACACCGAATGAGTTGAGCAAAAAGTAGGATGGTTAGGATGAACTTCTGTAACTCCTAAAATCTTATTATATGGGCTATATATCTTATGTTTTGGCTGGAGATATGGATAATTAGTCTTGATCAAAAATCTAATACATGATACATTTTTTACTTACTTGTCCTACTGCGTTCAAGACCTAAACATTCAGGAACTTTTGCCATATTTTATATTTGTTTGTAGTATTAACTACTGAAACTAGAAGTAGAAACTACCGAAACTGTTTAAAGCATATTTTTGAGTAATTTGCATTATGTGAAATGCAATTTGTGTGTACAGAATTTGAGAAATGCTGCATTTTGTGTACTTACGGTTACCGCAGCAAAGACAGAGTAATAAAATTCAACAAACTCGTATTTCAAACATTACAAGTCATGCTTCTAAGTTTTAATTTTTATATCCTATTGCGGAAAAATTTGGTAGTGACAAAATTTAAGGTATGTCACCGAAATTAAAATCTGTGATGGTAATTATTTTTCGAAAATTAAACGGAGTGTGATATTTGTGTTAATTTGATAGCTGAAATTGTCTAGGTTAGTGGCAGCACTTTTGCGCTCTCAACTTTTAACTCTTTATAATTGAACTACATATCTCTGTTTGTACACTAATCGGGTAATCGGGTTGCGGTGATATATAAGTTATCATCGATAGACTAACTAAGTTGATTATTTATCTATTTAATATTTATTCCTTCTTATCAACAAGAAGTAGTATTTCGATAGGGTTAAATATCAAAATGGTCACTCAACTGAATGCCATATATCAGTTTAATCATTAAACTTAATGGGGTATCATTTGGATCACTAAAGTCATAATAAATATTAAATAGATACCTCAAAATATGTGCTCGAGAATTAAAATTTATTTTATGGAGTTCTAAACATTTTTCTTTAATCTTATTACAACGGAATGAAAAGTTACAAATTCATAGTATTTTAGATGATTTTGTGAGATTTTTAAAATTTTATCTACTAATAATTTTTATTTAAATAAATAAAATGACTACGAAATTAAAAATAAATAGTAGATAAATTTTTAAAAATCTTACTATATTATATAAAATACTAGAATTCATACATTTTTCATTTGGTTGTAATAGAATTCAAGAAAAATATATAGAACTCCATAAAATAATTTTTAATTCTCAAACACATATTTTGAGTTATATTTTCGATATTTATAATGACTTGAGTAATTCAAACGATACCCCGATAAGTTTGATGATTAAACTGATATATAACCTTTAGTTGAGTGACCACTTTGATATTTAACCCTATTTCGATATAAAAGAGATTATGGTGCCACGTAATATTCCAGTATCGATGATGTCGAGTGTGAAATCCCAGATTCGATTTTAGATGATGAGGGAGTTTCAAAGGTGATTGTTAATTAATTAAACAAGGGCATGGATAAATAGAATGTTGGACAGAATAGTAAAAATATTCAGGCACGTAAAATGCGATGCAATAATAATTGATATATATATATATAGATATATAGATATATATATATATATATACACACACACAAACATATGTTTCATTCTCATTTGATAAACCTCTATAGTTCAGAGGTAGATTCCAAACCGGATATTTCGTGGTAATATTTTTATATAATACTCTTAAATTCTTTCTTTTTCTCTTCTTTTTATTTTCGTGTAAACTGAGAAGAACAACCCTTACAGAAGGGGAGGTATTTCCGAATGACTATCTATCTATGTGATAGGAGTCTAGTAGGATACCACATATTATTTAATTGTTTGTCAATTACTAAAGGCTGCCCCCTTCTGTACTAACTATGTGATTAAAAGATTATAGAACGCCAGCGAGTAAATGTATAGCCAGAGTAATATTACGAACGTAAGATAGTAACACTTACGAATTGGAAAAGAATAAGTATTGAGAAGCAAAAGTTGTAGCGCTAGAAGATATGATGAGAGTCTGTACTATAGACTTGAAAGAAATTTGAAATGATCACTCAGCACATATTGAGTTTTTATACAACGATAGATGATATGTCAGTATCGAGATGGCGTTTTATGAGACCCTTTAAGGAACACAATGTCGATCTCCCTTGTAGCCGGATGAAGTTGGAGAGCGCAATATGCTCGGCCCAGCAGTGATCCAAAGACCCAATGATAGAGTAGATCTAATCAGAGGACTGTTGGTAGCAGCCCAAGATCGACAAAAGAAGTACACCGATTTGGCCCGGAAGGGAAATGAGCATGGAGTAAGGGAACCTAATATGATTAAAGGTATTCCCTTGGAAATGATTGATGAGGTTCGAAAGGAAAAGAAAGCTAAGCCCAAGATACATTGGACCATTTGAGATTTTAAGACATATTGGGAAGTTAGCTTATGAGCTAGCCCTACCCCCGAACCTGCAGTAAGTTCACAATGAATTCCATATGTCAATATTAAGGAAGTATAATCCGAATGCCAAACACATAGGGGAATACGAGCTACTCGACCGATGTGGAACAACCAGTAAGGTTATAGATCGAAAGGAACAAGTGCTTAGAACCAGGGTTATCAAACGAGTCAGAGTTTTATGACAGAACCACAATGTGGAAGAATTGACTTGGGAACTGGAAAGCACAATGCTAAGGAAGGTATCCCCAATTGTTTTCTATCTGATTCCGGGAAGGAATCCTTTTAAGGAGGGAAAACTGTAATAACCCTAATTTTTGAAATTTTTTGAAACCCTGATGAATAGTAACTTTTGCTGATTTTGTTGATTAGGGAAATTAATCAGAACACACTATATACGAGTACTGTTATGGAAATTTTGAGATCATATTAGTATTTCATAAAGTAAATGAGTATATGTAAAGGTCGTCAAAATTCAAATTCGAATATTTTGATTTTTCCCGAAAATTCATCAGATACCGAAATAATTAAGTACAAGGTAATGAGATCAAAAGAAATTAAGGATTATAGTAGAGGATCATTAAAGGAATATAAGACATTAAGAAGGGTTTAGGAAAACACAAGTAATAAGATCCCGTATATGATCCCTCAAACGAACAACGAGAACGAGAGTTAAGTTAACTGTAAAACAAATAAGCGACAAGCTTGCACAAAAAGCAGGGGGATTTAACAAGTGGACTAGAAACAACCTGACATCATCAAACCACAAGAAAATGACATTTGGCATGGAAATGAGATCATCAAGATGATGTAAGCGAGTTAAGTGGATATTTTGCAAGGATTAATTGTATCCAAGTGTTTTTACCTTGATTACACCAAGGTTAATCTAACCAATCAATTCATGCACCTTTACCAAAACATCCAAGCAACAAAAAAAACTCATCTTCTCCCCCATTTTCAAGCTAAAACATTCAACCATTTTTTAAGAAAAATGAAGTTCAAGCTCCACTTCTTTTTATTTTGCAAGTTAAGTATCTAAGCTTCTCCTTGGTTAGTTATGCTCCCTAGAAATCTTAACTTCAATTTCCATTCCTATATTTTTTTATAATTCATCAAAGAAGATGATGAATAGTAACTTTCAAGAATAAATTTTGATTTCTTGATTTTATTTGTAAGATCAAGGTAGTTTAAGCATAGATCAAGGATTTCATGGGCATTTCAAGGCTCTCGCATTGTTTAAAAGCTTCAAGGTAGGTATAAATCTTCAAGCACTTAATATTAAGTTGATTATATTGGATTAAGTATAGTAGTTGTTTAAGCATCTTTAGATCTTTGTTGATTAAGTGATTTGTTGATTATTGGAGTTAAGAGTGATACTTGTTGTTCTTGATGATTCATGGCTTATTTTTACTTACATCTATAGTAAAATTTTGGTTTATTGACTGATATTTATTTGTGGTAGTGTTATGGATGAATTTTGGTATAATGGTGTTGATTTGTGGTGTTACAAATTTGGGAATCACGTAAACATAGCTGTCGTTATGCCCATTTTCCTATAGACTGTTTTTGTGCTTAACTTTCGGAACAAAACACCCACTGTTAGGAACTCACCATTGCCATTATTAGATATTTTATGTTTTAAGCTTCATTTTGATATGTGGTTCGTTTAGATCCGATTTACGGTTTAGGAGAAACGATCATTTTAAGTAACGGCGTTTCGCGAACGAACCCTTACCCCTCGCGTAACTTTGAGACCATGTTTAAGGCCCTTAAAAGAGTTGGTAAAGTGGATTAAACAGTTGGTAAAGTCCTTGCGAAAGAGTCGTCTTAAGATGTTTAACGGTTAATTTTATAAAAATGGTGGAGCCGAGGGTACGCGAGCGACTTATGTAAATCTTTAAGCATAGATACGAGCGTTTGGGTATGATTGAATAGGTTACCGGACTCATGCCATACCTATTTTCACCCCAGATCGCTCAGGCAAGTTTTCTACCCGTATTACTATTGTTGTGATGTTATATATATATATATGCATTATCTTGAGATAAGTGCATGCGTATTGTTAGCAAATTTTGCGATATATTGTTGGATGTATATTTTGGGAAGCATATTGATATGATATGATATATATATATATATATATGCATGCGTGTTTTGAAATCTTGATATTTAATTTTCAATACAATTGCTTATAAACTGCATAATACCTATGCTAAAGATAAGCAGTAATTGCGTATACCATTAGTATATGGGACCCAAAGTTGAACTTTTTTCTAAACCAGGAGGCGATGTTCCCAAGTATATTATATATATATATAGTTTTCTATAACTATAAATCGAATAAGGTATATTCGATTGTTTTGAATAATAATCAAACATTATTTTCGATTATTCAAATACAGATTTTACTTTCGTATAAGTATATCTTTTGATAATTATTATTTGTTTCAAGTATTAGTTTCAACAATTTTAATTCATTTATTTTTATAAAAACTATTCTTTATTGGAATTTTATTTAAAGAATAATATTCATATATTCTTCTGATATTATGGAATTGATTTATTGTGACGGCCCCAACCCCGGGGTTAGGAGTTGACATCACGAACAATAACAAACCACAAATAATACAACTAAATTCGTTATTAATACAACATAAACACAATCCCCTTTCCAAGATCTTTTCCAGGTTTAAGTATGACTTAGGTTACACAACTATTACAAACCAACTTAATTTAAATAATCCTGATACAACTGATTTAATACAGCAACTCAACATACCACTTTTGGTCGGACACAACTACCTCAGAGGAGCCTGGTACGGAAAGAACTGGAACTCTGCCCTGACTACGACAGAAGAGTCTCCTAGGCGTCTGCAATATTTATACAAAACATTCTGCAAGGGCGAACAATCAATTGCTCAGCAGTACCACTATATGAATAACAAGTATAACAGTTTATGATAAAACAATTACAGGAACAGAACTATGAAATGGCGTAAAACAATAACCTGTAAATCATTTCAAATCTCTATCAAGATAACAACGCTTAAAACTGGATATCACTGCCTAGCTTGCTCTTAATAAAACAATGAAGTTGTGTGCTATGTAAACTCCAGAGTCCAATTTTAGCATGATATTCACATTTATATTTCAACTATATAAATCACTTGCTTCATTACGGGAATCACAAAGTCAAATCAGATACGTAGTGGATATGTGAAGACAGCTGTTAGGGCTAAACACGCGCTAATAAACACGCAAGTATACGCGATCGTAAGTAATATAGAATTATTTCTAGTTCATTCCCACAGAGACTGGTTTGGTTAACTATGTGATTTATACACTTATGCACCGATGATATGGTTATTATCCAATGCTAAGATGATAACAAATTGGGGTTGATTATAACTACGATTTAAACTAACAATTATAACTAAGAGAGTAAAGAGAGTTGTATATTATATGAGATAAACATGGGATTCTAACTTCATTAATTACTTCATTTAATAGCCTTATTGTTCTTGACCTTAGCATGCAATGATGATGACACTAATCAGATAACACGAAACTGCTAAACGCCAACTTTCGTTGCATGGATAACATACTACCAGACATCCACAAAATAGATAGAAGCTGAATAAACACCAATTATATTGAGACCCTATATGTCTATAGAATTTGACAACATAATGGCTTAATGCACAAGTTATCTATCATGATTACACAGGGCAAGTAAGATGGTTATAATTACCTACGAATCATGCATAACAATAACACATGAACCTATGCTAGCATGGCAAGTTCTAAATCCTTGAATTCACTGTCGCTTCATTAAAGATTAACACGCTATCTTATAAGTTCGCGACGCTTATAAGACGAATAAGCACAACCAATACTAGGTTATCATACAATCACCACACACTAAAGCATCGAAACAATTTAACTAAAATTCATAAGTAAATCCGCTAGAACCCCACGATAACGATTAGCCCATTATCGGACTCATCATCAACGTGGGTTCCGATGAAAGCATGGTATAATAAACATAGTTTTTATACTGAATAAATAACAAAACCAAGTATGAAACAAGAGAAAGGTTCAAGAATAATAAAACTAGCATCCAATTTACAATTTAGAATAAAGATTCACAAGTAAAAATAAGATCTTCTTCGTCTTCGTTGATTCGTGCTAAAATGGTGTTCTTATGCCTTCTCCTTGTGCTCTAGTACGTCCCTCTTTTTGGAAAATGTCCTTTATTTAAGTATATATAGCAGCCTATGCAAGTAGAAGTCCTCCAATTAGAATTTGAGTAAAATCAGAATTTCTGCATCCCGACCCGGCGCGGCTGCGCGCTTCATCAGCGTGGGCGCGCTGGATTTCTGCTATTTGGGCGCGGGCGCGCGCTAGACCAGCGTGGGCGCGCCGTGCTTTTGGAAAAACTTCTTCTTTTCTTTAATTCTTGCTGTAATTGAGTTGGCTTCCCGAGCTTTATTCCTTAGACACCATCCTAACACCATATTAGCACTAAAATAATGCTAATTCACCTAATTCCTGGATTAATGCTTGAAATGCAAAAACACTAGAAAACACATTAAAATACCAACAACTTGAGTACAAATACATCAATTCAAAGCTTAATAGAGAATTATAAAGTGTCATAAATGCCACTCAACATACCCCAAACTTGAATCGATGCTTGTCCTCAAGCATAAACAGACTCAAAGAACAAGAACAAAAAAATGCATGAATGCAACTTAATGAATGCAACGATCCCTATAGAATAACTAAACCAATTAACAAACATCATCTTAACAAATGCAGTTAGTCGCATAAAGATCAATCAAACCATAGAAATCAACTTACAAACTAGAGACGTGCGTGTGTGCAAATGCTTACAGATATACTATCGCAACTAGATTAATAATCATGACTCACTACTCATCAAGGCAATCGCAAGGTTATAAATAAAATAAAAGCTAGACTCAAAATAACCTATAACACTTCAATTCTTATATGAGAGTTTTATATGGATTCATGCTTTTATTCAAACAAAATAACACAAATATGCTTATTTGATCGTGCAATGAGTGAGGTCCACAAAAGACTTATACAATAGTACCCATATAGCGAGCGTTAGGTTAGCGGATCCCAGACTATAAAAGCCTTAGTTCACTAGGCACAAACTGCCCTAAGAACTTAATAACTAGAGTACTAAGAGCCCACTCGTGATCAACAATACATAACACTTATTTTTTTCTTTTTCTTTTCTTATTTTTCATTCTTTATTTTTTCTTTTCTTTTTTCACAATTTCTAAATGAGTGTGTTTCGCTCCATCTCGTTCAACCCTAGACTACTCATATAATATTAGCCGGCTACTAGCCATTTGACACCTATCCACAACAACTAGCAATGAAATCCAATTTTTTCTCCAATTTCTAAAAATCCTTGTTATTTTATTATTAAGAGAATATCCTAAATTTTAAATATAAATAAGCGATTAAACCTCGACAAACAAACAAACCATAATCATGATCTAGCACTCAAGCACCCTATAAGACTTAGTGAAATACAAGTGTCTCTAGCATGCAAATCAACTCAATACGACTCAACATCACTAAATACGACATCACTACACTAGCATCAATATCACAAGTCAGTCATAAATATCATCTACGAGATCATGTTATAATGCAAATGCATGAACTATATGAACAAACTATCATAAAAACTACCAAAAAAAAACTAAATGGCAAAAATGCAACTATATGAACTAAACTATCATCGATATGCAAACTATATGTGACTCACACAAAACATATTCCTTCAACTACTACCCCCAAACTTAAAATATTTATTGTCCTCAATGAAGGTAATAGTAAGGAATCAGGCATACCTACTCGGAATCAGGATCCTCACCCTCAACAACGGGTGGAGTGTCAGGCATGTCCTGAGGTGGATACACAGAATCCTCACCAAATACTGGCCACTGGATGTCAACACATGTGGCTCTGAAAGCTGTCCCCAATACCTGGGTAAGATCATGTGCAAACCTGCTATGGATATCATGTATCGCATCCATCCTCCTCGTCAGACACCTATACTGCACACTACCCTGCTGCGATGGTCCCTGTGAGTGGGACGACCCTATCTTCTCACCTAGCCGAGCTCTCCTCATGGGAAAACTTTGAACCACCAGCATACATCTGATCAGCTGGTCGCTTGCCCAGAAGCATATCAAATGAATAACCAAGCCCCTTAGGGTCGGGCTTACCACCGTACCACTCCACCATGTTCAATATAATTGAACTATTAATAGCAGAACTAGGGAGCTGAAGCTGCTCATGTATGGCCCAACGAACACGAACTGCCGCACACAACTTCGTTACTATGGACGCATAGGGTATAAAACCCGAAGTGCTCCCTCTCAAAAATCTAAAAATACCTTGGTGAATAAACCTACCAAGGTCCATGGTAACCTCATGCATATGAGAAGATGGCATGATGTTAGCACAAATAAAGGCATTCCAAGCACGTGCAAATATGTTCATACAAGAAGCAGGGAATGTGGCATAATCAGTTGTGCCCCTCTTGATCTTTCAATGAGTCTTCGGCACACATAGGTAGCAACAATCAAATCCAAATCAAAATCTTTCGGAGTCTTATCGTTCCAAATATCCTGACCGAGCTTCCTCACAGGTTGATTAATCTCTCTCCTTATCGCCCCTACACTGTACTCCACCTTCATCCCACTAACCACCGTGAAGCCATTCTTCTCCGCCTTCATATTAGCATAAAACTCTCGAACAATACTCATGGGCACAACATCAGGTGCCTCGCAAAAAGGAGCTAGCCCATCTCCAGAATCATCTCGAACAACATACCATCCTTCCCCGATGGCAGAAAACCTCGCTCCTTGATAATAGTCTTAGAGAGAAGCATCGTATACTCCGCTTCAGCCTCGGGAGTAGAAAACCTCGGCCTCACACCACCCGCACTAAAAGAATCGGTGGTGCTGCTGCTTACTTGCGTTCTTTGTCTCTTGGGTGCCATTTGGATTGACTAGAGAGAATAAAAGTTGTGTATTTGAGAGAGAATTTGTGAAGTGGTGGAGAAGTTTGTGTATAAGTGTATGTATTTATAAGTGGTGAAAAGAGAATTAGATATGGAATAAAAGTGGGAATTGATTATGGGAATAGTGGGAATAATGGCTTTGATTTGGTGAGGGAAATTTGGGATGTGGGAGAGTAAAATTCGGGTAGGAATTGATTTTCTATTAAAAACCCCGATTTTCTCTTCACAAACTTCCTTTTATTTTTTTCTGAATGGGGATCCCAGCGCGGCCGCGCGCTAGAACAGCGCGTCCGCACCTAACTTCTGCCAAACCGGCGCGACCGCGTGCTAGATCAGCGCGGGCGC
Source organism: Apium graveolens (assembly GCF_009905375.1). Lineage (NCBI taxonomy): Eukaryota > Viridiplantae > Streptophyta > Magnoliopsida > Apiales > Apiaceae > Apium > Apium graveolens. Next base: position 133,305,861 of record NC_133654.1, read on the forward strand.
GCCTGGTTTCTGTAATTGCAGCGTGGCCGCGCGCTGGATAAGCGCGAACGCACTCATCTTCTGAAGTTAGCCCTGAAATTTTCTGTTTTTTCTGATTTTTTTTTTGTGTTTTTGTCCTTTCTTCTTGCTTCCTCTACCTACTAATGTACAACAAATTTGGGTTGCCTCCCAAGAAGCGCTTGCTTTACGTCGTTCGCTTGACGTAAAAACTCGAGATCAAAAGGACAACAAAACGGCACTAACCACCTCGCGGTTCGTCGTGTCACCATAGTAATGCTTCAACCTCTGACCATTTACCTTGAATGCTTGGCCCAGATCATTCTCAAAAATCTCCACCGCTCCATGTGGAAACACAGTTTTGACAACAAACGGCTATGCCCATCTTGACTTCAACTTTCCAGGAAAAAGACGGAGACAAGAGTTGAACAAAAGAACTTGTTGCCCCGGCACATATGATATGAGCACTAGACCGCGATCGTGCCACCTATTGACTTTCTCCTTATATATTTTGTTGTTCTCATAAGCTTGAAGTCAAAACTCGTCAAGCTCATTCAATTGAAGCATCCTCTTCTTTCCAGCTGCATCCAAATCCAGATTCAATTTGTTCAAAGCCCAATACGCTTCATATTTTAGCTCCACCAGTAAATGACACCCCTTACCATAAACCAACTGATACGGTGACATCCCTAGCGGAGTCTTGTACGCTGTTCGATACGCCCAAACAGCTTCATCAAGCTTCAAAGACCAATCTTTTCTCGATGGACACACAACTTTCTCTGAAATACGCTTCATCTCCCTGTTAGATACCTCGGCTTGACCATTCGTCTGAGGATGATAAGCCGTAGCAATGCGATGATTCATATTATACCTTTGCATTATAGCAATGAACTTGCGGTTATAGAAATGCGACCCCTCATCACTAATTATGACTCTTAGAGTTCCAAATCTTGTGAATATCTGCTTGTGAAGGAAATTAAGCACTACCTTCGCATCGTTCATTGGCAATGCCTTAACTTCAACCCATTTTGACACGTAATCAACCGCCAACAAGATATAGTGATTGTTACAAGATGATACAAATGGTGCCATAAAGTCAATTCCCTACACATCGAAGACTTCAACCTCGAGAAGCACATTAAGAGGCATCTCATCCCTCTTGGACATATTACCCACATGTTGACATCGATCACATTTCAAAACGAACTGATGAGCATCTTTAAATAAAGTTGGCCAAAAGAAACCTGCTTGAAGAATACGAGATGTTGTCTTTTCTCCACCGTAATGTCCTCCATAAGCCGTTGAGTGGAAATCTCGCAAGATCCCCCCCGTTTCGCTGTAAGGAATACATCTCCTGATGATTTGGTCAGCTCATTGATGAAAAAGAAATGGTTCATCCCCCATATACCACTTCACTTCATTTAGAAACTTCTTCCTTTGAGTGAAAGTCAACTTTGGAGGCATAACGTTACTCAAAAGGTAGTTCACTATATCAGCGAACCACAGTTCTTCTGCTTGTACTCCAAATAACTGCTCATCGGGAAAAGATTCACCAATCAAAGACTTTGTTGCATATATTTGAGATGTCATGTCTAATATGTTTCATGTTTAGTTTTCAGATCTTAACTAACAGGAAATATCAGTACTTACGGGAATTAGGACTTACTGAAAGTCAGGACTTAAGGATATCAGGACTTAGATTATCAGAAGATGGATATCAGAACTTAAGTACTGGAGGACTAACAGTTAAGGATGGAAGCTGATTCACAGGAAAGAAGATCGAGACAAATACAAGAAGAAGATATGCATGGAAAAAGTTAGAGGACTAGAAGAATTATATAAGATATCTGGTTGATATATTTTAGGAGACAGAATTATATTCCATATCAAATAGAAGTTATCTTATAACTGTGTGTCTATATAAACATAGACATAGGTTTACTCTATAAGAGTTACGATCATCGAGAAGATCATATATTGTAACCTAGCAGCTCTCGTGATATTTGGTCATCATTGAGAGAGAACAGTTCTATTGTAACAAATTTTATTATATCGAATACACTGTATTCAACCCCCTTCTACAGTGTTGTGTGACCTAACAAGTGGTATCAGAGCACATTTGTTAACACACATACAGTAAAGATCCAAAATAATCATGTCTGAAGAAGCAGAAAATACAACCAAGCCCGCCACAACTGAAGAAACTCCAAAGACTCAAACCCATAGTCGATATGAGACTATCAGGGTTCCCATGTTGAGACCTTTTGAGTATCACATATGGAAAGTGAAGATGGCTATGTTTCTGGAAGCTATAGATCCAGAATACCTTGACAGAATTTATGAAGGACCACATAAGCCAACCAAGCTCTCTGTTGTAGTTGCAAATCAACCAGCAAAGACCATACCAAAGGAGAAAAGTGAATACACAGCTGAAGATATCTCATCTATTGCCAAGGATGCAAAGGTAAGGCATTTGCTACATAGTGTCATTGATAATGTCATGTCAAATAGGGTAATTCAATACAAGACTGCAAAGGAGATATGGGATGCTTTGGAGATAAGGTGTCAGGGAACTGATGCAATCAAGAAAAACATGAGGACTATACTCACTCAAGAGTATGAGCACTTTGACTCGAAAAGTGATGAGTCATTAATTGACTTATATGATAGATTTGTCAAACTCTTGAATGATCTGTCACTGGTGGACAAGGAATATGACATTGAAGATTCAAATCTAAAATTCCTTTTAGCTCTTCCTGAAAGTTGGGATTTGAAAGCTACTATTATAAGAGATAACTATGCTCTTGATGAAACTACTCTTGATGAAATTTATGGAATGCTCAAGACTTATGAACTTGAGATGGATCAAAGAAGCAAGAGACATGGGAGAAAGTCAAGAACAGTTGCTCTTAATGCTGAGGAGGAATCCCCCAAAGTGGCTGTCTCAAAGAAAGGAAAAGGAAAAGCTCTCATCATAAAGTCTGATTCAAAGGAGGAAAGTATGACATAGGAGATTACTCATATATCAAATGCTACAACGGTGGTGAGAAAGGCCACATATCTCCTGACTACAAGAAAGGAAATAGTGATAAAGGCAAGGCTCTTCTCACAAAGAAGAAAAGCTGGACAGACACCTCATATTCTGAAGATGAGGAGAACTATGCCTTGATGGCAAATGCTGATAGCAGTTCTGATGCTGCTGAGTTAAAGGTACCTCAAACAACTTATGCCTTTCATACTGATGATATTACTGAGTTGAGATTATATCTTAAAACCATGTTTATTAGCTATAGAGATCAAACTTTAACATGTGAAAGATTAACTTCAGAAAACTTGCTTTTAAAAAGAGGAATGATTATTTAGAAAAAGAGTTAGTTATGTTCCATCAAACTCAGAAGGATAGAGATGATGCTTTCTATGTTAGAGATGAAGTACTAAAAATGAATAAATCTTTAAAAACTGAGTTAGAAAAGGAGAGAGAGATTATCAGGACTTGGACTAACTCTGGCAGAGCAACTCTGGATATACTAAGTAGTGGAAACTGGAAAGAGGGCTTAGGTTATGGAGATGAGAAAAGTGAAAAAGGAACTGAACAAGTTAAGCCAATTATTGTTAAACAGACTACTAAGCCAAAGGTAAATCCTGTTAAATTTGTAGCTAAAACTGTAAAGTCTGTTTCTGAAAAGATGAAAGATATTGAGACAGAATTGACAACAGAGTCAACTTCTGACAAATTAGAACAGGATAAACCAACTGAAGTTAACATAGGCTTAATGATAAAGAAGCAGCTTAAACATAATCTGAAAGAGATTACCAGTGTAAACAAGGTAAAGGTAGCTAGGAAAAATAGTAATGGAAAGGAAGGTGTGAATAAAAGTAACAATTATATGCCTGTTCCTAATGCTCCTAGAAAGAAATGCTATAACTGTGGAAACTCTAACCATCTGGCTTCTTTTTGCAGGAAGAATAATAATATAAACTCCTTACCTTCTAAGTCAGGAGTTAAGAGTCAGTCTGTTAGATTTAAGCCACAAAATCCTTGTTTTCATTGTGGTAGTATATGGCATTCCATTTATACTTGTAAGGAATATCATAGTTTGTACTATGATTATTATCAGATAAAACCTTCTTTGAAGAAAGTTGCTTTAATTCCTTCTAGTGTAAAGTATGATGCAAAGTCCGATACTGTTAATACTGACAAAAAAATTGTTAGCATAAACTCTGATGTTAAATCCGCTGCAAATGTTAACAAACTTAAAAAGGCCAAAGGATCCAAGCAAGTCTAGGTCCTTAAAACTAACCATTAGTGGTCTTTGTGATTGCAGGGCAACATGAAGAACATCCTAGTTCTGGACAATGGATGTTCAGGACATATGACTGAAAATAAAGCCCTGCTATCAGATTTTGTGGAGAAAGTTGGCCCAGAAGTTTCTTATGGAGATGGCAACATTGGAAAAACTCTGGGATATGGCAAGATCAATTTTGGGAATGTCATCATTGAAAAAGTAGCTCTTGTCTCAGGACTTAAACACAATATGTTGAGTATAAGTCAAATCTTTGACAGAGGTTATCATATGGATTTCTTTGAAGAACACTGTGAAGTTATAAGTAATTCAACAGGCAAAGTGGTTCTAAAAGGATACATGCATGGTAACATTTATGAAGCCAGACTTTCAACAAGTACTGATGGTTCTGCAATCTGTCTGTTGAGTAGAGCATCAATTGAAGAAAGCTGGAATTGGCACAAGAAACTCTCTCATTTAAATTTCAACAATATAAATGAGCTTGTAAAGAAAGATCTTGTGAGAGGACTGCAAAAAGCAGTATTTGCTCCTGATGGCCTTTGTGATTCATGTCAGAAGGCAAAACAAAGAAAATCTTCTTTCAAGAGTAAAACTGAGTCATCAATTCTTGAGCCTTATCACCTACTGCATGTTGATCTATTTGGTCCAGTCAATGTCATGTCTATTGCAAAGAAGAAATATGATATGGTTATAGTGGATGAGTTAACAAGGTACACTTGGGTATACTTCTTGCACAAGAAGACTAAAACTGCATCTACCCTAACTGATCATGTCAGACAACTGGATAAATTGATCAAAGATTTTGTTAAAATCATAAGGAGTGATAATGGCACTGAGTTCAAGAATTCAATCATGGAAAAGTTCTGCAAAGATCATGGAATCAAACATGATTTTTCTGCTCCTGGAACTCCACAGTAAAATGGAGTTGTAGAAAGAAAGAATATGACTCTTATTGAAGCTGCACGAACAATGCTTGATGAAGCAAAGCTACCAACCTATTTTTGGGCTGAAGCTGTGCAGACTGCTTGTTTTACACAAAATGCTACACTTATAAACAAGCATGGAAAAACACCATATGAGATGGTGAAGAAGAAGAAGCCAAATCTGAAATACTTTCATGTATTTGTTTGTAAGTGTTTTGTTCTTAAGACTCATCCTGAACAGCTGTCAAAATTTGATCTAAAAGCTGATGATGGAATTTTTGTTGGATATCCACTTTCACAAAAGCCTTCAGGGTCTACAATTTAAGAACAAGAGTTGTCATGGAATCTATCAATGTATCTTTTGATGATAAGAAGATTACTTGACATGAAGATTTCAATGATCATGATCAACTGAGATTTGAGAATGAAGATTTAAATTCTGATTCTGGAAATTCTGTTGACTTAAATCCTGATCATATAAATTCTGATGTATTAAGTTTAATGTCGTTGAAACTGTGGTAATAACTCCAAAGGAAAATGCACCTGTCCAGGGGGAGCAAGCTGAAGAACCTACTACATCTCAAGACTCTCGAGAAGTATCAGAACCTGTCACTGGCTCTTCAAGTTCTGATTCATCTAGTTCTGATGAGCCAAATTCTGATAATTCTGGAAGCTCTGATTCTTCAACTCCTGAAAAATCAAATTTAATTTATGAAGTCTCAGAGAGCATAACTACAGGGGGAGCATCAGAAAATACCGATGGAGACAACATGGATCATGGGGAGGATCCAGTTCTAGAGATCAATTTCCATCTGGAAGGAAGTGGACTAAAGCACATACACTTGATCTAATCATTGGAGATCTTGAAGCAGGTGTCAGAACTAGAACTGCAACTACAAATGAATGTCTCTATCATTCTTTTCTATCTCAAACTGAACCAAAGAAAGTGGAAGAAGCTCTTCAAGATGCTGATTGGGTGCAAGCAATGCAGGAAGAGTTAAATGAATTTGAAAGAAATAAAGTATGAACCCTAGTGCCAAGACCAAAGAACAGATCAGTTGTTGGTAAAAAATGGGTGTTCGGAAACAAAACTGACAGTGATGGCATAATTACAAGGAATAAAGCAAGACTGGTTGCTAAAGGCTACTCTCAACAGGAGGGTATTGATTATGATGAAACATTTACACCAGTTGCTAGATTAGAAGCCATAAGGATCTTTTTGGCTTATGTTGCTCACAAGAAGTTTAAAGTCTTTCAAATAGATGTAAAAAGTGCTTCTCTTAATGGAGAATTGGATGAAAAGGTATATGTTGAACAACCTCCAGGCTTTGTAGATCCTAAATTTCCCAATCATGTATACAGGCTTGACAAAGCACTTTATGGCCTTAAGCAAGCACCAAGAGCATGGTATAAGACTTTAGCTCAATTCCTTCTGTATAGTGGATTTCATAGAGGCACAATTGACAAGACTTTATTCTACCTCAACCATGGAAAGGACTTACTTTTGGTACAGATATATGTTGATGATATTATATTCCAAACTGTGTGAGAAGTTTGCAAAGCTAATGCAGTCAAGATATCAAATGAGTATGATGGGAGAACTCAGCTATTTTCCGGGCCTTCAAGGCAAGCAAACTGCAGAAGGCACTTTTATCTATCAATCCAAGTATACCAGAAATTTACTGAAGAAATTTGGAATGCAAGATTGTTCAATTGGATCCACTCCCATGGCCACTGTAACCAAGTTAGATAAGGATACTGGTAAATTAGTAGATATTACTAACTACAGAGGTATGATTGGCTCCTTACTCTATCTAACTGCAAGTATACCTGATATCATGTATGCTACCTATCTTTGTGCAAGATTTCAGGCTGATCCAAGAGAACCTCACTTATTAGTTGTGAAAAGAATTTTCAAGTACCTTAAGGGTACATCAATTGAATTTTCAGATGCAGATTTTGCAGAATGCAAAATAGACAGGAAAAGCACTAGTGGAAGCTGCCAATTTCTTGGAGGCAGATTGGTTTCTTGGTTTAGCAAGAAACAAAAGTCAATTTCCACATGAACTACAAACGCAGAAATATTGCTGCAGTAAGCTGTTGTGCACAGATTCTATGGATGAAGAATCAGTTACTGGATTATGGGTTAGAATTTTCTAAAATCCCTATTTATTGTGATAATCAAAGTGCTATTGCTATGACAGGTAATCCAGTTCAACACTCCATGACAAAGCACATTAGTATTAGGTACCATTCCATAAGTGAACATATGGATGAAGGTACAGTGGAATTGTATTTTGTTCCAACAGATCAACAGCTAGCAGATATCTTTACAAAACTACTATGTGAAGCTACTTTTATAAGATTGGTAAGTGAACTTGGAATGGTTTCAGGTTCTTTCTTTAAATCTGCTTAGTTTTTGTTCTCATGCATCAGACTTTATGATCAGTGTTTATAGATTGTATTATCTATATGTAATCTGTGCTTAATTTGAAAATTCATTAAATGCTGATTGTTATCTAATGTGGATTTATATACTCTGATAAGTGTTTTGAATGTTCTGTGGCTATTCAATCCAATGATGGATAACTGTGCTAGATGCTGACCTAGTAATCTTTAACATACTAGAAATCCCATGTTTGAATTAGTTGTTTATGTGGAAACTCATTAACACAAGCAGATTCTGATATTGAGCTTAGTCAAGTTTACTTTGTGTATCTTATTACTAAGTCACAAACTAGATTCTTGCTTCTTATCTGTCAAATTCTATTGTCAATAAATCTTAAGAATGAACTAAGTGCTGGTATTAAGTAATATGCATTAGAAAAGAAAAAAAAAATCTTGGTGACTTTTCACACTCTATGATTACTCGAGAAATACTCTGATTACAGCATAAATTCTGATAAGTAGTCTTGACTCACATTGAGAAACCACTGTAAAAAGGAATTTCAAAAGATGCATAAAATGAGCACAAACAGTTGAGGTGGACTCATGCATAAATTTGTTCTATAGTAGATATCATGACTGATGACAGATTTTAATCATTTTTCTTAGTTATGCCTTATTTCTAAGAGGTACTGAAGTTGATCAGACTTTAATCTTTATCTGATATTTTGCTGAATGCACACACTTTCACTCCATATGAATGATGAAAATTATTGTGCTGATTAAGTTGTTTTTGACAAACAGTTAAGTGTCATTTGCATAATTTTTGAGGACAAGTTCTGATGGAAGTTCTGATGATTAAACTCTGAAGAAAACAAGTCAGTATTTGTATAAAAAATCACAAAAAAAGATATTCCCTTTTTGAGTACAAAAGCCATGTTCTGATGACTGTTAAAATCTGATATAAGTTAAGTTCTGATATTAAATCCTGATGGAATCTTTGATGCTTACGTGGCATTTTTGTTTACTTGACTTATTTGTGGTAATATCTGAACCAGTCATATTTATATCAGAATAAATTTGGGTGAGATAAAAACAGTCATAATCATTATGGGTTAATGGTTAACGTGTATGTCTTGAAAAACTGCATGTGCACAGTAATTGTTGATTATTTCCCGTGCCCATTAACTCTTACTTTAGATCTTTTACTGACTGTTATTATTACACATCAGTCTAGGGAGTCGAGGGATCGTTATTTTTACTTGTAATTGTTAACCAGTCCTCGCGTCCCTTGGTATTCTATTGGTTATTTAAACCGACTATTCATTCCAGCCAAAACATCTTTCATTTTCTCACGAACTCACTCTCTTTTTATTCTCATCAACAAAAATGGTTCATTTTAACTTGTTCCAGAACTATGAAACTTTCAACATCGAGTTGAGTTGTGATGATTGGCAACATGAGTGGCATGTCACCGCCATTCCTGAAGAGCTCTGGAACTCAGTTCCACAAGATATTCACACAGACCTCTTGTTCTTTTCGATGGAATACCACCTCCATCTTGATCAGTTGGAAGAGGAAAGGAGAGAAGCTCTCCGTCAGCAAGAACGGATCATCCGTCTTGCAGTGCTCTTCATCAGCAGCAGAAGGAGTTAGTCGATAGGTCTTCTTAGACTAGGACTACGGCTGTTGATGTTAAGAATCTTAGAATAGGACTATCTTGTAATTTTTGCATGTAATTGATAAATTTCATGAAATGTAATCATCTGATATATTAATGAAATTTCCTTTAAATTGCAAGATTTGGTCTTTGTTTCTCAAATTATGTGACTGTGCATGTCTTAATTGTAATTTGTTAATCTTTACTTCATCGATTTTTAACTTTATCATGTGATGAATGTTTTGATTCAATAATGGTCAATAATAAATTTTGATGATTTGAGGAAATTGTTGAAGCACGAGTTCATGCATCTGAACCTGTGATAATTGAAGCTGAGAATGTTACTTCTCAGAAAGAGAAAGCTGCTCAAAGTTCTGATACTTTTAAAAGGAAATCTGTAAATTCTGATGCTGCTGAAGCAACTCCTTCATTGGCAAGGAGATTGAAGAAAATGAAGGCGAGGAGGTATTTGGCTAAGGCTATATCAGAAGATACTGAAGAAGCTGAGGAAGGGGATCAGAAATCTCTGATCTCACAAGAACCAATTCTCATTGAAGCCCTTCCAGCTCAATCCAAAGACACTGCTACTAACACAGTTGTTACCCCTCCTGTCTCTCCTATTAAAGCTACAGATGATGCTAAAAAACAAACTGATAATTCTGAAATAGATATTCATAATTTGAATATACCTAAAGTTTTTTATCTGGAAGCTCCATCTACATCAAAGACACCAGCTCTAGAGATAAATTCTGCTGATCATATTTATTTACGAGAATTAATATACTTTGATTCTATTAAAAGTTATCCTTGACCGGATAATGATAAAAGTGGACATCGGGTATATTATGAATCGTATGAGAAATATGAATGATCTAGATGGGATTCAACTTTCTTATTTTTGGAATGATATTATTGGCCTCTTGTGTGAGCTAGACTATGAAATGCATGGCTGTGCTCAAATGTTGATTTAATATGATAATCTACTCATTGATCAAGAAAACTTTGATTAAACTATGATGAGAATGACACATTACATGCCTCTAGTTTAATCTAAAATATTTAGTTAAAGAGATTATATTACATTGTACATTATTACAAAAGGTCTAATCGAATCACCAATTTAATTATTATTACTTGGGTATCAATGATGTATTACTAGATGCCGCTCATTGTTTATAATTTTAACATGAGATATTAAAATTATTTCCAACATAATAATAACCTACATGGTCACACAAAAAGAACGCTTGAAGGAGATATAATTTAAATTATGAATTTAAATTAAATAAGTAATTGTTATTTATGATATTAATTAAGTATGATTTAATTAATTAAATAAATAAAATAGATAAATTACTTAAACTAATTCCGAAATAAGTTATTAATTAATATAGTGTTAATTAAATAAATAAAAATTGGGATTTCAGATTAGTATTAATTGTAATTAGATCTTTAATTAAAAAACTCATTCTTCTCTCAATATAAACTCTTTGAGAGGTGATTTATATATAAGGATACATGGTTTACAAACCCCTAGACGTTCAAGGAGAAAGAGGAAGAGAGGCAGAGGTGGAGTTTTCGCGTGCTAGTACACATCAATCCTTCAAGAAAGGCGTTTCTGTGGATACCGTAGAGCGAAGATCACGAGAGTGGGATACGTGGTGATTCAACAAGATTTGGAACTCCATTAATCCTCCATTAATGAACTCTTAAAGCTTCTTTAAGGTAAAGATTCTTAATACGAATTAAATATCTATTTTTGCATGGATCATGCGTAGGGTTTTGATTTTTTTCTGGTTTTAATTTAATTTCACATCATTTCCGTTGTGTTTATCTGCTCGAAACCCTTCAGGCTAAGTGTAAATATTCAGTGCCATTTAATTCAGATTAAGTGAAGTGAGTCAGCAACTGCTAGTGAAGACAGAGCATCAACAGCTATCTACATCAGTCCATCAACTGCTAAGCAAGTAATTATTAGTGGCTAAGGAAGGATGTAGCAAAAGGCCTTCAATGGCTATGAATTTATTGGTCGTATGGCTATCAACAACTATGAATATCTATAGCTACTGATAGTGACGTGAAAGTGGTCAAAACCTAGGACTGTCACATCACATGAGCTGATAGAAATTTCAAAAAAAGATGATGAGTAGCCAAGACAAACTTGCATGTGATCTTGGAGTCTGAAGAAGAAGAAACATTCTATTTTTCATCCATGGAAAATAGGAGATATATTCAAGGCTGTATATCAAGATAAAATCTATCCTCATTTGTCAAGCATCACGGAAAGGGAATGAAAAAGCAACCTTGCTGGACCTCGAAAACTGCCGTCACATCTATGTCCTAAAACACATGCAATTTAAACATGCACATAATTTTTATTTTGTGAAGTAAGTTATTTATTAATAGTTTATAAGTTTGATATGACATTGACTTGGTAAGCTAAAGATGTTATCTAATATTTTAGTACTTGACCAAAACATGTGCCTACTTGTTAATTTAATTGAAATTATTTTGATTAGATTATGTGTTTAAAAAGAGTTTAGTTAGAAGCTAGTTACTTTAATTTATTATAAGACCATGTTTGTATTGTGGTTAAAGCTTAAGACAATATAGTATAACACTAGAATTTTAAGTTACAAAGCTAGTATATACTGAATTAAAGGGACTAAGAAAATATGTAAAATGAAAGGATTTGGCCAGTAAGAGAAAAATGAGGTACCCATGTGACATGTAAAGTCTGATGATCACAGAAGGAATGTGACTAAATTAATATTTTTTTTATTAATAGAAACTAGTTGGGTTGCACTATATTAAATAGCTAGATTATGTATATAATTTTTTTATCGTAGGGAACCAGCAGCCTCTACCCTTCGGGTACGCACTAGATAAACCCCACGGGTTCACGCAATAGCCTGCAAACCACGTGAACCAACATAAACTGCACTTAAGCGACAAGCTCTGATTAAGGAGGACTAATCATAAATTCTCCTCCCGTCGGATTCGAATTTGTGACCAAGAGGATAATTATCCCCTCTTTAACCAACTGAGCCAACCTTTTCAGAAATTAGGTATATACTTTTTTATCATAGGGAACCCGCAGCCGCTACCCTTCAAGGTCTATACTTTAATTGCTAAAATAAAAATATAGAAAAGAAAAAAAAAGATTCGAAATGCAAATCAAAAGATGAACATGATAAAATGTACAAAGGCATAATGCCATAACATGAAACTCGAATGCCCACGAAAAGAAAAATATAAAAAACAAACAAAGCAAGAAAGCATTGATAACTCCTGGTGGCGGAGCCGCTCCTTCAACATCGTGCCTGGATCCTTCATCGCTGTGAAGGTGTAACCGTCGTGGGGCTCCTACAAAACAATACCGGAAGGGGGGTTTGGGTCTCGCGGCGCCTCCGGTGTGAGAGTAAGAACTCACTTTTGGGGAAGATGAAGATATATATAAATGCAAAGTGGTTGTGTGTGTATATGAGTGTGAGAGAGTGATTAACCGCAAAACCTTACCTTCTTGGGGCTATAAATATCCCAAGGATAGGGTTTTGGGGTTGGTAACTTTAAATTGTAGCCATTGGTTCTGGGAGCGGAGGACACCTAGTTGGAGTGGATGTTTTACACATGTCAGTGCGGGACTGGCCGATGAATGTTTTGAGGATCTTCTGACACGTGCCCTGATTATTCCCATTATTGATGGGTGACAGTTGTCCCTGTCATGTGCTTAGGTAAGTGCCTCACGTGCTGGGATTTCCCAAGGTTGGGATTGCGGGATTGGGCCAGTTAGAACTGGCAGTGTGCGGGACTGGACTGAGTTAGGAGTCTAGGACTAGTCCTTTCAGGAGCTATATGGAGTTGGGAGTCCAAGACTAGTACTTGCAGGAGCTACATGTACTATCATGTGCCCCCCACTCCCTTATACAGATTTTCTGGATGGGGGAGTAAATTTGGGCTTGTTTGAAGAACATGAGCTTTTGATTGTTGTCTTTAGAAGAATTTGAGCTTTTCTTGCCCCCAGTCCGGATTGCATTGAGTTCGGCCAATCAGGACTAAAGTTGTTGGTCTTTAGAAGAATTTGAGCTTTTCTTGCCCATAGTCCGAATTGTGTTGAGTTCAGCTAATCAGGACTAAAGTTTGTTGTATTTTGAATCATTTGAGCTTTTCTTGCCCATAGTCCGGATTGAGTTGAGTTTAGCCAATCAGGACTAAGGTTGGTTGTTCTTAGAAGAATTTGAGTTTTTCTTGCCCCCAGTCCGAATTGCGTTGAGTTCAGTCAATCAGGACTAAGGTTGGTTTTCTTTAGAAGAATTTGAGCTTTTCATGCCCCCCAGTCCGGATTGGATTGAGGTCAGCCAATCAGGACTAAGGTTGGTTGTCTTTAAAAGAATTTGAGCTTTTCCTGCCCCCAGTCCGTATTGCGTTGAGTTCAGCCAATCAGGACTAAAGGTTGTCTTTAGAAGAATTTGAGCTTTTCTTGCCCCCAGTCTGGATTGCATTGAGTTCAGCCAGTCAGGACTAAAGGTGATTGTTTTAGAAGGATTTGAACTTTTCTTGCCTCTCAGTCCGGATTGTGTTGAGTTCAGCCAATAAGGACTAAAGTTTGTTGTCTTTAGAAGAATTTTAGCTTTTCTTACCCCCCCAATCTGGATTGCGTTGAGTTCGGCCAATCAGGACTAAAGTTGTTGGTCTTTAGAAGAATTTGAGCTTTTCTTGCCCACCAGTCCGGATTGGATTGAGGTCAGCCAATCTGGACTAAGGTTGGTTGTCTTTAGAAGAATTTGAGCTTTTCTTGCCCCTAGTCCGGATTGCGTTGAGTTCAGCCAATCAGGACTAAGGTTGGCTGTCTTTAGAAGAATTTGAGCTTTTCTTGCCCCCCAATCCGGATTTGATTGAGGTCAGCCAATCAGGACTAAGGTTGGTTGTCTTTAGAAGAATTTGAGCTTTTCTTGCCCCCAGTCCGTATTGCGTTGAGTTCGGCCAATCAGGACTAAAGGTGGTTGTCTTTAGAAGAATTTGAGTTTTTCTTACTCCCCAGTCCGGATTGCGTTGAGTTTGGCCAATCAGGACTAAAGGTAGTTGTTTTTAGAAGAATTTGAGCTTTTCTTGCCCCACAGCCCGTATTGCGTTGAGTTCGGCCAATCAGGACTAAAGTCGGTTATCTTTAGATGAATTTGAGCTTTTCTTGCCCCCAGTCCGGATTGGATTGAGATTAGTAGTCCGAACTTGGAAGTTGAAATGGTTTTTGGATTCTCCCCCCAATGATTTGAATTCTTATAGTTCTTACTGGTTAAAAGACGTGCCATAATAATGATGCACATTATTTATCGTGTACACGCGATTGTGATGGATGGCCAGGATTTGGCCACGTGGCTATAGACTGTTGAGATTCACCGTGCCTATAAAAGGCACTCATTCCCCTTCCTTTTCTTTTTTACCTCTTATCTTCTTGCTTTTGCTCTCTTCTTTTTCTCTAAAGCTTTTCCAGCGTTTGTTCACGGGAGAACTCGAGGGTTTCTGTTCGTTGCTCGGTCATCCCCAAAATCTCCATATTCTTTAAACCTGTAAGTTTCTTCTTCTTTCTTGTATTTGTTTTGCATATGCTTCAAAATCCTGTTACTTGCTTCGGTTTTGTTTATTTTGTTTGGTATGGTTCTTGTGTTCATAGCTATGAACGTGTTTATGTGTATGTATGTATATGTTTTTGGGCATGATTTGGTGTTTTGATTTCGTGTAATCATGTTTTGGGATTAGGGTTTTTTGGTTGAGTCCGGACTTGATTGCTGAGTCCGAACTTGTGGCTTTGTATTTGGTGAATGTTGTTCTTGTGTCTTTGCGGCTTGAGTCCTGACTAAGATGTTATTTGTAGGGTTTTTGTAGACCGGAATTTTGCTGATGGTTATTTTGTTTGTGTTTGTGTATTGACTTTTGAGCATCGGGTCTCCGGATTGTTTGCTTTTAACTTTAAATAAAATTGGACATAGGGTAGTCTGGACCATGTAGTTTTCAAGATAAATAAACTGTAGGGATTTAGACTAACCTTTATCACTTATTTTAGGTTTACGGTCCAGACTAAAGGTCATGCAAAGGCTTACATCTCCTGCTATCTGGGGCCCTCGGACTCTGATTTAGACTCAACTAGTGACTCCGAGCGCATCGAGATGGGGAAAAAGGCGTCCACCTCAGATTCCAATGCTATCACTAAACTGACCATTGCTAGGATATCTTCGAGGAAGGTGCCTTGCACTCCGGAGGGTTTGTGGGTTGGCACTCAGAGCTATTTCATCACCAAGAGTGATGAGATAGAAAATAGCTTCTATTATAGAAGTATTAGGTCTGGTTACGCGAGGCAGACTAATGCCGGTCCGGGGCCTACGATAAGGCTGAATTTGACAGAAAGTTCGCAGATAGTATTGTGGCCAAAGAGCCTTATGAGTTAAAAGAGGAGTATGCCGCCTTGGACCATGCGACACAGGATCCTTCAATCTGGGCTGCTTTCCATCTCGACCCCCGGATTGAATGGAGGTGGCCTGAGCCGGGAGAGAGGATATATCACAGACCGGCTGATGGCTTCGTTTCGGTGTGGCTGGAGCATCTGCGGTCCGGATGGAATCCGCACAGGCATCTTTTCTTAAAGCGTTTGTGCAAGTATGAGTACTAGTTGTCTCATATGCAAATAACTCTGAATGGGATTAAATGGATGACTTGGTTCATTGTATCCTGTAACTAGTTTAAGGTTTAACCCACTTTTAAGTTGTGGCATCATATCTTCAGCTTAGTCCGGTCTAGCCAGATGCCATTACATGAGATTCGATTCCGGGTTGTGGAGTGCGGCTGTGGTGGCTCTTACAGGCCCGTAATTTAACAGTCCTCATTGAAGCACTGGAATGGGGAGCTGATTATGCTGAGGGGTTTGGATTTGCATTACCTCCCCTATATTGCTTCTGAGGGAGTCCGAACTAGGTTTCATAGGGATGTTCTCCGGGGAGATGCTGTCCGGCTAGTCTTTGCTTTTTGTAAATGTTTGGGTTTCCAGTTGACCCGTGACACTTTTATGATGCACAGAACTATGCATATTTTAGGGTGTAAGTTATTTGTTTTTATGTCCCGACTGCTTTCCTTTGTTGCACTGTTCTATAGTTGTTGGTTTTTGTAAATTTTTTGTTTTGACTTGTCTTTTGCTTTGTTATCTAACAGGTTTACCGGATTATAATCCGGACATGTCTTCCTCAGCGTACGGTGATGCCTTGAAGGATTTGGGGAAGGCTTTCAAACTGCCTAAGAAAGCTGCAGTTGGTGGGTTCGGATCCAATGCTTCTGTGGAGGAAGGGTCTCAGAGCAACGTTATTTCGAAGCCGGAGTCTGGCGGGAATGAGAGGGGTCCAGAGCCGGATGTTGATGCTGATATTGGTGACGAATTTGCGAACTTGGAGGAGCTTGAGCCTCTTGGAGAGGTTCCAGAAGTCGAGGCTGGCCGGAAGAAGAAGAGGCCCCGGAGTTCTGGAAAAAGCCTCCCCGGGCTCATAATGTTGCTGTTGGTGGTGAGTCCGGAGCGGACACGGGAAAAGGCGTTGTTGGAGGACAGCCGGAGAGATCCATTCCGGGGTTTGAGATGAAAGTTGCACACTCTATGGCTGAGATACCTTCTCCGGCTGAGTAGAAGGAGATGAATCACTCTGGATTCGATGTTACGATGAAGGAGTGTACTCGTATCTGGGGCCAAGTATGTAACATTTCTTTGATTTCTGTTTATCTTCTATTATTTCCTTGAGTATTTTTCTGAGGCTTGTATCTTATATTTTGTAGCTTGGTGGTTATATGGCCGGAGCTGCTTCTCTTGCATACAATGACTTGAAAAATGCTCGAAGCTCCATTGTTAATAAGGACATTGAGATTGGTCAACTCCGGGATCAGATCATTATCAAGGATACATCTCTCTCCGGGATGAATAAGCATCTCACTGAGGTTACAACCCGGGATGAGAATGCTGAGAAGGAGGCTGCGGATTTGAAGTCTGATTTAGCTGAACTCCGGAAGCAGCTTTCCTTTGTGAGGCTGGAATTTGAAGTCATTGAAGAGTACAAGAAGTCCAAGGAGTATGATAGGGCCATTGCAAATGCCGGTGCTCCGGAGATTGGTCATTGCTGAGAGACATATCAAGACTGATCCGGAGGCGAATTAGGATAGTTTTGTTGAAGAATTCATTAAGGCCAAGCAGAACATTGAAGCTAGACTCAATGATCCGGAGCCCTTCGATGGTCCTTGCCCCAGTTTCCTTCTGCCGAATGCTCCGGACTCTTAGATTTTTTATGAATTGTAATTTGATATTGTTTAAGACTTTCAATCCTTTTTGGTTGTAATAATCGTACTTGGCTCCGGGCAAACTTGAGTCCGGTTAACTTTTGAATATTTGCTTTCATTTGCTGTTATTGAGCTTTGTCTCTGTATTATTCTTGCCTTAAAAAAAATTTCTAAGTTGTTGTTTGCTCTAGTCCAGATTCTTAGTTAGTCCGGACTAGTGGTTGTTTATTTGTACTTGGAAAATAATTCTAAATAAATTTGTTTGTTCTAGTCCAGACTCATAGTTGGTCCGGACTAGTGGTCGCTTATTTTACTTAGGAAATAATTTTAAGTAAATATGTTTGCTCTAGTCCAGACTCATAGTTGGTCTGGACTAGTAATCGCTTATTTTTTCATAAAAAAATAACTGTAAGTAAATATGTTTGCTCTAGTCCAGACTCAAAGCTTGTCCGGACTAGTGGTTGCTTAGTTTTACTTAGACAATAATTCTAAGTAAATATGTTTGCTCTAGTCCAGACTCGTATATGGTTCGGACTAGTGGTTGCTTATTTTTACTTAGAAAATAATTCTAAGTAAATATGTTTGCTCTAGTCCAGACTCATAGCTTGTCTGGACTAGTGGTTGCTTAGTTTTACTTAGAAAATAATTCTAAGTAA
Organism: Apium graveolens; assembly: GCF_009905375.1. Classification (NCBI taxonomy): domain Eukaryota; kingdom Viridiplantae; phylum Streptophyta; class Magnoliopsida; order Apiales; family Apiaceae; genus Apium; species Apium graveolens. The sequence continues at coordinate 133,324,090 of NC_133654.1, forward strand.
ATATGGTTGCTCTAGTCCTGACTTATAATTTGTCCAGACTCGTGATGGCTTCTTAGAAAATTATTTGTAAGTAAATATGGTTGTTCTAATCCTGACTAATAGCTTGTCCGGACTAGTGGGTAGTTTTAATAATTGTAAAAAGAGAAATGCTTTTCATTATTCCATAGTTTCATTCTTACAAAGCATAAGTAAAAATAAACTGGTTGCTTGCCATATTGGCTACAAGATTTTGGTTGCTTTTGTTGTTTTTTCCTATTGGTAGAATTTCCTTAGTCTTAGTCCATGCCAAGTATTGGGGACTTCTGAGCCATCCATGTTCAGGAGTTTGTAAGTTCCTGGCCTCAGGACTTCTTTGACCTTGTATGGTCCTTCCCATTTGGGCATTAGCTTTCCAGTGTTTGTGGGATCTAATGCTTCTGTGTCTCGTAGGACTAAGTCTCCCACTTGGAAGTTTTTGACTATGGACTTCTTACTGAAGTGCTCTATGGTCTTCTCCTTGTATTTTTCCATCCTTTCTACAGCTTGGTCCCGGACCTCATCAATTAGCTCCATGTTTGTTCTGAGTCCTTCTTCGTTGGCTTCTTCATCAAAGTTTATTGCTCTGTGAGAAGGAGATCCTACCTCAATAGGAAGCATTGCTTCTGTTCCATAAGCTAGTTGAATGGAGTTTCTCCGGTGCTTGTCCTGGGGCTTGTCCTGTAGGACCATAGTACGCTTGGTAGTTCTTCTAGCCATTTGCTTTTGCTCTATTTGAGTCTTTTTTCGATACCTTGGAGCGGGATTCTATTGGTGATTTCTACTTGGCTGTTTCCTTGGGGAAATGCTACTGATGATTTTTTGTGCTTTATCCCGCGCTCCTGAAGGTAGGACTCAAATTCTGATCCAATGAACTGTGGTCCGTTATCTGATAATAGGACTCGTGGAATCCCGAACATCATCAAAATGTTGTCCATAAACTTTATGCGGTCTTGCTAATTAATTGTCCTCATTGCTTTCACTTCAACCCATTTGGTCATGTAATCAATTGAGACTAACAAGTACCTGAGATCTCCTCTGGCTCAGGGAAAGGGTCCCATAATGTCAATACCCCAGACGGTAAAGGGGATTGCTGATAGGACTGAGGAAGGTAGGACTGGGCTGATCTGGGACACATTGCTAAAGAGCTGGCATTCCTTGCATTTTTCACAAACTCTATTGCGTCCTGGTGGATAGTTGGCCAGTAGTAGCCTTGTCTTATGATCTTATGAGTTAGGGCCTTTACGGACATATGATCTCTGCATATCCCTTCATGTACTTCCATCAAACAGTACTTTGCTTCTTCTGGGCCTACGCACTTCAGGGTAGGAGATGAGAAAGTCCTGCGGTAAAGTAGTCCTTCTTCAAGGAAGAACTTGGCTGCTTTTGCTTTCAGTCTTTGGGCCTTTCTTTTGTCTTTTGGTAGCTCTCCTTTTTCTAAGTAGTTTATGAAGGGAGTCATCCAGTTCTGGTTGCTTTCGATCTCCAAGACCTCTTCAGAATCAATAGATGGTTTGTGGAGTTCTTCAAAGTAAACTGAGCAGTCCAAGTCTGATGAGTTCTGGAATAATTTGGATAGGATATCTGCTTCTTCATTTTCTTCTCTACATATCTTTAGGACTTGATGCTTTGGGATTGAGGCTAGGTAACTTTGAACCAATGCTTGATACTTTTCCAGAATGGGGCCTTTTGCTATCTATTCCGTTTGTTTGCTTGACCACTATCTGGGAGTCGCTCTAGATTTTTATATCCTAGACCCTTAGAGTCCTGGAGAGCTTTAGTCCTGCAATCAATGCCTCATATTACGCCTGATTGTTTATTGCCGGGAACCCGAAGGATATAGCTGTTTGAATGATGAATCCTTCAGGACTTTTCAGTATGAGTCCGGCTCCCGACCTGTCGCCTGTTGAAGATCCATCTACTTTTAAGGTCCAGACTCCCGGTTTTGCATCTTGGTTTGTCTCCGGGTCTATGTTCATTGGTTCCGGTTCTTCTACCGGAAAGTTGCATTCGATTATGAAATCTATAAGTGCTTGAGCTTTGATGGTAGTCCTGGGAATGAAGCTTAAGTTAAACTTGCTTAACTCCACAGCCCAATTAACTAGTCTTCCCGAGACATCTAGCTTTTGAATTATCTTCCTTAGAGGCTGATTTGTTACCACTCTTATTTCTCTTCCTTGGAAGTAGTGCCTGAGCTTTCTTGATATTGTGACTAATACGAAGGCGAACTTTTCTAGTCTTGGGTATCTGGTTTCCGCATCTTTAAGAACTTGGCTTATGTAGTATATTGGTTGCTATTTTCCATTCTCTTCCCTGATCAGGGCAGCTCCTACTGCTTGTGCTTCTGCTGATAAGTATAAGTAGAGAGGCTCTCCTAGTTGAGCTTTAGTTAAGACTGGTGGCTGAGAGAGGTGGGACTTAATTTCCTCAAATGCCTTTTGGCACTCCGGACTCCAATTTACCTCTTTCTTGTTACTTGCTCCTTTGAGTAAATCGAAGAATGGTAAGCACCTCTCTGCTAGTTTTGAGATAAATCTCCTGAGTGCTGTTAGGGAACCTGCTAGCTTTTGCACATCTTTTTGGGTCATGGGAGCCCTTATCTCATGGATTTCTTTTATCTTCTTCGGATTAGCTACTATACCTATGTTGCTGATCATGAATCCTAAGAACTTGCCTGCTCCTACTCCGAAGGTACATTTCTCTGGATTCAATTAAGGTTGGTTCTTCCTCAGGTTGTCAAAGCACTCCTTCAGATCTTCTACGTGTCCTGGTATAGTTGTTGATTTGGAGATCATATCGTCGACATAGCACTCCAAGTTTCTTCCGATTTGAGACTTCAATATCTTGTTCATTGCTCTTTGGTAAGTGGATCATGCGCTTGTCAGTCCGAAGGGCAGCATCACATAAGCATAGACTACTCTGTGAGTTATGAATGTTGTCTTAGGTATGTCCTTCGGGTTCATCTTGATCTAGTTGTATTCAGAGAAGGCGTCCATGAAACTTAACATGATGTGTCTGGAGGTAGCATCTATCAATTGACCAATATTGGGGAGAGGGTATGGGGTCATTCGGGCATACATCATTCAGATCAGTGTAGTCCACACACATTCTCCATTTGCCGTTAGACTTCTTCACCAAAATAACATTAGCTAGCCACTCCGGGTATTTGATTTCTTTGATAATTCATGCTTTGAGTAGCTTCTCCACTTCTTCGTCTATGGCTTTTCGCCTCTCTGGGGCGAAATTCCTTCTCTTCTGTTTGACTGGTTTTCTGTTGGGTTGACATCCAAGCTGTGCATTGCTATGAACTCATGTAGTCCAAGCATGTCTCTCGAACTCCAGGAAAAAACATCTTTGTACTCCCGGAGCAAGATCATTAGTCTTTCTTTGAAGGACTCCCCGAGTCCTAACCCAACTTTCACCTTCCTGTTAGGACTGCTTTCATCAATCTGGATTTCTTCTATTTCAACTGCAGCTTCGATTTTTGCTTGTTCTTTATTAAAAACCTGTTATGGATTAAAAATTAAGGTATATGATTGTTGTATTTATTACTAAGGAACGTGAGCTTCGAGGCTCGATTTGATTGCTCTTGCATTTTGTGACTCAATCTGCCTTAACAAGATGCCTACGTACCTTGCTGATTGCCAAGGATCGTCAAAGAATGTAGTTCTGATTGGTGGGGGTGAGACCCCTTATATAGATGTTGGGAGTCCTTGAATTGGACTTGGTGTAGGAGACTTGGTGGTCAAGTCTCAGAATTAGAATGGACTTTGGAGTCCTAGGAAGTAGGAAGCTGATTCCCTATCCTATCAGGTTCCCTGGAGGACAATCTACAAGGATTTATATCTCCACTAGGACTTATCTTAATAGCTGTTTTTCTCCCTTATTAATTAATTATGAAATTAATTAATATTCAGGGTTTTGGGCCTTCTTTGTTCCATCAGGCCTGATCTGGTCCATCAGGCCTGATCAATGTGTTAACATTTTTTGTCTGAATGTCATACATATTTTTATTGGGCCTTGTAGCCCAAATCATGTGTAATATTTAATTACATAATCAGGATTTATTTATTCCCTATCATTTTCCCCCCAACTTTTGGGAAACCATATAAGATTTCGCAAAAGTTAAGTTCATTCATTCCCTTACAGGGTATCATTTTGCGTAAAGTGTGGAGCGACCTACACATTTACAATGATTTACCTTTATCCCTATTACTTAGGAATTATCTTAATTTCCAGGAATTTTCCCTTAATTTTCTGGATTTTGCCTCAATTCTGGGATTTATTCTTAATTTTCTGGATTTTTTCCTCAATTTTAGGATATATCCTTAATTTTCTGGATATTTCTCTTAATTCTGGGATTTATCCTTAATTTTCTGAATTTTTCCCTTAATTCTGGGATTTAAATTTAATTTTCTGGATTTTTCCCTCAATTCTGGGATTTATCCTTAATTTTATGGATTTTCCCCTTAATTTTGGGATTTATCCTTAATTTTCTGGATTTTCCCCTTAATTCTGGGATTTATCCTTAATTTCCAGGAATTTTTCCCTTAATTTTCTGGGATTTTTCCTTAATTTTCAGGAATTTTTCCTCATTTTCTGGAAATATTATTATTTTTCAGAAATTTTTTAAGGAATTTCCTTATTTTCTGAAAATATTCAGGAATTCCAGAATATAGAATTCTTTTTCAGAAAACATTTTTTCCTTTTTCTCTCTCTTTTCTCTCTTTTTTTACACCTGCTTCGACCAGGATCTTGTTCGAATTAGCCTCTATTGTGCCCTGGTCGACAGGATTTCGAGGAGGATTCTTTCGAGCAGGAATCCTGGTTGAATTTCGGCCTGGATTTTCATATATATATATATATATATATATATATATATATATATATATATTTCTAGTAGGAAATTTTTGATCAGGATTTTCGGTCAGAATTCCTCGTCTTGACCGAATTAGCCATCCTTTTAAGCCCTGGTCAAAATTATTTCGACCTCACACCTTTTGATCAGGATTTATACGTCATTTTTGGTCGAATACGATTTGATTCTGGTCGATTTAACTCTCCTTCAAGTCCTGGTCGAAGGTATTTTCGACCTTGTCCTTTCGACTAGAAATTGAATTATAATTCTGATCGAATGGGATCAGGATTTTCATTTTTTTTTTAATTTTTGAAATAAACAATATCGTGGGCCCATTTTTCTGGGCTTAAATTTGGGCTATCCCCCTTTTTTGACTGGGTTCTCCTTTAATTCAAATATTTGGGCCCTTTTCCGGGCTTATCTTTATTGGACTCATTCTTGGGCCCCTTTATTCAACTGGGTTTTTGTTTTTGAGCCCATTGTTTTAACTGGGCTTCTCTTCCACCCTTTTTCTTTAAAAATATTTGGGCCTCAAACTGGGCTTTTTGTATTTGGGCCTTGGCACTGGGCCTTTTTAGCCCTAAACACTTGGGGTTTTCAAGATTTTTCTAGAATTGGGCCATATCCCTGAGCCCAATTTCCTGGTTCTTCTAAGGTTTTTTCTGGATTCTTCCAGAATCTTCAAAAATTTAAATTTTTCACTTAATTTTTCCAAGAATTTCTTGGATAATTCTAGAATCTCCTTATTTTTGGGCCCAAATGGGCTTTTTTAAGGCCCAAATTACCTCTTTTTTGGCTATATAAAGGTGGGATGAGAGTGTGATTTCCTCACACTTCTCATTTCACTTCTTCACTCAATCTTCCATTCTCTCCCTCTCAACACTTCTCTTCCTTTACTTTTCCAGCCACCCTTCCTTCCAAAGTTTCCAGGTTTCTTCATTCTCTATTAATGGCAGATAAAGGTGCTGAGAGAGCGGCCAAGATTGCCTCGGCTTCAAAATGAGGTAAGGATATCGAAATCCGCTTTTCTTACATGTCTCTGATCGATATGATTAATACTAGGGGGGACGAATATCCCTCCACTACACATCTCGACTCTTTTAATCATTGCAACACTTGGCACAACATAGATTACCATAAATTAAATGCACGTTATAATGTTCTTCCTCCCCATAGATTAGTTCCAGTTTCTGGTGGCGATCGTACCAGCCACTGGAAACCCGACACTCTTTTTATTTACACAGATGCCCTCGATGCTGGGCTTAGGTTCCCTTTTCATCCCTTCATTCCTCATCTTCTAGCTGATTTACAAATTAACCCATGTCAGCTTCCTCCAAACGCTTGAAGGAACATTTTATGTTTTATGGTTTGCTGCCTTAGGGAAGGTTTTCCCCTATCCGTAGCTATTTTTAGAAAAGTTTTTCAATGTTACAACAGTTCTTCTGGTAATTGTGGTTGGGTCTATGTTGAACAAAGGCCCAAGTGTAAGCATATCTTTAACAGCGCCTCTATTCCCGATAATAACCAAAATTAGAGGAATAGTTTTGTCGTGTTAAGGTGGGAGAATGGAGACTAGGGCACACTCTTCAGATCTTCCTTCGGGAAGGTTAGTGATGGTAGCCTCAAATTCATTCACTTAACCCCCGAGGAAACTATCATTTATAATGAGCTTACTCGGGATGACGGTACTACTACCAGCTGGACTCTTTTAGAGGAGTTCTCCCTCATCCACGTGGGGCTATCCTCTGTTTCTCAACAGGGTATTTTTCTTCCCTTCTCAATTTTATTTCATTTCATGCATTATTAACACCACTTATTTTGTTTTTTCTTTTGTTCTGCAGCTGCTAAGGAGATCAATGAGGATAACGTGCCTCTCGTTGAGGAGACTGCTAGGATGAAGAAGGCTCATCTTGCGGGCCTAGATACTCGAGGAAAGGCTATGGATCCTAGTTTCCTACGGAAGCACAAGAAGCCCATGGTGGAGGTTCCAGCTGAGGGAGCTGAGGGCCATAGTGCCCCTATCACTACTGCTGCTCCTGCCCATGCTGCTACGGGCGCCTTTTAGCCTCTTTGGGGATTCCGCTGAGGGGATACCGTGGTTGGATCCACGAAGCATGCCTGGGATTGGTCTTACCATGGCATAACTCCCAAGGACTTCACTGATGTGGTGGTTACTCCTGACTTGGAGCAGATAAAGCTCATGGGAGCTTAGTCCTTAGCCTCGGTATGATTATTTCTTGGAATTTATTTTTCTTTCTTACTTGTGGCATCCACTTGCCTTATAATTTTGTTTATTGTTTCGTTTCAGTCTAACGCCTACTTCCAAGGTGCTGTGAGGCAAGCTGAATCATTGAAGAGTGCTTCTGACAAAGCTGATAATGCCCTCAGGAAGCAGCAGAAGAAGTATGCTGCTTTAGAGCGGAAGCTGAAGCATAAGGAGGAGGAGTTATGAGAGTCCAATGCCGAGCTGGTGGTACTTCGGGCCGAGAAAGATAAGGTGATTGATAACTATCTTGACTCGGAGGAGTTTACCCAGTCCATGAGGGTAAGGGATGACTCACTCTTTCCTGGGTTTTTTAGGACTGGTTGGGACACGGCCCTTGGGACCGTGAACGAGGCTTGTCCTGATATTAACCCGGTAGACTATGTCTGCCCTGATGACGAGGCTTTGCTGCAGAGGTTTCGTACCCAAGTAGTTATCTCGGATCATATCCCTCAGGACCCGCTTCTTCCTCCTCCCGAGTCTTCTTCCAGGCCTGCTGAGGATGACAACTCTTCCTCCTCCGACACGACAGAGGCTTCGAGCGAGAGCGGAGGAGATGATGATATGGATGCCGAGGGCACCTCTGCTTCTTAGAACTTTTCCAGCCCTGCGCGGCTTATTCATTTTATCTTGTCTTTGAGATTTTATTTATCAGACTTTGTTATATTTATTCGAAATACTTTTATTTATCAAACTTTATGCTTTAATCTTATGTACTTAGTTTACTTGCCATGTCATAGAGACTAAAACATATTTTAAAAACTTTTTGAATTTCACAAATTGTTGGGATTCATCCCTTACACAGATCTTAATAAACCTTAAAACAAAACTAAAATATGTAAATCCTAAGCAAGCAAAGCTTCAAGGTGCTTTTCAACCTACTTGTCATCTTGAAAAGTGAGAATCATTCTCAATCGTTTTATACAGAGTAAACCATTAGGTTTTGTGCATGCCAAGTTCTCAGGATTTTAAAACCATCCATAGTCTCCAACTTGTAGGTTCCTCTACCTTGAACACTCTTGATCTTGTATGGCCCTTCCCAATTTGGGGCAAGCTTCCCTTTCTGCCCTACACTAGAAGCTTCTACCTTCCTCAAGACTAAGTCGCCCTGTTTAAAGAACCTTTCTTTAACTCTTAGGTTGTAATAGAACGAAGCCTTTTTCTGATATTCCACTATCTTCGCATATGCCTCATCTCACACTTCATCAATTAGATCCAGGGCTAACCTTTGCCCTTCCTCATTTTCCTCAGCATTGAAAGCTTGAATCATGGGGAAGGAATGTGATATCTCTAAAGGAACAACTGCTTGTTCCCCATATGCCAACATGAAGGGAGTTGCTCCAGTCGTGACTCTACAGGTAGTCCTATAGGCCCATAGTATCGAGAGTATTTCATCCACCCAGTTATTCCTCGACTTCTCGATCCTCTTCTTAGTCCATCCAGGATTATTCGATTCGCCATTTTCGCTTGCCCATTGGCTTGCGGGTGAGCCACAGAGGTGAATCGTAACTCAATTTCATTCTCCTCACAATACTTCTTGAATTCCTCATTGTTGAACTGTGTTCCATTGTCAGTGACTAGGATGCGGGGAATTCCATACCGGCACATGATATTTTCCCACAGAAATTGTGCAACCTGCTTAGCTGTGATTTTGGCCAAAGGCTTGGCTTCAATCCACTTAGTAAAATAATCAATGGCTACGATCAGGAACTTCCTTTGTGCCATGGCCATGGGGAAAGGCCCCAGTATATCCATTCCCCACATAGCAAAGGGAATGGGCGAGTTGATGGAGGTCAGCATCTCGGGGGGTTGTCTAATGACTGGTGCGTGCTTCTGACAGCGGTCACACTTTTTCACATATTATTTGGCATCAGCCATCATTTCTGGCCAATAGAAGCCTAAACAGGTTATCTTATGAGCTAAGGCCCTGCCCCCCAAGTGTTGCCCACAAATACCTTTATGTACTTCTTCAAGAGCCAAACGTGCCTCATCGGGCCTGAGACACCTTAAGTAAGGAACCACGAAAGATCTTTTATACAGGATTCCATCTATCAAAGAATATCTTAGTGCTCGAATAGTCAATTTTCGTGCATCAATAGCATCGTTTGGCAACCAACCGGTTTGAATGTGAGTCTTAATGGGATCTATCCATGACGTCCCCAGACCTATAGGAACTACAAGCTTAACATCAATGCTCCGTGTCTTCAGAACGTAGAAGTACACACTTCCTGAACTTTCCTCTATCTCAGATGAAGCAAACTTTGATAATATATCTGCCTTAGCATTTTCCTTCCTCGGAATGTGTTCAACATGGCATTCATCAAATTGGGTCATCACAACCCTTACTAGGCAAACATATTTAGCCATCGTATCATCCCTTGCCTCAAATTCTCCCTTCACCTGGGATATGACCAGCTTCGAGTCTCCATAGACTTTTAAGTTCTTGACTCTAAGTGTCCCTGCTAAGCCAAGACCAGCTATCAGAGCTTCATATTCTGCCTCATTATTTGTGGTTGGGAAGTCTAACTTCATGGCATACTCAATTAAGAACCCATTTGGGATTTATAAAACCAAACCTGCTCCACTTGAATTTGTTTTTTATGCTCCATCAAAATAGAGAATCCAGTATTCTTTCTCCTTATCAACCTTTTCTTTGTCCTCCTTATCAACTTCCTTGTCTTGAGGTATGGTATCTTCCTACCCCCCGACTTCTTGGTTGGGTATGGTGCATTCCACCATGAAGTCAGCCAATGCCTGGGCTTTTATCGCCATTCGTGGCTTATACTTGATGTCAAATTCTCCCAACTCTATTGGCCACTTAATCAGCCTCCCACTAGCCTTGGGACTATGAATGATATTTCTCAGGGGTTGATTTGTTAGCACCTCAATCTTGTGAGCCTGGAAGTAAGGACGCAACTTTCTTGAAGCCATTACCAAGGCTAAAGTAAACTTCTCAATAGTTGAATAATTCAACTCAGCCCCATGCAGAATTTTACTAACATAGTACACGGGTTTCTGGATTTTCAGTTCCTCCTTAACCAATACAGCGCTCAAGGCATTCTCTAAAACGGCCAAGTATAAGTATAAAACTTCATTAAAAATTGGCTTGGCCAACAACGGGGCCTGCGCCATATATTTCTTTAATTCCTCAAATGCCTTTTGGCTTTCCTCACTCCATTCAAAATCTTTGACCTTCTTTAAGGACTTGAAGAACGACAAGCACTTGTCCCCTGACTTGGAGATGAATCATCCCAGCGCAGCAACCCTTCCTGTGAGCTTCTGAACATCTTTGATAGTTTTTGGTGGCTTCATGTCCAGGATTGCCTTTATTTTATCAGGATTGGCCTCGATTCCTCTCTTGGAGACCATTAATCCTAAAAACTTTCAAGACCCTACTCTGAAAGCACACTTCATGGGATTCAATATTATCTTATGATATCTCAGGACCTCAAAAGCTTCCCTCAAATGGGTTATATGGTCAGTCTTTACTAGACTCTTGACTAGCGTGTCATCAACATAGACTTCCATGGTCTTGCCAATAAGATCCTTAAAAATTTTATTTACCAACCTTTGATAGGTGGCTCCTGTATTCTTGAGACCAAATGACATAACAGGATAACAATAAACACCAAAGTAAGTGATAAATGATAAGTTTGGGATGTCGTCATTGTGCATCTTGATCTGATTGTATCCACTAAATCCATCCATGAAGCTCAGCATCTCATGTCCAGCAGTGGCATCTATCAAAGTATCTATCCTTGGTAACGGGAAACAGTCCTTAGGGCATGCGTCATTCAGATCAGTGAAGTCCACACACATCCTCTATTTCCCATTGGCCTTCTTCACCATTACAGGGTTTGCTAACCATTCTGGAAATTGTATCTCCTCAATGAATCCAGCCTCTAAGAGCTTCTCTACTTCCTGTTTTATAGCTTCTTGCCTCTCTGGGGAAAAACTTCTTTTCTTTTGCTTCACTGTCTTCCGATTTGGATCCACATTCAACTTGTGAGTAATCAATTCTGGGTCTACGCCTGGCATATCAGCTGCTGACCATGCGAACACATCACTGTTTTCTTGTAAAAATTTCACCAACCTCCCTCTAAGGGGCTCCTCTATTGTGGCTCCAACGAAAGTCACCTTCTCAGGATCCTCGGGAGCTAAAGGAATCGAGACCAAGTCTTCTGCTGGCTTCCCTCTTTTCTCATCATTCTCTCGAATATCCAAATCTTCAATAGGCAGGACCTGCCCCCCATCTCCATCTGCCCTCAGTGAGGCCACATAATAACTTCTAGCCATTTTTTGATCTCCTCTTTCTTCTCCAATCCCATTCCGGGTGGGAAACTTCATTACTGAATGGTAGAAAGAAGGGACTGCCTTAAAGGCATGTATCCCTGTTCTTCCCATTATAGCGTTGTAAGTCAAACTAGCCTTCACCACCATAAAGTCCAACATCTGTGTTGCTTGCCTTGGTTCCTGACCTATGGTTGTTGGCAACTTGATTATCCCTTCCACGGGGCACTCTACTCCAGCAAATCCATATATCGGCATATTGGTCAGGGTTAGTTGAGAATCATTATAACCCATCCTTAAAAAGGTGTCATGGAGTAAGATATCCACCGAAGCACCATTATCCACTAGGACTCTCTTGACCGGGCTATTTCCTATTATCGGTGTTATGACCAGCGGGTCGTCATGAGGAAATTTCACACCCTCTAGGTCAGAATCATCAAAAGCCAATGTTACTTATGTCCTGGCCCTTTTAGGGGCTTCTCCAACAATATGCATAACCTCTCTAGTATATGCTTTCCTGGAGTTCCTGGATAATCCAACAGCAGTTGGTCCTCCAAAGATTGTGTTTATCACAGGCCCTCGAGGTCGCGGCCCTCCAAAAATTGCATTTATAACCGGTCCTCTAGGCTGGGGATTTCGCCCCCGATAGTCTTGATCCCTCCTATAATCTTCAAAGTTCTTCCTTCCATTGTTATTCCTATCCCCTTCTTCTCCAGTGTATTTGTTCAATCTTCCTTTTCCAATGAGGAACTCAATTTCATCTTTCAGTTGTCTACACTCATCGGTGTCATGACCAACATCTTTGTGAAATCTACAATACTTGTTCTTATCTAGCTTGGCAGGATCAACCTTTAAGGGCTTAGGCCAATGAATATCTCGATCTTTCTTGACTTCCATCAAGATCTAGCTTCTAGGAGCATTCAGCTTAGCGTATTCAGTGAACTTTTTCCCAGGTCCTCCCTTCTTGGGGGTTGAATCAGGGTTTTTCTCGGTTCTAGGATACTTGTCCTTAGCGATATATTCTAGGTCAGTTTTTCGCTTCTTGCCTCCAGTGGGCTCATTACTCACTATGGTCTTCCTCATGCTCTCTTCCACCTTGATGTACTTCTCGGCCCTATCTTGGAGCTGCAATATGCTTTCAGGGGGGCGATTGGACAAGGACATCCTGAAGAACTCATCCCTAGTACCTTGTTGCAGTGCTATTATGGCTACCTTGTCATCAACGTCCGGGACTTTTAAAGCCTCCTTTGTGAAACGATTTAGGTAGTCTCTCAAGGATTCCTTTGTTATGCTCATGAGGGATGCTGAACTTTTCTCATGAACACTCCCACTGATGAACTGCTTAATAAAAGCCTGACTTAATTCTCTGAACGACCCAATAGAGTTTGGGGGAAAACGACTATACCACCTTTGAGCCATACCCGACAGGGTTTGATAAAAGGCCCGACACTTAATAGCATCATTCACGGGCTGCAACAGCAGTGCATTAGAGAATATCCTAACATGATTAGCGGGATCTCCCGTGCCATCATAAGCTTTGATAGTTGGCATCTTGAACTTCCTTGAGATATGGGCATTCATTATTTCTTCAGTGAAGGGCGGAGTAGGATCATCAGGATCTCCAAGGGGGAGAAGATTGCTTGGATCAACCCTTGGGATAACAGCCCTTCTCTGTATTGGACCATCCAGATCTATGATAGGAGGAGGATTTTTCCCCCAAGAGGTAGTAGGGGTCTGGTGGTCTGGTGCGCCTCCAAGTCACGCTTCAGCCTTTGAATCTCAGCCTCATGAGTCCTGATCCTTTCTTGCACTTCTTGGGGATTTGTCCCTTGGGTGCTCCTAGGAAGTTGGCTACCATCAGTCATCGGCTCTTTGCCAGCACGTCTCCTTCTTGGGGCTACTTCATCATCCGAAGATTCGGAGTCTCTCTCAGTGTAAGGACCAGAAAATTCTTGATCCTCAGGGATAGGAGCCAAACCTCGTATGTAGGGGGCGATGCCCTCGTGCTTCACTCCGTCCAGCATGTCCACTTCCTCCAACCTCGAGGTAAAGGGGCATCCCATAAGGGGGTTAGTAGTCACAACAGTTAAATACTCGTACCCAATGGATCGAGAATTCACAGGTGCATGTAGTTGTTGAACTTGGGGATTCATACCTTGAATAGCCGAGGGAATCGTCCCTTGTGGCTGAGGTTCGGTTACCCCTATCTGGGCTTCTCCTTGGGTGGCTGCATAAGTTGAATGAGGAGGTACCTCCACGGTTGAGGAAATCACTTGGGTTATCCCCGATGGTGTTCCTTCCTCAAGAGCTCTAATTTCTCTTCGTGTTCTCGCCATGGTTGTTGTTGTGCTTTTCCACAGACGGTGCCAAATATTATGGATTAAAAACTAAGGTATATGATTCCTGTATTTATTACTAAGGAACGTGAGCTTTGAGGCTCGATTTGACTGCTCTAGTATTTCGTGACTTAATCTGCCTTAACAAGATGCCTACGTACCTTGCTGATTGCCAAGTGTAATAACCCCAATTTTTGAGAAATTTTGAAACCCTTATGAATAGTGTTTTTGCTGAACGAGAAAACTTTTCATGCCACGCTATGTAGGGGTTCTGTTATTGATCTTATGGGATATTATTAGTACTCTATGTGGTATATAAGTGTATGTAAAGATCGTCAGAATCCAATTCCGAACACTTTGATTTTTCCCGGAAATCCACAAGATATGGAGAGAATTGAGTATAAGGTAACAGGATAAAAAGGATTTAAATTAAAGGATTATAGGAGAGGATCATAGAAGGAATACAATATATTGAGAAAGGTTAAGGGAACCTAAGTAATAAGATCCCGGGTATGATCCCTCAAACGATAAACGAGAACGAAAGATAAGCGAACCGTAAAACAAATAAGTGACCAAGAGACAAGCTTGTACAAGAAGCCAGGGACTGTGACATCATCAAACCACAAGGTGTGGACAAGTGGGAGCATTATGACATGTGCAAGGTGACATAAGCATGACATGGGAAGGAAGGAGGTGTGGTGGCTTTGTAACCACACAAATTCAAGGGCAAGAAGGTAATTGACTAAAGCAAGCACAAAAACCAAGCAACCAAGCCAAGCAAAAATCATTTTCATCAAAAATCAAAAAAAAGCAACCAAGGCTTTGTTCTTGAAGCTCTCGGCTTTTTACTATTCATTAGGCAAGAATTTTCAAAAATTCAAGATCCAAGCTTCCTAAATTGGTGAGTAAATTCCCTAATCATCTTCATGCTTAGTTAGGGCTATACCATGAGTTTAAGCCATCAATTCCTTCTCAATCTTCTTCATTTAATCAAAGAAGAAGACTATGAATAGTGTTTTCAAGTTTTTTAACTTGAAGTTTTCTTGTTTTTCTTGAAGATCCAAGCTTTCCTAAGACTTCTCAAAGCTTCTTAAGGCTTCCTAGCTCATCCCACCACTTCAAGGAAGGTATACCATTTCCAAACCCTAGATCCCTATGTATTATAAGATGATTTTGATTAGTAGGATGATATTGTAGCTTGTTGTTGTGATTTAGAGTTTGGGATTTGGAATGGTAGTGAAATGGAATGGTAAATGTTGTGGTTTTGATTAAAAGAACTTAAGTATGGTTAAATTAAGCTTAGGCATAAGTATAAATGATTAAATTGAATTGGTTGGGGTTGTTATGATGTGATGAGGATGGATGTTGGTTGTATGATTGATTTGGGGTTGATTTGTGGTTGGTATTGAATGGTTTAAAATTTGGGAAATCGCGTAAACATAGCCGTCGTAACGTCCGATTTTCTGTAGACTGTTTTTGTGCATAACATTAGGACCCGACAACCCCCTGCTAGATTATGACCACTGCCATGTTTAGATAGCTCATGTTACGAGCTTCGTTTTGATATATAGTTCGTTCGATTCCGATGCACGGTTTAGGAGAAACGACCATTTCAAGTAACTGCGTTTCGCGAACGAAACTCTTTCCCTCGCCTTACTTTGAAACATAGGTTAAAGACCAAAAAGGGTTAATTAATGTATGAAACATTTATGGTAAGTGTGTTAGGCAGTTGGTAAGACACTCGCGAAGGAATCGCTTTAAAACTCGTAAAGGTTAAATTATTAAAAATGGTGGAGCCGAGGGTACCCGAGTGACTTAAGCAAATCAGTGAGCGCAAAACAAGCGTTAGAGTCTAAGTTAGTTAAAGTATAGATTAACAAGTGATTTTGGTTTAATTCCAACTTACTTGTTGTTTATAGGTTACCAGACTCGTCCCGAGCCTTTTATCACCCCAAGTCGCTCAGGCAAGTATTCTATCCGTTATACTGTTGTTGTGATGTATACACTTGTATATGCATTATCTTGCGATAGATGCATGTTGGTTATTTAGCAAATTCTTGCGATATATTGTAGCATGTGATATGGTATATATGCATGCCTGTTTCATATTCTTGAAATATATATCTGTTGGTTCAGTTGATAATACCTATGCTAGAGGATAGCGGTATCTTGCATATACCCTCAGTGTAGGGACCCAAAGGTGAAAAAATTTTCTAAAACCGGGAGTCGAGGATCCCGAGTAGATTTTGTATATATATGGATATGGATATATATATATATATATATATATATATATATATTTATATATATATATGGTTATAGTTTTCCAAACTATTAATCGAATAAGGTTTATTCGATAACTTTAAACTTTATTTTAATTAATGAATATTATTTCGAATATTCATTCGAGGACTTATGACTCCTTTTATTTTGTTATTTGAATATTATTTGAATATTCATTCGAGGACTTATGACTCAGTTTATATTATTTAATGAATATTATTTGAATATTCATTTGAGGATCTATGACTCCGATTATTTGCTGAGATATATTCTGTATTTTATTAAAGAATAATGTCTCGATAATCAAACTTATTTTCGATTATTCAAATGAAGATGATACTTTCATATAAGTATATCTTTGGTTATTTAATACTCGTTTCAAGTATAAATTTTAATACTTCTACTTCAATTATTTTTATAAAGATTATTTTTATGGGAATATTATTTAATTAATAATATTCAGTCATTTTCTAAATATTCTGGGGACTGATTTACTTCATTAAATCAGCTTTACTCCAAACACTCTATAAAGTGTTTTCGAGTCTTCAAAATGATTTTTAAAAGTTAGAGCGGATCCCAAAACTCATTTTTATATTTAAGATCTTCCTTTTTAAGGGGATTTAAATACTCGCTTAAAACCTGAGGGATCCGGCTCTGTGGTGTATTTTATATTCGCAACAAGGTTGCAGTTTTGGTAAATGAATTGATTACTTACCCAACGTTCGGGAAGTAAGTCCATCTATTGAGTCGGCATAAGCAACATGGGCTCAGTGGGCGTCCATGATAGTGTAAGTGGCTCAGTGGGAGTCCATCAAATGCATAAGTGGCTGAGTGGCAGTCCAGCATAGGTCCTAATGCGGCCAGGGTGATGACCAGTGGGGAATTCGTCCATCTACTAGTAGAAAAGGTTACTAATGGGTATCTTTGCCTGATCAGCAAGATATCTGGTTTATGCCAAAATTCTTTTCCTTTCCAAAATTCATTGGATGTTTCAAACTCTGTTCATACTTTACATAACAAAGGTTCCAGGAAATGTTTAGAGATATATATATATGTGGATATATATATATATCGGGACTAAATAAAGTATCTCATAACTTTTTCATTCAATAATATTTCAAAGATTGAATCTATTCAAATCTTGTCTTGTAGTCTCATCTATGTGATGAACTCTTGAAACTGATTATAACTTGAACGGTGGTAGTTCAAGTAGTATTGGGAAAGATATAAGTATATTGGGGTATTTGGTAACCTCATCTTTTAAACTTATATCTAATTAATAATTGTCTTATGAATGACAAAGATTTTCAGAAAAACGTTGAGACAAGGTTAGATATATGAGATCACCTTGCAACGATGTTTTTTTTATATACAGTTATACACTGGGACTTTGTGTATATTATGCATGGAAGAGGACTTCCAATATTTTGAAGTATATATGTATATATACTGAATATTTTGCGACTTCATCGCATTAAGATATCAAACTTGGTTCATTTCTTTTGACCAAGACTTTCATGAGTATTAAGAGTAGGCTCATATATTGTTAATCATTATACATATTATTTTGGTGGGCTTGCTGCTCACCCTTGCTTTCTTCTTTCATCACACAACAACAGATAGAAAAGATGAACAGAACCAAACTCCCGATTCGCAAGCGATTAGGAGACGTTCCGCAGATTTCTAGAAGCATTGATGCCGCCGTAGCTGAGGTAGGAACTACCAATAGGCTAGGCTTTATTATTTTGATGGACCAGATTTATTTATATTTATGAATTGTAATAATGGCAAAGAAATGTAAATTTATTCAGAAAAAACCTTTTAAGGTGTATTGGCAGATAATTGTGGAATAAAATGACTTGTGGTTATTTTTGGATGTTCATCTCTGAGACTATAACGTGTGGTGTGTGTGTTTATTGTGGGGTCACAGTACAAAGTAGTTGAGTAATTATTAAGATTGGGTGTTATTAGGGGAAATGGAACTCGTGACGACCCGGATCCCCGACCCCGGATCTGGGGGTGTTACAGAAATGGTATCAGAGCTAAGCGTTATAAACCTCAGAGATGATGAGACGTTAAGATAATAAGTTAACTAAGATAATAAGAACTCTTGCCAAGTTCATAGTCGGGCTACCTAACGTAGCACCGACAGTTAAAACCCTTATGGGAACCCTTATAAATATCGTGATAGAAGCGTAGTTCGTTATCGTATATGGTAGCGGGACTCCGAACCCTGAGGTTGAGGAGCAACAACGCGATGATGTTTTATTACTTATTGGAGATTAGATTGTGGATCCAATGGAGCGTCCTAATGCAGGACCGGATAATGTTGATGTTGAGGATATAGCGGTTGAGGATGTTGTCCTAGAAGGGATAGTTGCTGAGGAGGATCCCATGGAGGATCCTGACAAGAATGAATAAAGGACCACTGATGAATTGATGACCATAAGTAGGTCGACTACCAGAGGTAGGATTGGTCGATCACTACCGGAGGTTCGTTCAAGTTTGTAAAGATAGTAGCCCCCTTTAACGTGGCTTACTCGTAAGACTGAGAAGTTCGAATGGACAGAGAAATGCGAGAACAGCTTTCAAGAACTGAAGCAAAGGTTGGTGACGGCCCCTATGCTGGCGTTGCCGGATGGAAAAGGAGATTTTGTGAAGTGTAGTGACGCTTCGCACAAGGGCTTAGGGTGCGTGCTTATGCAGCACGGTAAGGTAATCGCGTACATGTCAAGACAATTAAGGTAGTATGAAATTCGATATCCCCGCTCATGAGCTTAGGCTCGTGGCAATAGTTTACCCTAAAGATTGGAGGCACTACTTGTATGGAGAGAAGTGCGAGAATTACCTAAGCCATAAGTGCTCTAGTACATTTTCCCGTAGAGAAAGCTCAACATACGCCAGAGGAGGCGGTTAGAGCTAATCAAGAATTATGATTGGGAGATTCTTTATCATTCGGGGAAAGCCAATATGGTGGCTGATGCCCTTAGTAAAAAGGAGAGACTCAAGATGATAATGTCTTTTGGAGAGTTTATAAGAGATTTTGAGAAAATGGAAATAGTAGTGAAGGTAACCGGAGCCGGTACCGAAAAGCTGTTTGAGATAGCAATACATCCTGAATTATTGGAAAAGATCATATTGTGCCAGAAAAAGTTATGAATGAAGGCAGAGAGCCAACAAATAGATAAGAGGTTAATACCGAGAAAGATGAGAAGGGAATAATGAGGTATTCCTACAGAATTTGGGTTCCAAATGTTCAAGAGCTTAAAGATGAGATCTTAGATGAAAGCTAGTTTGAGGAATAAGATTTAGAGCAAACCCTGAACGTGATAGTCAGGGAGGTCGCCATCAGGATAGAAGGAACCCATGACATAATGGAGTGGAAAATGAGGATTTTAAATTAAAAAATGACCCCAATTATGGGGAGTAGGATGAAACATTTCATACTAAGGAAACAAAAAGTCGAGTAAGGAAAGGAGACCCGAGATGGTACCCCTATACGGCAATTCATGGACCTGTCTAAAGAGAACTTAGACTATTATCCCCAACCACCACCCTGAGGAGACAGTACGGTGAGAAATTCTTTCAGGACCTTTAAGTCGCTAAGCTCTCAGAGTTCCATGGAACAAGCTGACCCAGCCGAGGTAAGAGCCTGGATAAAGGAAATAGAGGAATCATTTGAGATTCTAAATGATTGACGAACCACAAAGGACTGTTTTTGTCACTTACCCTCCTAAGAGAGAGGCCACTCGCTGGTGAAAGACCAAGAAAGGCACGGAGCCAGAGGTTATAATAAACTGATTTAAGTTCAGTCAATTGTTTTAGGAAAGTACTTCCCAAGGTTATGGAGATAGTGTAAAAGCTTTAGAGATAGAACAAAGGCAGACGAGTATGATGAATTATGAATCTAAGTTGTAAAAGTTATCAAGATTCGTTTTGAGGACACGAATCCAGAATGACGGGATGTATGAAATCAATGTTTATGTTGTGTTGGTCCATGAAATAATGATAAGAGAAAGGAAAATAAAAAGAAACTGAAGTGGAAAGGAATATAAAGGCAATAGAGTTTTGAGGAATGATAAGGGAGTTGGGTATGAGGAAACCCTAAAGACTCGTAGTAATAGACATAGAAAAGTATGTAATCATCAGGATGAGGGTGATATACCATGACATAAATTGATGGTTGAAGGTATAAGAGATACATATATATTATCCCCTGTAAGTTGGGAGGATTCGAAGAAACCTTGAGATAGTTCGAAGGATAAATAATGAGACGCGGATAGACTGAGGAGACAAGAAAGTAAGAAATTAAGAAAATTGGATGAAGGAAGTGACCTTCAAGAATGTGAAGTGTAAGACCGGTGGCTTGATACCCAGGAAGGGAGACGCCAGGTATGAAAGATATCCCAACATTGAGATGACTGTTGAGATAAACAACAAAAGTAAATAAGGATTTATTAAGAAGAAGTTCACGTTGAACACGACCAATATCTTCCAGATCATCCATGTGATCATTACCAAATCAGGAAAGAAAAGCGGATAACCATTTTTATCTTTTGGAGGCCATGTGGATTGACCTTAACTTGAATAAGGATGCTATTGTGAAATTCGGTATAGACTATCGAGGTGGAAATGATTGAATAAGATACCCTTATCAGGGATATATGACTTTATTTATCCATGGAAGGATGCTTGTACATTTTTAAAGGTGGAATTAAGGATAGAATATCGGTAACTTAAAACGAATCCTAGGGGAATGCATAAAGGTTGGCATTTCACCCTTAATAGGGATTATGAGTTTTGACAGTATGAATTGGAAAGGATTAAGGTAATAATAACCTTTAAGGATCAGTGGAGAAATTTTTCAGAAGTATATAGACAATGGTTCTAGTATTAGTAAATGGTATTTTGATATGCCCTGTATATAGGGAATACAGGAGGAACGATTGAAGGATAACCTTAGAGGTTTTACAAGGAGAAAGGAAATATTCGAAATTCTCAAGAATAAAAATGTTAATAAAGGAAATATGACATAATTATAATGATGCCAAGTGGGGCACGTGTTAAACCACGAGAAAGTATGGATCGAACCAGTAAAGGTCGAAATTGTTCAGGGCAATTAGGACCTAAGATAAAAGATGTTCTAAGTATGATTGAGAGTCAGTCGTGACAGTGATTAACCTCTAAAGATTGAGGCAATAACTTATAGAAAAATGGTGATATTTTTTTATTTACTCATCAGATATTAAAGAAAAGCATCTTCACATAAGCTATGATTGAAATGAGGTAGAAAATTATTTGGAGTTGGTTAAAATGACATTGACTGTAAGGAAATTGTACTATCAGGAAAGGCCAAAGAGGTGGCCGACACTTTAAAGGTAAGAGGATAATTATAGGCGCTTGTGCCAAAAGAATACAGTGATGATGGTTAAAGCTGTGAAGGTTGTATTATGGTTTGGAAGATTGATATTCCTTCTGATGACTGTGCAATACCCAACCGTAATAGTAGTTGGTAAAAGTTTAATTCGTGTAATCGCCATGAACGGGCTATCTATCTTAGAAGGTCCTATCTTGAGATAAGCCAGGACCATGTTTCAAAAAGGACTAGACGAACCTTTGAGTAAGTCTTCTATTTAAGGCATATGATTTAGAATGGTATTAACCTGCTATCGTTGCTTTGATTGAAACTCTTCTGCAATTTTATCTGCTTCATGTCATGTATGTATGTCAGGATCAGGAGTGTTCTTCATGAATCAGAAATGGTGATTATGTTACCTCCTTAGAAGGATTTGATACGACATGTATGGACTCCGTATGGTTAGCTATTAAGACTTCATGGAAAATGAATGACTACAGTAGGTCAGTGGTGGACCATAGTAAGGCAGCAATGATTCTGCGAGTATTGAGCTGATTACAGCCGTGAGAGTTGTATTGGAATGGGTGTTGAGATTGAGTACCACTAATCGGGTTGTGGTAGTGTATAAGTTATCATTGATAGACTAATTAAGTAAAGTATCTACCTATTGTATATTTATTCTTTCTTATCAATAGAGAGTCGTATTATTATACGAGGAAGGTTGCGGTGCAAGCATAGAACTCTAGTAACGATGATGTCTAGAATGAGATCCCAGGTTCGATTTTCGAAATCGAGGGAGTTTCAAAGGTGATTGTGTATAAGCTCGAGGAAGAGCATGGGTCCATAGAATGATGGACGGAATAGCAAATATTTAGGCATGTGAAATACGATGCTATAATACTTGATGTTGATATAAATACTCATATGTTTCGTTCTCCTATGACAAACCTCTATAGTTCAGGGGTAGGTTCCAAGCCAGATATTTTGTGGCAGTATATTTTTTTCATATATACAATTCTCTTCAATTCGTTCTTTTCTCTTCTTTTCATTTCATGTAAGCTGAGAAGAACAACCCTTCCAGAAAGGGGAGGTATTGCCGAATGACTATCTATCTGTGTGATAGAAGCCTAGTAGGATACCATCTATTGTTTAATTGTTTGTCAAGTACTAAAGGCTGGCCACCTTCTGTACTAACTATGCGATATAACAAATGTTCATGATCATAGTGATCTCTCAACAAATTCCTTTACTTCTATATGATTGATCAAACTTTGGGAAATAGAAACATCTGAAAAAGGAGTAGTAAAGTTATGGTGGTATTCAGAATGGAAGCACATTCGTGATACTAAGGTTGACGTGGTTATTAAAAGGTTATAGAACGCTAACGAGCAAAAGTATAACCCGTATAATATTAGGAACGGAAGGTAGTAGCGATTACGAACTGGAAAAGAATGGGTATTGAGAAGCAAAAGTTCTAATGATAAAAGCTATAATGAGAGTCTGTGCAATAGACTTGAAAGAATTTGGAATGATCACTTAATTCGGATTGAGTTATCTTACTACAATAGATCATATGTCATTATCGAGATGTCGCCTTATGAGATCCTTGAGGGAAGATAATGTCGATCTCCCTTATGTTAGGATAAAGTTGTAGAGCGCAAGATGCTCGGACCCGCAGTAGTCCAAAGGACCAAGGATATGATAGATCTAATCAGAGGACGGCTGGTAGTAGCCCAAGATGGACATGATAAGTATGTTGATTTGACACGAAAGGATAAAGAGTATGAAATAGGGGACCTAGTAATGTTATAGGTATCCCTTGGGAAGGATTGATGAGGTTCGGAAAGAAAGGAAAGCTAAGTCTACAATTTGTTGGACCCTTGGATATATTAAGACGTTTGGGAAGTTAGCACATGAGCTAGCCCTAACCCAGAACATGTAGCGAGTCATAACGCGTTTCACGTATCAATGTTAAGGAAGTGTAATTCAGATGCCAGATAAATAGAGGCATATGAGCGCATAGATATGCAACCCAACGTAACCTATATGGAGCAACCAGGAAGGGTTATAGAGTGAAAAGGAACAAGTGCTTAGGAGAAGGATTATCAAACTAGGCAGAGTTTGGTGGTAGAACCACAATGTAGAAAATTGACTCGAGAGTTAGAAAGTGTAATGCTAAGAAAGTATCCCCATTTGTTTTCTATCTGATTCTGGGACGGAATCCTTTTAAGGAGGGGAGACTGTAATAACCCCAATTTTTGAGAAATTTTGAAACCCTTATGAATAGTGTTTTTGCTGAACGAGAAAACTTTTCATGCCATGTTATGTAGGGGTTCTGTTATTGATCTTATGGGATATTATTAGTACTCTATGTGGTATATAAGTGTATGTAAAGATCGTCAGAATCCAATTCCGAACACTTTGATTTTTCCCGGAAATCCACAAGATACGGAGAGAATTGAGTATAAGGTAACAGGATAAAAAGGATTTAAATTAAAGGATTATAGGAGAGGATCATAGAAGGAATACAATATATTGAGAAAGGTTAAGGGAACCTAAGTAATAAGATCCCGGGTATGATCCCTCAAACGATAAACGAGAACGAAAGATAAGCGAACCGTAAAACAAATAAGTGACCAAGAGACAAGCTTGTACAAGAAGCCAGGGACTGTGACATCATCAAACCACAAGGTGTGGACAAGTGGGAGCATTATGACATGTGCAAGGTGACATAAGCATGACATGGGAAGGAAGGAGGTGTGGTGGCTTTGTAACCACACAAATTCAAGGGCAAGAAGGTAATTGACTAAAGCAAGCACAAAAACCAAGCAACCAAGCCAAGCAAAAATCATTTTCATCAAAAATCAAAAAAAAGCAACCAAGGCTTTGTTCTTGAAGCTCTCGGCTTTTTACTATTCATTAGGCAAGAATTTTCAAAAATTCAAGATCCAAGCTTCCTAAATTGGTGAGTAAATTCCCTAATCATCTTCATGCTTAGTTAGGGCTATACCATGAGTTTAAGCCATCAATTCCTTCTCAATCTTCTTCATTTAATCAAAGAAGAAGACTATGAATAGTGTTTTCAAGTTTTTTAACTTGAAGTTTTCTTGTTTTTCTTGAAGATCCAAGCTTTCCTAAGACTTCTCAAAGCTTCTTAAGGCTTCCTAGCTCATCCCACCACTTCAAGGAAGGTATACCATTTCCAAACCCTATATCCCTATGTATTATAAGATGATTTTGATTAGTAGGATGATATTGTAGCTTGTTGTTGTAATTTAGAGTTTGGGATTTGGAATGGTAGTGAAATGGAATGGTAAATGTTGTGGTTTTGATTAAAAGAACTTAAGTATGGTTAAATTAAGCTTAGGCATAAGTATAAATGATTAAATTGAATTGGTTGGGGTTTTTATGATGTGATGAGGATGGATGTTGGTTGTATGATTCATTTGGGGTTGATTTGTGGTTGGTATTGAATGGTTTAAAATTTGGGAAATCGCGTAAACATAGCCGTCGTAACGTCCGATTTTCTGTAGACTGTTTTTGTGCATAACATTAGGACCCGAGAACCCCCTGCTAGATTATGACCACTGCCATGTTTAGATAGCTCATGTTACGAGCTTCGTTTTGATATATAGTTCGTTCGATTCCGATGCACGGTTTAGGAGAAACGACCGTTTCAAGTAACTGCGTTTCGCGAACGAAACTTTTTCCCTCGTCTTACTTTGAAACATAGGTTAAAGACCAAAAAGGGTTAATTAATGTATGAAACATTTATGGTAAGTGTGTTAGGCAGTTGGTAAGACACTCGCGAAGGAATCGCTTTAAAACTCGTAAAGGTTAAATTATTAAAAATGGTGGAGCCGAGGGTACCCGAGTGACTTAAGCAAATCAGTGAGCGCAAAACAAGCGTTAGAGTCTAAGTTAGTTAAAGTATAGATTAACAAGTGATTTTGGTTTAATTCCAACTTACTTGTTGTTTATAGGTTACCAGACTCGTCCCGAGCCTTTTATCACCCCAAGTCGCTCAGGCAAGTATTCTATCCGTTATACTGTTGTTGTGATGTATACACTTGTATATGCATTATCTTGCGATAGATGCATGTTGGTTATTTAGCAAATTCTTGCGATATATTGTAGCATGTGATATGGTATATATGCATGCCTGTTTCATATTCTTGAAATATATATCTGTTGGTTCAGTTGATAATACCTATGCTAGAGGATAGCGGTATCTTGCATATACCCTCAGTGTAGGGACCCAAAGGTGAAAAAATTTTCTAAAACCGGGAGTCGAGGATCCCGAGTAGATTTTGTATATATATGGATATGGATATATATATATATATATATATATATATTTATATATATATGGTTATAGTTTTCCAAACTATTAATCGAATAAGGTTTATTCGATAACTTTAAACTTTATTTTAATTAATGAATATTATTTCGAATATTCATTCGAGGACTTATGACTCCTTTTATTTTGTTATTTGAATATTATTTGAATATTCATTCGAGGACTTATGACTCAGTTTATATTATTTAATGAATATTATTTGAATATTCATTTGAGGATCTATGACTCCGATTATTTGCTGAGATATATTCTGTATTTTATTAAAGAATAATGTCTCGATAATCAAACTTATTTTCGATTATTCAAATGAAGACGATACTTTCATATAAGTATATCTTTGGTTATTTAATACTCGTTTCAAGTATAAATTTTAATACTTCTACTTCAATTATTTTTATAAAGATTATTCTTTATGGGAATATTATTTAATTAATAATATTCAGTCATTTTCTAAATATTCTGGGGACTGATTTACTTCATTAAATCAGCTTTACTCCAAACACTCTATAAAGTGTTTTCGAGTCTTCAAAATGATTTTTAAAAGTTAGAGCGGATCCCAAAACTCATTTTTATATTTAAGATCTTCCTTTTTAAGGGGATTTAAATACTCGCTTAAAACCTGAGGGATCCGGCTCTGTGGTGTATTTTATATTCGCAACAAGGTTGCAGTTTTGGTAAATGAATTGATTACTTACCCAACGTTCGGGAAGTAAGTCCATCTATTGAGTCGGCATAAGCAACATGGGCTCAGTGGGCGTCCATGATAGTGTAAGTGGCTCAGTGGGAGTCCATCAAATGCATAAGTGGCTGAGTGGCAGTCCAGCATAGGTCCTAATGCGGCCAGGGTGATGACCAGTGGGGAATTCGTCCATCTACTAGTAGAAAAGGTTACTAATGGGTATCTTTGCCTGATCAGCAAGATATCTGGTTTATGCCAAAATTCTTTTCCTTTCCAAAATTCATTGGATGTTTCAAACTCTGTTCATACTTTACATAACAGAGGTTCCAGGAAATGTTTAGAGATATATATATGTGGATATATATATCGGGACTAAATAAAGTATCTCATAACTTTTTCATTCAATAATATTTCAAAGATTGAATCTATTCAAATCTTGTCTTGTAGTCTCATCTATGTGATGAACTCTTGAAACTGATTATAACTTGAACGGTGGTAGTTCAAGTAGTATTGGGAAAGATATAAGTATATTGGGGTATTTGGTAACCTCATCTTTTAAACTTATATCTAATTAATAATTGTCTTATGAATGACAAAGATTTTCAGAAAAACGTTGAGACAAGGTTAGATATATGAGATCACCTTGCAACGATGTTTTTTTTATATACAGTTATACACTGGGACTTTGTGTATATTATGCATGGAAGAGGACTTCCAATATTTTGAAGTATATATGTATATATACTGAATATTTTGCGACTTCATCGCATTAAGATATCAAACTTGGTTCATTTCTGTAACACCCCCAGATCCGGGGTCGGGGATCCGGGTCGTCACGGTCTTTCTTTCCACAATATCACTTCACTTAATTAATAATAAATAACCTTATGTTGTGACCCCACACTAACACACACCACAACCCGTTATAGTCTCAGAGATGAAATTTAAATAAGTACAAGTCTTTGAATCCACAATTTAAAAGTTATTACAACCCAAAATGATTACTTGATAAATTTACAGTTAATTGCCATTATCTGCCACAAGTTATAATTATACATAATTGATTCTCAAAAGTAGATGGTCTGATCTACAATAGATCTACCTCTGCAGCTATAGCAGCTACCACATCAACGGGAAGACGCGGGACGCTTCCCACGCGCTTGCGCTGGGTCTGCTGGAGTCTGGCCATTTTTGCTAACTGTTGTTGTGTGATGAAGAAATAAAGCAAGGGTGAGCAGCAAGCCCACCAAAATAATATGTATAATGATTAATAGTATATGAGCCTTCTCATAGTACTCATGAAAGTCTTGGTCAAAAGAAATGAACCAAGTTTGATATCTTAATGCGATGAAGTCGCAAAATATTCAGTATATATACATATATACTTTTCAAAATCTTGGAAGTCCTCTTCCATCCATAATATACACAGAGTTCCAGTTTATAACTGTATACACAAAAAATATCATTGCAAGGTGATCTCATATATCTAACCTTGTCTCAACGTTTTTCCGAAAATCTTTGTCATTCATAAGACAATCATTAACTAGATATAAGTTTAAAAGATGAAGTTACAAGATACCCCAAAATACTTATATCTTTCCCAAATACTACTTGAACTACCCCCGTTCAAGTTATAATCAGTTTCAAAGGTTCATCACATAGATGAGACTACAAGAGAAGATTTGAATTGATTCAATCTTTGAATATCATTATAAATAATGAAGTTACGAGATACTTCATTAAGTCCCGATATATAAATATATTCATATATATCTCCCATACATTTCCTGAAAACCTCTGTCATGTAAAGTATGAACAGAGTTGCAATATCCAATGAATTTGGAAGGAAAATAATTTTGGCATAAACCAGATATCTTGCTGATCAGGCAAAGATACCAATAAGTAACCTTTTCTACTGTAGATGGATGAATTCCTCACCGGTCATCACCCTGGCCGCATTAGGACCTCGCGCTAGACCGTTACCCGGCCACTCACGCGTTGATGGACTGCCACCCAGCCACTTACACATTCATAGACCGTACCCCGGCCTGTCGCTTATGCCGACTCAATCAGATGGACTTACTTCCCGAACATTGGGCAAGTAATCAAATTGTTTTCTCAAAACAGCAACCATGTTGCGAATATAAAATACACCACAGAGCCGGATCCCCAAGATTTTTGAGCGAATATTCAAGTCTCCTTAAAATGGAAGATCTTGAATTTGGAAACAAGTTTTGGGATCCTCTCTACCTTTTAAATTCATTTTGAAGACTCGAAAACATTTTTAAGAATGTTTGGAGTAATGCTGATTTAATAAAATAAATCAGTCCCAATATGAAAGAAATATCTGAATATTATTATTTAAATAATACTCCCATAAAGAATAATTGAGGTAGAAGTTGGAAAACTTATACTTGACTGAATAGCAATTAATCAAAGATATACTTATACGAAAGTAATATCTTTATTTGAATAATCAAAAATAAGTTTGACTATCGACACCTTATTCTTTAATACAATAAAGAATATTATAAGTAATAAGCGGAGTCATAATACCTCGAATGAATATTATAAATAATATTCATTAAATAAAATAAAGGAGTCATACATCCTCAAATGAATATCCAATTAATAATCATTAAATAATATAAACTGAGTCATAAGCCCTCGAATGAATATTCAAATCATATTGAAATAATAAAATAAACTGAGTCATAACCCTCGAATGAATATTCAAATCATATTCAAATAATAAAATAAACTGAGTCATAACCCTCGAATGAATATTCAATATAGTATTCAATTAATAAAATAAAAGTTATCGAATAAACCTTATTCGATTAATAGTTTGGAAAACTATAACCATATATATATAAAAATATATATATTATACTCGGGAACATCGACTCCCGGTTTAGAAATATGTTCACCTTTGGGTCCCCTATACTAAGGGTATACGCAACTACTGCTTATCTCTAGCATAGGTATTATGCAACTATAAGCATCGAAATCAACAGATAGATAACCAGATTACGAAACAGACATGCATAAATACCATATCAGCATGCTCCAATATATCGCAAAATTTGCTAATAACAATCATGCACTTATCACAAGATAATGCATATACATATATTTACATCACAACAACAGTATAACGGGTAGAAAACTTGCCTGAGCGACTGGGGGTTACGAATGGCTCGGGACGAGTCTGGTAACCTATAAGCAACAAGTAAGTTGGAATTAAACCAAAGTCACTTGTAAATCTATACTTTAACTAACTTAGACTCTAACGCTTGTTTTGTGCTTACTGATTCTCTTAAGTCACTCGAGTACCCTCGGCTCCACCATTTTTAATAATTTAACCTTTACGAGTTTTAAAGCGATTCCTTCTCGAGTGACTTACCAACTGCCTAAAACACTTACCATAAATGTTTCATGCATTAATTAACCCTTTTTGGTCTTTAACCTACATTTCAAAGTAAGGCGGGGGGAAAAGTTTCGTTCGCGAAACGCCGTTACTTGAAACGGTCGTTTCTCCTAAACCGTGCATCGGAATCGAACGAACTACATATCAAAACGAAGCTCGTAACATGAGCTATCTAAACACGGCAGTGGTCATAATCTAGCAGGGGGTTCTCGGGTCCTAATGCTATGCACAAAAACAGTCCAAAGAAAATCGGACGTTACGACGGCTATGTTTACGCGATTTCCAATTTTTAAACCATCCACAATCAACCCAAATCAACCTCAAATCCAACATACAACCAACATCCATCCTTATCACATCATAACAACCCCAACCAATCCAATTTAATCATTTATACTTATGCTTAAACTTAACTTTAATCATGCTTAAGTTCTTTTAAATCAAAACCACAACAATTACCATTCCATTTCACTACCATACCAAATCTCAAACTCTAAATCATAACAACAAGCTACAATAACATCCTACTCATCAAAATCACCTTATAATATATATGAACCTAGGGTTTGGAAATGGTATACCTTCCTTGAAGTGGTGGGTGGAGCTAGGAAGCCTTAAGAAGCTTGGAGAAGTTTTAAGAAAGCTTGGATCTTCAAGAAAACAAGACAAACTTCAAGTTAAAAATCTTGAAAACACTATTCATTGTCTTCTTCATTGATTAAATGAAGAAGTTAGAGAAAGAATTAATGGCTTAAACTCATGATATAGCCATAACTAAGCATGAAGATGATTAGGGAATTTTCTTACCAATTTAGGAAGCTTTGATCTTTGATTTTGAAAAATCTATGCCTTGAAAATGCTAAAAAGCCGTGAGCAAGATGAACTCATGCCTTGGTTGTTTTGATTTTTTGATGGAAATGATTTTTACTTGGCTTGGTTGACTTGATTTGTATTTGATTTAGCAAATTACTACCTTGCCCTTGAATTTGTGTGGTTCTTATTCAACCACACCTCCTTCCTTCCCATGTCATGCTTACCTCATCCTCATGATGTCATCCTCCCTTCCTTGTCCTCTTTCTATTGGTTGGATGACATCATCCCCACTAATCCCCTTGACTAACTTCCTAATCGTTTGCCTAATGACCGCTGATCTGTTATACGGTTCGCTTAACTTTCGTTTTCGTTTATCGTTTGAGGGATCATACCCGGGATGTTATTACTTAGGTTCCCTTAACCTTTCTCAATATATTGTATTCCTTTTATGATCCTCTCTTATAATCCTTTAATTTAAATCCTTTTTATCCTGTTACCTTATACTCAATTCTTTCCGTATCTATTGGATTTCTGGGAAAAATCAAAGTGTTCGGATTTGGATTCTGACGATCTTTACATACACTTATATCCCATATAAAGTACTAATAAAATCTCAGAATATCCATATCAGAACCCCTACATAGTGTGGCATGAAAAGTTTTCTCATTCAGCAAAAACACTATTCATAAGGGTTTCAAAAATTTCCCAAAAATTGGGGTTATTACAATTTCTTTTGACCAAGACTTTCATGAGTATTAAGAGTAGGCTCATATATTGTTAATCATTATACATATTATTTTGGTGGGCTTGCTGCTCACCCTTGCTTTCTTCTTTCATCACACAACAACAGATAGAAAAGATGAACAGAACCAAACTCCCGATTCGCAAGCGATTAGGAGACGTTCCGCAGATTTCTAGAAGCATTGATGCCGCCGTAGCTGAGGTAGGAACTACCAATAGGCTAGGCTTTATTATTTTGATGGACCAGATTTATTTATATTTATGAATTGTAATAATGGCAAAGAAATGTAAATTTATTCAGAAAAAACCTTTTAAGGTGTATTGGCAGATAATTGTGGAATAAAATGACTTGTGGTTATTTTTGGATGTTCATCTCTGAGACTATAACGTGTGGTGTGTGTGTTTATTGTGGGGTCACAGTACAAAGTAGTTGAGTAATTATTAAGATTGGGTGTTATTAAGGGAAATGGAACTCGTGACGACCCGGATCCCCGACCCCGGATCTGGGGGTGTTACACCAAGGATCAAGTCAAAAAATGTAGTTCTGATTGGTGGGGGTGAGACCCCTTATATAGATGTTGAGAGTCCTTGAATTGGAGTGTAGGAGACTTGGTGGTCAAGTCCTAGAATTAGAATGGACTTTGGAGTCCTAGGAAGTAGGAAGCTGATTCCCTATCCTACCAGGTTCCTTGGAGGACAATCTACAAGGATTTATATCTCCACTAGGACTTATCTTAACAACTGTTTTTCTCCCTTATTAATTAATTATGAAATTAATTAATATTCAGGGTTTTGGGCCTTCTTTGTTCCATCAGGCCTGATCTGGTCCATCAGGCCTGATCAATGTGTTAACCTTTTTGGTCTGAATGTTATACATCCTTTTATTGGGCCTTGTAGCCTAAATCATGTGTAATATTTAATTACGTAATCAGGATTTATTTATCCCCTATCAAAACTATTTGATGAATTCGGGCTTCAGAGTTCTTCTTCAGGTAGAAGTTCACTTGGTCTGATTCTTATTCTTTGGTTGCTTGCATGGTAGGACTAGCTTGGTCTAGGACCTGATTTTCCTTGTTGACTACCATGACTTGGTTGCTTGCCAGTCCTTACGGACTTCGCATATTTGTTTCTTGGTCCGGACTTGATTCAATGACTTGTACTTCTTTTGTTATTTCTTCCCTTGGCCGGGGTCGGTACTTCTTGATGCTTTGTTGTTTGTGAAGGACTGTGGCCTTCCTCTTGTTATCCTGATGGGTTTCTGCCATGACTAACCCCTGGCTGTAGCATGTTTCAGCAACTCCATAATCTCCCTTTATCTCCCCGACTCCTATCAGGGTTGGGAACTTGATTTTTAGATGGGAGATTGAAGTTATTGCTTGCATCATAGTTAGAGCTGAAAATGCTCCAGATCAGTTAGAGCTTAAAGTTATTAAAGTTATTTCAGCGGCTCCTTATTGATCAGTTCTGCGATATATCTCTCATTATACTCTGGGTCCAAGTTTCTCCTGAAAATGCTCAAAGCTTCCCGCTCATCCAAGCTCGAGACTTTATTGATTACTTCCTGGAACCGGCGCATATATGTAGAGAGAGACTCATCGTCAGTCTTCCGGATTGTCTCCAGGTGACACATGTACATTTCGTGCGTTTTGTTTGCCCGAAATCTCCAAATAAAAGAAGCACGGAACTCCTTCCAACTATGGATGTTGCGGGAGGGGATCCTGCTGAACTATCTCTTGGCCCCTCCCTTAAGAGTTGATATGAAGAACCTTGATTTCGTCAAGTCATTGTAGTAATATATTTGTGCGATCTGCTCAAAGTAGTTCAAGTGCTCATCCGGTTCTCCTAGACCATCAAAGGAGTCAAAGTTGTAGTGTTTCAAGTCCCGCTGCCAGGGAATAGCCTCCAAGGAGTGGTTGAAAGGAGTTAATGTTTCTCCAATTTATACTCCTGAGTCTCTATCCATCTTTTTTTCAATTCATAGATCATATCTTTCAAATCTTTCTGCTTTTCCTCTTCTTCATCATCAGAAATCAGCTCCGTAGTAGGGTCTCTCCGGGTTCTCTTGTTCCTAAACTTGGCCAGTAGCTTTTCTTCTTCTAACTGCATTCTTTTTTGGATTTTTAGCTCGATCTTTGCTTCTTCCTCTTTCCTGATTTGCTCCCGCATCTCTTCCAACCTTTTCTTCTTGGCGGCTTCTACTTCTTTCTTATTACCTTGATCCTTTTTGCTTTTCTTTCCCTTAGCTCCAATTCGATCAAAGACAAATCTCTTAGATTGATGGGAGTCCCTGGACTCCTCCGGTTCTTTCTCAAGTTCAGCTTCTTCCTGGAACCGGTTTTGCTCCTGCCTGTAGAGCCTGATTGTTTCTGCCAATTCATCACTTGTAAGGTTGGCCATGTGCTCTTCGACCACCAGGACATTAGTGTATTTGTATTGGTTCATCTCAATAAGGCTTCTAGCATCCTTGGTGTTTTACGATTCTCTCCACGATGGGAGTGTGTTGCAATGGTTGCTCCGGGAACGCTTCGGCTCCTGGATCAAGGGCCTGGGAGTGGTCCGGCTCCTGGACCTGAGTGCTAACAGATTGTCTCCCAGAAGTATGTTTTCCCGATCTTGCCATTTCTCAAAAAATACCAACAGCAACTAACAAAAATTTCTAACTAACAATATGAATCTACGGTTGCTTTTCGAAAATCGTAAAAACTATCCCAAACGATAGCAAGCAATAACAACCAGCTTTCTGGGACTAGTCTAAACAATCTTCTGGGACTACTCAACAATGTGGTAGAATAAGTGTAGCTGGGTTTTAGAACACAAATACAATATTCAAACTAGAGGAAAATCGAGGTTCTAAAATGATCAAAGCTAACAGTAGCATACACAAACGTAGCTTAAATCAACAAAACAGGGCTCACACAAATGTGGCCTAAAATAACGAGCACACACAAATGTGGCTTAAACAACATTCATGTTTATGGAAGAGTTTGGTTGCTTGGATTCTTACAAGTTAAATTAATGGACTCTTGTAAGAGCTTGTTGATGAAGGTGAATCCAGGGGCACAGAGACCCAAGGATGGAGAGCCCCTCCTTCTAGCGCCAAATGATAACTCCTGGTGGCGGGGCCACTCCTTTGACGCCGTGCCTCGATTCTTCGCTGCTATGAAGGTGAAGCTGTCGTGGGGCTCCTACAAAACAACACCATAAGGGGGGGTTGGGATTTCGCGGTGCCTCCGGTGTGAGAGTAAGAACTTGCTTTTGGGGAAGATGAAGATAGATATGAATGCAAGGTGGGTGTGTGTATATGAGTGTGAGAGAGTGATTAACCCCAAAACCTTACCTTCTTGGGCTAATTATAGCCCAAGGATATGGTTTTGGGGTTGGTACCTTTAAATCGTAGCCATTGGTTTTGGGAGCGGAGGACACCTGGTTGAAGTAGATGCTTTATACGTGTTAGTACAGGACTGGCCGAGGAATGTTCTGAGGATCTTCTGACACGTGCCCTGATTATTCCCATGATTGATGCGTGACAGTTGTCCATGTCATGTGCTTAGGCAAGTGCCTCACGTGCAGGGATTTCCCAAGGTTCGGATTGCGGGATTGGGCCAGTTAGGACTGGTAGTGTGTGGGACTGGACTGAGTTAGGAGTCCAGGACTAGTCCTTTCAGGAGTTATATGGAGTTAGGAGTCCAGGACTAGTCCTTGCAGGAGCTACATGTACTATCAAGCATAGCCTAAAATAATAATAAAATAAGTTAATATAAAATATGTTAGTGTATGCCATCAATCCCCTTATGTGGGTTACTAAAAATGTGTACATATTTTATAACATTTGTTCTTAATTAGTATTATTATAAAGAGCGTGTTGATTAAAAATGAATATTAATATAAAAATAATTTAAATTAAAATGCTAATAAAATAGTATTTTTAAAAATGGACAAATATAGAAGAAAAGGTCATGTCTCATGACCATTTGAACAAGGTACATTTACGATAAAATCATGTACTTAGATTATGGCTATTTTAAGAGTGATAATAATTGAATATGGTTTCAAGTGAACCAGTTACTTATTTAGGTCTTGTTTTTAACATATATCAAAATGAAATATTAATTATATTTTTGGTGGTCATGTTATTTCACTTGGATATCTGTTATGGATTAAAAACTACGGTATATTAATTACTGTATTTATTATTAAGGTTCAGGAGCTCAAGGTCTTTAATGGCTGCTCTCATGTTTCGTAGCTTAACTCTGCCTTACGAGATGTCTACGTATCTCTGTAATATAGAGAATCAAGCTAAAAAACGTAGTTCTGATTGGTAGGGGTGAGACCCCTTATATAGATGTTGGGAGTCCTTGAATTGGACCTGGGTTAGGAGACTTGGTGGGCAAGTCTCAGAATTAGAATGGACTTTGAAGTCCTAGGAAGTAGGAAACTGATTCCTTATCCTATCAGGTCCCTTGGGGGCTAATCTTCAAGGATTCATATCCTCATTGGGACTCATCTTGACAGCTGATTTATCCCTTATTAATTAATTACAAAATTAATTAATATTCAGGGTTTTGGGCCCTTTCTAATTGGTCTTCGTTATTGGACCGTATCTGGTCTAATTAATTTTAACACCAATTATATTCCTAGGATATTTTTGGGCCCCTATCAAGGGTCTTGGGCCTCTTCTTAACTGTCAGCCCAATGTTAATACAATTAATGCGATATTAATTACGCAATCAGGGTTTATTTTATTCCCTATCATTTGTCCCCCAACTTCTGGGAAACCGTAAAAGATTTCGCAGAAGTTACGTTCACTTGTTCCCTTACAGGGTATTGTTTTGGTGTAAAGTGTGGAGCGACCTACACATTTGTAACGATTTGCCTTGTACACGGCTTCAGGGTTGTTTTAAAAAACTTCCCTATTATTTTTTTACCTTTTTCCCTCTTTTTATGAATTTTCTGGTATTTTTCAGGAATTTTCCCTTAATTTCTAGGATTTTTTCCTAATTTTCAAGATTATTCTGATACTCACAGATATTAATATTTAAAGAATATTTTATAAAAATAATTTCTGAAATTATTTTTAAATTTTCCCTAATTTTTCTGGGTATTTTCAGAATTTTTCAGCCCCTTTTTCGACTAGGATCCTAGTCGAAAATTCGACCTGGATCCTAGCCGAATTTTGGGCCAGCTCCTGGGTCCTGGTTGTTAGTCGCTAAACACGCGCTAATAATACACGCAAGTATACGAGTTCGCAAGTAGTATAAGATATAAATCAGATTCGATCCCACAGAGACTGTATTGGTTAACTATCCAAATTACGCACCTAAGCAACAATGTATGGTTATTATTCAATGCTAAGACGATAACAAATTGAGAATGTTTATAACTAAGAATTACGCTAACTATTATAACTACGAGAATAAGCTTGACTGAGTTAATATATATGACAGACATGGGATTCTAACTTCATTAAATACTTCATTCAATAGCCTTATTATTCTCAACCTTAGCATGCAATGGTGATGATACTAATCAGACAACACGAAACTGATAAACGCCAACTTTCGTTGTACGAGTACCATTCTACCAGACATCCACAAAAGAGATAGAAGCTTAATAGGCACCAATTATATCGAGACCCTATATGTTTATATAATTTGACAACATAACGGTTTAAGCACAAGTTATCTATCTTGATTACATAGGGCAAGTAAGATGGTTAAAATTACCTACAAATCATGCATAATAATACATGAACCTATGCTAGCATGGCAAGTTCTAAATCCTTAATTTCACTTTCGCTTCATTAAGAATTAACACACTATCTTATAAGTTCGCGACGCTCACAAGACGAATACGCACAACCAATACTAGGATATCATACAATCACCACACACTAAGGCATCAAACAATTTAACTAAAGAAATCCATAAATAAATCCGCTAGAACCCCACGATAACGAATAGACCATAATTGAACTCATCGCCAACGTGGGTTCCAATGAAAACATGATATAGCAAACATTGTCTTTATATGAATAAATAAATCAAAGTACAATCAAGAATATAGGTTCAGCAAAACAAGAAACAAGCATCCAAATTACAACTCAAAACAAAGATTCACAAGAATAAACTAGTTCGTCTTCGCTTTAGTTGAATTATGCCAAAAGGTCTCTTGTCGTCTTCTCCCTCCTTGATGTCTTGATATATCTGAATATCTTCTGAAAAATGGCATAAGTTATGTTTATATAATAGTCCATGCATCCTAGGAGTCCAGCAATTTGAATTATAAAAGAATCAGGATTTTAATATCCCGACCCAGCGCGGCCGCGCTGCCTTTCTGTACTCCTGGCTCGGCTGCGCGCAACACAAGCGCGGGCGCGCCTGCCTTCTGCCAAAACTTAATTTTTTTCTTCTTTATTTCTTGCAGCTTCGAGCCAATCTTTCAAGGTTTAATTCTAACACATCCTAAACACCATATTAGCATCAAAACAATGCTAATTCACCTGATTCACGAAGTAAAGTCTGAAATGCAAAAACACTTGAAAACACGTTAAAACACAAATAACTTGAGTATAAATACACCAACTCAAAGCTTATTAGAGCATAAATAAGTGTCATAAATGCCACTTAACACACCCCCAAACTTGAATCAATGCTTGTCCTCAAGCATAAACAGACTCAAAGAACAAGAAATAAAAATGCATGAATGCAACTAATATGAATGCAACGATCCCCAAAGAATAACTAAACCAAAAAACTAGCAACACCTCAACAAATGCAATTATTCGCATAAACATCCATCAAATCTCACAAATCAATCTACACACCAGTTACGTGCATCTGTGCAACTACTTACAGATATACTATCGTAACTAGATCGACAATCATAACTCACTACTTATCAAAACAATCACAAATTTATAAACAGAATAAAAGCTAGACTCAAAATAACTTATAACACTTCAATTCTTATATCGAAGTTAACATGGATTCACGCTTTTATTAACAATAAAACAACATAAATATGCTTATTTGATCGTGCAATGAGTGATGTCCACAAAAGACTTATACAATAGTACCCATGTAATGAGCGTTATGTTAGCGGATCTCAGACTATAGAAGCCTTAGGTCACTAGGCACAAAGTCCCCTAAGAACTTAATAACTCGAGTACTAAAGAGCCCACTCGTGATCAATTATACATAACACTCATTCTTTTTTTTCTTTTTTCTATATTTTTTTTTCTTTTTTTCCAATTTCTGAATGAGTGCGTTTCGCTCCATCTCATTCAACCCTAGACTACTTATAAAAATATGAGCCGGCTACCAGCTATTTG
Organism: Apium graveolens; assembly: GCF_009905375.1. Lineage (NCBI taxonomy): Eukaryota > Viridiplantae > Streptophyta > Magnoliopsida > Apiales > Apiaceae > Apium > Apium graveolens. The sequence goes on from NC_133654.1 coordinate 133,362,844, forward strand.
ACACCTAGCCACACAACTAGCAATGAAATCCAATTTCTCCAATTTCTAAATATCCATGTGTTTTATTATTAAGAGAATACCCCAAATTCTAAATTCTATTAAGGTAATAGTAAGGAATTAGGCATACCTACTGTGAATCAGAATCCTCACCCTCAACGGGTGGAGTGTCAGGTATGTCCGGAGGTGGATACATGGAATCCTCACCAAAAACTGGCCACTGAATGTCAACTTTTGTGGCTCTAAATGCAGTCCCAAGTGCCTGGGTGAAATCGTGTGCAAACCGACTGTGGATGTCGTGCATCGCATCCATCCTCCTTGCAAGACACCTATACTGCGTCGAACTCAAACCAGCTCCCATCTCTGCTCCTGCTGCCTCCCCCTACTGCTGCTGCTGCGATGGACCGACCTCCTCTCCATACTGAGCTCTCCAAGCTGCTCGGCTTGCCTACTGCATACCACCAGCATACATTTGATCGCGGGGCACACCTCTTGGTAGATGATCAAACGTGTAACCAAGCCCCTTAGGATCGGGCTTTCCTCCTCCCCACTCTACCATGTTGTGCAGTGTAGAACTGTCAATAGGAGCACTGGGAATCTGAAGCTGCTCATGTACGGGCCAATGAACACCAACTGTCATGCACAACTTCGTCACAATGGATGCATAAGGAATATCCCCAGTAGTACCTCCTCTCAAAAACCTCAGGATCCCCTGATGTATTACAATCCCCAAATCAATTTAATCACCTTGCAAAATAGCCCAAAGCAGACGAGCGCGCTCCACCGTAATCTCATGCACATGCAAAGATGGCATGATGTTAGCACAAATAAACGAGTTACAAGCCCGTGCATACCTGTTCATGCATGAAGCAGGGAACGTGGAGTAATCAGTAATGCCCCTCTTGAACTTCCAATGAGTCTCAGGCACACAGAGAGTAGAAATGATGAGATCCAAATCAAAGTCCTCAGGAGTCTTTTCATTCCAAGTGTTCTGGCCCGCCTTCCTCGCAGGCTGCTCAATCACTGTCCTGATAGCCTCATCACTGTACTCAACAGTCATCCCTCTCACCACCGTAAAACCATTCTTCTTCGCCTTCGTGTTGGCGTAAAACTCCCGCACAACACTCATGGGCACAGCAGCGGGAGCCTCACAAAAAGGAACCCATCCCATCTCCAAAATCATCTCCAATAGCCTACCATCTTTTCCTGATGGCAGAAATCCTCTCTCCTTAGCAATAGGCTTCAAGAAAAGCCTCGTGTACTCCTCCTCAGCCTCAGGAGTAGAGAACCTGGGCCTCACACCACTCGCAGTAGAAGAAGCGGTGGCGCTGCTTCCAACTTGAGTTCTTTGTCTTTTGGGTGCCATCGGATTGAAAAAGAGCAAATAAAAAGTGTTTAGAGAGAATATGTGTTTGAAAATTTATGAATTGGTGGAGAAGATGCATGCAAGTGTATGTATTTATAGGTGGAGGGGTATGAAGTTGATAAGGAATAGAAGTGGGAATTGATTATGGGAATCGTGGGAATAATGGAATTGATTAGGAGACGGAATTATGGGATGTGAAAGAGTAAAAATCGGGTTAGAATTGATTTTGGAATTAAAATCCCGATTTTTTCTAATAAAACTGCTGTTTTTATATTATTTTTTTCTGAAAAGGGACTCGACGCGGCCGCGCACTTGGACAGGCGGGCGCGCTCACATTCTGGAAAATCGGCACGGCCGTGCACTAGGACAGCGCAGGCGCGCTTGGTTACCGGAAAAACGGTGCGGCCGCGCGCTTGGCCAGCGCGGGCGCGCCCAGCTTCCGTACTTGGCCCCGAATTTCCTTCTTATTCTTATTTTTTGTGTTTTTCTCTTTTCTTCTTGCTTCCTCTACCTACTAATGTACAATATACTTAAGTTGCCTCCCAAGAAGCGCTTCTTTTACGTCGCTAGCTCGACGTAGAATCTCGAGATCAAGTGGACAATAAAATGACACTGACACCTCGCGATTTGTCGTATCACCATAATAATGCTTCAACCGTTGCCTTGAATGCTTGGCCCGGATCATTCTCAAAAATTTCCACCGCTCCATGTGGAAACACGGTTTTGATTATGAAGGGCCCTGACCATCTTGACTTCAACTTTCCAGGAAAAAGATGGAGACGAGAGTTGAATAAAAGAACTTGTTACCCTGGAACAAATTTCTTGAGCACTAGACCTCGATCGTGCCACCTCTTGACTTTCTCCTTGTATATTTTGTTATTCTCGTAAGCTTGAAGTCAAAATTCGTCAAGTTCATTTAATTGAAGCATCCTTTTCTTTCCAGCTGCATCCAAGTCCAGATTTAATTTTTTTAAAAGCCCAATAAGCTTTATGCTCGAGCTCCACCGGCAAATGACATCCCTTACCATAAACCAACTGAAACGGCGACATTCCCAATGGAGTCTTATATGTTGTTCTATACGCCCAAAGAACTTCATCAAGCTTCAAAGACCAATTCTTCATTGATGGACATACCACTTTCCCTAAAATACGCTTTATCTCTCTGTTAGATACCTCAGCTTGACCATTTGTCTGAGGATGATAAGCCATAGCAATGCGATGATTCACATTATACCTCTTCATCATGGCAGTGAACTTGCGGTTGCAAAAATGTGACCCCTCATCACTGATTATGACTCTTGGAGTTCCAAACCTTATGAATATCTGCTTGTGAAAAAAATTAAGCATGACTTTCGCATCGTTCGTTGGCAATGCCTTAACTTCAACCCATTTTGACACGTAATCAACCGCCAACAAGATATACTGATTGTTGCAATACGAGACAAATGGCCCCATGAAGTCAATTCCCCAAACATCGAAGACCTCAACCTCGAGAAGCACATTAAGAGGCATCTCATCCTTTTTAGACATATTAGAGCATCTCCAACCACGTTAGCTAAAATGATTAGCCAAATTATCATTATCTATAATTTTGTTGAACCTGCAATCACATGTACTTTAATGGTATTAGCTATAATGATTAGCTATATTCATAAATATTATTTTTAACTATTTTTCAGATACTCAAATACATATTTTAAATGATAAAACAAATTTAATTAATACTTAATCTAATAAAAATGTAAATAAAATATAAATGTAATGAAAAATGTTGAATATAATTGTAATTTAATAAATATTAAAACTCAAAATATATAACGCATTTAAATATAAAAAAATAATAATGAATAAAATATATTATATATTATAAAATATATAGTTCTATTATATTTTATCATATTGGATTTATTACTATTTTTATAAATATGCAATTTTATGTCAAAATAATTAATAAATTTGGTTAATAAGAAAATAATATTTGTATACTTAATATTATATAAGCTAAAAATATTAAATATAAAATAAGAATTTTTATCCACATATATTAAATGTAATATAAATATAAATATGTATGTATGTATAGTTATATGTTTAAATATGCAGAAAGCTGACATGGATGTGATCTGAATATTTTAACTAATGACTACACGTTCAACAAATATAGAAGATGTGATAGATAATATCTATAATTATTGCTAACAGGTCTCACGGTTGGAGTGACATTATTTTTACCTAATATGTATATTAGGGTGACACCTAGACATTTTAGCTAACAGGTGACACGGTTGGAGTTGCTCTTACCCACACGTTGACATCGATCACATTTCAAAACGTACTGATGCGCATCTTTAAACAATGTTGGCCAAAAGAAACCTGTTTGAAGAACACGAGCTGCTGTCTTTTCTCCACCAAAATGTCCTCCATAAGCCGTTGAGTGGCAATCTCGCAAGATTCCCCCCGTTTCGCTGTAAGGAATACATCTCCTGATGATTTGGTCAGCTCCCTGGCGAAAAAGAAACGGCTCATCCCACATATACCACTTCACTTCATGTAGAAACTTCTTCCTTTGAGCATAAGATAAGTCGGAAGGCATGATGTTACTCACAAGGTAGTTCACAATATCTGCAAACCACGGCTCTTCTTCTTACACTCCAAACAGCTGCTCGTCGGGAAAAGACTCATTTATCAATGTCTTATCTAATGAAGTAGCATTAGGATTCTCTAAACGCGAGAGATGATCAACAACTTGATTTTCGGTTCCTTTTCTGTCCTTGATCTCTAGTTCAAATTCTTGGAGGGAAAGAACCCATCTAATAAATCTAGGCTTCGAGTCCTCCTTCGAGACAAGATATCGAATGGCGGCGTGATCTATGAATACCGTCACCTTAGTCCCAAGTAGATAAGATCGAAATTTCTCAAAACCGTAGACAATAGCCAAAAGTTCTTTCTCCGTAGTAGTGTAATTCAGTTGAGCTGTAATATCTGGGATATATCGTGTAATTATTTTGCAAATAAATAAATATTATGCATATTCAGTATTTATTCTGTGAATTATTTGTTAAGTGGTATATGTGTTTGGATGTTTAAAAATAATATGAATTGAGTATTTTAATTTTTCTTTGTCCAAAATAAAATATAGATAATTGTCATATCTTCCTATTTATTTTTATGTTGATTTATGATTTTATAGGAAATTTATGGATTTTTTTAATTCTTTTTCCGAGTATTTATAAACTATTTAATTTAATCGAGAACCAGCTGACGTCACCCGTTTTTACGTTTTTATAACCCGAAACTCTTCCGAGAACTCCTTTTTAACATAATTACAATATTCCGAGCATTTTCCATGTTTCAACTTTTTCGATCCTATGTACGGTTCGTCCTGTGCGGGTCCCGGCGCAACATTTTTGATACAATATTCGTTTCGGTAAATCAATAAAACTCGTATTTTCGATAAACAGGATTTTTTTATTAAACTATTATAATTATCACCTCGTAATACGTGTAACCAGGCGCTGAGACCAAGACCGCAGTACAAATTGTACTGATTTGGATAATTATCCCGAAAATCAGTACCGTTTGGATATGTTTTTATAAATAAACGTACTATTTTATATCCGGAATGATCCAACGGGATACTAATTTTCCGTAATTATAAATAGCCTTTACCGTATTTTATTTCGTACTAAAAATCATTTGCAAACAGTAATTATAAAATTTTTCAGAGAAAATACATATATTCATAAACCTTTCTGAGAATCAAACTGCAAAATCAAGGTTTTATTGAAATTTGCTCGGGAAGCTCTAGTAACCAAAACGGAGGTTTTGAAGTGTTCTACCAGATTCCAGAACTCGTTTTACTGCAGAATTAAAGGTTGATTTTATATATTTTTATTTATTTTCGAATTATTTTGATTAAAATTATGAATTTTTGTTCGGATGATTGTTTGAATGATTTGATGATTGTATGTTGTAGAGCTTGTCTTCCTGATGATTTTGATATGTCATATGACGGATTTGGAGTTCAATAACATGTTCAAAATTGAGTTTGATTTTCGAATTTTGAAATTAGGGTTTATAATTCGTTTGAATGTTCTTAATTGAAATTTAGGGCTTTTTGTTCCAGGGGTTATTATATGTTCTAGATGGGTGGATTTTGTTCCTCTTGAAATTTGCAATCGATTTGTGTATACCTCGTTAACAGACGATCCCTGGTTTGAAGGGAGTTGTCATTTGAAGTTTTCGTCGAGTTCACCAGAAACCGGCGAACTTCCCGGACATATTCCGGCCAACTGAGGGGTTATTGATGGATTTGATTGCTTGAATAGGTTCCTGATGTTGTATAGATCATATATGGAGGAGATGGTGGTGTGAGGATGCCGGGAACATATTCTCCGGCGATCCCCGTAATTTTCCGGCGACTGAGCTGCAAAATTGCAGTTTAGTCCCTGAATTATTGAAGAATATGAAGTTTGGTCCCTGAGGTTTCCAGAAGTTTCAAAAATAGGATTCCTGTTTATAAAATGTTTAAAAATCATATTTCCTATTTATTTTAATTATAAAAATTTGTTTTTATTTACTGAAAAATCCAAAAATTATTATTTTAATTCAAAAATAAATCTAAATTAATTAGTTAATTAATTTTAGTTAATAATTAATTGATTAATTGATTTAATTAATTATTAATTGATTTTAATTAATTATTTAATTAGATTTAATTATTTATTAATGATTTAAAAATTTCGAAAAATAGTTTCGAGTTTTAAAATATTATTTTAAATTATTTTTAAGGGTCGATAATTATTATAAAATTATTTTGAAGTCAGATTTGGCAAACCGAACCCTGTCTATTGTTTTAAAATTGATCCAATGACCCATTTTGACTCCGAAAAATGTTTTAAAAATTATATTAAATACCTGAGTCAAGACCCGAGATTTCCTTATAAATGAAATTTCATTGATTGTTTGACATGCTATGTGCTATATGTGACTTGTTTGTTTGACTGTCGGTCTATATGTTCAGTGTTTATTTGTTTTTAGCATGACTTTCAATCCGTTAGTCAGATTTGGGTAAAATGAAGGGTAGATTGAAGTGTATATTGAATAGAATCATATGAGTTGAGTAGTGATAGATACTTATGGTATATGAGCAGAAGAGGCAAGGCGTAGGAAAGGGAAACAGATACTCGAGGAGTAGGAGAATTGTGATTAGAAATTGGTGAAGTATAACAAGCTAGTATTAGGCAATTATTCTGAACTTTCTCGAGATATATTGTAGATTATTGATAGTTCTGTTTTATATTGCAAGTGCTTTGAAGCAATGAACCCTAAACCTTGATTCCAGTTATTGATCTTTGAACCGTAAACCTTATTCTTTCTAAACCATTGATTGTTGAATACCTGAATACAAACCACATATATACGATACTACTCCGCAAATACATACAAAACTAAATACCAACCACTGAATCAAATTTCTTACATATTCAAACCATTGTACCTTATGCTTGAAAGACCAAATCCTTGTAACCTTGAAATTTTGATTCCTTTGTTATCCAATTCTTTCATTACCTAACAACCATTCTTTGAAATTGCCATATTGTTCCTTTGTGAAGATTGAAACCATCTCATTATTGGACATCCAATGTTGCTTATGATTATGTTTATTGCTTTACATTATTTATCTTGTTATTATGATAGAATTGGATTGTTTTATAAAATTATGGACCAGATTCGTGGTCAGACCAGATTGGTGGTCAAGTTCGGCCAATGTGTGCCTTGGATCCAGTAATTAGAGCAGAGCTGTGTGCCTTGCTCGGGGTTAGTGCATGACTGATCAGCATCCTAACCTTGGTTTTTAAAATAAAAATATAGTATCCAATTCTAAATCATTATTCATTGTTCACTTGATACCTTAACTCTTTTTACTTGATGATTATTATTCTCAGTCTTGTCAATGCGACTTGCTAAGCTAGTTAGCTCATTTGTGCAATGTTGTTTATGTTCTTTTCCAGTTAAGAAGGAACCTGTTGATAGCGAGGATCCCCGATCCAGTGCGAGAGCTAGGGTCCAGGTTGATCGAGTTAAGCTAGCTGACAGCTTTTGGAATAGTTTAAGTTTATGAAGTTTGTCATAATGTTTAATATTCGGTTGTAAGTTTGAATAGTTGGGATTTGGGCATTTGTAATATAAGTGTGTGTGTGTGGCTTGTGTACATACATTAACCTGTTGTGATCCGTGGTAGCTGGTAAATAGGGTCACTGCATATTATTATTATCTTTATCATTGTTATAAGCAAGTTATAAATAAGGTGTGTGTGTGTGGACCCCAAACTTCTGACCCGGGTTTGGAGGGCGCCACAGGTTTGGTATTAGAGCTACAGGTTAAAAGTCACTGACACAAGCCTAGGTTGACGGGAATGGGTAGAGGGTTAGGATTAGAAGTAAGAAGTAGAAAAAAATAGAACGTCGAGAGGATGAGTGCGACGATATAACAGGTATTAGTATAATTCGCGTTGTGGTTCGAGATTCTTATATTGTGATATGATTTCAGATAGCAGCGATGGCCGACTCTTTCATCCCCGTACCAGCTGATCACTCAGAGCCCTCAGTTGGAGGACCATCTTCAGATCCACGTCCTGTTGTTCCACCAGTGTTGGCTATTTTACCTCCACCTGTGTTGCAGCCCGTACCACTACAGGCTATTCCACCCCCGGGCATGAGACCACCTATCAGAGGACCCCCACCAGCTGATTCAGATTCCACTAGGCATTCGGTTGCGGGTGCCCCATTCCAGTCTACATTGCATCCTGTTCCTTATTACCGGTATGAGGCTCTTCTATTGGAGCGTGATTCCTTGTTGACACAGATCCGAGAGCTGCAGCATATCATCAGGACTACAGATGTTAATCGTGGTGTGAGGGAGCTTCGAGAGGAGATCCATGTGACACCAGGATTCTTGAGGCTAGGCTACATGGAGCTACATTACCTGGCCGAGGCCCTGATGCATTTATGGGATGGGCTAGTGAGGTGATGGAGGATCTTGAGAGGCTAGGCGGACCAGAGTTTCCTTGGAGTTAGAGCCAGAGGCACAGAGATGGAGATGCTGAGCAGTGCTGTTGTGGTTGTTTAGTATGTACAGTGGTGTATAATATGTATCAGTAGACTTTTGGGTTGTATTTATAGACTAGATCTGCTAACTAGTGAGTAGGTTTGTTGTACCCTTTTGCTTTTACTTCTGAAGCGTTTTAACGCTTGTACTACTTAAAAATTTTGATCTATATATATCTAGACCTTTTCCTTATTTATTGTACCAGTTATATCCCTGTGATACCATATATCCTATTCCTTTAAATATTTATATTCTGTAAAGAAGCATGCAATATACTTAGTTCAACTATTACAACTGTTTTCAAAAAGAGATATTTCTGTTTTACAAAACTTTTCTTTTATGCAAAGAATTTGATTTAAAGGCTAAATAAGTTGTTTGATTCTTTACAGAAAATGCCTCCTAGAAGAAATACCTGCACCAACACCCAGAATGAAGAAACCAACAACAACAACAACAACAACCAAGATGATACCAACCAGAATGCAAACCCAGGACCTATAGACCCAGCAATACCCCAGATTCTTCAAATCTTGGCTCAACAAACAGTTTACCTGACTCAACAGCAACAAAGATAAACCAATCCCCAGGTAACTTTCAAAACTTTTCAGGCGGCAAACCCACCAGAATTCAAGGGTTCCTTAGATCCGATTGAAGCGAATGTTTGGTTAAAGGAAATAGAGAAGTCGTTTGCTTTAGTTAAAGTGAAGGAAGAACAGAAGGTGGAGTTTGCAAGTTATTATTTGAAGAATGAGGCCACCTATTGGTGGGAGACTGTGAAGACATTGGAAGGTACATATGTTATTACTTGGGAGAGGTTCAAAGAATTGTTTTTAGAAAAGTATTTGTTCCAGTTTGTTCAGGATCAGACGGAGTTGAAGTTTTTAGAGCTAAAGCAAGGAAATATATCGGTAGCTGATTATGAAAGTAAGTTTGAAGAGTTGTCGAGGTATGTGCCATCATATGCAGATACTGATAGGAAGAAGGCCAAGCGATTCCAGCAAGGTCTAAAGCCATGGATTAGAGGGAAGGTAGCCATATTTGAATTGGATACATGTGCAGGAGTTGTACAGAAGGCCATGATTGTAGAAACTGAGAGTGAGATGTCACAGAAAGAAAAGGAACGTAAGAAGAGGAAGTCTGAAGGAAATGAAGGACAGTCACAACCAGGGAAGTTTCCAAATTTTAAGAAGGGCAAGTTTCATCCAGGGAAAAATTTTAATTTCAAAAAGCAAAATGCAGGTGACGAAGGTCAGGGCAACCGTCCAGTCAATGTGAATCAGCCAAATCAGTTGAGGTTAACTTTTCCAGATTGTCAGGTATATGGGAAGAAGCACGGAGGAGTTTGTAATAAGTTGAACGTGGTTTGTTTCAAGTGTAATTAGAAAGGGCACTATTCGAGGGAGTGCCGCAATCATCCAACAAGAGAGCCAGTGAACAAGGATCACTCTACCCGGAATCCAGCGGTTAAGGTTCCAGCTATTAGATTTACATGCTTTAAATGTGGGAAGCCAGGACATATAGCCAGGGATTACAAGACACCAGCCCCGGTCAGTAATGCATTGAGGATAATGGGATCTACTCCAGCAGTAAATGAGACTCCAAGTGCTAGATTTTTTAATATGTCTGTGAAGGATGCTATCCAGGATACTAATGTCGTGGCAGGTACGCTTAATGTGAATTCTTTATGTGCCATAAGTGTTAATAGATTCGGGGGTAACTCGATGGTTTATTTCTCAAGATTTTGTTAGTAAGTTAAATTGTCCAGTTGAGTATTTAAATGAAATAATGACTATGGAATTAGCAAATCAAGAACGTATATCTGTTAATCAAGTTTATGGGAATTGTGAAGTTGAGATTTCTGGTATTAAGTTTTGTGTGGACTTGATACAATTTAAGCTAGGAGAGTTTGACGTTATCTTAGGGATGGATTGGTTATCTAAGCACGATGCCCAGATAAATTATCGAAATAAGAAGGTAATGGTGAAGACGGACGAAAGGATAGTAATGTTTAAGGGCCAGAAATAAGCAAAGAAGTTCTTAACGATGATTCAAGCTAAAAAGTTACTACGGAAAGGATGCGAGCATTTCGTTGCATATATGATTGATAGAAGTCAGGAGCCAGCAAAACTTGAGGATATTCTAGTAGTCAATGAATTTCCAGACATGTTTCCCGGTGAGTTACCAGGACTTCCTCCAGACAGAGAAATTGAGTTTGCGGTCGACTTAGCACCTGGAACGGAACCAGTATCCAAGGCCCCGTACAGAATGGCGCCCATTGAGATGAAGGAAGTAGCAAAACAATTGCAAGAGCTGTTAGAGAAAGGAGTAATCAGACCCAGTATATCCCCGTGGGGTGCACCAGTACTATTTGTTAAGAAGAAGGATGTAAGCATGAGACTGTATATCGACTATCGAGAGCTCAACAAGCTTACAATCAAGAACAAGTATCTGTTACCCAGAATTGATGATTTGTTTGACCAGTTAAAAGGAGCCAAGTACTTCTCCAAGATCGATTTGAGATCGGGATATCACCAACTAAAGATCAAGCCAGAGGATATACCAAAGACAGCTTTCAGGACAAGGTATGGACATTATGAATTTTTAGTGATGTCTCTTGGATTAACCAATGCCCCGGCAGCATTCATGGACCTGATGAACAGAATTTTCAAGGAATAGTTGGACAAGTTTGTTATTGTGTTTATAGATATTTTGATTTATTCACAGATAGAAGAGGATCATGCAGAACATTTGAGAACAGGTTTGGAGATTTTGAGGAAAAAAAGTTATATGCTAAATTCTCGAAGTCTGAGTTTTGGTTACAGGAAGTCCAATTCTTAGGACACATAGTCAGTAATGAAGGGATCAAAGTGGACCCAGAGAAGATTGAATCAATTATAAATTGGGAAAGACCGAGAACACCAACAGAGGTAAGAAGTTTCTTGGGATTAGCGGGATATTATCGCCGATTTGTTCAAAATTTCTCAAGGATTGCAACACCATTGACAAAGCTTACACGGAAGAATGAAAAGTTTATATGGAACGATAAATATGAAGAAAGTTTTCAGGAATTGAAGCGAAGATTAATTACAACACCTATTTTGTCACTTCCAGATGACCAAGGAAATTTCGTAATCTATAGCGATGCTTCTCATAAAGGACTCGGATGCGTTCTGATGCAGCACGATAATGTTATTGCATATGCGTCAAGGCAATTGAAACCACATGAACAAAAATATCCTACTCATGATTTGGAGCTAGCAGCTATAGTATTCACTTTGAAGATTTGGAGACATTATCTATATGGAGAAAAATGCGAGATTTATACGGATCACAAAAGCTTGAAGTACATATTCATATAGAAAGAGCTTAATATGAGACATAGAAGATAGTTAGAGTTGATTAAGGATTACGACTGCACGATTAACTATCATCCCGGTAAAGCAAATGTTGTGGCAGACGCGTTAAGTCGGAAAGAAAAGTTGAATGTGTTATCAGTACCCGGAGAGATATACAAGGAATTTCAGAAACTGGAATTGGAGATTAGAGTTTGCAAGCCTGATGAAGAAAAGGTGTATAGTATGACTTTCCAGCCGGAGTTATTAGAGAAGATAAGGAAGTGTCAAGAAGAGGTAATGGATCAGAACATTAACCGTTTGGTAGGTGAGGAATTATGCATGCAAAAGGACGATCAAGGTATTCTTAGGTTTTCTTCTAGAATTTGGATTCCACCAATGACGGAGTTGAAGAATGAAATTTTACAAGAAGCTCGTAATTCAAGGTATTCAATCCATCCAGGGAGTACCAAGATGTACAGAGATTTAAAAGAAAATTATTGGTAGCCAGATATGAAGAGGGAGATTGCAGAATGGGTTAGCACATGTTATACATGTCAGAGAGTTAAAGCAGAGCATCAGAGACCAAGTGGATTGTTGCAGCCATTAGAGATTCCAGAGTGGAAGTGGGAGCATATTTCCATGGATTTCATAGTTGGATTACCAAGGATGAAAGCTAATCATGATGCCATTTGGGTTATAGTGGACAGACTTACCAAGTCAGCTCATTTTCTGCCTATAAATGAAAGATTTTCATTAGAAAAATTAGTCCATATGTACCTGAAAGAAATCATAGTTCGTCATGGAGTTCCTGTGTCTATCGTATCCAATCAAGATCCGAGATTTAATTCGAGGTTTTGGAAAAGTTTTCAAGAATGTTTGGGAACGAGACTGAATATGAGTACGGCTTACCATCCACAGAAGGACGGTCAGAGTGAAAGAACAATCCAGACAATCAAAGACATGTTACATGTTTGTGCTATTGATTTCAAAGGAAGTTGGGACGAGCATTTACCCTTGGTGGAATTTTCTTACAACAACAGTTATCATGCCAGTATTGGGATGCCACCCTACGAAGCTCTTTATGGACGCAAATATCGATCTCCTGTATATTGGGACGAACACAAAATACTTGGACCTGAATTGGTGTAGCAGATAAAGGAAGTTATTGAAGTTATCCAGAAGAGATTGATAGCAGCACAAGACCGATAAAGAAAATATGCATATCGATCAAGGAAATATATGGAATTCGAAGAAGGAAATCTGGTATTACTGAAAGTATCATTGTGGAAAGGATTGACCAGATTCGGGAAGAAAGGAAAAGGAGTTGGATAAGATGAGATCTTTCTTCAAGATCAAGGAGCCCTTCAAGTTGGTTCCTGCGGGTCCAGTCGACAGGGCGGCCTGCCACCGGAAGAAGGATGCTTTATGTGTCTTTAAGGATACCTTGAGGGTAGGTATCAGACTCCCTTTCCATCCTTTCATTCCGGTTTTACTAGCCGATGTGGGCATCCGCCCTTGCCAACTCCCTCCAAACTCTTGGAGGTTGATCCTTTGTTATTTGTCACAATGCGCCAAGCACGACGTCCCACCTTCTGTCGCCGTGTTCAGAAAGATATTTTAGTTTAAGAACAGTCCTGACAAGAATTCGGGGTGGGTTTCTTTAAACCAGTGCCCCACTGTCCCCCACATAGTAAATGGGAAGTCCATTCCTGACAACAAATTGGGGTAGAAAAAAGAGTTTCTTATGTCCTCTGGGAAGGCGGCGACTGGGGGACTCTCTTTCGCTCGTCCTTTGGGCAAGCCGTGGATGGGAGCCCGAATGACAATGTTCTGACTGAGGAGGAGACCAAGGCTTTCAATCTCCTTACTCGGGATAATGGAATGTCACATTCCTGGGATCTCATTAGAGAGACGGTTCTTGTTGAACGCGGTCTTTCCCCTGTTTCTAAGAAAGGTATATTTCCTTCCTTATAGTGGTTTTTTGTTTTCCTTATATTTTATCATCTTTCTAATTCCTTTTCCTCTAATTTGTGCAGTGGCTGAGAAGATCGAGGAGGCTACCAAGCCTAAAGACCTGGAAACAACCAGGATGAAGCACGCTGGAAAGGTCTTCAAGGACCCAAGCCTCGAGGATCGCTTCCCTGAGTTTCTACTTCGAACAAGAGACGGAGACGAAGAAGGCCCCAGCTACCCCTGCGTACCAAACAAAAGCCAGGGGCCTTCTTTCAACCTGCATGGGGTATTCGGGGAAAAGACACGATCATTGGCAATACTAAACATGCCAAAGAATGGTCAATTCAGTCTATTTCCCAGGTAGACTACCAAGACTTTGTCCTCCAATAAAACTTGGAGGCTAATAAGCTTTTTGGTGCTCAGGCTTTAGCAACAGTATACTTTTTCTCATACTTTTATTATTATAACCTTTTCTCATGATCTTCCTTACTTCTCATTTTTTCTTTGTCTCTTGTAGGAGAACGTCTATTTTCAAGGGGCGCTTCACCAAGCTAAGGTTTGGAAGGTTGGCCTAGAGGATACGACTAAGAAATTGGAAGAGGCCAACCAAGAAATTAAAAACCTCAAGGCCCAACTTGCCTCCTCCACTTCTGATCTGGAAATGGCCCGGGATGAGATATTGATCCTTAAGGCTCAAAAGGAAAAAGTCTTTGATGTCTGAATGGACACTAAGGAGTTCCAAGACCTGATGGTGGAGCACGATGCGCTTACTCACCCCATGAGCTACAACGAGGGCTGGGATGCCGCGGTTGAGGCCATTCAGGCTCAATACCCGAAAACGCTCATCCTTCCCTTGCCCTCTCAAGATTCCAAGGTTGGGGGAGTGACTGATAGGGGCGTGGAGCTTATCCGGGAAGAGGAACGATCAGCTCCTTCGCCTGATCACAGAGCTTCTTCATCAAAAGCCCTGGTCGTAAGCCAAAGTCAAAAAAGGAAGGAACCTGAGTCCAGCTCCGGAGAAGAGGAATCCTCCTCCGAGGAAGAGGCTGAACCGAGTTCTAAAAAGGTCAGAGTAGAGGAACCTCCAAAGGAACCTGAGATGACTGAGGACAGTTATGAGGAGACCTCCGTGGAGACTTTTGAAGAAACTTCTGAGGGGCCAACTCAGGAGACGTCCGAGGAGACTTCAGATAGTGGCTAGGAAGAATCTGAGCCTTCTAAGGCCTAACTCCTTTGCATTATGTATTTTAATTTTCTTCAGACATTTTCTAATTTTGTAATTGACTTTGGATGTTTTTACTTATTTTATCTAATGATTCAATTTCAAGTATTATTGTTACACCCCCAGATCCGGGGTCAGGGATCCGGGTCGTCACGGTCTTTCTTTCCATAATTATCACTTAAATTAATTAATAATAAACAACCATGCTGTGACCCCACACTAACACACACCACAACAAGTCATAGTCTCAGAGATGAAATTGAAATAAGTACAAGTCCTTGAATCCACAATTAAAAGTTATTACAACCCAAAATGATTGCTTGATAAGTTTACAGTTAATTGCCATTATCTGCCACAAGTTATAATTATACATAATTGATTCTCAAAAGTAGAATGTCTGATCTACAGATAGATCTACCTCTGCAGTTATAGCAGCTACGATCTCAACGGGAAGGCGCGGGGCGCTTCCCACGCTCTTGCGCTGGGTCTGCTTGAGCCTGACCATCTTTCCTAACTGTTGTTGTGTGATGAAGAAATGAAGCAAGAGTGAGCATTACAGCTCGCAAGATAATATATAGTGTAATCAATAATGCAATTATCTAAATAGATAACTTACTGAAAACCTTTATCAAGTGTAAGATAATTACTTACTGGATATAAGCTTAAAGGAAGATGAAGTTACCAAATACTTAACTATACTTATATCATTTTAGAAAACCACTTGAACTACCACTATTCAAATTATAATCAGTTTTCAATAGTTCATCACATAGATGAAACTACAAGACAAGATTTGAATAGATTAAATCTTTGAAGTATTATTGAAGGAAATGAAGTTATGATATACTTCATTAAGTTCCGATATATATATCCACATATACATCTTCTTTATACATTTCCTGAAAACCTCTGTCATGAAAAGTATGGACAGAGTTTGTAACATCCAATAAATTTTTGGAAGGAAAAAGAATTGTGGCATAAACCCAATATCTTGCTGATCAGGCAAAGATACCAATAAGTAACCTTTTCTACTAGTAGATGGACGAATTCCCCACAGGTCATCACCCTGGTCGCAATAGGACCTTATGCTGGACTGCCACTCAGCCACTTGTGCATTTGATGGACTCCCACTGAGCCACTTACACTATCATGGACGCTCACCGAGCCCATGTTGCTTATGCCGACTCGATAGATGGACTTACTTCCCGAATGTTGGGTAAGTAATCAATTCATTTACCAAAACCACAACCTTGTTGGGAATATAAAATACACCACAGAGCCGAATCCCTCTGGTTTTGAGCGAGTATTTAAATCCCCTTTTAAAAGAAAGATCTTAAATATATAAAAAATGAGTTTTGGGATCCGCTCTAACTTTTGAAAATCATTTTAAAAACTCGAAAACACTTTAAAGAGTGTTTGGAGTAATGCTGATTTAATAAAGTAAATCAGTCCCAATATATTAGAAAATATTTGAATATTATTATTTAAATAATATTCCCATAAAGAATAATCTTTTTACAAATAATTGAAGTAGAAGTTGTAAAACTTATACTTGAAATGAGTATTAAATAACCAAAGATATACTTATACGAAAGTACTATCTTTATTTGAATAATCAAAAATAAATTTGATTAGCGAAACATTATTCTTTAATAAAATAAAGAATATTACTTAGTAAATAATCGAAGTCATAAGTCCTCGAATGAATATTCAAAATAATATTCATTAATAAAATAAACGGGGTCATAAGCCCTCGAATGAATATTCAGAATAATATTCATTAAATAAATAAGCGGAGTCATAAGTCCTCGAATGAATATTCAAAATAATATTCATTAATAAAATAAACGCGGTCATAAGCCCTCGAATGAATATTCAGAATAATATTCATTAATAAAATAAACGGGGTCATAAGCCCTCGAATGAATATTCAGAATAATATTCATTAAATAATATAAAGTTATCGAATAAACCTTATTCGATTAATAGTTTTAAAAACTATATCAATATATATATATATATAAATACATATATATATCATATACTCGGGAACATCTACTCCCGGTTTTAGAAAAAGTTCACCTTTTTATCCCCTATACTAAGGGTATACTCATATACCGCTTATCTCTAGCATAGGTATTATGCAACTACAAGCATTTGAACCAACAGATATATAAATCAAGAATATGAAACAGGCATGCATATATACCATATCACATGCTACAATATATCGCAAGAATTTGCTAATAACAAATATGCATTTATCACAAGATCATGCATATATACATATACATCACAACAACAGTATAACGGGTAGAAAACTTGCCTGAGCGACTGGGGGTTATTAATGGTTTGGGACGAGTCTGGTAACCTATAAACAACATATAAGTTGGAATTAAACCAAAGTCACTTGTAAATCTATACTTTAACCAATTTAGACTCTAACGCTCGCTTTGCGCTTAATGATTCTCTTAAATCGCTCGAGTACCCTCGGCTCCACCATTTTTAATAAATTAACCATTACGAGTTTTAAGGCGATTCTTTCGCGAGTGTCTTACCAACTACCTAACACACTTAACATAATTGTTTCATACACTAATTAACCCTTTTTAGGTCTTTAACCTATGTTTCAAAGTAAGACG
The DNA here is from genome assembly GCF_009905375.1 of Apium graveolens. Lineage (NCBI taxonomy): Eukaryota > Viridiplantae > Streptophyta > Magnoliopsida > Apiales > Apiaceae > Apium > Apium graveolens. Next base: position 133,380,469 of record NC_133654.1, read on the forward strand.
AGGGGTAATGTTTCGTTCGCGAAACGTCGTTACTTAAAACGGCCGTTTCTCCTAAACCGTACATCGGAATCAAACGAACCACATATCAAAACGAAGCTCGTAACATGAACTATCTAAAAATGGCAATGGTCAAAACCTAGCAGGGAGTTCTCGGGTCCTAATGTTATGAACAAAAGCAGTCTAAAGTAAATCGGACATTACGACGGCTATGTTTACGCGATTTCCCAATTTTATACCATTCCAATTCAACCACCAAACAATCCAAATTTATTCATACAACCAACATCCATCCAAAACACAATACAACAGTCCCAACACCTCAAGTTCTTCCAATTTATGTTATTCTCATCATGAATTTAAACTATACTTAATTCCTTTAACAAATCAACAAGATTCAACATTCATTTCACTACCACTCCAACCCAAACTCTAAACAAACAAGCTTCATGCTTCACATATACTATATAAATCATAACCATTCCTAAATACTCAAAACTAAAGCTAGGGTTTGGAGTTTATACCTTCTTGAAGCTTCTTAACACAACACAAGAGCTTTGAATGCCTAAAGAACCTTGATCCTTGCTTGTATAACCTTAAACTTTCATAAAATTCAAGAAAACTAAAGTTAATTTTTTGAAAGTTACTATTCACCATCTTCTTCCTTGAATTATTGGAAGAGATTGTGAAGGAATTTGAAGCTTAAACTCATGGGATAGCTATATCTATGCATAAGGAGTACTAGATAATTAACTTACCAATTAAGGAAGCTTGGAACTTGAACTTTGAAAATCTTCTTCTTGAAATGGAGAAAAGACCGAGAGTAAGGTTCTTGGTGAAGAGAAATAAAATTTTTGTTTTGATGAAATGATTTGTTTTGGCTTGGTGGATGTAGTTTTGTTTGGATTTTTTGGTTATTTACCTTATTAACCTTGTCTTTGTATGGTTATAAACCAACCACACCTCCTCCCTCCCTATATCATGCTTACATCACCTTATTGTGTCATCATCTCTTACTTGCCCTCTCCTTATTGGTTGGATGACCTCATCATCCCTAACCTCCTTGATTAACTTCCTAATTGTTTGCCTAATGACCATTAATCTGTTATACGGTTCGCTTAACTTTCATTTTCGTTTATCGTTTGAGGGATCATACCCGGGATCTTATTACTTGGGTTTCCTTAACCTTTCTTAATATATTATAATCCTTTTATGATCCTCTCTTATAATCCTTTTATTTAAATCCTTTTTATCCTGTTACATTATACTCAATTCTTTCCGTATCTAGTGGATTTCCGGGAAAAATCAAAGTGTTCGGAATTGGATTCTGACGATCTTTACTAACACTTATATACCATACAGAGTACTAATAAAATCTCATAATATCCATAATAGAACCCCTACATAGTGTGGCATGAAAAGTTTTCTCATTCAGCAAAAACACTATTCATAAGGGTTACAAAAAGTTCAAAATTTTGGGGGTTATTACAGTCTCCCCTCCTTAAAAGGATTCCATCCCGGAATCAAATAGAAAACAAATGGGGGTACTTTTCTAGCATTGCGCTCTCTAGTTCCCAAGTTGATTATTCCACATTATGATTCTACCATAGCACTCTGACTAGCTTGATCACTTTGTTCCGAAGCACCTGCTCCTTCTTATCTATAATCCTTACTGGCTTCTCCACGTAAGTCAGATCTGGTTGCATATCCACCTGCTCGTACTCCACTATGTGTCTGGCATCCCGATGATACTTCCTTAGCATTGATACATGGAACACATTATGAACTTGTTGCAAGTTAGGGGGTAAGGCTAGCTCGTACGCTAACTTTCCAATCCGTCTTAATATCTCAAAAGGTCCAATGTATCTTGGGCTTAGTTTTCCTTTCTTTCCAAATCTCATTAACCCCTTCCAAGGGGATACCTTCAGCAGTACTAAGTCCCCTACTTCATATTCCTTATCCTTTCGGGCTAGGTCTGCATATTTCTTCTGTCTGTCTTGGGCTGCTACAAGCCGCCCTCTGATAAGATGCACTATGTCTTTGGTCCTTTGGACCACTTTGGGTCCGAGCATCTTCCGCTCCCCTACTTCATCCCAGTATAAGGGAGATCGACACCTTCTTCCGTACAGGGCCTCATAAGGCGGCATTCCGATGCTAGCATGAAAGCTATTGTTATAAGAAAACTCGATCAACGGCAAGTGATCATCCCAACTTCCTTTAAAGTCTATTGCACAGACTCTCAACATATCCTCTAGTGTCTGGATGGTCCTTTCACTCTGCCCATCCGTCTGGGGATGGTACGCGGTACTCATATTTAACTTGGTCCCCGCACATTCTTGAAAGCTCCTCCAAAATCTGGAGTTGAATCTGGGATCTCGGTCTGAGACAATGGACGCTGGGACTCCATGTCGCGTCACTATTTCCTTAAGGTAAATGTCCACCAGTCTATCGACTGTGTATCTTTCATTGATAGGAATGAAGTGAGCTGACTTTATCAGTCGGTCTATAATTACCCATATGGCGTCATGATTGGCTTTCGTCCTTGGCAAGCCTACAACAAAATCCATCGCTATCTGTTCCCATTTCCACTCGGGAATCTCCAGGGGTCGTAAAAGTCCACTGGGTCTCTGGTGCTCTGCCTTTACTCTTTGGAAAGTCAAACATTTGCTTACCCATTCTGCTACGTCCCTCTTCATGTTGGGCCACCAGTAATACTCCTTCAAATCCCTATACATCTTGGTGCTTCCCGGGTGAATGGAATACCTCAAACTATGGCTTTCATCCAAAATCTCATCTTTAAGCTCTTGAACGTTCGGAACCCAAATCCGGTAGGAGTACCTCATTATCCCTTTATCATCTTTCTCAGTATGGATCTCCTCTCCATTCATTGACTCTCTGCCTTCATTCATTAATTTCTCTTGGCACAATCTGATCTTTTCCAATAACTCTGGCTGCATTGAGATCTCAAAAAGCTTTTCAGTTCCGATTTCGGTTACCTTTACTTCTATTTCCATTCTCTCAAAATCCCTTATCAATTCTTTCGAAGTCGTTATCATTCTGAGTCTTTCCTTTCTGCTAAGGGCATCAGCCACCACATTGGCTTTCCCCGGATGATAGAGAATCTCACAATTATAGTCCTTGATTAGCTCTAACCATCTCCTCTAGCGCATGTTGAGCTCTTTCTGCGTAAATATGTACTTGAGGCTCTTATAGTCTGTGAAAATCTCGCACTTCTCTCCATACAAGTAGTGCCTCCAAATTTTTAAGGCAAAAACTATTATCACGAGCTCAAGGTCATGAGTAGGATATCTAATCTCGTATTCCTTCAGTTGTCTCGATGCATACACAATCACCTTACCGTGCTGCATAAGCACACACCCTAATCCTTTGTGCGACGTGTCACTATATATCACAAAATCTCCTTTTCCATCCGGCAATGCCAACACAGGGGCCGTCACCAATCTTCTCTTCAATTCTTGAAAACTATTCTCGCAATTTTCTGTCCATTCGAACTTCTCTTCCTTGCGAGTAAGTCTTGTCAAAGGGGCTGCGATCTTCGCAAAGTCCTGCACAAATCTACGATAGTAGCCGGCCAATCCTATGAAACTCCTTACCTCTGTGGGTGTGGTTGGCCTTTCCCAATTCGAGACCGCCTCTATCTTGGAGGGGTCGACCAATACTCCTTCCTTATTGATCACATGTCCTAAAAACTGTACTTCCTTCTGCCAGAATTCACACTTTGAGAATTTGGCAAACAACTGTTCCTCTCTGAGTATCCCTAGAGCTATCCTCAAATGCTCTACATGTTCTGACTCGATCCTCGAGTAGATTAAAATATCATCGATAAAAACTATCACACACTTGTCCAAATACTTCTTAAATACTCTGTTCATTAAGTCCATGAAAGCCGCTGGGGCGTTGGTTAATCCAAAGGACATTACCAAGAACTCATAGTGCCCATACCTGGTACGGAATGTTGTCTTGGAAATATCTTCGGGTTTAATCTTTAGTTGGTGATATCCAGTTCTCAGGTCAATCTTGGAAAAATAAATAGCATCCTTCAGCTGGTCGAACAGATCGTCTATTCTAGGTAACGGGTACCTGTTCTTTATGGTTAGCTTGTTCAACTCTCGATAGTCGACGTACAGCCTCATGCTCCCATCTTTTTTCTTAACAAATAAAACTGGTGCTCCCCACGGAGACACACTGGGTCTTATCATACCCTTATCCAAGAGTTCCTGCAATTGGGTAGCTAATTCCTTCATTTCTAACGGGGCTAACCGGTAAGGTGCTTTTGAAACTGGCGCCGTCCCTGGGGCCAACTCAATAGCAAATTCAATCACTCTATCGGGTGGTAATCCCGAAAGGTCTTGTGGGAATACATCTTCAAATTCGTTGACTACTGGAATATCTTGTAAGTTGGGCACCTCCTTTTGCGTGTCTACCATATAGGCTAGGTAAGCCTCGTTTCCTTTTCGTAGCATCCTTTTGGCCTGGGCCATAGTCAAAAATTTATGTGTCTGCCTCTTCCCTCTAAATATTACTTCTTTCTTTCCTGGGATATTTAACTTAACTTTCTTCCCCTTACAGTCTATCTGAGCATCATTGCTAGATAGCCAGTCCATTCCCAAAATTACATCAAACTCCCCTAATTTAAAAGGAATCAGATCAACACTAAAAGATTGCTCCCCTATGCCTAACTCACAGGCGGGGTGAATTTGGTTAACAGGAATAATTTCATGATTGGCTATTTCTACTTGTAAGGGTTCTATCAAGGGTTCAGCCTTAAGTCTTAACTTATGCGCAAGGTCCTTTGATATAAAAGATTTAGTTGCTCCCGAATCAAATAAAACGTTTACACTGACTGAATTTAGAGAAAGGGTACCTGCTATCACATCTGAGTCTTTCATAGCATCCTGGACTGTCACGTTGAAAGTCCTCGCAGTAGGTGGCTTATTGGAGGCAGCCCTGCTGGCTCCTGAAGCTGCTGGTTTGTTCATTGGGCATTCCTTCTTCCAATGACCTGGGCGTCCACACTGATGACAAGTGGTGGTTGGAATGACGGCAGGGGTTGATGAAGGGCACTTAGTTGAATAGTGACCTTCCCGACCGCACTTAAAGAAGGTTACTGGCTTTCCTTTACACTCCCCAGTGTGCATCCTTCCACAAGTGTTACAGGCTGGCAATGGGGGTCGGGACTGGTTGGAATAGGACATTCTTGACTTCTGGCCGCTCTGGCTCACACTCACGTTCATTGGCCGCTTAAACCCAGTGTTCTTTCCCGGTAGGGACACTGCTCCTCGATTAAATCTAGTTGGGAAGCTCCTTCCTGTGGAACCTCCTCACATGCTCATACTTTTCCTCTTTATTCCCTTCTTCACTCTTTCCTTCTGCATCTGTTCACTTCCAGCTTCTACAATTGTTGCCTTTTGCACCAGAGTGGCATAATCCGTAAGCTCAAGGATTGCCACCCTATTCTGAATCCACGGTTTCAGTCCTGCTGAAACCTCCTAGCTTTCTTTTCCTCGGTGCTCACAAATTCTGGCACAAACCTTGATAACTCAGTAAATTTCACTCCGTACTCTGCTACAGATAAGTTATTCTGCTTTAGCTCCAGGAACTTGAGCTCCATCTGGTTTTCCATAAATCTCGGGAAATACTTCCCTAGAAACAACTGACTGAATCTCTCCCAGGTTATGATAGCATCTGTCTCCATGTTTTTCTTGGCCTCCCACCAGTAGTTGGCCTCTCCTTTCAAAAGGTAGGTAGCAAATACAGTCTTCTGTGCCTCATCGGTACTCAAAATCTCAAAGGATTTCTCCATTTCCTTTAACCATGCCCTTGCCTCAACTGGGTCGGCTGATCCGTGGAACTCAGGGGGCTTAAGGGACTTAAAAGCCCTGAAAGAGTTTGCCACATCATTGCTATTTCCTTGAGGGGGTGGGTTGGGTTGACGTTCCAAGTTCTGCCTTAGTAGTTGCATGAACTGGCCCATGGGATCCATGCCTGGTTTTGGTATTGGTTGCTCAACCTCAGTTTCTCCTTCTTCAGCCTCTATCTCAAGTCCCTCAACATCATATGTTTCCTCTTCCTCTTCATACAGGGAGTCATCCTGTTCCACATAATCCTCATCTTCCTCTTCACTGTGTTCCTAGTTCCTATCGTCCTGGTTATGGCTTCCCTGGTCCTCAGATCTAGGGTTCGCCCTAGTTCCAATCTTTCTTGGCGGCATGATACTGATAATAATAAAAAAAAATATTGGGAAAAATCAACGTTAGGTCACAATCATACTCAATATTGTGCCTTACACAGTCTTTATAATGGGGAGAATGTATCTCGCAATTCTATTATTTTTATGGCAGTTCTAATAAGAAGTGCAGTAATAATAATGATAAAAACAGTGATCTCGTCACTAAGGAACTGAACTGAAAGGAAACAAATATATACAATGCGAGAAATACATAGTTTCGATCTGGTCAAAAGTACAACAGTGCTACAACCATCTGTCCCAAAAGTGATACACAAGAGTCTATCTGCCTAGTCAGAAAAAGGGATGCTATATACAAGTCAACTATCCTGGAAAATTGGCTCTTACTAAGGCCTCGACTAACTAGACAACTAGACTATCCCATCTTCAATCCTGAATCACACACCGGAGCGGGTCAGCTCCCATACCCTTTCTATCACACGATGGAAGATATAGTCGGCCTGCCGCCTGGAGATCCTACCATGTCTGTCCCCCTGGAGCGATCTGAGTCTCGCTCGGGATGTGAGCTCTATCCCCGTCAGCTCCCTCCTCAAGGATCGGGGTATAGCAGCCCTAGTCTCATAAGCTCGGGTACGCCTACCGCCCTCACCGCATCCAACTCCCTCCTGGCCTCATCCAATCGGGCCTCAGCAACAGCCACTCGGGTCCTCAGTACATCCTGAACATAGCCGTGAGCTAGCAAAGACTGCCTATGGGCGGGGTCGAGAGGTGGTGAATCCGGAGCCGCTGGGGGTGCCTCCTCGATCTGTCTAGGCTCGGAAGTATGGGTCTCTGAGCTGTCATCATAGGTGCTCCAGGATGGTAGTGGAGGGGTTGGGGCTCTGACCACAGGGAGTGTGGGTAAAGGGGTACCAGTGTACACTACCATAGCTCCGACACGCTCCTCAGCCACTGGGACCTCATCCGGGTCCTCCTCATCTGAAATAGCAATGACCTCTGTCTCTGACTCCTCTGAGGGGTCCTTCTCATCCTCCTCCATCTCAGGCTCCTCCTGATCCTCGACATCTAGCAGTGCCTCATCATGCTCACGCTCGAACATCTCAGGGTCCTCTATCTCATGCGCCTACACATTAAATGAGCTAAGTTACTATCATGATACTTATAAGGGTTCCCATAAGGGTTTTAACTGTCAGCGCTACTTTAAGTAGTCCAACCATGAACTTGGCAAGAGTTCTTATTATCTTTGTGATTTTATTATTATATCGTCGCATCATCTCTGAGGTTTATAACGCTTGGCTCTGATACCATTTCTGTAACACCCCCAGATCCGGGGTCAGGGATACGGGTCGTCACGGTCTTTCTTTCCACAATTATCACTTAACTTAATTAATAATAAACAACCTCATGCTGTGACCCCACACTAACACACACTACAACACGTCATAGTCTCAGAGATGAAATTGAAATAAGTACAAGTCCTTGAATCCACAATTAAAAGTTATTACAACCCAAAATGATTACTTGATAAGTTTACAGTTAATTGCCATTATCTACCACAAGTTATAATTATACATAATTGATTCTCAAAAGTAGAATGTCTGATCTACAGATAGATCTACCTCTGCAGCTATAGCAGCTACGATCTCAACGGGAAGGCGCGGGGCGCTTCCCACGCTCTTGCGCTGGGTCTGCTTGAGCCTGGCCATCTTTCCTAACTGTTGTTGTGTGATGAAGAAATGAAGCAAGAGTGAGCATTACAGCTCGTAAGATAATATATAGCGTAATCAATAATGCAAGTATCTAAATAGATAACTTACTGAAAACCTTTATCAAGTGTAAGATAATTACTTACTGGATATAAGCTTAAAGGAAGATGAAGTTACCAAATACTTCACTATACTTATATCATTTTAGAAAACCACTTGAACTACCACTGTTCAAATTATAATCAGTTTTCAACAGTTCATCACATAGATGAAACTACAAGACAAGATTTGAATAGATTAAATCTTTGAAGTATTATTGAAGGAAATGAAGTTATGATATACTTCATTAAGTTCCGATATATATATCCACATATACATCTTCTTTATACATTTCCTGAAAACCTCTGTCATGAAAAGTATGGACAGAGTTTGTAACATCCAATAAATTTTTGGAAGGAAAAAGAATTGTGGCATAAACCCGATATCTTGCTGATCAGGCAAAGATACCAATAAGTAACCTTTTCTACTAGTAGATGGACGAATTCCCCACTGGTCATCACCCTGGTCACAATAGGACCTTATGCTGGACTGCCACTCAGCCACTTACGCATTTGATGGACTCCCACTGAGCCACTTACACTATCATGGACGCCCACTGAGCCCATGTTGCTTATGCCGACTCGATAGATGGACTTACTTCCCGAATGTTGGGTAAGTAATCAATTCATTTACCAAAACCGCAACCTTGTTGCGAATATAAAATACACCACAGAGCCGGATCCCTCTGGTTTTGAGCGAGTATTTAAATCCCCTTTTAAAAGGAAGATCTTAAATATATAAAAAATGAGTTTTGGGATCCGCTCTAACTTTTGAAAATCATTTTAAAGACTCGAAAACACTTTAAAGAGTGTTTGGAGTAATGCTGATTTAATAAAGTAAATCAGTCCCAATATATTAGAAAATATTTGAATATTATTATTTAAATAATATTCCCATAAAGAATAATCTTTTTACAAATAATTGAAGTAGAAGTTGTAAAACTTATACTTGAAATGAGTATTAAATAACCAAAGATATACTTATACGAAAGTACTATCTTTATTTGAATAATCAAAAATAAGTTTGATTAGCGAAACATTATTCTTTAATAAAATAAATAATATTACTTAGTAAATAATCGGAGTCATAAGTCCTCGAGTGAATATTCAAAATAATATTCATTAATAAAATAAACGGGGTCATAAGCCCTCGAATGAATATTCAGAATAATATTCATTAAATAAATAAGCGGAGTCATAAGTCCTCGAATGAATATTCAAAATAATATTCATTAATAAAATAAACGGGGTCATAAGCCCTCGAATGAATATTCAGAATAATATTCATTAATAAAATAAACGGGGTCATAAGCCCTCGAATGAATATTCAGAATAATATTCATTAAATAATATAAAGTTATCAAATAAACCTTATTCGATTAATAGTTTTAAAAACTATATCAATATATATATATATATAAATACATATATATATCATATACTCGGGAACATCTACTCCCGGTTTTAGAAAAAGTTCACCTTTTTATCCCCTATACTAAGGGTATACTCATATACCGCTTATCTCTAGCATAGGTATTATGCAACTACAAGCATTTGAACCAACAGATATATAAATCAAGAATATGAAACAGGCATACATATATACCATATCACATGCTACAATATATTGCAAGAATTTGCTAATAACAAATATGCATTTATCACAAGATCATGCATATATACATATACATCACAACAACAGTATAACGGGTAGAAAACTTGCATGAGCGACTGGGGGTTATTAATGGCTTGGGACGAGTCTGGTAACCTATAAACAACATATAAGTTGGAATTAAACCAAAGTCACTTGTAAATCTATACTTTAACCAATTTAGACTCTAACGCTCGCTTTGCGCTTAATGATTCTCTTAAGTCGCTCGAGTACCCTCGGCTCCACCATTTTTAATAAATTAACTATTATGAGTTTTAAGGCGATTCTTTCGCGAGTGTCTTACCAACTGCCTAATACACTTAATATAATTGTTTCATACACTAATTAACCCTTTTTAGGTCTTTAACCTATGTTTCAAAGTAAGGCGAGGGGTAATGTTTCGTTCGCAAAACGTCGTTACTTAAAACGGCCGTTTCTCCTAAACCGTACATCGGAATCAAATGAACCACATATCAAAACGAAGCTCATAACATGAACTATCTAAACATGGCAATGGTCAAAACCTATCAGGGAGTTCTCGGGTCCTAATGTTATGAACAAAAGCAGTCTAAAGTAAATCGGACATTACGACGGCTATGTTTATGCGATTTCCCAATTTTATACCATTCCAATTCAACCACCAAACAATCCCAATTCATTCATACAACCAACATCCATCCAAAACACAATACAACAGTCCCAACACCTCAAGTTCTTCCAATTTATGTTATTCTCATCATGAATTTAAACTATACTTAATTCCTTTAACAAATCAACAAGATTCAATATTCATTTCACTACCACTCCAACCCAAACTCTAAACAAACAAGCTTCATGCTTCACATATACTATGTCAATCATAACCATTCCTAAATACTCAAAAATAAAGCTAGGGTTTGGAGTTTATACCTTCTTGAATCTTCTTAACACAACACAAGAGCTTCGAATGCCTAAAGAACCTTGATCCTTGCTTGTATAACCTTAAACTTTCATAAAATTCAAGAAAACTAAAGTTATTATTTTGAAAGTTACTATTCACCATCTTCTTCCTTGAATTATTGGAAGAGATTGTGAAGGAATTTGAAGCTTAAAATCATGGGATAGCTATATCTATGCATAAGGAGTACTAGATAATTAACTTACCAATTAAGGAAGCTTGGAACTTGAACTTTGAAAATCTTCTTCTTGAAATGGAGAAAAGGCCGAGAGCAAGGTTCTTGGTGAAGAGAAATAAAATTTTTGTTTTGATGAAATGATTTTTTTTGGCTTGGTGGATGTAGTTTTGTTTGGATTTTTTGGTTAATTACCTTATTAACCTTGTCTTTGTGTGGTTTAAACCAACCACACCTCCTCCCTCCCTTTGTCATGCTTACATCACCTTATTATGTCATCATCTCTTACTTGCCCTCTCCTTATTGGTTGGATGACCTCATCATCCCTAACCTCCTTGATTAACTTCCTAATTGTTTGCATAATGACCGCTGATCTGTTATACGGTTCGCTTAACTTTCGTTTTCGTTTATCGTTTGAGGGATCATACCCGGGATCTTATTACTTGGGTTTCCTTTACCTTTCTCAATATATTATAATCCTTTTATGATCCTCTCTTATAATCCTTTTATTTAAATCCTTTTTATCCTGTTACCTTATACTCAATTCTTTCTGTATCTAGTGGATTTCCGGGAAAAATCAAAGTGTTCGGAATTGGATTCTGACGATCTTTACATACACTTATATACCATACAGAGTACTAATAAAATCTCAGAATATCCATAACAGAACCCCTACATAGTGTGGCATGAAAAGTTTTTTCATTCATCAAAAACACTATTCATAAGGGTTACAAAAAGTTCAAAATTTTGGGGGTTATTACAATTATCATAGTTCAACCTTCCAAGTTTCCGAACTCAAGTTTATAACTTGGTTTTGTCCTTTATAATATAGCAATTCAACAAGCTAGATCGAACTGAATGTTTTTCATTATAATTTCGTATTTTTTACGCCTTACACGAGATGGGTTCAACCCTGATAAAACTAAAACATATCTTCTATCAAATTTATAAAAAACCTAAGCAAGCAAAGCTTTAAGGTGCTATTTAACCTTTTTACCACTATAGTATGCATGAGCTATAGGTAGTAAACTTTCAGGTTTTGAGCATGCCAAGTTCGGGGTACTTTTTCCCCATCTATGGTCTCCAATTTATAAGACCCTCTCCCTTGAACGCTCTTAACCTTGTATGGCCCTTCCCAGTTTGGGGCGAGTTTTCCTTTCTGCCCTACTCCGGAAGCTTCTACCTTCCTTAGGACCAAATCCCCTTATTTGAAAAACCTATCCTTTACCCTCAGGTTATAGTAAAATGAAGCCTTTTTCTGATATTCCATTATCTTCACATGTGCCTCATCTCGTACTTCATCAATTAGATCCAGGGCTAATCTTTGCCCCTCCTCATTTTCCTCAGCATTAAAAGTTTGGATCGTGGGAGATGAATGTGATATCTCTAAAGGAACAACCGCTTCTGCCCCATATGCTAACAAGAAGGGAGTTTCTCCAGTTGTGACTCTACAAGTAGTTCTATAGGCCCATAGTATTGGGAGTATTTCATCCACCAAGTTATTCCTTGACTTCTCGATCCTCTTCTTTAGTCCATCCAGTATTATACGATTCGCCACTTCTGCTTGACCATTGGCTTGCGGTTGAGCTATGGATGTAAAATGCAACTCAATCTTATTCTCCTCGCAATACTTCTTGAATTCCTCATTGTTGAACTGTGTTCCGTTATCAGATACCAGGATATGGGGAATTCCATATCGACACATGATATTTTCCCACAGGAATTGTGCAACTTGCTTAGTTGTGATCTTGGTCAAAGGCTTGGCTTCAATCCATTTAGTAAAATAATCAATTGCCACAATCAGGAACTTCCTTTGTGCCGTGGCCATGGGCAAAGGCCCAACTATATCCATTCCCCACATGGCAAAGGGGATGGGAGAGTTGATGGAAGTTAACATCTCGGGGGGTTGTCGAATAACCGGTGCATGCTTCTGACAACGATCACACTTCTTTGGCATCAGCCATCATCTCTGGCCAATAAAAGCCTAAATGGTTTATCTTATGAGCCAGTGCTCTGCCCCCCAAGTGTTGCCCACAGATACCTTCGTGTACCTCTTCAAGAGCCAAGCGTGCCTCATCGGGCCTGAGACATCTTAAGTAAGGAACTACATAAGATCTTTTGTATAAAATCCCATCAATCAATGAGTATCTCAGTGCTCGAACAGCCAACTTTTGTGCTTTAGTCACATCATTTGGCAGCCAACCAGTTTGAATATGGGCCTTAATGGGATCTATCCATGATGTCCCTAGCCCTATAGGAGCTGTGAGCTTAACACCAATGCTCTGTGTCTTCAAAATGCGGAAGTATACACTTCCTGAGCTTTCCTCTATCTCAGATGAAGCAAACTTTGATAATGCATCTGCCTTAGTATTTTCCTCTCTTTGGATGTGCTCAACATGGCATTCATCGAATTGAGTAATCACAACCCTTACTAGGCGGACATACTTAGCCATTGTATCATCCCTTTCCTCAAACTCTCCCTTGACCTGGGATATGACCAACTTCGAGTCTCCATAGACATTTAAGTTCTTGACTCTCAGTGTTCCTGTTAGGCCGAGGCCAGCTATCAGAGTTTCATATTCTGCTTCATTGTTCATAGTTGGGAAGTCTAGTTTCATAGCATATTCAATCAAGAACTCATCAGGGCTTTGCAAAACTAGCCCTGCTCCGCTTGAATTTGTTTTTGATGTCCCATCAAAATAGAGAACACAATACTCCTTCTCCTTATCGTCCTTTTCTTTGCCTCCTTTATCACCTTCTGTGTCTTGAGGTATAGTATCTTCCTACCCCCGACTTCTTGGTTGGGTATGGTACATTCCACCATGAAGTCAGCCAATGTATGGGCTTTTATTGCCATTCGTGGCTTGTACTTGATGCCAATTCCCCCAACTCTATTGCCCACTTAATCAGCCTCCCACTATCTTTGGGAATATGAATAATATTTCTCAAGGGCTGATTTGTTAGTACTTCAATTTTATGAGCCTGAAAATACGGGCGCAACTTCCTTGAGGCCATTACCAAGGCTAAAGAAAATTTCTCAATAGTTGAATAATTCAATTCAGCTCCATGCAAAATCTTACTTACATAGTATATGGGTTTCTGGATTTTAAGTTCCTCCTTAACCAATACAGCGCTCAAGGCACTCTCTGAAACGGCCAAGTACAAGTATAAAATTTTATTCAAAGCTAGCTTGGCTAACAATGAGGCTTGGTCCATATACTTCTTTAATTCTTTAAATGCCTTCTGGCTTTCCTCAGTCCATACAAAATCCTTAACTTTCTTAAGGATTGGAAGAACGACAAGCACTTGTCCCCAGATTTGGAGATGAACCGCCCCAACGCAGCAACCCTTCCAGTGAACCTTTGTACAGCTTTGATAGTCTTTGGGGGCTCCATGTCAAAAATTGCCTTTATTTATCAGGATTGGCCTCAATTCCTCTCTTGGAGACCATCAGTCCCAAAAACTTTCCAAATCCCACCCCGAAAGCACACTTTGCAAGATTTAGCATCATTTTGTGATATCTCAAGATCTCAAAAGCTTCCCTCAAATGGGTTATGTCATCAGTCCTCACTAGACTCTTGACTAACATGTCATCGACATAAACTTCCATAGTTTTACCCATAAGATCCTTAAAAATCTTATTTACCAACCTTTGATAGGTGGCTCCTACATTCTTGAGACCAAACGCCATAACACGATAATAAAAAACACCAAAGTCAGTAATGAATGATACCTTGGGGATGTCATCCTTATGCATCTTGATCTGATTATATCCACTGAATCCATCCATGAAGCTCAACATCTCATGACCACCAGTAGCATCTACTAATGTATCTATCCTTGGCAATGGGAAACAATCCTTTGGGCATGCATCATTTAGATCAGTGAAGTCCACGCACATTCTCCACTTTCCATTAGCCTTCTTCACTATTACAGGGTTTTCTAACCATTCTACAAACTGAATCTCTTTAATAAAACCAGGTTCTAAGAGCTTCTCTACTTCTTGTTTAATAGCTTATTGCCTCTCTGGAGTAAAACTTCTTTTCTTTTGCTTTACTGTCTTCCGATTTAGATCCACATTCAGCTTGTGAGTAATCAGTTCTGGGTCTATGCCTGGCATATCAGCTACCGACCATGCAAACACATCACTATTTTTTTGTAAAAATTTCACCAACTTCCCTCTAAGGGGTTCCTTAAGTGTTGCTCCAATGAAAGTCACTTTTTCAGGATCCTCGGGAGCCAAATGAATTGAAACCAAGTCTTCCACTGGCTTCCCTCTTTTCTCATCATTTTCTCGGATATCCAGATCTTCAATAGGCAGAACCTGCCCCCCAACTCCATCTGCCCTAAGAGAGGCCACATAACAACTCATTGCCATCTTTTGATCTCTTCTCTCTTCTCCAATCCCATTCCGGGTGGGAAACTTCATCACTGAATGGTAGGAGGATGGGACTACCTTGAAGGCATGTATCCCTGTTCTTCCCATGATCGCGTTGTAAGTTAACCTAACCTTCACCACCACAAAGTCCAACATCTGAGTTTCTTGCCTAGGTTCCTGACCTATGGTTGTTAGCAACTTAATTATCCCTTCCACGGGGCACTCCACTCCTGTGAATCCATATATTGGCATATCGGTCGGGGTTAGTTGAGAATCATTGTAACCCATCCTTAAAAAGGTATCATGGAATAAAATGTCCACCAATGCACCGTTATCTACAAGGACCCTCTTCACCGGGTTGTTCCCTATTATTGGTGTTATGACCAACGGGTCATCATGAGGAAATTTCACGCCCTTCAAGTCAGAATCATCAAATTACATTGTCACTCCTGTCCTGTCCCTCTTCGGGGCTTCCCTAACAATATGCATAACCTCTCTAGTATACGCTTTCCTGGAGTTCCTGGATAATCCAGCAGCAGTTGGTCCTCCAAAGATTGTATTTATCACAGGCCCTCGGGGTCACGATCCTCCAAAGATTGTATTTATCACAGGTCCCCTAGGCTGGGGATTCCTCCCCTGATCGTCTTGGTCCCTCCTACGATCTTCAAAGTTCTTTCTCCCATTGTTATTCCTATCTCCTCGATCTCCAGTATACTTGCTCAATCTTCCTTTTTGAATGAGAAACTCTATTTCATCCTTTAATTGTCTACACTCATCGGCGTCATAACCAGCATTCTTATGAAACCTGCAATATTTGCTCTTATCAAGCTTGGTAGGATCAGCCTTTAGGGGCTTAGGCCAATGAATATCTCTATCTTTCTCGATTTCCATCAAGATCTGGCTTCTAGGAGCATTCAACTTAGCATATTCAGTGAACTTTTGCCCAGGTCCTCCCTTCTTCAGGGTTGAATCAGGGTTTTGCTCAGTTTTAGGATACTTTTCCTTAGCAATATACTCCAGATCAGTCTTTCACTTCTTGCCACAAGCGGGCTCGTTATTCACTATTGTCTTCCTCATGCTCTCCTCCACTTTGATATATTTCCCGGCCCTATCTTGGAGCTGCAACATGCTTTCAGGGGGCATTTGGCCAAGGACATCTTGAAGAACTCGTCCCTAGTTCCCTGTTACAGTGCTATCATAGCCACCTTGTCATCAAGATCCGGGACCTTCAAGGCTTCCTTGGTGAAACGAATCAGATAGTCTCTCAGGGACTCTTTTGCTCCTTGCACAATGCTCATGAGGGATGCTGAGCTTTTCTCATGCACTCTCCCACTGATCAACTGCTTAATAAAAGCCTGACTTAATTTTCTGAAAGACCCAATAGAATTCGGAGGCAAACGGCTATACCATCTTTGAGCCATTCCCGATAGGGTTTGAGGAAAGGCCCGACACTTAATAGCGTCGGTCACGGGCTACAACAACAGTACATTAGAGAACGTCCTGACATGGTTAGTGGGATCTCCTGTGCCATCATAAGTTTTAATGGTGGGCATCTTAAATTTTCTTGAGATATGGGCATTCATTATTTCTTCAGTGAATGGTGGAGTAGGATCATCAGGATCTCCAAGGGGAAGAAGATTACTTAGATTAGCTCTTGGGACTACAGTTCTTCTTTGTAATAGACCATCCAGGTCTATGATTGGAGGAGGATTTCTCCCCCTTGGAGATAGTGAGGATCTGGGGGCTGGTGTGCCTTCAGGTCGCGCTTCAGCTTTTGAATCTCATCCTCGTAGGCCCTGATTTTCTCCCGCACTTCTTGGGGATTCATCCCTCGGATGCTCCTGGGACGTTGGTTACCATCAGGCATCGGCTCTTTACCAGCACGTCTCCTTCTTGGGGCCACATCATCATCCGAAGATTCAGAGTCTCTCTCAGTATAAGGACCAGAAAATTCTTGATCCTTAGGGATAGGAGCCAAACCATATATATATTGGGGAGTCTTCCCTTGTGCTTCACTTCTATTAGCATGTCCACTCCCTCCAACCTCGAGGTAAAGGGGCATCCCATACGGGGGGTTAGTGGTGGTCACAATAGTTGAATACTCATACCCAACGGGTCGAGAATTCGCAGGTGTATGTAGCTGCTGAAGTTGGGGATTCGTCCCTTGAGTAGCCAGGGGAATCGTCCCATGTGGTTGTGGTTCACTTACCCCCACCTGGGCTCCTCCTTGGGTGGCGGCATAGGTCGAGTGTGGGGGTACCTCCACCATCGACGAAATCGTTTGAGTTGTCCCAGCTGGTGTTCCTTCAGGGGCGCTGTGTCCACTCCGTGTTCTTTCCATGGTTGTTGTTATGCTTTCCCATAGACGGCGCCAAATGTTATGGATTAAAAACTAGGGTATATTAATTATTGTATTTATTACCAAGGTTCGGGAGCTCAAGGACTTTAAGGGCTGCTCCCATGTTTCGTAGCTTAACTCTGCCTTTACGAGATGCCTACGTATCTCTGTAATCTAGAATCAAGCTAAAAAATATAGTTCTGATTGGTGGGGGTGAGACCTCTTATATAGATGTTGGGAGTCCTTGAATTGGACTTGGGTTAGGAGACTTGGTGGGGAAGTCTCAGAATTAGAATGGACTTTAGAGTCCTAGGAAGTAGGAAACTGATTCCTTATCCTATTAGGTCCCTTGGGGGCTAATCTTCAAGGATTTATATCCTCATTGGGACTCATCTTTCTAATTGGTCTTCGTTATTGGACCGTATCTGGTCTAATTAATTTTAACACCAATTATATTCCTAGGCTATTTTTGGGCCCCTATCAAGGGTCTTGGGCCTCTTCTTAACTGTTAGCCCAATGTTAATACAATTAATGCGATATTAATTACACAATTAGGATTTATTTTATTCCCTATCAATATCATAGTTGGTTCATTTAGATTTTAAAATAAAAAAATAAAAAAAATTGTGGTCCATTCATATCCTTATACGTGTTTGTCACATGGCTAGCAAAAACAAAAGCTTATGTCTAGGACTACATATTTGTCTCAATAGTCAAGAGACACGGAAAAGAAATAAAAAATATAAGAGATTAGCATTTTCTAACTTTTCTTAGCTTGGAAAACAATTAAAAGAGAAACAAGGAGAGAGAAAAACACAGGACACAAATAAAACAAAAAAAATAGTACGAAAAAGAAGCGTGGATATAATTAACAAGAAATTGCATAAAAAAATCGAGTGTCAATGGCTTTGTTAACTAGATTAGAAGCTCGCGAGGTGAGTATAAATCAGAACCTTGTTCTAATATACTTATGTGTTATAAGTTCATTTTAATTACTTGATTATGATAGTATTACTTGGATATATTGCTTAAATTACCTGTGTTAATATTGGTGCTGGTTATGAATTGTTTATATTGTGTAATTGTATACATGTTATGTTGTTTTGTATAGCCAACTACTTAAATTCCTTTTAACATTCTATAAAGATACATACGCACTTGGATTAATTAAAATATTTTGACCATCAATATTATAGTATCAAATATAGTTCTAGCTAGCCTTTAACGTGAATTAGTAGCCTTTGTGGCTATCAAGATAAATTTTTAGCCTTACTGGATATCAACGTGAATTATGAGCCTTTGATGTAAATAACGAGAAACAATGTAAACTCCGCAATGATACTAAATTACTGGTTGGTCACAATAATAAAAGTCAATGGGACACTAGTGTATATGTATTCATATACATGACACAAATATTTCATTATTCTTATATATTTGTTAAATATGTTGGAATATAAGTTATAGTGATTTATGCTCATTGAGTTGCAACTCATACAAATGCAAATACTTTAAAGTTTATCCTAAAAACTAGAATTTTGGGTGATATCAAGTTTGGAGTGGTAAATACAAGCTTAAGTTACATGTTGGCCATATAACGCTTAGAATCCCTACTCTTCAGTACTTGTGTATATAGCTATATGTAGCTATGCCTTTTGGAAAGTTGTTTGTAATGTTTTGTGTTGAACTCCGTTTGTATAACTTAAGTAAGAATGTGGGTTTGTGATTGTAATACATATGTTTTTGTGAATTTAAAATTTGAGCGCTTGAACCTATTTAGTTTTATGAATATATATTCAATTAGATTAAATTGTACAAATTTAATGAGGTACAAGGGTGTCACAACTGCAATATATTTTGTCTAGCAAGCTTTTTAACTTGGTGATATATAAACTAAAAAGTAGCAATGTTTTACTCAAAAAATAGGTTTTTTATTTTCACAGCGTTTTAGAAAGATATCCTGCTCTGAGTGAAACACTGAAAATCGCTGATGTGATTACACTTGTAATTGTAACAAATTATTTTTTCAAAAATAAACTTCAGGTGGCAAGTCGAAAAACAACCCACCGGAAATTATAAACATATGTGTTTATTTCCTTTCTCATGCACAAATTAACTTGAAAATTTTAATTTTTATTCAACCCTCCT
Organism: Apium graveolens; assembly: GCF_009905375.1. Classification (NCBI taxonomy): domain Eukaryota; kingdom Viridiplantae; phylum Streptophyta; class Magnoliopsida; order Apiales; family Apiaceae; genus Apium; species Apium graveolens. Next base: position 133,400,105 of record NC_133654.1, read on the forward strand.
TCTACAAATTAACATATGTTGAATGTTAATGAATAACAAAGAATTAATAAAAATTAACATCGGCTTGCAGATTTATATTCAGCCGAATGTAAATATATATGGCTGAATGGTTTATTAAATTTGGTATTTCAAGTTCAAGTGGTCTAACTTGTTTAATCTTTCTTTTGGGTTAATTTAATAACCAAAGATTATTTATAATAAGTGACACATATTGTAAACTTTCTCTTTAATCTTTAAAATCAAGTTTAACACACTTTAGGTAAAAAAATTCAAATATTTCAGTTGGGATTAAGAATAGTTTACTAGCCCTTTATCGCTTCAAGATTACAACTTACAGATAAGGATTTTAGGAGTGAAGATGTCAAGAGCTTTCTCCTCTTAAGTTTCTACAATGGCTCCAAAACACTCTACGTGAATAAATTTAAGAACACGTGTATTTCAATACCAAAGCAAATGAAACTTGTAACAAATCGTATATAACCAGAGATCGGGCAAATATAAGCTCAAATATACAAGTTACAAGTAAAATAATTAACTTATAATTCCTGACCTAACAAAAGCTCAAATCCCTCAAATAATTGAGTGGACTATAAGGGATACTAGTTATGATTGAATCGAAAAACACACAAAATAATTTGCTAGAATAGTCACCAGAATGGGGGCTTTATGAAATGACATTTTAAGGCTCAAACGGACACAAAGAGGCAAAAAAATTAAGGCTTGCGGGCAGCTCAAATGGTGAGGACGATAAATACAGTAAATATTTTTCGGATCTAAAAAATGAAGTTTTAATTTTATAGTAGAGTAATTCTAAAAAAGATAAATAAGATTCAATTTTCAAAAGTTTTCAATTATATTTTTTAAAAATAGGACTTTAAAAAGAAAATTTTGATTTTAGTATTTAAAATAGAGGAGGTCTAGAAAAAGGTAAATATGATTCTTTCAAAGTTTAATTAAAAAATATATAACAAAAAGATAAATAAAAAATAAACTTACATTGTAGTAGATATAATCTAGACTACTATAAATATATAATAAAGAACTAAATTTTGATTTAATTATAGCGATGGGATCTAGTATATTAATTGTTCAAACAGAGCAGTATATTCGTAAAAAAATTGTTAGGCATGTAAATAAAAAAGACGTAAGTTTAGTAATTTGATATAATTCAATTAACGTGCCAAATTTTACTTAAAATTTCAGTAACACATAAATATCGATTAGATTAGTACAAATAAATATCAAATAAATTACTTTTACCTATACATCTTTTTTTCCTCTTCCTACAACAAAGATTTAAAGCGTGTAGTCCTTCAAATTAAAAAATAATTGATCAAATATAAGAACATGACAAATTTTGTAGGAGAATATAATGAAAATTCTTATACAAATATTAGCATAAAATAATAAAATATAATCATTGTAAAAAATAATATAAAATTATATTGTGTAACGATGATATATCTATAACATTGGTGTGATTAGTGCATTTAACTATGCAAAACATAAAAAAAATCATCAACGCAAAAAAGATTAAATTACTTTTTACATAAATCTAAAACTCTGGAAACAATACAAATTTATATATTGAGACGATTCATAGAAAATTGAAAAGGAACAATTATGCAACACAATAATTCGAAGTCCTCGAACTCCAATGCTATCCAATTTTAATCTTAGACGAAAACTAAAATTAAAATAATCCAGGAGGCAGGACTTGACATCACTAACATAATAAAACCATGAATATAACATAACTAGATTACTATTATTATAATACCACAACCCCTTATCAAGATCTTTTCTAGGTTAAAGTATGATTTAATCTAATTACTGTTACAACAACCTTTTATTAATAAGCCTGATATGCTAACTTATTACAAAAACTCACAGACCTACATCAGGTCTCACATAACTACCTCAAAAGATCCTGCTAGTGGAGATACTGGGATCCTACCCTGACTATGGCGTATCGGTCTCCTAAGCATCTGCGAGATATATATAACAGTTTGCAAGGGTAAGCACATAATTTGCTCAGCAGTACCAATATATGAATAACAGAGTAAACATGAGGTGTTAAACAGTTATAGGAAAAGAACTATAAATCATTTATGGAAAAAAAAGTAATTCAGTAAAATTTTGAAAAACTTCTGTCAAAATATATTGGATATCACTATCTAGCATGCTCTTTAAAATAAAACACAATCATGTGATGTATGAATACCAGAGTTCAATTTTTAGCATGCTATTTAAATTTACAAATCATTCATCTAAATCACTTATTCCGTTACGGGAACAACAAAACCAAATCAGATATATATTGGATATTCAATGGTGAAGATAGCTGATCAGGCCACAAACACTAAATAGCTCCCCTGGCTATTTCACAATACCTGTTTCGGAATTCAGAGACTAGCTAGGTCCCTGACACGCTGGACTAATTGGTTAAGAAATGCGCGCAACCACGTTGGACCACTACGGGCCTCTTATGCAACCTTATCCAATATCCAACCGTTTTATCCAGTTTTCAAATCATTTCTACCTATCTCGGTTTAAAACAGTTTTATACAACAGCACACTTAAAATCCTTTTTAATATCATGCATAATTTGGAGATAGGTACCTTTTTGAAGTTACTTTTCCCTCAAAACAAGATTTAACAAACATTTATAAATACAGAGGGATACGTAACTTTAAACAATTATGTTCCCATTCGAAATTAAAAGCAATAGTTCATTCATATAATATATTGAACCATAAAAGTCATGGCTAGGGTACTTGCCTTGCTGAACTTTTCTCGTCTGAATCCTAGGTTGACTTCTTAAACCGACTTTAACACTCCCGAACTTCGACTGGGATCTACATAATCAAAATACCCTAATTAGACACTCTTGCATGTTTGATATCCTCAAAAATCAGATTACCCCAAACGTACTAAACCCGACTCGCATAATACACAAATTATAATACACAGAGATACGCTATAACTTATATAACAATTATAAGTATATACCTATACAATTAATTGCATTCACAAATAATATACAGAAGACGTTCCCATATTCTCGAAATAAATTTCTCAAAATTTGGGCAACACCTCCTCTAATTATCCGACTACCAGTCGAAACATAATCGACTTCAATTTCCCAACCATAATCTGTTTAAACAACTATACACGATACTTAACTAAATAATTTTATTTATTATTAACTGTAGGACTCAGAATCGATTATCACCGTCCACGGTCAACTCATCAAAATTCATCGTTGACGGCGGTAAAATTCATTGGTACCCGATAAATTCGGGTATCCTAATAAAATTCACTGATAAAGTTTAGAATCAAAAATAAAATTCGAACATCAAAAATAGTTCACCGAATTTTAATATCTGAAATTAAGATTATTCACTTCGAATTTCCTCAATAAATCAAGGAAATTAACGAATCAGGCAACTGAGCACAAAGGCAACAAAATCACAACCATAGACACACACGCATAGGCGCTGCAACGCCGCCACGTCTCTCGGAAAATCAGAGAGGCGGCAACACACAACAAGAAACTAAGCTGCAAAATATACATACACACACAATTGTATATACATATAAAATCAGCAACAAATCATGCATCACAAACCGAACAAACAATCGGAGAAACAGACAATGGCCAGAAAAAGAAAAGGAAACCGGCGAATTACCGGAATCCGGGGAAACCGAGAGGAGGAGGAAAAGAAAAGAAGAGAGAGAGAGTGAGAAAGAGAGACTGTGAGGGAGAGTAGAGAGAGACCGAGAGTGAGAGTAGAGAGATAGAGAGATTTCCGAGAGAGAGATGAGATTAAGAGAAAGAATTGAATTGAAAAAAATGCTCTGCAGCCACGTAGGAATGAACATGATATGTGTCAATTTCTTTTTATAGATATTTGACACGTGTCCTGATACTGATTTTCTAACTCGTTTTTCCCAATTAAAAGAATCAAGCTGCGAGTAAAAATAACTTGAAAAATTCCCAAAACACTTTTAAAATTCTCAAAATATTCAAATACTAATAAAATAAAGTTTTCATAAATTTTAAAACATTTAAAGACTGAAACTTATACCAGTGTTTTGCAATTTAACGGGTAATCACGCGGCTAAATATTATCTGAAAAATTACCAAAATATTTTTATAATTCCCGGAATAATTCAAAACTAGTAAATAAGAATTTCATAATTTTTGACACATTTCTGAATTTAATATCAAATTTAACATTAAATACACTCAGAAAATCATATGGACATAAATAATCAATGAAATATTATTTTCTAATTCCATAAATCTCTATAAATACATATTATTTTTGAAAAAATTTATTATTTATAAAAATACTTTTTTATAAAAATATTATTAAAAGTGCAAGCAATTTAATATAATTCAGATATTATTAAATACAATCACTTCTTATAAATCACTGAGTCACACACAATGCATATCACATAAAACAAGTAACTGACAACAATAATAACATAATTTATTTATTTACTCAATAAATACATTTTTAATAATACAAAATATGAGTCGTTATACATAACACAAAACGTTTATCACATAGGATCACACAAATATTCGATAACAACTAATACAAGATTTATATGTTATATTCTATAATAATTATCAAAATGAGATACAAAACATATTCTTTATGGTTCACATAATAAATATTCTTAATTAATTAATAAATCTTAAAATCAAATTATTTTCTTAGGTCCTACGGTCTTAAATCACACCTTATGTCACACTTTGTTAGTGATTAACATCTTAAACTTTATTTTGTTAGATATAATTGATGATATCAGTGTTTACAATCAGAGTTTTCCATCAAAGTTTGTCACCGAATATATCAGAATTTATCATAATAGCAGTTCACAGAAGATGTCGTCATCATAGTTTGCCATTAGAGTTTATATCAGTATCTGTCAGATGTTGTATCTCGGGAAGTAATTGATTATGTGATAGCTACTATGGTTTGCAAAGATTTTTCGGTGTAGAACTTTACTTTTTTTTATAGAAATCAATAGTTGAATATGTATTAGGTTTCTGTATTCATGTATATCTTATCAACTAGATTTATTGTGTAACTATGGAGTATGTAATCACATATTATGTTAACATTATATGTGTCGATTATTGATATATCATTTTGTGTAATCTAGCAGCTCTCAAGGATATCAGTTCATCTTTTGAGAGAGTTTTGTAAATAGTTTTTATTCATTAATATGAAGACTATTCTTTATATTTGAATTTTTATTCGATTTGATTGTTAATACTATATTCACCCATCTCTACAGTATACTTAAAGGCCTAATCAAATTAATTACAACATGAGCATAAATGAAACCATTAGAGTTCCAGTTTTAAAATTGAATGAATATCATATCTAGAAAGTAAAGATGGCTATGTGTTTAGAAGCTATAGATCCTGAATATCTCAACAGGATTTATGATGGTCCTTTATAAGCCCAAGAAATTGGTTATCTTTGTTGCTAGTGAGGCTGAGAAGATGGCTGATAAGGAAAATAAGGACTATACTGTTGAAGATCTAGCATCCATCATGAAAGATGCTAAGGTTAGACATCTCTTGTATAACAGTTTGGATAGTGTTATGTCCAATAGAATGATTGGATATAAAATTTCCAAGGAAATATGGGACACTTTGGGGGTTAAGTGTCAAGACACAACTGCTATGAATAAAAATAGGAGAACAATACTCACATGAGAGATATGAGCACTGTGACTCAAGAGCTGATGAGTCACTAATTGAGATATATGATAGATTTAAAAAATTACTCAATGATTTGTCACTTGTTGACAAAGAGTATGATCCTGAAGTTTCTTCTTGAACTCCCTGAAAAGTGGGATTTGAAGGTCACATCCATAAGAGATAATTATGACATGAAGATACATTTATGGATTATATCTATGAAATGCTCAAGACTCATAAACTGGGGATGGAGAAAAGAAGAAAGAGGAAAGGGTCAATAGTTAAACAAGTTGCACTCAGGGTTGAAGAAAAGCAAAGAGAAAGGTCTATTAAAAAGGCTCATTGAAGAAGAAAGGCTATAATTGTAAAGTCTAATACTAGATCATAAAATACTAATGATGACTCAAACTCTGATAATTCAATAGACTCTGAAAGTGATCATGGTAAAGATAAAAAGATCATTCAGATGGCTGCTTTGATGTGTAGAGCTTCAAGAGGATGGCTTACAAGGACATCAAGAAAAGAAAAAGGTTTTCCAGGAAAGGTTACAGTTCTTCAAACTCTGAAAAAAGAACTACAGGAAATATGATGAAAAGGAGTCCAAGTCTGGAAAGATTGACCAGTCCAAGATTAAGTGTTGCAACTGTGATGGAGTTAGACACTTTGTAGCTGACTTTAGGAAGCCAAGAGCTGAAAAGAAGCAAGCCTTGGTCACAAAGAAGAAGAACTGGGATGATACTTCAGAATCTTATAAGGGTGTTAATTATGCTCTCATGGCAAATGTTGATAGTGAATCTGAGGCTCCTGAGGCTAACGTACCTAAAACAACTCTAACTTTGATACTGATGATATCTGTGAGTTAAGGTTATTTCTTAAAACCTTGCATTCTAGCTATTGAGATCAAACTCTTGAAATTTCTAGGATTTGAATTGAAAATTTTGACTTAAAAAAAAAGAAATGATCACTTAGAAGCTGAGTTGATTTTCATGCTAGAAATTTAAAAAGAAAGAGATGATGTTTTGTATGTTAAAGATAAATTGTTATAAATGCATGCTTATCTTGAGAAGGAATTAGCTAAAGAAAGAGAAATAATTAAAATTTGGACTAGTTAAGGAAAAATAACTCATGGATTAATTGAAAGTGGCTTTTCGGGACAGGATTACGTGTTAGATATAATTGATGATATCATAAGAAACTATCAGAAGTTCATATCAAAACTTATATCAGTATTTAGTGAAGAGTGATGTCATCAGTACTTATATCAGTACTTGATGATCAGCGGATGATGTCATCAGGATTTGTCACCTCAGTAGATTTTGAGGAGAAAAAGGAAAGCAGGAATTTAAGGAAGTGAAGGAATTTATCTCAAAAGCATTGTAATAGGTTTCCTTGTTGTTAATAGAATAGGATTCCTTATACATTGTGTAGTTGTGCTCTATATAAAGCACAGATTAGGTTAATGTTATATGTATTGCGAACATTGTTATATCATTCACATAACCTAGAAACTCTGAAGGATATTTGTTCATCCTTTTGAGAGAGTACATTTTTAATTAGTTTTTATCTGTTAATATAAAAACTGTTGATTATGTTGAAGCTTTATCGAATTGATTGCATTAACTGTATTAACCCCCTTCTACAGTTGATTACGGGCCTAAAAATTTGTATCACAACTTGCTGTTAAACATACAGACAGTTTAAGATCTGAAAAATCAATCTACAATGTCATACAAAAAAGAAGAACCACAGAATCCAAAACCACCAACCTCTGCCACATCACAGATTAGTAGCAACATGAGTAAGTACGAAGCAATCAAGGTGCCAATCCTGAAGATACATGAATATCCAATATGGAAAGTCAGGACGGCCATGTGTTTGGAAGCCACAGACCTAAATATCTAAACAAGATTTATGATGGTCCTCATAAACCAATGAAGGTAGTTGTTTCTGTTGCAGGAGAACCAGAGAAGATGGTTGATAAAGACAGGAAGAACTACACTCCTGAAGATCTTTCATCTATTATAAAGGATTCTAAGGTCAGACACATTTTGCACAGCATTCTTCATAGTGTTATGTCCAATAGGGTTATTCGATGTTAGACAATCAAAGAGATATGGGATGCTTTAAAGGTAAAGTGTCAAGGTACAACTGCTATCAAGAAGAACATGAGGACAGTACATACTCAAGAATATGAGCACTTTGACTCAAGTGACAATGAGTCCTTAACTAAAATATATGACAGATTTCAGAATCTGCTGAATAACTTATCCCTTGTCAACAAAGAATATGATTTGGAGGACTCAAACTTGAATTCCTACTTGCTCTCCCTGAAAAGTGGGACTTTAAGGTCACATCAATAAGGGATGACTATCACCTTGATGACACACCTCTAGATGAGATCTATGGAGTTCTGAAAACTCATGAACTAGAGATGGAGCAAAGAAGCAAGAGGAAAGGATCTAAATCTAGACCAGTAGCACTTAAAGTTGAAGAGAAGCCAAAAGAGAAAGCTAGGAGGAAAAGCTAGTCCAAAGGAAAAGACATGATTTCAAAGTCAGATACTAAATCATCAAACTCTGATGATGACTCAAATACTGATAATGAATCAGATACTAATAGTAATTATAACAACAATGAAGACATGGATCAAATGGTTTCCCTACTAGTTAAAAGCTTCAAGAAGATTGTCTACAAGAACTTCAAGAAAGGGAGAAGATTTTCCAGAAAAGGTTCCAGTTCCTCAAACTCTAATAAGAGGAACAACAGAAGAAATACTGATTGGAAGGACTCAAGATCTGGAAAACTTGACAAGTCAAAGGAGAGATGTTACAACTGTGATGGAATTGGACACATTGCAGCTGACTGCAGAAAACCCAAAACTGAGAAGAAATAAGTTTTGATATCAAAGAAAAGAAACTGAGATGATTCATCAGATTCATATGATGGGATCAATTATGCTCTCATGCCAAACACTGATGTTGAGGCTAACAATGCTGAATCAAATGGTAATAGGAGGAACACTCTAGTCTTGGACAGTGGATGGTCAGGACTCATGACTGGTTATAAATCCCTGCTATCAGAATTTGAGGAGAAAGTTGGTCCAAGTGTTTCTTATGGAGATGGGAACTTAGGAAAAATCTTGGGATATGGCAAAATCAAAATTGGAAATGTCATCATTGAAAATGTAGCTCTAGTTGTAGGACTCAAGCATAATCTGATCAGTGTGAGTTAAATCTGCGACAGAGGTTAGCATGTCAGTTCTTATGAGGAGCATCGTGAAATTGTCAGTAAGTCTGATGGCAAGATTGCAATTACTGACATGGTAGTTTATATGAAGCCAGGATCTTTACAAGTACTGATTATTCAGAAGTTTATCTTCTAAGTAGAGCATCTTTGGAATACAGCTGGAACTGGCATAAAAATCTTTCTCACCTCAACTTCAATAATATCAATGAACTTGTGAGGAAAGATCTTGTGAGAGGATTGCCCAATGCAATGATTACTCTTGATGGCTTATGTGACTCATGCCAAAATGCCAAGCAAAGAAAAACATCTTTCAAGAGTAAACCTAAATCCTCCATTCTTGAACAATATTATCTACTTCATATTAATCTCTTTGGTCCAGTGAATGTTATGTCAATTGCCAATAAGAGGTACACACTCGTAATTGTTGATGAATATACAAGACACACACTGGTCTATTTTTTGCACAACAAGGATGAATCTCCATACATTTTTCTTGATCATGTGAGGGAGCTGAAAAAGGATCAACATACAAAGTGAAGATCATCAGAAGTGATAATGGAACTGAATTCAAAAATAGCTCTGTGGAAGAGTTCTGCAAACTCAAGGGAATAAAATAAGAGTATTCTTCTACTGAAACTCCACAAATGGAGTGCTTGAAAGAAAGAATAGAACTCTCATAGAAGCTGCAAGAACCATGCTAGAAGAAGCAAGATTACCTACCTACTTTTGGGCTGAGGCTGTGCAAACTGTATGCTTTACACAAAATGCAACATTGATCAATAGGCATGGAAAAACACCATTTGAGATGGTGAAGGGAAAGAAGCCAAATTTGAAGTACTTTCATATTTTTGGTTGTAAGTGTTTTGTTCTTAAAACTCATCCGGAGCAGTTGACCAAGTTTGATCTAAAAGCCGACGAAGGAATTTTTGTGGGATATCCATTGTTCACAAAAGCCTTCAGATGTTATAATCTGAGAACAAGAACAGCCATGGAATCTATACATTTATCTTATGATGAAAAGAAGTTAAAAGGTCTAGAAGATGCAGATGACCATGACAAATTAAGATTTGAAAATGAAGTACCCTATGCTGAACTTTTAAATTCTGATCCCGATACAGTAAATCTTAATATCACTCAAAGCTCTGGTGATCCACATAACAGTGGAAATTCTTATGACATTGAATCATATGTTTAGGGGGAGCAAGATGATTCAAATCTAGAGACTTCTATAAGTGATTCAACTCAATAAATATCAGTAGATAGATCATTAGACTCAAACTCTGATGAGTTAAATGCTAATAACAATGGGAACACTGATTCAGGAGGAGCATCAGGAGATAATAGTGGTACTAGTCAAAGAAATAATAGAGAGTTCATGTATCAAAGGGGAGGTTTGTCTTCAAGGAGTATCTTCAAGAAATTGGTCTAAGTCATACACACCTGACTTAATCATTGGAAACCCTGACAGTGGTGTAAGAACCAGAAAAGCCACTTAAAATGAATGTCTCCACCATTATTTTCTATCTCAAACTGAACCTAAGAAGGTTGAAGAAGCTCTGCAAGATGCTGATTGGTTACACGAATGCAAGAGGAGCTTAATGAATTTGAACGGAACAAAGTCTGGAATCTTGTGCCAAGAGCAAAGAACAGATTTGTTATTGGCACAAAGTGGGTGTTCAGAAATAAAACTGACAGTGAGGGCATTATCACAAGGAATAAAGAAAGACTGGTTGTAAAGGGTTATTCACAACAAGAAGACATTGATTATGATGAGACATTTTCTCCAGTTGCAAGGCTTGAAGCAATTAAAATATTTCTAGCCTATGCTGAACAAGAAGTTTAAGGTGTTCCAAATGGATGTAAAGAGTGCATTTATAAATGAAGAACTTGAAGAGGAAGTTTATGTTGAAAAGCCTCCAGGGTTCATTGATTTAAAGTATCCAGATCATGTCTACTTACTAGATAAAGCACTCAATGGACTGAAGCAATCTCCAAGGGCCTGGTATGAAACACTTGCTCTATTTCTGCTAGATAGTGGTTTCACAAAAGGTACAATTGATAGAACTCTATTTTATAAATACCATGGTAAGGACTTGTTATTAGTATAGATATATGTTGATGATATCATTTTTAGATCTAATAATGATAAACTTTGTGAGAGATTTGCAAAGCTAATATAGTCCAGGTATCAAATGAGTATGATGGGAGAATTGAGTTACTTTCTGGGGTTACAAGTTAAACAGACTGATGAAGGGATCTTCATAAATCAATCCAAATATACCGGGAACTTACTCAAAAGATTTGGAATGCAAGACTGCTCAATTGCATCAACTCCCATGGACATTACAACCCAGATGGATTTAAATACTGGTTCTTCAGTAGATATAACTAACTACAGAGGTAAGATTGGCTCACTCCTATATCTGACTGCTAGTAGACCTGATATCATATATGCTACCTATCTCTGTGCAAGGTTCCAAGCTGATCCAAGAGAACATCATCTATTAACTGTTAAAAAAATATTGAGTATCTCAAAGGCACCATGAATCTGGGATTATAGTATCCTAGATATTCAGATTTTAAGATAATTGGATATTCAGATGCTGATTTTGTAGGATGCAAAATAGACATGAAAAGCACTTCTGAAAGCTGCCAATTTCTTGGTGGCATATTGGTTTCTTAGTATAGCAAGAAATAAAAGTCAATTTCCATATCAAATATAGAAGAAGAATATATTGCTGTAGGAAGCTGTTTTGCTAAGATTCTATGGATGAAGAATCAGTTACTGAATTATGGGTTAGATTATTCTGCTATTCATATATATTGTGATAATCAAAGTGCTATTGCAATGATAGAAAATCCAGTGCAGCATTCAGTGACTAAACACATCAGCATCAGGTACCATTTCATAAGGGAACATGTGGAAGCAGGTACAGTGGAATTGGTCTTTATTCCAACAGATCAGCAAGTAGCATATATATTCACCAAGCCTCTCTATAAAGCTACTTTCACAAGATTGGTGAATGAATTGGGAATGATATTAGGACAATTCTCAAACTCTGATAATTAAGACTGCTTTATTTGAAGCATTATATCTTATTATGTGTCAATACTTGTTAGATACTGATTTTGTGCTAAATGTTGATGCCATGATAACATGTAATTAACTTCTATGATTCCTATCTAAAAACTGCATGTTGAACTACTGATTATGCATATATGCTCTGTTATTAGTTAAACTTGCTTTGACTAATAGATCCCGTCAGTAGTTGTTAAATTCTAATATTGGTCAAACCAGTATTGACTGATAAATCCTGATAGTTGTGATTACATTCTGATAATGGTAAAACTTTGATTGACTATTTTTATAAAAGATATTCAAATATTGCTTTAGTCAGTATTATAATTACAGGGTTGAAGTTTAGCCACAGATGGTTAATTTTTCATGGTTACCGATGTTTACACGTTGACGTAAGGATATGAAACATGTTCGTTTAATGCATAACTTTATTCTCGGGAACTGTACATGCAGTAACACATGTTTACATGATTACTTTTACAGTCAATCGTATATTAATACATGTCCCATTAAACAGAATTGTGACTAATTATTGGAGTGATGTGTTATATAAAATCATTTTTTGATTTTAGATAATACTTTACTTATCTTCATTATTTTCTCTCTGCTACTTTACCTTTCTCACAGCCGTAAACTATGAAACCCTAAATCCTGTTCAAAAATCTTTCTTGAAATTACCTATGACTTCATCTGATGCTTCTAAATCATTTGATTATGATGTGCAAAGTTTGTGACTAACAACTATTCAGCCATCCTGACTAACAATAGTGTGAAAGTTGATTTTCACATTTTTCAGGACTTTCTTAGATCCAGTGAGATTGGGTTTGCTCTCACAGCTCCACCCACAATCTCTGGTGACCAGGTGCTTGCTATCTGGAGGACTGAGTATATGATGATGAAGGATCTAGTGGATCTCCAAGCCTTGTATTTGAATTTGACAATAAGACAAGGATTGTAACTCCTCAAACTGTAAGGGATGCATTACAGTTGCCTACTCATACCTTCTTCATAAGTTTGATAGGTGATACTGAAATGAGAAGATTCTTTACTGAGATTGGCTATGACAAGGATTTGAAGAACCTTGGTTAATTAAAAAGGAATGGGCTAAGGAAGGAATGGAGTTTCTTCTTTGCCCATTATGATACAACATATAGGGTACTCTCTAATTCATGGTTCACATTATGATTATGGTAGAGTAGTCTTGTTTTTTATTGGTGATAGGATAAATGCTGATAGAAAAATAGTATATTATGCTAGATTCTGTCAGTTGATTTTCAATGTTTGTTATCCTGATACCCCTATCCCCTATAATCAAATAGTGCCAGTTTTTAAATTGACAAAAAGGGCTTTTTCAGACTTAATTTCACAAGATGAAAAGTGGTTGAATTTAGCTCCTTTAAGGTTACCATTGGTTGCTAGAAACTTACTTGTAGCAAGGCTTCCTGAGACTTATGGTTTGCTTAACAGCCAGAGTGCTAAGCTGCAGGAAATTACCATTGGAAACCTCCATGTGGTTCACCCCAGCACAACAACCCAAACACATATCCAAACTCAAACTCAACCACCAGAATAATCTCAAATAGAAGCCACCTCAGGTGTCTCCCAAAAAAATTGTTGTAAAAAGAAAGAAAGAATTGGTTAAGAGAGCTACAAATCCTGTTGTAGCTAAGTCAAAAGATGAAGCATCTCAAGTTCCTCATTCTTCTCACTTCAGGTTTTGTCAAGAGGAAACTTGTACTTGCTGGATTAGAATTAGATTCAGATAAGGACAATGCTACATTGTCTTCCAGATTTGAAAACCTTTCATCCGATTCTTCTCCAAGTCCAGTTGTTCCATCAACTGAAAAAGGCACAGCTGCTGATACTAGTGCCAGCCCCATACCAAAGAAAAGAAGATTGGTCAAAGCCTATTACAATCAACACTTGCTCCAGATTAAACAGGAAATTGTTGAGGAGACATAGAGTGCATCAAATCCCAATTCTGAGGTCCAAACTACTGCTGAGGCACTTGTAGAACTGTCTGAAACTCCAATCAAGCAATATCACAAGAGAGAAAGGGAAGTCTCTCATGAGCAAGTAGAAGCTAATGTTAAGGGGCTGCAGGGGAAAGGACTTTTCCCTGGATCAAGTACACAAGAACCTGTATCTCAAAGAGGTACATTAGCTACATCTCCTAATCCAATCCCACAAGAACCTGCATCTCAAAGTGGTGCAGCAGATATTGAATAACAAGAGTCTCTGATTGAAACTGCTGAGGAGTCTATTACTGCAATTGTGGAGAAGATTACACAAGAACCTGGTTATCAAAGTCATCCAGCAACTCTTGATTCTCCAGCTAAACAAGAATCATTGCATCAAAGTTGCAATGAAGGCCATACTCCTGCTGCAGTGAATCTTATTAAAGATGTTGAAGGAAGAATTCATTCGTCTCAATTGTCTACTGATGTTTTATCAGTACCACCACTGATTGCCTGCACGGAAGCTGCATCTTCAGATTCACAAGGTATAAATATTGTTATTACTTTATCAACATTTATTCAAAACACTAATTTGGTCTTTTTATTAGTTATTTTTCATGATATAAATTATGTTGGTATGATTATTTCTAGACCTTATTTAAGGACTACCTCTAGTTATATGACCACATATCACCCTTCTTTAGCAACCTCTTATTTGTGTAGGACAATCTTTTTGAGCTTTTTCTGTGAGATGTGTGAAAAGATTTAGAGAAAAAGAGAATTAAGAGAGGAAGGATCCTTCCTGACAAAAGGAGAGGTAGATGAGAGATAGGATTTAGTAATCCTTTTGAGGAAGCTCTGACTATAAAAGTCATGAGATATGTGGTGTGAGGAGTAGTGAGACTATTTTAAAAGAATAGAGAGATTAAGTTTTACTTGTTATATGTTTGCAGGTGCACAGAGTACTAAAGAAATAGATGTTGAACAACAGTCTGTTAAACCTCAAATAAACTCTGATGTACCAAGTGTTGTTAATGTCCCTGCAAGTCTAAGTACTGATACTTTCTTGCAGTCCATACATTCTACTATTCCACCATATGAAATAATCACTGTTTTTTCTAAAAAATAGTCCATTTACTCTACTATTCCATCACCTGAAGTAATCGCTGTTGTTGCTGAAGATGAAGTAGCACAACAGTCCATTCACAAATTTCATCCATTTCAGGGTCACCACATCATACTACAAGAACTTAGGTTCTTGAAGTAAATTTTGAAGCTCCATTTCATTTATCTACAATTCTTGAAGATATAGAGTTAAGTGTTGATGGTATGGAAGCTTCTGAAGCTGCCGGATCACGTATTGCACCAATTTCTAATTCTATTCTACATGATGAAGTTGGTGATGAAGTTCAGCAAATAGTGAAAAATCCAGTTGTTATTGAAGAATCTAATGATGGTGAAGAAGCTAATATTTTTAATGCTTTTATAGATCCTGAGGATGATCTTTTCTTCCCTGAAGATATGCATATACATGTAAGACAACAGAAAATATAAGAGTTGGATGCTAAAAAGAAACATGATTATTTTGATAATCTTTGGAATGCTAAATGGAAAGATGATACATATCCTATTTACAGAACAAAAGTTGTTGCACATCTAGAAATAGCAGAACAGAAGATTAATAATCCTGATATGCTGAATCATCTGAAAGCATCAACTTTGGTTGTCAGATCCTTACATACAGCTCAAGAAGCAACCACTTCTCAAATCAATCAGATCAAAGAATCATTGATTACTTAAAGGATGACTACTCATTAGGAAATTTAGAAACAAATTGCACCACTAGTTGTTAGACAAAATACAATTGAAACCATTCAAGCGAGATTGGAAGCTAAACAAGTTAAATGTCTGATCAACTTACAGAAGTACAAAATTCAATGGAGTTAATTTTTTCTCTACTGCTTAGTGATGATGCCAAAAAGGGGGATAAAATTCTTAAATCTAAATTCAAACACCTGACTTTGACAAATACCGATGATGAAAATCCCGATGGAGGTAATAAGGGGGGACAGAAGGATAGTGAAAGGAGAAGAGGTGAAGAGCTAGTTAGAGTTAGTGGTTCATCAAAAACAATCACTAGATCTCAATGTAGATAAGGAGGAGAGAGTAAGATAAATGAAAGAAAAGTTAAAGAATTGACTGTGACTACAATAATACAAAAGTCTACACAAGTCACAATTGCTGATGAAGACCAAGGTATTCTGGAGATAGAAGCTGGTGTTGAAGCAAGTCAATATCTTCAAACTCTGAAAGTATAAGGATGAAAGACAACTCTTTTCTACAAGGACCCAAAGATTCAAGCATTTCACTTTGAGGTGAGTAGAAGAATCTTTAAAAGAGACAATCCTGGAGTTGATCTAGAACAGCTAAGGAAAATGGAGGAAGACTTTTATATTTCCATGAAGACAGCAAATACTGATATTGCTGTTATCACTCAAGTACTTTATGAAGATGGTCCTTCTAACAGACCAACCAGAGGTGTAGTTATAAGGGAGATAAGTTAGGCAGAGGATGAAAGATCTTTCAGATCTCAAGCTATCTTAATTGTTGACAGGAAGCTTAAAGGAAAAGAGAAGATAAGAGAGACGTCAAAGGTTTCAAAGTCCAAAGCCAAAGCTGTTACAAAGAAGAAATCAGTATCTAAAGTAACTAAATCACAAATACTGATAGATCTAATCTATATAGTTGCTCAATCTTTTGATACTGATGAAATTACTAAAGAAGAAGAAATCAGCCAAGCTCATCAAAGAAGGAAGATTTATGGAGCTGACTGGGCTGATAAACTAAAATTAACCTCTGAAATTGCACAAGTTAAAGAAGAAGCTGTTATTCAACCAATCACAACCTCTGATTCTACTCATGTTGTTGATTTCTCAAATCAAATTCAAGCAGATTTGTAGCATCCCAAATCCGGGGTCAGGATTGGTGTCACTAAACAAACTTTACATAATATAAAATAATATACAAATAACCTCTCAATTTCGGATCGTTTACAGGTTATGGTATGAAACAAGAATCTAACCTTCTAAAATTTATATCGACTATATAAAATTTTACTACCTCTTTACTAACTTCCTCGTCTTATTTACTCTGACATCTCCAACTTCTCGCAGCTGGGATTTATCCAACTTTGCTGTCTATTAAGAGTTATTCACTGTAATCCTCATTCGTAACTAAAATAAATAAGAATTCACAAAGCAAGAGTGAGCCAAAACTGCCCAGCAAGTATCATGATAGGTTTCCATGAATTATATCAAAGAAACTTCTGGAAATAATCTTTAATTCACAAAAAAAACATATTTATTTAATTGAAACAGTTGAGCGAATAAAATATCGGCCCTCACTGGCCTTTAATCACAAATCAAATTTCTCTGACAAGAACATCACATAGTTCTCAGATTCATTTCTTAAATCAAATCTTGGTCCGGTTTTGAAATTATAAACTTTCCTAGAAGGAATGTCGTTAATGGAGATCAACAGTAAATTAAAATGGATACTAGAACCAACATATACACTATACCCTGTTGATTAGTCAGGATACAGTACGGATTTATACCCACCTGTATAGACACACAATCATATCAATGTACCTAGGTCCATTTTTGGCCTTCATATATAAAGGTTCCAACCATCTCTGGCCCTTTAGGTCCAGCTCATTCCTGGCCCTCGTTGTAACCATCCAATCCGTAGAGTATTTTGATATCAAATTATTTTGATTTCAAAACATCCTAATTCAGGGTTTACAAATAACCTAGAACAATGGGTATTTGCTCAAGAGATCACCAATAATAAGCAGGAACAAAATCAAAAAGGTACTTGCATAATTAAGAGAAATTGTAGTGAAATATAAAAATATTTAACTATTCTAAATTTAGAATAGGGAAGAAATACTTGCAATATATCACAAGAAAGTTCAGGGTATACTTGTCTCAATTGATAATCTCCTGATATTTAACCATCTTCCATATAACTCAGTTCTGGTATATTTGTATTCCAGTGATAGGCTATCTGACCCTTCTTGTTAATCATCATTCTCTGTTTATCTCTATTCTATATTCACTCGTCCCAATACCCTTTTACTATCACTGTCTGGCTTTGCACGTCTCGAACTATGTGTTTCTATCATAAAAGATACTATTTCAATTAACTGACAACGTATAATTTTCCATCATACATTTATTCTTATCGTCTACCCACCCGATAATAACAGATAAGGATGATATTATGATCAGATAATGTTTAAAAAATATGTTGACTCATAATTAACATAACAAGTACACATAAGGCATGTAATCATGTTATTCGTATAACATGTAGTCACATATAATTCATATAACACATAAGTCCAATAGTTAAAAGGTTGGACTCGAGACTTCTAGAACTAAAACCGAGTCAAAATAGTATTTATCAATCAATAATCAACTTAAAATGATTCATAAAACAAACGACCTTTTGATACAAAAGTATTTAGGCCTCAAAAGTATTTTTAATAGAAGCAGAATATTTTTCTGAGTCTAGACGCGTTCGTTTCGTATTAAACGGACGAACGGTCTATTTATTACGAATAAAATAAGAATAATTCAATTAATAATAATATTAATTGAATTTTAAATACCCTTATATAATTTTTAAAATCTCAAAATGATTTTTAAAGTATTATTTGGCTTAATTATAAATAATTGCATTTTACTTAATTATTTATAGATGAAATTAATAAATTAAACGAATTAATCAATTAATTAAATCCATAAGTAATTAATTAAAATAAATTATAACAATTAAATCAAATTTAGAATTTTTAAAATAATAATGAAATAATTTTCTGGAATTAATATAATTTAGTTAATTATTTGAAATAATTAACTAAATGGATTTTGAATTTTTGAAAACAATTTATAGAATTTATACATTATTTTTGAATTATTTTAAAACTGAAAATTCAAAAATAGAATTCAGGAATTAGGTTTGGGGATCGAAACCGGGTCAAAATCCCGGGAGTGAAGAACACAACCGGGTTTTGAACACCCGGCCACCAGTCCAGAAACCGACGACGGGGAAGTCACCGGCCACCCCTATCCCAACCAAAAACGGCCGGATTTTATAGCATTTCAGTCCCATAATCGATCTACATCGATTCAACACTCAAAAAAACAACAAACAACAACCACGACTGATTTCAACGCTTGAATCGTCCAAATCGACGATCCACGGACAACGCCGACAACAACTCTGGCTACCCAAAATCGATTCAAAACTCGACTAAAAGCACGGAAAAATACTCATCATCAAAAAACAAGGTTGTCCCTATAGTTTAAATCAACAAATAGTTAACAGATCGACCGGAAAAAGGAAGAACAGGGCGGCGGCGAAATTTTCCGATGAGCTTAAATCGGACACAAAAAATACAAAAAAATCACCAATATAACGAACATGATCCGATCTATAACTCTGTGGTACCAATTCATGTCAACAATCAACCAAAATAAAACCCCCAAATTCGAATTAAACCCTAAAATTCGAAATCTAAAAATAAAGAATCTACACAGAAAATTGATGACATAATCTGAAAGTAGAGTTCAAGAGCTTCAATTTGGTTACCTAAACGCTCGATTTGAACTACAGAAGCACCCTCAAATCTGCTTTGATCCTCAAGAACAATCCAAGAACCATAACCCTAATTTTCAAAGATTTTTTGAATTTTTATTATATTTTTCTGATTTTTTTATAATCAAATAATAATTAAATAAAAGATAAATAGTATTTATAGTTATATAAATAATATCCCCAAAATTATTTAGGGCATAATTATATCATTTAATAAAAATAATTAGCCCAAAATTAATAATTAATGGGGATTAATTTTTAATCCAATAAATGCAAAGATTATGTCAAAATTTCCCAAAAAATACGAGTAATCCAAAACTACAATAATATTGAATATTTGAAAATCCCAAAATTTTATAAAATTAAAAGTACGATTTTTATGGGTTTTAACGTCCCGGCAAGGGCCCAGAAAAGTCAATTTCATGAAACTAAACATTTTCTAAATTAATTGGATGTTCAGAATACCACCAATTAAAACGAATCTTGGAAATTATAACTTTTAATATGAATCTATTTAACACGTAATAAATTTCCCGAAAATAACCTGAACCATACAAAACACATATAACATATAACAAATTATCTTTTATGACCAATCATAATTTATAATAGCATCAATCACATAATACTCATGTAATATATCACAAAACAATCGTAAATTTCTCGACCATTACAAGATTTTTCAAATCATGATTCTGAAGACATAGTCTCTGATAAGCCAGAACATACTTTTGAAGAAAAGAAGAAGCTACTATAGGGAAGCAAGAAACCAACACATAGAAGAGATTCTTCTGAGACATTAAAGAAGATTTATAGTTGAAGTTCTCGATCTAGAAAACCTGGAATCACAAGTGATCTTGGAAGATTAAATGCCGATGATCCATTTATAGGAGATGCTTTGACTTTGAGAAAGCATTCTAATTTAACAGAAATTGGAGACAATGTAATGCTTGAATACTTAAAGAAGATCATATCAGTACAAATTGTTATTGATCATGCTGAAGAGAAAATAATCTATTTTCTGGAGTCTAGCAGAAGCTTAAGGTTGAATCAAGAACAGTTAAGAGACAAACCATGGCAGGAATTGGAACTTATTGCTACAATTCTCAAGGTAACTAATTCTGTAACTTCCAGATGGTCTCCATTCATAAAGAACCTGATACAGTTAAAGCAGAGAGGAATTCCTTACAAATAAAACTACATTCCAAAGTACATTGATCAATCTGAATATGCTGTTGATATGCCTATTGGAGGAACCAAGATAGAAATGAGTCTAGGGACTAAAGTTTTAACCTTTAATCCTGATGGAAAGAAAATTGGGTTTCTGGAGCTGGATGATCTATCTGTTAGTCCCCAAGTATCGTAAAAGGAGGGGTTGAATACGATACATACAATCTTTTTCGATTTGTTTACAAGTTCTCCATTATAAGTACGGAATCAAACTAGACACAAAACAATTTGAGGAATATATTATTTTATTAATATAATCCTTGAAGTTGATACAATCTAATCAATAAATTGATTAGGTATAATAAATTCTGCAGCACAACTTTATGTTTACAAGCTTAATAAATGAGGTTCTTTAACGGAGCTCCCGTAAACACTTTCTGTTGAACTGAAGAAGATAACTAAATGAATTTACATTCATTTCCTGCTTTTGTAGTCTTCAATTTGTATTGGACATGTGGCTTTATTTTATCCACACAAACCAAATCAATTACTTCAACTTAATCTGAATAAACTTCAAAGTGCTAACTGGCGACTGAGAAGCTCAACCTGCGACCATAGTCACAACCTACGACCATAGTCACAACCTGCGACCATAGCACAACATGCGATCAAGTCTCAATCTGCGACCAGGTCTCAACTTGCGACCAGGTCTCAACCTGCGACCAGGTACTTGGTTTGCTAACCTGCGACTAAATCTTAACCTGTGACCAAGAGGGTTATTGGATTTGCCTTAGTTATTTTCTTTATAATTCCAACCTGCGACCCCTTAACCTGCAACCTTCAAAGTGTTGAATTGCCTTGGTTAATTTTCTCTATCTCCAATAGTTGTAATGAAAGAACCATTTCTTTTATGTTACTAAATTAAATCTTTCCTGGAATGTTGGCTTGTACAGGTGACACAAGGAGTCTCCATAGACGCAGAAGCTCAAAATTTACTAAGGTAGTGTAGTAGTCGCCACAGAGGAGTTGGCTAAATTTGCTCCTGTTATTACCTAGTGTCGCCACATAACACTTTTTCATAATTTTGTAGCCCCAAAATAATTATTTATAACTTATTAATTTTTCCACAAAAATTTAAAATTCTTAAATTTAAATTTTTCTTAGATAATAATTTATGTTTTATTTAATTTTTAAGAAAATTCGAAATTCTTGAAAATTAGATTTTACATAAAATTTTTATCTTTGATTAATTTATTTTTTAAGAAAATTAAAAAATATTGGAAATTTAAGTTTCTCTTAAATATAAAATTAAGGGTACTGAATGGATTGGTACACCCAGGATTCCTCCGGGCTTTTAAAGTGGATTTTAATCTTTCGAAGAAAACGAAGACCATGAGCTATTCAGACGGAAAATTCCCGAATACGGAAATTATAGATAATGGTTTTCTTACTCCAATGGAACTGATTTAAGACCTACAGACGAAAATTGTGGATCTTCCTCAAAGGCTTACTCCATAGGATACCACTGGGTTTTCAGACGTAGGAATTGAATGAAATTTCTACGGGTACAATTTTTTTCGAAGATTTTATAGACAACTCTATGATTACAGTGGTTTGTACCAATGCTACATTTATCCGGGAATCACAGAGATCAGAAAGGCAGGAATTATGGTGGTCAGAGAGAATAGCGGGGACAAACAAACATCTCAGTTACAGGCAGTAAAGTTGGAACCTTAGGACAGAACATAAGAGTTACGGATACTGAATCAAAGGAAGCCTAGGTCGAAGTACTTGAGGGACTGGACGTCAGGACAGTGTTTCACATGTCAGGAAAGTTTAGTCGCATTAGATTCACAAGGAGTATATAAGCTATATCCAAGGATCAAGCCTATTTATTCTGAAGTAGAGACTTTTACAGATTCAGTCCAAGAGGTGATTTCAAGACTGAGATTGGAACAGAAACAAGATTTGATAGTTGCAGTTCTGACAAGATATATGTATCAAGTAATTATGAGGGGGTTTTCTACAACAGAATAAGAAGCTTAACAAACAAGGATGAATAGGGATTCAGTTGAAGAGTTGTGACAAAGGTGGAATATATTCTTTGGGAAGCAGCCAGTCAAAACTTATAGTGCATTGGGAAAGAGTTGGGATGGATCAGATGACAAAAAAGAAGATCATGAATACCTAGCCTTCATAGCAATCTCTAAAGATGTTCCAACTCACATATCTTAGGTTTCAAATTCTTGAACCATTGCAATATTTTTTTTAATATTTAATGCATGTTAAGATCTTAGTGTTTAAATGTTTAACACTCGCACAAGCATGATAGCATCACACATAGATAATGTTGAATTAGTTAACTAGAATATTTTTCTGATAACTAGGATTGATGTTTAACTTGTGCATGTTACTTTAGATGATCTTAAATATATGTTTGATTATTTGTTGGACATGATTAATTGCTTTAGTGAGATATATGTTTTTCCAGCATATAAGACTTTTGTTTATGCTTACTCTTTGTATCCTATTACATTGTAATTTATTCATTTCATCTGAATTGTTTGTTAAGATGTATATTTTTATAATTGGATTAAGATAGCTAGATGATATTCTTCAACGGGATTGGACTAGATATAAATAGTGATTTATTTGTTAATTCTGTTTGTTCCATATCATGCCTATCTTGCTTAATTCTTATGTGTGATAGTTCTGAATGAATGCCATGTACTTCTATTATAATGCTTGCTTATTCTTTATGCCATGAATGCATCTCTTAGTACTTGCATTAATTGTAGGAAAAATATGTTTAGGATTACAATAAGGCAAGGACTGCTAGTCCTCCTTATGTAAGGTTGGAACCATTTTTCCCCCAGCCTAGAGACAAATTTGTCAAGGGTGTTGAATGGAGAAAATGGTCAGTCAAAGATAAGAATTAGCATGATAAGGTTGCAGTTGTTGTTATCTCTGTTTATAATAAAATATCTAATCCAACTGGACCCAAACTGATAAGTTGGGTACCAAGAACTGTTAATTCATTTGTGAGTGCAGGACATTTGCATTCGAACCAATATTTTCCGAGATATTACAGTTGTTAGGAGTTAACAATTATATGATATATGAAATTGAATGATAATGTCTATTTGATAGATAATTGGTATTTAAATCATTGATATCTTATTCTAATATATTTGAATTATGATGTTAGACAATTCCATGTCAAATCAGTTTCTTGATTTAAATTATATTAAAATAGGATGCAACATAATTATTGGTATCTAAAGTACTTGACAAGTATCAGGCAATGATATATTGTTAATATTTTGTTGCAGATAATTGTGAGATTTTAAGTTGTAGTGAATTTATATGAGTTGCTATATCTGAAAGATTCACTATAATTTGAAATTAGCAACATAGTCATTCTTATTTAGATTATTTATCAATAAACAATGTTGTTGGTAACAATTTTATAAAGATAGATTATGGAGCTTTTGATATGAATGAGAATTGCTTAGACTTTACCCTAAGTGATCAACGCTTTCAGAAAAACTAATTCATATTGAAAGACAAAATCTTTCTTTCCTCTCTTATTACTTCTAGGTCATGAGTTTGTGTCTTTTTCATATTAAAAGACATGATTATTTATCTTTTTATGCATAAAAACAGACTTGTGCACTCAAACAGTTTTAAGAGAAAAAACAAACTTCTTTCTACAATGGGATTGCTTATTTCATTAAAATCTTTTGAAATCACTATTGTACATCATTTCTCTCAAAGATTAAAAGCATAATTTTCATTCATTATAGATCTTAAGTGCATTTTATCTGTCATATATTATGTAATACAGATTTAACCTCCAATGGCCTTCTCTTATTTGATAGTCATGAGGTTGAAAACCCACAACTTCTATCCCAGACTATAAAGACAAACACAGAAACAGAACTAATCAACACTCTCTTACCACCAAAATGAAGTATGAATGAGCGTGAGGGGAAAGTGCCTTGGTGCACTACATAAGGAAGGTTCTGAAGTCAACCCAACAGCTTTGTCTCCTACAAAGATGAGTAGTATTAAAACTAAGGCAACTTCTAGCCCCCATACTTCTTCTCAAAAAGATGTAATGGCTGAAAAGGCACAAAAATAGTTACTAGATTAATCCTCTCAATAGGGTGCGTCTATTGAAATTCTCCTGTCGGTCAGGGTATCCGATGTAGTGTCACCACCTCAAACATAAATAATTCTTGATGCACAAGGAAAGGTTACACACACAAAGAAAGAGTTGACAAAAATAAGAGTTTCGACCATTTTACGGTCAGATTCGATTGTTCAAGGTTATTTACTGGACCAATTGCCTTTACAGGTGTTAGGAGAGGATACTGATCTAATATCCATATGTCAGTGGTCAGTGTCTACCTCCCCAGGCTTAATTCCCCTGGATGCATCTGCGGATAGTGGATCTGACATTGGTATAGATCGACAACTTGTTGATAATGATTCAGATTTACCTGATGAGTCACAAGGAAATGTCTTCACAAACATTAGAAGGGAAATTTGATCTTTATGCTAAATTCTTTGGATTATTGTTTACCTTCCCAGATTTCAAATCTGGAACCCTAAAAGGGAAACTAGTAACTTGTAGATTATGACTCAGATTCATCTAACGAGTCTAACAAAGATGGGGATTTGCGAACTCCCATTGCACCACATGTGACCTCCTTAAGGATGGCTAAGGTGATTTTTCTTGCAGGTACAACTGGATTTTGGAGCTATGAGAGAAGTGATACACTTGTGAGAATGAGTGTAAACACGAGAGGAGAGAAGAGTGAAACACTTGTGAGGTACACGAAACAGAATCACACACTCACAGTGAGGAAGAAAGAGAAACACCATATCTCATTCCCTATCCCTAAACATGGTTCTTGATACTTCGGAATCTGTTTATGATTAGAACCTTACTCTTAGGGACCTAACATTTACATATTGGATTAGAATACTTCAGGACCTAACAAGTTGGGAGCTAATAATTGGTAACAATTGGTGATCTCACATTTGGGAGGTATAAGGAGTTGGGACGATTGGTGAACATGATGATCAACAGTGAAGTCATTCTTGCAGTGTTTAAAGGGACATGGTTGCTCAAACTATGATTGTTATTTCTTTTCCAACCAAATAAAATATGAGAACTCCTTCCGACAATAACATACATTCCTTCTCTTAGGGGGAGATAAAAATTTAAGCAATAGTTTGGAGGATTCCTCAACTAAGGGGGAGAAATAGCAAGTAGGAGGAAAAAGGTAAAGCACATGTACATCACACAATATCAGAAGAAGTGGATTGGTTCATCACTATTCTTCATAAGAGGAGAAGCTTTTTTTCCAAAACGGGAGTACTATTGATGGTTATCTACGGATCCTATTGTACGGGAGAGGTGGTAAACGAAGGTGATCTCCTTTAAGCAGTTGATTCTCATAGGGGGAGAAGCAAGATAGATATGTGCTTCTCAACAGGAAATGTGGTTGTACAAAAGAAGCTGTTGATGATTACTTCAAGACTGAGAAGTATTATCTGGTAGATATTTGAAGAACCAAAGAAAAGAAGATTAAACTACTTGAAGATCAGTTCAGTGCTAGAGGAACAAGCATCTTTTATTTCAGTTACTCAAGAAATCTGGAAATGCAGTATTTGATCCAGAAAACCAGTAGCATTATTTACAAGTCCTGGTACTTTACTTTTTCTAGTTGTTAGTTGAGTTATCCTATCTATTTAATTTGTTTATTAGGTTTAAGAATCAAATAGGGGGAGATTATTGGTGAGACTGCATAGCTGTATGATCAGTTACGTGATAACTCAACACAATAACAACACTAGAACATGATATGTTTATAATACTACGACTACACAAGAAATCAGAAGAAATGAAGACAAGGAAAATACAATGAATCAAAATATTAGAAGAAAGCTTGAATCATATTTACAGGTCACTGAAAGAAGTTCATTAATATGATCATGCCTCGGTGAAGAACAAAGGTTAAAGACTTTCAGGATTTCAGAAATGTTGAAGATTCAGGGTATAAGTGCTACCAGAAGATTTCAGTGTATTGGCATTGATTGAAGATAGACAGTGTTCGAAGCATAGAAATCTGAAGAATTGAAGATAGGGTATAGACAGAGGTTAAAGAAGACAGCTGCAGTCTTGAAGTAATACTCACTGACAGGAGTTCATTTATATGTTCAAGCGTCAGTGAAGAACAGTGAATGAAGTATTCAAGATTGTAGTAGCAATGAAGACGTTGTCTAAAGTACCAGAAAGGATTCCAGTGAAAGTACAGTTGTTTATTGATAGTCAGTGTCTGAAGCGATAAAGTTGTTGCAAGCTTAACAATGTAATCAAGGCCATAATACGAAGACCTGAATCGGGGTTAGTCATCTGTGAACCAGACCAGTTGCACTAGGCGCCAACAGCTCGTGAAAGAAATCTGGGTATTATTTTAGAAGAATTGTTAAGTTGAGGAACGTACTTGGATTGAACGTTTATCTGTTAAAGTACGAGAAGAGGTGCGCAGGGGAAACAGCTAAAACAGCTCGAGGGATTGGCCAAGTTCAATGTATAATTGTTAACTTAAATAAATTTATTTATTGGACTTTAATATAATTTATTTAATAAACTTAAAATGATTTATTTTATAAACTTTAAATAAGTTTATTTTATAAATTTAAATTAGTTTATTTATATAAGTTATATTTAAGTTTATTTTATAAATTAAATTTAGTTACAATTTAAAATTAAATTTAAAAGAAAAAGAAAAAAAGAAAGAAAAAAGGAAAGGAAAAAGAAAACAAAAAAGAAAAAAAGGAAAAAGGAAATAAAAAAAAGGAAACAGGAGTGGTTTTTTGATTGGTAACATAAACAAAAGGAAATGTACATACTTTTTTCACTTGTAGTCGCCAGATAAATGGAAGTGGAAAAATTGCTAAGGCAAGGAAGCCTGTGGTCGCGAGTTACAAGAGCTACAAAATAAACTAAGGTAAAATATTACTCATCCCCTTGTACTCCTTGGTCGTCACAGAAACCTCAGCCACAACTTTATTGAGTTATCAATTGAATTATGTGGTAAACAATTGGCCACGTATTTCAACAGATATAAAGTCTACACTTTGAAGCAGAATGAAGTTCCGGGAGTATTTTTCTGAGTTTTTATCTTCTTCTCCGACGAGAGGAGATAAAATAGCAGCAAAGAAAAATCATAGAAGCTCTGGGCACATTGTAAATCTGTCAAACTTCTCACCAGAGTAACATTATAATTCCCGGTTTAATTCTTTTATATTCATAGGGGCATTATAATCGTAACCCGGTAATTAAATCCTTAGAAAAACAAAATCTAGATCATTGTATAGGATTTAATTTGTTGATCATTGTAGAAGCAAGAACATTGATGTTCTTGGATTGTAGCCGGTTAATTTATATACCAGAGTGTAGAAACACCCCTCGCGGATTTATATATGAATATATACTTCCCCGAATATCTTGTGTTCCTCATTTTATATTCCTGAACACTATTCACCTCAAGAACACGGAACCACTAACCGAGCACTAAATCTATATCCGCTAAAGATTCGAAAGAATTTTTGATTTAGTGATTATCGTATTCAACCCCCCCCCCCTTCTACGATAATTCGGGACCAAGCATACACTCCTTAGGCAAAACATTCTTAGCGAATCCCCTTGGAATTTGTCAATTTTCTAATGTAGCATGAATCCCTTGGAAGAAGGTAAGCAGCTCTGCATCAGTAGGTGGCTCATCATGAGGACCCCTCGGGAAGTTAAGATATTCATTGAGATGATCTTCTAAAAGTAAAACTAGATCATTACCCACTGTAAACTCAATGCTAAGATTATCTCCATTGTTAGCAACATGAAAATTTATCGTACAAACTGAAGTAAATCAACAATTAATTTCATACTGGAAGTGTACTAACATGCGAATGGTGATTCAGATAACATACCCAATAATAAAAATGCACATGCTTAGTATGATCACTATCTAAAATGGACACATAATTTTTTTACTTAATTATAAATTTTTCACCCATTTTTAAGAAATGATTGGCAATCAATTTGTAATTAGTCGTATGAAATTTTGTATCGACACAACTACACAATAACGAATCAAACACTTAAACTCAAACTTCACAGATCTAAATCAAATTCAAGTATGTTAAAGTACGTGAAATTTGCTACATAGACATGAGATTGAATTAAATAAATAATTAGCAAATATGGTCCAAAACTCAAGCCAAGGTTTGAATAGGTTCAAAACTAGATCTTCAAAAGTACTCGGTCAAATTTAATAAAACTACAGTATGAAGATAGACTACATAATGGGCTTCAAAAATCTAATGTCAAAACAAAATTTGGGCAGAGTTTAAGTACCGTATTAGCCAATAAAAGAAATTCCTTCATGAGTTCAACAATGGCATGTATGTATGTATGTGTGTATATAAGCTGCAAATCGAAAAATAAAGAATATTACACACAAAACTTTTAAAGTCCTTGAATGGTAATCGGCAATAAATCTACTAATTAAAAATAAAACTCATGAAATGAAAGAAGAATAAGTTAATAATCAACAGTAATAAAAAACTGGCCAATTTTCACAAATTCAAGTCCCATTTTTGCTGGTAATCGATACTATTAAAATAGAACAAATGTCGATTACTGGGAAAAGACTTATTGATTTTCAGAAAAATTGGCTTGCCGATTTTCAGAAAAGACTTGTCAATTTTCAGAAAAAGACTTGTCGATTTTCAGGAAAAGATTTGTCTATTTTCAGGAATCAACTTTTCAATTTCTACAAATATGACTTGTCGATTTTTAGATATCAGACTTGCCGATTTTCAGAAATCAACTTGTCAAATTTCACACATGCATATAAAATTGAAGATTTTTTTTAATTTAAATGAATAATATGGAATATTAAATTATTTATCAATTCACTAAATTTAATCAACTCACAATTTTTATCATAAAATTATAACATTTACCCTTAAATTGATAATATCATAACCTTTGTGATTTAAATTGTGCTTCTTATTTAATTTACTCATAATTTAATTATTGACAAATAAATCACTTTCAATTAAATTGATAATATTTATGTGCTTAAATATTTATCAATTAGGTACAAGCACAAATATATTTGATAAACAAGAATTGAATACTGGTAAATATTCACAAGTCCTAAAAATATTGACATTAATTAACAAGTGAATTTATTCGAAACAAGTTACAGTTCTTGACTTCTAATTAGATCAATTAGAAAGATTTAACATCTGAAGTTCACTAACCAACTTAGAGAAAGTGGATTCATCAAGAGGTTTTGAGATGTCTGCAATTTGATCCTCTATGGGTAAAAAATATAATTCCACAGCACCACCTGTGACATGCTCTCTGATAAAATGATACCTGATATCAATGTGTTTGGTTCTCAAGTGTTGAACCGGGCTGTTGGAGATTCATATGGCACTAGTGTTGTCACAGAATATTGGAATCTTTAATATCAACAAACCATAATCCCGGAGTTGATTCCTCATCCACAAGATTTGATCACAACAGCTTCCAGCAGCGATGTATTCAACTTCAGCAGTTGATGTGGATATTGAGTGTTGCTTCTTGCTATGCCATGATACCAATCTTCTTCCAAGAAACTGAAAGCTTCATGAAGTATGCTTCTGAAACTGCAAAATATGAATATGTGTAGCTAACAAGGTCAAAACCTGTACCTTTAGGGTACCAAATACCAAGATTTGGAGTTCTCTTAAGATACCTAAAAAATCCATGTGAATTAAGTGAAGTGGTTCAATTATGCTTGTCAGTTCCTTGCTTCTGTGTAATGTTTTCTTTGAATTCCCTTTTTTACATGCTTCACAGAGTCCTTCTTGACATAATTCCATATGTGGTAAACCTCTCACCAACTCCCTTTTTACCAGTGAGTTCATCTTGAAATTTAAGTGTGAGAGCTTCTTATGCCATAACCAACTTTATTCTGATGACGCTTTGCTTTAGAAACACCTCATCACCCCATCACAAGTGGAACTCAAGTCAGCTACCAATAGGTTACCTTTTCTTACTCCCTATAACGTAAGCTTCTCATCTTTCCTGTATGAGATCAAACACATTTCCGTTCTAAAATCAACATTGGATCTCTTGTCACAAAATTGACTAACACTGAAAATATTATGCTTTAATCCTTCCACAAGACAGATGTTTTCAATGATGACATTCCCAATTTCAAAATTTCCATATCCCGTGATAAATCTTTTGTTGTCATCTCCAAAGTTAATTATAGGGCCAGCTTTCTCAACCACACCTGTGAGCAGGGACTTTTCACCTGTCATGTGTCTAGAACACCCGTTATCTAGAATCCATATGATCTTTTCCTTTTGAACCTTATCCTGTAAACACGGATTGATTAAGAAGACTTTCTCCCCAAGCTTTCTTGGTTCCTGAAGGTTTAGGGGTAGAAACAGGATCAATATTTGATGTAACCTTAACAGGCTTAGATTTCACTTTGACTGTTTCCTTCTCAATGTTAGTCTTGACATCTATGTAGTCAGACTTAGAGATAGGAGGTACTGTAGTCTTTGCATGTGTGTGCTCATTACTGATGTTTTTTTAGTGCCAGTGCAAGTGCTAGAAGTGCATGAAAAGCTTTAAAATACTCAGATATTATAACAAATGCGCATAACATACAACCATCTGCACCATAAGGCTCATGAAAAGTAGGCATGTTTGGCATGGAAGGCATACTAGAAGATGCAATAGATTCAACTTTAACCTTAGTGCATGCATATGTTAGCTGTGCAGCAGAATTACAGTTATTACACAACTTTCTAGATGCAGATGATGAAGTTGCAAAATTAGAATTTTTATTCTCACATACCTTGCCATTATTATTCTTCTTAGACTTAACCTTAACACTCTCATCAGCCTTAGAGTCATCCAAGGTTTATGATTTCTTAAGTGTGTTTGGTTCTTGTTTATCCACCTTGTTACCTTGGTCAGTTTTGGGTTTCTCCATACTAACTGAAACTTTAGGGGTTTTAGAGGATTCCTCTACCTTCTCCTTCTCCTTATCCTTAACAATCAATTCCTCATTGATTAACAAACTCACTTCATCTAAAAGTTATGAAACAGTTCTGGTGAACAGCGGAGATATAACATCCTTAATAACATAGGGTACCTTCTCAGGGACAAACTCATTTATCTCTGATGCACCAACATGTTTCTTTCCTGCTAACTTAAAATAGTCAAGTCCTATAGTTGTCTTAGACTTAAACCCCTGACTATCTATTATCTTCTTCTGAGTCAAAGCTGCATTCTTAAAGGCCTGTAACTTCTTTTCTAGATCAGTAATTTGGGTTTTAAGAATGGCCTTTATGTATGTGTTGCATTTAACCTTATTCTCTAGGTACTCATTCTTCTTCTTAAGGTCTTCTAAGGCAACTACAAGCAATTCTAGTTCTTCATTTCTAAAGGCCAGACTCTCAACTGTAAGAACTAGCTTATCATTTTCAAGTTTATATGCAATCATGCTTGTATGAACATTATACATTTCTAAAGTAAATATATGTACTGTAGACTTGTATTCAGATTAGAAATATCAATAGTGGAAAGTTTAGGAACCTGAGATGATTGTGGTGATTCCTCTGCTGAGTCTGCCATAAGAGCTAGATCACATACTCTTCCTCTTCATCTGAATCAGTATCATCCCGGATTTTTCCTTCAGCAATGTATGCTCTTCCTTTCTACTTAACGACATATGCATTCATCTTCTATTTTAGCTTCTCATTTTATTTCTTCGGATCTTCGTAAGTTTCTTTTCTTTCATAGGAATCCTTTCCTTTTGCTGCTTTGGGCTTTCTGCATTCAGATGTAAAGTGCCCCAACTCATTACAGTTGTAGCATCTTTTTTTACTTTTGTCCACCCAACTTGACTTTTACCCTTCCATAAAGCTTGACCTTGATGAGTAGCATCCTTTATGAAATCTTCCAGATGAACCCCTGACTTGTAGCCGGGCTTTCTTCTAAATCTAACATGACAGAGTTTTATATCCATATAAGCCATTGATTTATCTTTTAACCCTTCAAGCTCCCCTTGAGTATATAATTCACTTTTAACACATCCATCAGCAACCACAATTTCCTTGATTGTTGAGGAGGGTGCAACCTTAACTTCTGAAGTTTCAGGTTCACGAGCAACAAGTAAAGTGGTTTTTGAAAGTTCCATACTCTTGCTATCAACAGAACCAGGGCTATAGATTATAGCCCACTTCTCTTGTTCAATTCATGGGTTCTCAATTTTCCATAAATCAAAATCAGGGGCATAATGATAAAACCAAGCCTTTCTCTGATGGATGTGTTCTTCTGTTCCAAGTGAAATGGTAGAGTCAGCATGAACTTCTTGTTAGACTCACGCATTGGATAAATTTTGCCTTGTAATTTCAATTCGATTGGCAGTCTTGCAAATCTTTCAAAAAGAGAAGATGTTATTTCTTCCGGGATGTAATTTAAATGCTTCATATTAAGTCATCAGGATATCCATTCTATTTTCTTTGACTTCAGTAGTACCTTCCATTAACAGCTTAATGGTTTCCCACATTTCCTTAGCATTATTACCTCCTAAGAGTTGATGACTCATGTCCTTGTCAGTTGATTCACTTATTATGAGTTGAAGGCTTGTGTCCAGATTTATCAGATCCTTTTCAGTCTCCGTATATTTGAACGTATCCCTAGGAGTAGATGTAGAAGGAATTCTCACACTTGTAGCGCTACTTGATTCAGAAACCACTTCCATCGGAACATAAGGACCATTCAGTAATATCCCAATCTATAATGGATTTGAAGCTTTCATGAACATCATCATTTTTTCTTCCAAAGGTTGTAATTCTCTCGATCAAATGAGGGAACCTTTATACTTCCAATTCTTTGGTTGTTCATCATCTTGGCGGAATAAAATTACTTAAGATTCAAAAAATTCAAGATCGAATATTTTTGAAAATTAAAAAATTTCAAGAAATTTTTCAAGAACTTGTTTGATTTGGTTCCGTTCTCCGGATCTTGATTTTTTGCCAATCAACAGACTCTTATATCAATTATTAGTCCCAAAGTATCCTAGAAGCTTGGGGAAAATTAAATACGATACCTACAATTTTGTTCGATTTATTTTATATTCTTCATAAAAGTACAGAATCAAAAATAAGCATAAAATAATTTGATAAATATGTTGTTTTATTAATATAAATCTTGAGGTTGCTACACTCCAATGAATAATGATTAGCTACAACATATTCAACAACATAACAATATCTTTACAAGCTTAATAAATATTGCCTTCAATGGAGTTTCGTAAAAACACAGTTGGTTGCTGATAAGATGAATTACATAAATGAATGCCTTCTGTTTCTTTTTGTGTAGTCTTCAAACTGCTTTGGACACGTGGCAAGTTTTGAGCCAAGTATACTGAGTTTGCTTCACTTCTATCTTCTACAAATTGACAGATCTTTTTTCATAAATCGACAACTTCATTTACTCTAGAAATTGACAGTGATTTTTTCTAGAAATCGGCAGATCATTTCCATAAATCGACCAACAAAATTCTTTAGAAACATAGTTAATTCCTACTAATCAGCATAATTAAGCTTTAAATCGGCAGGCTTTATCTTAGAAAATGACCGAGATAATTTATACAAATCGACGTCATATTTATCGATTAGTAGAATCTACAAATTGACATTTCAAGTTGTCGATTAGTAGATTTTAATTCCATTGCCGATTGTCAGTTCTGGACTTGTGAATTTGGACCTTGGACTTGATTTGAATTTGGGCTTGGCATTTATTTTTATCTTCATTCTTTTTAAACCCAAATACTGTCTTCAATTGAATGCTTCTGATTTAAACATAAAGAACCATTTCTTGATTTGCTGACATTTACTGCATGGGTCTTATTCACAAACGACTAGCATTGAACTAATTTTTTTTGTTCCCTTTAATTCTTCAGTTGATGTCTGTCTTCTTGTAGCTTCTTAAGATTTTTTCACTAGAATTGTGAGATCATTAATACTATGAATTAGTTCATTTCCTTGTCACTCAGTCCTTTGATCTTTTATTCTTCACGAGGCTTGAACATATTATTGAACTTATTTCCATGACCTGGTTACGGACTTATTGCATTAATTCCATGTTTTGATTCTTTGTATTTATCCAATCTTCATCTTTAGGATTCATGTGCTTCACATTTAATATTATTTACCCATTTATTTTTCATGTTAAATTATGTTCCTTCAATTAAATATTATGTTACATTATACTTTATAGAAAGATGACAAGAAGACTCCAATAAGCCAAAAATCTATAACTCTACAAACCTCAAACCAACTCCCTAGCCAATAAAACACTCCAACCATTCAAAACTCCAAGCCTTAAAACTTCTACAAATTACAACCAACTCTCTACTAAAAACACCTATTCTAGAAAATCAAACCACCTTAAAGAAACTAACCAAACCTCTATCACTCAAGCCACCATTCAAAACACATTTCAAGTCTACTGGAAGAAAGTCAAAGTAAACAAAGGTTAAAATGGGAGCATTATGGGCTTGCTTTAATCAAGAAGACTTCTACCAATTTTAAAAGAAATCTCATAAGATGACTACAATGATCATCACGCTAAATTCATAGTCAAAGTCTCTGTTGATACTCTGGGAGAGGTGA
Source organism: Apium graveolens (assembly GCF_009905375.1). Taxonomy (NCBI): domain Eukaryota; kingdom Viridiplantae; phylum Streptophyta; class Magnoliopsida; order Apiales; family Apiaceae; genus Apium; species Apium graveolens. Next base: position 133,435,722 of record NC_133654.1, read on the forward strand.
AGATTTACTTCAAAGATGGCTCATTCAACCTACTTAACAAGAAAACAATAGAAAATTACTCAACTGTGGAACTTAAGAGAGTGATCAGTTTAACGACTAAGAATATTATGTTCATAAAACTAAGGAAGGTAGATCTGGCTAAGAGGTTGAAAGATAGAGATGAAAGAAAAGAAAGAAAGAAGGTTGAGAGAGAAGCAAATGAGATCAAAAAGGCTATAGAGTTAGAAAGAATGGAGAAGAGATCAAATGAACTGAAGGCTAGAGGATTGAGCAGAGTTTCTGAAAATGGTGTATTTCTGAACATTAAAAATCACATATTCTCAAGGTACTAAATTGAATATCTGGAAAGTTACACAGTAAGTGAATGGCTAAAGTTGGTGCAAGCACTGACAGGGACTGAGAGTATTGAAGAACTAGAATGTCTTGTCAGGCTAAAGGACTTAATTAGATCTAGGTCGGTATATGAAAATTTTAGTTAATTCTCTGAACTTAATTTCCAATATAACAGAAAGATAAATCTTATGTATAAAAGAATGTACTTTGTATATCTATTTGTTTTTAATTTGAGCTTGGGATTAGTCTTGTTATCAGACATGAATTTATGACAAGTGACCTTCTCGTAAATTGGGGGAGATTGTTGTACAAGACATGCCTTAACATAATAAGACTAAGTCAAATTAATAATCCTTAGATTTAGTTGACCTGTAATTTTTATGAAATCTATAATGGTTTTTCTTGAGTCTATAAAACAGTTGAAGAAGACTAGACTAGAGTATTTTTCCGTAACAGCCAACAAGTTAGGAATAAATCTCTGAAAGAATATCAAGCCTAAGCATGCCTCATAATGAAGATAAATAGTTTGGTGAAGAATAATGATGTAGATTGAAAAATGTTCTAAGTCAAATGTCAAGAAGTCACAGATCAAGAAATGTCAAGAATTATATCGACAACTACTCAAGCATATCGTGAAGTCAATTTGACTTGTAGAGAAGTCATTTTTCTTGCAGAGAAGTCATTTCACTTATAGAGAAGTCACATTGCATATCGAGAAGTCAAAACACATGTAGAGAAGCGAATATATCGACAAGTCATTGACACATGTAGAGAAGTTAAGATATGACAAGTCATTTACACATGTAGAGAAGTGGAGATATCTACAAGTTCTTCTACATCGTGATACATACATCTCTACATACTTTGGAGATCTCAATAACAGCTTCAATTACAAAATGCATATATCCTGAAGATTTAAAATTATCTGTCAATAAACCGTTTTATCATTAAAATGGAAAGTTTACAAATGCAACTTGAAGAGTGCAAGATGAAGGGCCAACATAAACTGGACAAATGAGTGTAGTAGAGTTGGAAGATTGTATGCAGATTTGTAGCACTTCAAATAAAAATAGACAAAAGGACTTCAGAAAATATGTTAGTCTATTTTAGTGCAATTTATGTAAACTGTACATGTTGATCTATAAAGCATGGCACGGGTCCTTAGTTCCAGCTGTAACAAAAAAACAGTCTAGATTTTCTTGTATTCTCTCAAAAAGTTGAAGCTAAGTTCTGAAATATCAAGAACTTAGATTTTTAGCACAACTTATTTGATTTTTAATATAAAGATCAAGTGAGCTTTGATAATTATTTTCTCTGTCTTTTTGCAGTCAATTAATTATCACCACAAAGCATTTAGTCTGTGAAGGTCAAGTAAGCCAAACACATAACTTGATTTCTTAAAAATATATCAAAAAAAATTGAGTAAGAAAAATCAAGAAACACAAATTCACCCCCCGTGTGCATTTCATACCTAACGGTTACATTTCTCTCTGGTATAATATCGGCTACCTTCATGTCTCAACCTCCCGATCTTTGTCCATTATGGGATAATACCACCAACATTCATGTATGCACCTCCGACATCTTGATGAGTCAAGCTTCCGAGAGCCGGCTCTGGTACCATATCTGATAACTCAGGTCAATTCCCGAGTCTTTTTCAAAAAAAGGTCAAGTCCTGATTCTGAGTCCAAAATAATCTGAAGCCTACTAGCTCGAATACAACCAACTTAGGTACTAAACAACATGCCCACCACAGACCCCCGAAAGATCATGATTTATTGGTGCACTTAGTAGTAGTACTTTTTCTTATAAAATGAACAAAAGTCTCGAATCTTCTCGATTTGGAACTGGAGTGTTACAATGAACATAAGCCTCATTCGTAGGAAATGAACAACACCAAAGACAAACAGCTTGCATGCTTATGTGTACAATAGTAGCACGCATACCCCCTTTACCGACTTACCATTACCATAACTCTTGAACGACTATAAAAACTCGATATAACCTTTGTACAAGACATTTTCCACATCTTCTTCTGATAAAAGCTCGACAAGTCCCACGGCTCACTCATATTTTTAATATGGCCACATGCCAAAGCTAAGAATCGCATCAGAAAAGGGGAAGAGGTTTGTTGTTTTAGTTTGAGTTGGGTCTAAGTTCGAATGGACTGTAAACAAAGAAAGTGCACTACCTTAGAAAACTTGTGTGATATGAACGGGGTCAAGACAGTAATTAACCCATACCACAGTGTTATACTGTGGTATGCCTGTTTTTTTAAAAAAAATCGTGACGTCTAATAGACGATCCAATGGATGGCACATTGTATTTACCTATCATACATACTGTCACACATTCACGTTAACATTATACAATAGAATCCATCTAAATCAATACCCCTCTTAAGTGCTAACCTCTACATAAAAAAATTCGGTCCCAAGTCATGACCAATATAAAAATTTAATAACCCATCTATCGTGATAATTAATATCTTTTCAGAAATTTGTAGTGTTAAATATCGGTCCCTATTTTCGCATAATTTGATAATTTTGATTAAATACCCATTTTATATACTTTGCATAAATATAAAATATTTTTATAATGAAATTTTTTCTTATTTATTAACTTTTAAACTATTAATGGTCATATTTATTGTCTTTCATTGGTCATTATGATCTTGATATTTGGAAGATATTTATCTAAATAAAGAATATTATTCAGCTTATAAGTCATTTTTGATATGAAAAAGTTAACATTCATAATTTTAGCGTATAGTGCTCTAAAATTGTAAGAACTATCTACATTTTATATATTGCAGTAAATAAATAAAATTTAATTATCTCAAAGTAAAAAACGGTATAAACCTCTCTAATGTGATAATCTCTTTAAAGTTATATTTTTTTCAGGTTCCAAAATTATCACTTTAGAAGAAGATATCACTTTAGAAGATTTTACTATAACAATAATACAAGTGCAAATCTCGACTTACGTGTAGGTTTGGGCACCAGACCATTTAGGGTCGGGAAGTGATATCCCCGCCCCCGATCCCTGAACCCTAACCCACACCACGAACCCGCCTCGATCCCTGAGATTAATTGTACTTTCTGATCTCCGTCCCCAACAAGGAATGAGGATCCCTGCAGGTAATCGGAGATTCTAATTTTTTTTTTCTCAAAGAATAGTTATACTCCCTACGTCTTATTGAATATTATACGTAGGGTGTGGCATGGAGGTTATGAAAAATCACGTCACGTGTCATTAGTGATCAATTTTGGGATTTTGAAATATAATCCCAACAAAAATTTTGAGATCAATTTTCAAAATTTTGAAAATTTTTGAGATATTTTAATTATAGGGTTAAATATCAAGTAGGTGAGTAACTGCGTCCAAAAATCTCAAGTGGGTCATTAATTGCAAATTTGACTCAAACTGATCATCAATTAACTTAATTTAATCATTCTTTTAAAATTGAAAATTGAAATTACACAAAATTGAAAAATGGTAACATAGATGGGTAGAGCACATTTTGGGCTTGATTATAATTACTAAAACTTTCTATTTGCCTCGCGGAATCATGATGAAATGTGGCTTTGGTTCTCCCTACTTGAATTATTTTTAAAATTTTGAAAAATCAAAGCGATATTTCATCGTGATTATGTGAATCAAATAAGAAGTTTTAGTAACCATATTGAAGCCCAACAAGAGCTCTAGCCTCCCGTGTTATCATTTTTCAATTTTGGCTAATTTCAATTTTCGACTTTAGCGAAATGATCAAATTAAATTAATTGATGATCGCTTTGAGTCAAATTTGTAATGAGTGACAAACATGAGTTTTTTTGACGCAGCCAGTCACTTACTTGATACTTAACCCTTTTATGATATGTAACGATTTTAATATAGGGATTGAACAACATATCGATACAATTTTTTATTGCTTTTATATGTTCCAGAATGTTGTAGAGAGAAGATAGGGGTTATAGGAGAGCTCTTTGTTCCGTTTTCTTTTAAGTTTTTAATGAACGTAATGGTCAGCGACTTGAATGAAAATTTCTTTAGTTTGATAACCAAATTGCAAGTTTTGCTGACCAAAATGCCGCTTCATCTGACTGTACATGCCACGGTAGATTTATTTAAGCCAAGCCACCAAGTTTAATCAGCATTCCGTCAAGTTTTCAACGGAATGTAACGCCGAGTGATCTGGATAAGAAGTTTAAGAGTAAAATGATATGATTGAAAGTTTTTTGAGTTGGATGACCGAACTGAAAGTTTCCGGACAGTTGAGTGACCAAAACGCCATTTGAACCGAAAAAATAAGGAAAGTAGGTAAAACGGTGAAACCAATTAATTTTTAATGTATAAAGTGAGTGTAGTGAAAGAAAATAGTGTTAGTAAGTGAATTAGGTAATTTTTAAATTATAAAACTCCTATTTTTGGAATGTATACGATTGAGATGGATGATCTAAAAAGAAAATTGTATAAAAATAAATGGGATATAGGGAATATATTTTTAATGTTTTCTATAATAAAAATATTTTAATAAACCATAATACATAAAAATGTTTTAAAATATTATCATATTTTAAATAACAGTTCGAACTTAAATGTAAGTATATATTAGTAACATAAAATATTAAAATTATTTTATCAAAAGCATATTTTACTAGAAAATTTCAATATTAAAAAAAGTTAAAAAATTTAAACTTTATAAAAAAATATATATTATATTTACTCATAATAATATAACTATTATACATATAAGTTATTATTTACATATATTAAATATAATAATTGCGGATCAGGGTCCAAAAAGCAGGATTCCTAATCCCCGATCCCGCTCCAATATCCCACCTTTTTTCATATTTTTATCTGTTCCCCCCCTCAAATCTAAAAAAAAATCCACCAATCTCCGACCTGAACGGGAAGGGAAGGGGCGGAGAACGGCGGATGAAATCTCTATCCTTGCAGATAAACTATTAAACAACCATTTTTCTTCTGTGCTCCTCAAATCAGCATATACGAATATAATTACTTCATCTGTACAGCACAATATTTGCTTCATATTTGAAGCTAAATAATTGGTATTTTCAAATACGAAGGTAGAAATTTTTGGGGTTGGAGAAGCTTATAGGAGTATATTACTTCAAAATTATGCAAATGCCTTTTCAAAGTCGCACCTTTGGAAATGCCTTTATGCTAGACTCTGACCATATTAAGACCCTATATAATGAAGATAACTACAAATAAATAGCAATCAAGAGTTGAATTTCGAATCAGCAATAAGCAAACTAGTAACTTTCTGTTTTTCATCCCATTGCGTCTAATACATGTGGAAGTATGCTAAGCACTAACTATATATGTCATATACTTGATCAATGCTTTATATGCAACAATAATTACAAGATAAGATTCAAATATGAATCGATGTATGTGAATTATAATTACAACGTTGTCTTCAAGAATTGTACAACAAAATACAGAAGTGCCAGAACTAAAGCAATTTGATACGCATCTCTCTGGAAGCTGTCATCTCGTTGGAAGAACTGAAATACAACATATGGTAACATTTATAGTATATTACTTGGTGCAAAATTACAAATTATCCTACTATGGGTGGAGGAAAGAAGAAATTAGGAGCTAAGTATCCGATGGAGCATATGGTAACATTTGTAGTTCAGTAATATATTTTACCTTCTCCATTAGCAATGTAGAATACTATATATAAAATCATTTACCTTCTTGACGATAAAGAAAGAAATTCTGATTTTTATCGTTTTTGTTTAAAACAAGAAGAAAGTGTTTCTGTTTCAACTTGACCTCACAAGCTTGTCGTGTATCCTCGTATCATTAGTATCAAACCGATACACGACATTATGTAAATCCATGTACCTACACACATTCCAAATACCCTACACTAAATAGATCATAGATCCTTGTGTCTGATTACGCATTTGATACACGAACACCGAATAAATTCGCCTTGTGTACTTATATGTATGTGTACTTATGTGTATGACATATTTAACGGGTTAAATCTCAAAATAGTTACTAAACTGAAAAGTATATATCAAATAACCTATTTGAATTATCATATATCTCATTTGCAGCACTTTAATCGAGAGTAATGATAAAGTCGTTGGTTAAATCATTGACTTGACTAAAAAAATTCTGACATTTAGAATACTAACAGTTTGATAAGACACTTAGTTTGATAAGACACCTGAATGGCCTCTATAATGTTTAAGTGGAGTCCCGCTCACCTAATTATGTTAAAAACTTAACTAATACATATACAAATATATATATATATGTATATACATATATGTATCTAAAACTCCTTCAATTTTCTTAAAAGAAACTAAAGTTCATGGTTTAATGGACGAATAACACATCGATATTAGCATGTTCTATCATTAAGTTGAACTGTGTAACCTAGCACATATGATCTATGCTTCTTCTTTTTAACAGTATTTGCTTAACTTTAAATTTAAACCGTAAATTCACATTATTTTAAAGTTCATGGTTTAATGGACAAATAACACATCGATATTAGCATGTTCTATCATTAAGTTGAACTGTGTAACGTAGCACATATGATCTATGCTTCTTCTTTTTAACAGTGTTTGCTTAACTTTAAATTTAAACCGTAAATTCACATTATTTTAAAGTTCATGGTTTAATGGACAAATAACACATCGATATTAGCATGTTCTATCATTAAGTTGAACTGTGTAACTTAGCACATATGATCTATGCTTCTTCTTTTTAACAGTGTTTGCTTAACTTTAAATTTAAACCATAAATTCACATTATTTTTGTAAATTTTAAAAAACACATAAAGTTAAATTCTCACTTTACTTTTTTTACTTTCATTTTTTAAATTTTACCAGTCCATAAATTATATTATAAATTTAAAAGTTTTCAACACGAAAAATAATATTTTTCAAGAAAAACGAAAAACAATATTTAAACGTGTTTTTGTGTCAACCTAATTTCAGGGTCTAGTTTCCTAAAACAGACATTTTTGTTTCAGATTCAATGCTTAATGAAAAAAAAAATCTAATTTCTTGTTCTTAAATGTGGCATGTGCAGTGACTACTCAATTCCGGTATATAAAAGCGTTAAATATCAAAGTGGTCATTAAACTGAAACTAATATATCAGTTTAATTATTAAATTTAACGGGATATCATTTATATTACTAAAGTAATAATAAATATCAAACAAATAATTCAAAATATGTGCTTGAGAATTAAATTTATTTTATAGAGTTCTAAACATTTTCATAAATTATATTACAATCAAACAAAAAGTTATGAATCTATAATATTTTAGATGATTTTGTGAGATTTTTAAAACTTTATCTACTAATTATTTTTATTTAAATAAAGAAAATGACTATAAAATTTAAAATAAATAATAGATAAATTTTTAAAAATCTTACAATATTATATAAAATATTAGAATTCATACTTTTTTTATCGTAGGTAACCCGCAGCCGTTACCCTTCGGGTGCGCATTGGGTAAACCCTACGAGCTCAAGTAATAACCTCCAAACCACGTGAACCAAGCTAATAATTTTATTTATTATAGAGAATTCATACATTTTCATTTGATTGTAATAGGATTTAAAAAAATATAGAATTTTATATAATAATTTTTAATTCTCGAACACATATTTTGAAATATTTATTTAATATTTATTATAATTTTAATCATTCAAATTTAAATGATTTGATGATTAAACTCATACATTGCTTTCCGTTATTTAACCCGTTTATAAGAATATAGTAATAGAGCAGGGATTGAAATTTAAAGATAAATTGTAAGAAAAAGGAACCTTTGTTGGATCCCCCAGAGGATCGGGATAGATCTCTGTATTCTCTTTCTCGGTCTGAAATCGGCTTGACAAGTTTTTAGTGGAGTGGGTTATATCTTTTAGAAACTCAACTGTAGAAAAAAGTCGTCGAGAGGACCAAAAGTATGCTTGAGCAATAGCTGATGAAGCTGATAAATCCCACGACTCTTTATGCTCAATCACTTGGCCACTGATTTGGTTCAGAGTGAATTGAGAACTGACTTTAACAATTACATCACCTCCAATCCCAGCCACCAATGATTTAGGCTTTCCTTTTAATGTCCATTTGATATTTAGCACACTTGTTGATGACATTGACATTTCCTGCACACCCTGCGAAAACAAGGACAACAAAGTAACTAAAATTATCAATGTACTAGTATACCATGAATTGTGGAAAAGATAATTTTTCTAATTTCTGTTTAACGGGACTAAGTACTGGGGTCAGCAGGAGAGTACCAAGGATCTTGCCAAATAAGCAAAGATTATACTTATAAGCTCATAAACTTTGAAAATTACATTTTTAACTTAGGAAATGGTTAGGAAAAGGCAAGCATCAAGTTCTCGTAAGACAGCTGCTTCATCACAAAAAAACAACTTCCCTATCTTCATAATTTAGTTTGGGAATCATCATTTAAACAAAAAATTTCAAAAACAAATAAATAATTAGTTATAATGCAAGAAAGATACAGAGAGAGGACACCCTTGTGAGGAGAGTCTGAAGGCATATAACATGCTTAACAAACAACTCCATGGCACCTCTTTATAATGTTTACTGGAGCAATCAAAGAGAGGAGAGTCTCATGTACCCTCACCTAAAACTATATACACACTAGAAGAAAAAACATTTATAAACACAAAGTATAGCATCCGATCATCCTCAATTTCTCTCCAAAGGACACCTTCCCATTTACTTTAGAAACGAACTCATCAACCACATCCTCTAAATCCAGCCATTTATATCTGCCTTCAGATTTTCTTGCTTCTTCATGCCATTTTCTTTTTAAAGATACCTGGTGCGACTTTATGAACTGGCAGCCCAAATAATAGGTTTTGACACATCTAACCAACACTACTTTCTTAATCATAAATTTAACAAAAAGCAGATTATCCTCCCACCCCCTGACTTGTGGCTTATGCAACTGAAATATGTCCCGCCTTTTTCTCTAAGTATGTCTCACTCTTCATATGTAGATACCAACAATAAAGGGCCAATATCCTTCTTCATTATAGCATTATAAGTACCTCTGCATACCCCAAAATCTTCTCAGACCTCCACTCCCAAAGTCGGTCCTCCATCCATATTGCCAAAGCCATTAATCAGTCACAACCTCACTGAGCAAACTTCAATCTCACCTTTAACCTTCTAGCTTAAGTGGAAAACACACTATTCCGTCCTCGGTTTGCTCCCTAGCAAGCTTCTCATTTAAAAATTAGTTCAGAATTTCTTCAAACTTAGAAAGCGAACTTTACACTGTACAGAAGCAGAGGAAACACCTGCTCTTATCAGCCAAATTTTCTTCAAGAAATGCAACAATGACCAGTGGAGGATCCAGTAAAATGTTGAAGGGAAAGAAAATTTGTACTTGTAATTAAGGGAAGTGTCTTGGAGAACCAAATTGCACTGCTAATTTTTTAGGAGCAAATTATACGTATTGAAGTGTCCGAAAAACTAAATACATTGACCTATATTGTAAGCATTACTATTATTCTTTTTCACTATTCTTGGTAAGAAGAGGTTCTAGGCATTAATAAAATGTAGCTGTTTATACCGCCAGTAACCCTTAACAATTAATCCGTCTGCCCCCAAAAAAAAATTCCTTGTCAAGTCCAATGCAATGCCAGATTTGGTGTCATTGCTATAACTTGGCACCAAATGCAAAAAATATCAACACCAAAGGACTTGCATATTTTGATGCCTCAAAATAATGCCAAAATGCATACTTGGTGCCATTTTAATTTTTTTTGCAGAACTACTTGGTACCATTTTTGCATCAAGTATGCATATATGCATCTAGCCGCATCATCAATCAACCATAAATGTAAAGCAAGTTGGAATTTGGGTGAGTTGCACAATAAATTAGTTAAATATGGAATTATTTGGTTGGAAAATGTAATTAGCATTAGAGTGCAAATTAACACTAGTATAAAGTTTTACCACAACAGGTTCCTCAAGGGCATCAGTTGCCCATAGAGGTCTTTTGTACTTTTCACGACCAGTGAAACTTCTAAGTGGATCCTGCATAGAAGAGGAAGTCAAGAAGTCTTAGTCTGAGGTGTGTGTAAAGTTTATATTTGTCAAAATTTGTAATCAAACAAATGCCAAGCAAACAAAATAAGAAAGAAGATTTAATGAATTAGGAATTAAGAATGCATAAGTTTAAGCACAGCAAAACTTATGAAATTTTGGGTAGAGTAAAGTGTAAGGCACAATAGGTTAAGAAAACATTACAAGTGTGTAAAGGGGAAAAGGGGGGGAGTAGAGTAGAGTACAGTGTATATAACAGAAACCGCAAAGGTACCAAGAGCACGATTTCCTTGGCGAAGCTCTAGGATTTCACGAGCGAGTTGTCTAGCTGTAGCTTCAACAGATGGGCTACTAATGCACTCAAACTCGTTGCAAAGCTCACCGAAGTCCATTCCATCAACAAGTTTGTCAGCCTCGGAGGTTGAAAATAATTCTGTTTTATTTGAATCATTTGTAACTGCAAAAGAGAGGAGTGTTGTTGAATATCATGCTAGGCTACCTAGCTAGTAAAAATAAATAAATAACAGCAAGGCATGCACCTCGTAGGGTGAAGTGGCGGCGAGGGAAGCAGGTGGTCGGTCGTGGTGGTGCTGTGCGTAAAATGGTGGTGAAAGGAGAGTAAGTAAGTGCAGCACAAGAGGTCATCCTCGCTCCACCATTTATTTACATGATACAATCCCTCACCCCAGAGTTTTGTTCAACCCCGGATAATATTTTATTTGCATTTTGTTTCAACCACTCAAATCCCCCTCACCACAATTCTCCCCTCTCTTTTTTTTAATACTTTTACGTTAAAAGTTCACTCAAAAATAATATTGCAATTTTATGTTTTTTTTATATAATAACATTTTAATATTACATATTGTTTTCACTAATCATTTTTTTAATTAATTTCATTAAATTTCATAAAATCACACGATTATTTTTCAAATGCTAAGATATACGAATTTGATAAATTTGTAATACCCGTAAAATTCAGATATAAAAATTTATAATTTTTTAAGACATGGTTATATTTAAAAAATACCAATTTATGTATAAGATAATAATTTAGGTTTCGCAAAAGGAAATTGTTGGTGAGATTACAAAGTTGTATAAACTATAGACGTGATAACTCAATACTGGAATCGAACATGTATATAATACTACGTCTATACAGAAATCAGGAAGAAATGAAGACAAGACAAATATACATGATTAAAACATCAGAAGAAGTTTTGGAGTCTGCTTATAAGTCACTGAAACAAGTTCATCAAGATGTTCATGACTTAGTGAATAATCAGGTTTGAAGAATTTCAAGATTTCAAGAGTTTTGAAAATTCTGGATAACGGTGCCACCGAATGATTTCAGTATATTAGCCAAGACATTATGTAAAGTATGTGAATCTGAAGAATTAAAGATGGGGTATAGACAAAGGTTAAAGAAAAGAGTTGCAACCTTGAAAATAATACTCACTGAAAAGAGTTCATTTATATGTTCAACCGTTAGTGAAGAAAATAAAATGAAGTATTCAAGATTGTGGTATAATGAAGACTTTGTCTAAGTAGCAAGAAATATTCCAGTGAAATTACAGTATTTTTTGACAATCGGTGTGTGAGGCAATAAAGTTGTTACCGTATTAACAATGTTTGTGTTGCTATAACACGAAGATCTGGGACGAAATTAGTCGTTTGTGAATTAAACCAATTGCATTAGATGTCAGCAGTTCGTGAAAGAAATTCGAGTATTATTTATACAAGAATTATTAAGTTAAAAAATGCACTTGGAATGAACTTTTCTTTATTAAGGTACGAGAAGATTTGTGCAGGGTGTAAGCTAAAAAGCTAAGCAGCCACCGGAAACTAAGTTAAAAGACTTATACAAGAAGCACCGGGTGCCACCAAGGCCATACGATGAAGTAATTGGAGTCACTACTTGTTTAAGGCTCTAGAAATTAAGTACAATTGATTACTAGGTACTCTAGGTGCCACTTGCAAGTAGTAGTTGCAAAACCTAAGTAAAAATGTTACATTATGCACTATTGGGCGCCACTTTTCAAGTGTTAGCTATAAGAACAAAGTCAAAACTCATCTTATAGCTACTCTGGGCACCACTTGAAGTTCCTAGTACCTTGTAGGTTCTACCAAGATTCTTGGTGAAGGAACTAAGTTCAAAACACCCTATGGGCTCCACTTAGTGTCTTAATGCATGAAACTAACTCAAAAAGCCAAACTATCCTTATACCTAGTTGGCGTCGTCAAAGGACATTTGTGAAGATTCCAAGTACCAAGACATCCTTCTGTGAGCCACTAATTTCCTCTCTAATGGTAGTAGGTGAAGGGTTTTGAGCATATAAACACAACAGAAACAATAATAAAAAAAAGAAAAATCAAAATTTTCGAAATCCACCGCAGGATCCATGGGAAACAAATATTTAATTCGTAGATCGGAATGTTTACCTTAAGAAACTTTATAAATTGGTTGAATAATGGAGATCCAAAGATTGTTCAATCACCACGCATCCCGCTCTCGCGATCTACGCTCTATCGGTATCCACACGAATGCTTGAACGCCAGGATTGAATGTGTAGTAGCACAAAATCGTCTCTTTTTACTCTCTCTCCATCTTCTCAATTGGTGGCTAAGGTTTTAGTAAAAGTCTTATGTAAAAATTCAGCCACAAGAGATATTATATGGAGAGTAGAAAAACGAATTATAACTCTAAACTAATTAAGAGTTATTATTAATTCAAAATTCCTATTTGTATCATAATTATTTAACAACTAAATTTTATAATTAATATTAGTAAATTCGAATATCATTATTTATCTAATTAATTAAGTCATACTTAATTAATATTATAAATAATTCGAATTACTTTAATATAATTTAAATCTAATTTAAATTAAATAATCCTTCAAGCATTCTTTGTGTGTGACCCTATAGGTTACTATTACGTTGACAACGATTTTTAAATCTAATTCGTAAACAATGAGCGGCATCTAGTATTACATCATTGCTTCCCAAGTAATAATAATTTAATCGGTGATCGATTTAACCTTTCGTGAATAATGTACAATGTAATATAATCCTAGAAGGTTACATGTGATCAATCCTAGCTTAATATATACGATCCCCAGGTTCCTGAACAACAGATTAACAAAGATTTGTCCATGCCAAAGTATAACTGGAACTACCCATTTCACTCTGTTTCAATGTGTTAGATGATCTAAAGCAAGTATGTGTTGTTTCTACTGCTTATGAAGCAATAAAGATGCACATGGAATATGCATATTAACAGAGTGGGACAAGTTTAAGTCCCTAAATTTTCAAAAGATCTATGACGATATGCAGAAGCAACTTATGTGTTTGATGGTAGGAATGTCGTGAACGTGGAAAAGCTACGTCAAATTGGGTTCACTGTTTACTCTATTGGTAAGCCACTAGATCCATAGTTGAAGGACATGCCTGCTGTTATGTAAGAATGAAACCATATAATGAGTGCCTTTTACTGGCCCTGGAATTTATAGACGACTTTAAAATTTTATACCCTATTATTTTCTTGATGTAATGATTTGTTTTTTGCATAGACCATGAATAAGATTCCATGGTGGATAATGACATTCATTCGTATTTATTTTGGTTCTTGATAGTATATATGGCTCTTAGAAGGACTAGTTCCGGTCTCCCAGCTCCATCCAGTCCCGTACACAACTAGTCCAGACTATCTAGTCCCGGTTGCCCAACCTTGGGAAGTCCCAGCACGTGGGGCACATGCCCAAACGCGTGATAGGGAAAACTGTCCTTGATCGGCCATGATCACGATCAGGGCACGTGCCAGGAGATCCTTAGAACATCCCTCAACCATTCCTATCCTGACACGTGTAAGGCATCCACCCCAGTCAGGTGTCCTTCGCTCCTAGAACTAACGACTACGATTCAAAAGTACCAACCCCGAGGAAAGATCCAGGGATTAATCACTCTCTTACACTCATATACACACACTGATAGAATCTAAGAATTCTATAAACACATAATTCTCTAAAATAGAGATAAGGACCGTAATCATCATATCTAATTATCGAGATTAAACTGAAAGCGGAAGTGTACCTGAATCCATAAGACGATGATTGTTACGATATCTGAATCAGTATTATGTTCTTGATTATTGTCTTCCTCAACCAAGTACTCCTTAGGGTTTCTCAATAGCTCTCTCTGATGGGTAGAAGATAAGTCGTGTAACGTGTACTTGATATATTGGGGACTATAACCCTTTTTTATATATCACCTAATTAAATCTCCTATTATAATTTAATTGGTCCTGGTATTAGGATCCACTTATTAGGTCCATATAATAAATTAAAATCTAATTGGGTTTCGTATTTGATCACTAAATTTAACCCAATTTAATAAATAGAAAATATACTTGATATATTTATATGTAGCCCATAAAATTATTATTATTATTATTATTAAAATAATAATAAAAATCTCCTACTTGGGCTTCATATGAATCCAGAGTCAATTATATAAAACTTTAGTGCACAACTTTATGCTATTTATCGTCCTTAGATTTTACCAAAATAATTCGGGTCGTCTACTATTTATGCATGCATAAGATTATGGCGGCATTCGTCACAAACTTTACGTGACTAAACCTTCCATGGTCACCACACAAATATATTCAATGACATGAATCAATGCATGGATAAGTGGTATGGAAATTACATATAATGTGATCTATATAATGTCTATTTTCAACTAGTCCTCGGTCAATCTCTAACGAGATTGATTCCAGTTTCCTCAACTCAATGTTAAACCACAATAAGAAAATTGAACAAATGTAGAGTGACATTTAATAAAATTCCATCAATTGTATTCTGCAAAATATAAACAACTCAATGTTTATTACATAAAACACCAAAATATAAACTCCCACTAAACCAAAGTATCACATAAGGTAACACCCATATGAGCAGTATGCTCGTGAAAAATCTTAGGTGTTAACGACTTAGTGAGCGGATCCGCAATCATGGAGTTAGTGCCAATGTGTTCTATCGAAATATGTCCACTTCGAATCTTTTCTTTAACAACTAGAAACTTAATATCTATATGTTTTACATCTGTGGTGCTCCTATTGTTCTTTGAATACTCCAGTGTCGATTTATTATCACAAAATATATTTAATGGTCTTTCAACACCATCATGGATACGCAAACCACTGACAAAGTTTCGCAGCCATAAAGCTTGATCGGATGCCACAAAATATGCAATATATTCTGCAATCATGGTGGATGAAGCAATGAGCATCTGTTTGGAAGACCTCCATGAAATCGCTCCACCAGCCAGTAGATAAACATAGCCCGAAGTAGATTTTCTTTCATCTTTGCATCCTCCAAAGTCAGAATCTGAATATCCAATAATTCTAGATGATCTGATTTCCTGTATGTGAGCATATAGTCTTTTGTTTTCTTCAAATACCGTAAGACTCATTTCACTGCTTTCCATTGCTCCATTCCCTGATTACTCAAATATCTTCCCAACATTCCAATAATGAATGTTATGTCGGGACGAGTACAAACTTGAGCATACATTAGGCTTCCCACTGACGATGTATATGATATCCTTTGTATTTCCCTTATCTTAAGTTCATTCTTGGGATAGTGTTTGGGACTAACTTTATCTCCCGTAGACACGGGTGTATTCATTGGTGCACAATCTTTCATGCCATACATTTCCGGTATCTTTTCGATATAGCTCTTTTGTGACAATCCAAGAATACCTCAAGAGCGATCTCGATGAATCTGAATTCCTAATGAAATAGAGGCGTTACCAAGGTCCTTCATCTCAAATTGACTAGTGAGAAATTTCTTGGTATCGTGCAATAAGCCTATATCATTAGTAGCAAGTCAGATGTCATCAACGTATAAGAGAAGAAATATAAATTTGCTCCCACTGAACTTGTGATATACACAATGTTTCACCAAGTTCACTTTGAAACCATATGATGTGATTACATGATGAAATTTGTGATACCATTCACGAGAAGCCTGCCTGAGACCATAGATAGACTTCTTTAATTTGCAAACCACGATCGTTGGATCTCCAATGACAAAGTTTTCTGGTTGCACCATATAAATTGTCTTTCCAATATTTCCATTAAGAAACGTTGTCTTTACGTCCATCTGATATAGCTCTAGATCATAATGAGCCACAAGTGCCATAAAAATTCTAAATGAGTCTTTCGTGGAAACCGTAGAGAAAGTATCATCATAGTCGATACCTTTGTTTTTAGTGAATCCTTTAGCGACTAGACAAGCCTTATATCTTTCGATGTTACCACTCGAATCCCTTTTGGTTTTAAATACCCATTTATAACCAATAGGTTTTGAGCCTTTAGGCAACTCGACAAGATCCCAAACATCATTATCTTTCATAGATTGCATTTCTTCATTCATGGCATCAATCCACTTTTGAGAGTTAGGACTCTGCATGGCTTGTTGAAGATTTATAGGATCATCTTCCACAATGCCAATTCCATCTTCACGTTCTTGTAGAAAAAAACATAATCATTTGGAATTGCGCTCTTTCGCTCTCTAGTGGATCTTCTTAGTGGCACTTCTTGTGATTCATGAGGTTGTTGAGTTTGCTCAATTGGTTCCTCATGGAAAACCGGAGGGCCTTGAACAATGATAGTATCATAATTTGATCATTACTCTTGGCAGAGTCATAAATAGGATCATGACTATCTTCTTCAAAGACAATACTTTTACCTATATCTTCCCTCCCAAAATCAACATCCTCAAAAAATCTTGCATTATCAGTCTCAAAGAAAGATATAGTGGCGGGATCATAAAATTTAAATCCGCGAGTACGTTCCGGATACCCAATAAAATAGCAACAAACCGTCCTAGAGTCTAGTTTCTTTTCATTTGACTTATATGGCCTTGCCTCAGGTGGACAACCCCAAACATGTAAATGCTTAATACTAAGTGTTTTCTTAGTCCAAAGTTTGTAAGGAGTTTCGGCCACTGCTTTAGTTGGGTTTATATGTTTAGTGCATCTCCCTAAAGTGACTCAGGCAAGGAAGAATGACTTATCATACTTCTCACCATATCTTTAAGAGTAGGGTTTCACCTCTCGGAAACAGCATTCATATTTGGTTTTCCTGGCATAGTATACTGAGAGACAATTCCACAATCCTTTGGGAAGTTAGCAAAGGGTCATGTACGTTGCTCACCTGATCCATCATATCTACCGTAGTATTCACCACCACAATCAGATCTGACAGCTTTAATGCTACTATTTAGCTAAAGTTCAACTTCAGCTTTATACTCTTTAAATACGTCTGGATCTTGTGACTTCTCATGTATCAAGTATAGGTAACCATACCTAGAATAATAATATATGAACGTGATAAAATACTGTTGACCGTTCCAAGAGGCCGTAGGGAATGGCCCACATAAATCGGTATGAATCAGTTCCAAGACACTTGTAGCTCTATTGGCACCTAACTTTCACGAGTTTGTTTATTTTCCCTTAATGCATTCAACACAGACTTGAAAGCCACTTAAATCTAAAGGATCAAGAATTATATCATTCACAAGCCTTTGAATTATCTGTATAGAGATATGACCTCATCGCTTGTGCCACAACATAGCGGAATTCTCAGTTAACTTACGCTTTGTACCTATTATACTTGAGTGCAAAATTTCATTATTAAAAGCAACAGTATCAAGCAAATAAAGATTATCAATCAAAGAACCGGTGGAACCCATATTTGAATTTAAAGAGAAACACACTTTATTATTTCCAAAAGAAAAAGTGTAGCCATATTTGTCCAAACAGGAAATAGAAATAAGATTATGCCTAAATGTCGGTGCAACAAAAGTCTCAAATAAATCCAAATAAACACCAGTTTTTAATAATAATCTAAATATTCCAACAGCTTCAACTGAAACTTTATTGCCGTCGCCCATAAAGATGAATCTTTCGGCATCAATTATGGTCAGCTCCATAGGCAACCCTACATAGATACACTTATGTGAGTAGTAGTACTAGAATCTACCCACCAAGTATCCTTAGGTACAGAAGCCAAATTAACTTCAGAACAAACAAAAACAAAAGTTTTACCCTTTGTTAGGAGCAATTGATGATATCAAGCAGAAACTATCAGAAGTTCACATCAGAACTTATATCAACGGATGATGATATCGATGGATAATGATATCAACGGAGGATGTAATCAGTATTTTTCATATCATTTGATCTTCGATAAGGAAAAGGAAACAGGAACTCAAGGCGGTGAAGGACTTTATCTCAGAAGCATTGTATTAGGTTTTCTTGTTGTTAATAGAATAAGATTCCTTATAAATTATGTAGTTGTGCTCTATATAAAGCACAGATTAGGTTCATGCTATATGCATTACGACATTGTTATATCTTTTGCCTAACCTAACAGCTCTCAAGGATAATTATTCATCCTTTCGAGAGAGTGCGTTTATAATAAGTTTTTATCAGTTAATATAAAAACTGTTGATTCTGTTGAAGGTTTGTCACATTGATTGTATTAATTGTATTCCCCCCTCTACAGTTGATTAAGGGCCTAACAATTGGTATTAGAGCTTGCTGGGAAATGTACAAACAGTTTAAGATCTGAAAATCAATCTTGAATGTTAGACAAAGAAGAAGCATCCTGCACAACAGTCTTGATATTGTTATGTGTTAGTGTTTGTGCCCTAGAGGCAACACTATGATGTTTTAGTTTAAGACATTTGCATTGTTAATGTGTATGTTCAATTGATTATTCCCTTTATAATTTATTAATTCTTAATTTACTACAATATAAATGTTAGATTAATAAATGTCCTTGGAATATGATATGCAATTCTATATCTCTAAGTACATGACTTAGAAATGAGATTATGAGAATAATATCAATATTCCTAAAGGTCCCTAGTCGAGTATTATTATTAAGGGACAATAATAATGCATTAAGACTGGTGTGTTTGTTGACTGATGATCACATCTCATTGATCATAGGTATGATGATACTAAAGTAAAAAACACAGGCATATGTATATATGTACATGGTACTGGACAGACCCAATGTGAGATTCTACATGTCTGTTGTGTCATAAGTAATTCTCACAGTTATAATGATGTAATGGTCCTTAGATCTGAAGTCATTATATTTCTATACGAGAATTAATATACATTGATTCCATTAAAAGTTATGCTTGACCGGGTAATGATAAAGGTAGACATTGGGTATATTATGAATCGTATGAGAAATATGAATGATCTACATATGATTTAACCCTCCTATTTAAGGAGTGATATTATTGGCCTCTTGTGTGAGCTAGACTATGAAATGCGTGGCCACGTTCAAATGTTAATTTGATATGATAGTCTACTCATTGATCAAGGAAACTTGGATTAAACTATGATGAGGATGACACATTATATGCCTCTAGTTTAATCTATAATATTTGGTTAAAGGGATTATATTACATTGTACATTATTCACAAAAGGTTTAATCGATCATCGATTGAATTATTATTACTTCGGTAGCAATTATGTATTACTAGATACCGCTCATTGTTTAAGATTTTAAATTAGATTTAAAATTCGTTGCCGATGTAATAATAACATATAGGGTCACACACAAAGAATGCTTGAAGGATTATTTAATTTAAATTGGATTTAAATTATATTAAATTCGAATTATTTATAATATTAATTAAGTATGACTTAATTAATTACATAAATAATGATATTCGAATTTACTAATATTAATTATGAAATTCAGTTGTTAAATAATTACGTGTGACTTAATTATTATACAAATAGGAATTTCGAATTAATAATAACTCCTAAGTAGTTAAGAGTTATAATTCTTATTATACTCTCTATATAATATCTCTTGTGTGGCTGATTTTGGGTGCAAGACTTTTACTAAAACCCTAGCCACCAAGGGAGAAGATGGAGAGAGCAAGAAGAAATGAGTTTGTGTAATACACATTCAATCCTTGCGTTCAAACATTCGTGTGGATACCGATAGAGCGTAGATCACGAGAGCGGGATGTGTGGTGATCGAACAAGCTTTGGATCTCCATTAGTCAACCAATTTGTAAAGCTTCTTAAGGTTAACAATCTGATCTACGAATTAAATATCTATTTTCGCATGGAACCTGCGGTGGATTTTGAAAATTCTGGTTTTTCACGTTTTTAATTACTGTTTTCATTGCGTTTATGTGCTCGAAACCCAACAATGGCATCAGAGATACTTGCGAAAAGTTATTAATTCATTTATGTGTTTACCGATTTTATGATGATAACATGTATACAATATTCCATGACTGTTATGTATACAATTTTGTATATTTTACATGTTATGTTTATATATGTGTATGTATGTATATATTTTGAATATATAATATTCATGAGAGTTGTATAATCAAAT
Organism: Apium graveolens; assembly: GCF_009905375.1. Taxonomy (NCBI): domain Eukaryota; kingdom Viridiplantae; phylum Streptophyta; class Magnoliopsida; order Apiales; family Apiaceae; genus Apium; species Apium graveolens. The sequence continues at coordinate 133,456,599 of NC_133654.1, forward strand.
GATGATTATATAATCTGTATGTATACTAATATATACATATTTTATGTTTGTTCTTATTATAAGAATCGTATTTGATACGATTCTGAATTGGATGTAGTTTTGCTGAAATCTATGTCTGGTGTCCTATTTTGGCTAACGAATACGCAATTTCATATGAAATTGAGCGTTTGAACGAAACTCATAGCTAAAGCTATCATCGACTGATCTGTAAGGCGTTTGACGTTGTTTAGGCCCTGTAATCTGTGATTTAATGTTATCAGATTTAATTTCGAGTTTTCTATTTTTTTCCAATTTTTGGTTTTTATGATTAGATCATGATGGGTATGATATGTCAAGATCAGATTATATGTCCTAACATGTTCTATGTGTTAATAGAGCATGGTGGATGGTTATGGCTTATGACCTTAGGTTAATGGTTTTGGTTTTTTTTAAATACGGCTTGTATGTCGTTCAATCTTTTAATTATTAAATCTCGAATGTAACTCGGGTTCTTGTTGTAAGTTCATTATATTAGTTTTATATTTTATTCTGGTAATGTACACGACGACATGATGATTTAAAGATCAAGGAAGGGTCACCCCACATAGAGGCCATCCAAGGAAGCAATACAAGAAAGAAGACATTTAATTGTTAGCCTGTATTTATTTTCCACCTTAGATTGACCTAGATCTTTGTCATTAGCTTGATGAAGATCACATAGGATGAATCCATAACCAACCACGTTTATTCATTGCACTTTACATATATATGCGCATATGATAAATGTATGTGTAGAGTAGTTTATAAAGATGCACGCTTAATTAGATTAAGGATGTATGTATTAGATACGACACCCATGCCATGCTTGTTAAACAAGATAAAATCTGTAACGACTCAAGATTTTAAAATGACGAATATTTATTTGAAGTATTTTATTCAAGAAAAAATTGGGAATCTCTTTATGATGGGATCATGATCGTTTTAAAATTAACAAAACCCTATATTTAATATTAAGTTGATCAGATGCCTTCTAGTGAGTCCAATGCGTTAACCCCTAGATCGACAAGGAATGGGTTCGCCAAAGCAAAGTACTCATATCTATCGTGGGAGATGTGTTGAAGTATATTGATACTTTTTGACTATTGGGTTTGACTTAACTAAGTTACCACAATAGGATTGTGAACTTAGAGGCGTAGAGTTTGGCGAGATTTATTAGATAAATATGAACAAATGTTGTTCCACCAAGCTATCCAAGAGTTATATAGTTAATATAATTGATAAATGTTGTCTACCTAAATAATCATGTTTTAGGAGAAAAGCCAAAGCTGACCTAACGCATTGTGAAATATGGATCTTGGCTCACTAGAAAGGATATAGAAGATATTCTTTCTGAATTAATAGTTAGGGCTATTGATTTGATAAAAATAGTGGGAGATATACATTATGAATATGTATATATATATGAATAATCACTTGAACATAATTTATTGATCATCTTTAGACTAAATCATTTTATGCACTTTAATATTGTAGATATCAAATGACAAATAACACAAATAACTTCTCTATTTAATAGTCATTGAGAAGGCCAAGCTAACATGAAATAATTTCCTCGATTGACATGGGAACTTGAGGATTGTCCTCAGGTTCAAGGATGTCACTCAAACCCCTCCCTTATTTCTTCTAGCTGAGAATGAAACCTGTGCTGAACAAAATGCTTACCAGAATAAAATTAATTATGCAACTGATATTTCATGTCTCATGCTTGTAATTATGAGTGCTGAGCTTTAGAAGCAACAAGAGCATAATGATGCTTATGATATGATGGAGCACCTTCAAAGGATGTTTGAAGGATAGGCTCGTCAGAAAGATTTGACAATAATAAAGCACCATACTTTTGCATTAATGGGAGAATGATATTCACTTGGACCACATGTTCTAAAGATGATAGGTATATGTACCTTGGTATTTTGGGTTTCAAGAATAGTCTAGAGACTCAGTTTGATTTGATCAAACAATCTTTGAACAACTTATATTCTTAGTTTGTTAAGAACAAAAGGAATGAGATAGACAGAACACTCACTGAGTTGTTAAACATGTTTAGAACTGCTAAAAACAACACGGTAACGGCATGAATTACGTCTATATTGATGATGTAAACATGGAATGCAAATGGGAAAGGAAACTAGACAGGCAAGGTGAAGATTTGATCTTATTCGGAGCCAACCCAAAGTCCAATCCCAATGGGCTTTTAAAGCCTGATAGTGCTGTTGCTAAAGGAGATGATTGTCATATGTGGAAATAAATGGATGATTGGAAGTTAAATTGTCAGCTTATTTGGAAGATCTAAAGAAGAAGACGAGCAATGGTTAAGCTTCAGGTATCCATTTAGAATTGAAGCAAAAGTTGTTTCTCTAGTTGAAGAAACTCGATACCTAATTTTGCCCATATAGGCGAGATTGAGAACTTGATAAATTATTATTACGTTCCTGCTTTTAGGGGATACATTAAGTCAATTTCCTGTCAGGACAAGAAAGGTTTTCATTTTAATTAAATAAAAAATAGTTGTTTATTCTATTTTAATGATAAGGCTTATAATGTTGCACAATTAGTTAACAATTTATATGTTCTAAGATGACTTAAATCAAATATTACCTCTACCATTGTCGTTAAGCCATATTAATGAGAAACGCATCTCCGAGTTACATATAGATGGATACTTGGATAAGTTTGATTTTGAATCATACGGAAGATGCGAACTTTGTCTCATTAGCAAAATGACTAAATCTTCTTTTACCTGATCAGGTGAAAGGGCTACCGAATGATTATGACTTATACATAATGATGTATGTGGTCGAATGCGTATGATGGCAAGGGGTGGCTTATATTACTTCATAACATTTACTGACGATTTCAATAGATATGGATATGTGGTTCTTATGAAGAACAAATTCAACTCTTTTGAAATGTTCAAGAATATAAGGCCAAAGTAGAAAAGAAAACAAGGGAAAAGTATAATAGTTTTACGATCAGATCGTGGATGAGAATACTTAAACCTCAATTTCAAGAGTTTCTTGAAGGAGTGTGATTATGTATCATAACTTACTCCTTATGGAATACCTCAATGGAATAGAGATTCTAAGAGGAGAAATCATACCTTGTTGGACATAGTGCGATCGATGATGAGTCAAGCGGATCTTCCATTCAGTTTCTAGGGTTATGCTCTAGAAACGGCTGCATATACACTTAACCAAGTTCCGACTAAAGCGGTTCAAAATACTCCGTATGAGATATAGAGTGATAAATGTCATAACATGTCATTTATGAAAATTTGGGGACGTGAAGCGTTTGTAAAACGTTTAGCCTCTGACAAGCTTGGACCAAAATTATATAGATGTTATTTTGTCGGGTACCCAAGTGAGACTAGGGTATAGTTTTATAATCCTTCCGAGAACAAAGTGTTTGTTGCTCGGGCCACTGTATTTCTTGGGGGAGAACTACTTTCTAAGAAAATCAGTGGGAGGATAATACATCTCGATGAAGATTGAGAACGACATGATAATATTGAACCAGAGTTGGAATGAGATCAAGATGTACATCAAAATGTTGAAAGTAATCATGTCCAAGAAACACGGGTTATTCTTAGATCTAGTAGGGTTCACCATGACCCCGGGAGATATTATGAATTTCTTTTGACTCAAGATGGTGATGTGATGCTTATGGATAATGATAAGCCTCTGATCTACCAAGATGCTATGAATAGTTCAGACTCCGAGAGATGGCTAGAGGCCATGAAATCCGAGATAAAATCCATGTATCAAAATAAAGTATTGACTTTAGTTCATCCACTCGAAGGGGTAAAACCTATAGGGTGCAAGTGGGTTTTCAAGAAGAAAACTGACATGGATGGTAAATTACAGACCTATAAGACGCGAGTAGTGGCAAAAGTTTCAAATAAATTCATGGTAGACTATGATGAGATTTTTTCACCGGCTACTATGGTCAAGTCCATCAGGATTTTGTTAGAAATAGTTGCTTACTTTGACTATGAGATTTGGCAAATGGATGTTAATATTGTTTTCTTATATGGGAGCCTTGAAGAGGATGTATATATGATACAACCTGAGGGTTTTGTCGATCCAAAGTTTGCTAAGATAGTTTGTAAGTTGCTTCTATCTATTAATAGATTGAAGCAAGTCTCAAGGAGAATGAATATTCATTTTGATAAAACGGTCAAAGAGTTTGGCTTTATTCAAAACGAAGATGAACCATGTGTTTGCAAAAAGGTTAGTGGGACCCATGTGACATTCCTAATATTATATGTAGAAGACAGATAACAGATATGGAATGACATACGTTCTCTACAGGCTGTTAAGACTTGGTTGAGAAATAGTTTCTCGATGAAAGACTTAGGCGATGCTACCTATATATTAGGGATCAAGATCTATAGAGATAGATTGAAGAGATTAATCGACCTAGTCGGAGTATATACATTGATAAAGTATTTTATGATGTAAGAGACAAAGAAAGGATATGTTTTGATGTCTCATGAGATAGTGATCTTATAGGATAACTGCCCTAAATCATTAGATGATAAGGGTCGTCTTAGAAAAGCTCCATATGCTTCGACAATTGGATCAATAATGTATGCAATGACATGTACTTGTGCTGATATTTCGTATGCTTTGAGCATGACGAACAGATACCAGTCTAATCCAGGTGAAGATCACTGGATAGTTGTCAAGAATATTCTTAGGTACTTAAAAAGGACTAAAGATTTATTTTTGGTGTATGGAGAAGATAGGGAACTGGTTGTAAAGGGTTACACAGATACTAGTTTCTTAATTTAATTTCTGGATAGACAAGGATAATTATGTGTCTATGCCTGGTTTGTGTTTTGTCTAAATATAATTGATGTTAGCTTGAATAGTTCACAGCAAGAACATTGATGACTCTATGGAAGCCGAATATACGGATGCTTTTGAAACAACCAAAGAGACTGTTTAGGCATGTCCATAAGTGATATCACCCTATTAATGAGATTAATGATCAAGGAGATATAAATGTAAAGTGCATAGTAATGATAGTATTGCAGACCCACTGACTAAGGCTTTGTCACAGCAGAAGCACGATGGTCATACTAGTTCCATGAGTATTAGATACAAGGGTGATTAGCTCTAGTGCAAGTGGGAGATTGTTAATGTTTGTGCCCTAGAGACAACATTATGATATTTTAGTTTAAGACATTTGGATTATTAATGTTTATGTTCAATCGATTATTCCCTTTATAATTTATTAATTCTTAATTTATTGTGATATAAATGTTAGATTAATAAATGTCCTTGGAATATGATATGCAATTCAATATCTCTAAGTACGTGACTTAGAAATGAGATTATGAGAATAGTATCAATATTCCTAAAGGTCCCTAGTCGAGTATTATTATTAAGAGATAATAATAATGCATTAAGACTGGTGTGTTTGTTAACTGATGATCACATCTCATTGATCATAGGTATGATGATACTAAAGTGAAAAACACAGGCAGATGTATATGTACATGGTGCTGGACAGACCCAATGTAAGATTCTAGATGTCTGTTGTGTCATAAGTAATTCTTACAGTGATAATGATGTAATGGTCCTTAGACCCAAAGTCATTATATTTCTATACGAGAATAAATATACATTGATTCCATTAAAAGTTATCCTTGCCCGGGTAATAATAAAAGTGGACATTGGGTATATTATGAATCGTATGAGAAATATGAATGATCTACATGGGATTTAACCCTCCTATTTTAGGAGTGATATTATTGGTCTCTTGTTTGAGCTAGACTATGAAATGCGTGGCCACGCTCAAATGTTGATTTGATATTATAGTCTACTCATTGATCAAGGAAACTTGGATTAAACTATGATGACGATGACACATTACATGCCTCTAGTTTAATCTATAATATTTGGTTAATGGGATTATATTACATTGTACATTATTCACAAAAGGTTTAATCGATCACCGATTGAATTATTATTAATTGGGTAGAAATGATGTATTACTAGATACCGCTCATTGTTTCTGATTTTAAATTAGATTTAAAATTCGTTGCCAACATAATAATAACCTACATGGTCACACACAAAGAGTACTTGATGGATTATTTAATTTTAGATTGGATTTAAATTATATTAAAATCGAGTTATTTATAATATTAATTAAGTATGACTTAATTAATTAGATAAATATTGATATTCGAATTTACTAATATTAATTATGAAATTTAGTTGTTAAATAATTAAGTGTGACTTAATTATTATACAAATAGGAATTTCGAATTAATAATAACTCCTAAGTAGTTAAGAGTTATAATTCTTATTATATTCTCTATATAATATCTCTTGTGTGGCTGATTTTGGATGCCAGACTTTTACTAAAATCCTAGCCACTAAGGGAGAAGATGGAGAGAGCAAGAAGAAACGAGCTTTTGCTAGTACACATTCAATCCTTGCATTCAAGCATTCGTGTGGATACCGATAGAGCGTAGATCACGAGAGCGGGATGCGTGGTGATTGAACAAGTTTTGGATCTCCATTAGTCAACCAATTTGTAAAGCTTCTTAAGATAAACAATCTGACCTACGAATTAAATATCTATTTTTCGCATGGATCCTGCAGTGAGTTTCGAAAATTCTGGTTTTTCACGTTTTTAATTACTGTTTCCGTTGCGTTTATGTGCTCGAAACCCAACATTATGTCCAAAAGAGTTATTGGATGTAAGACAACAAAAACGATATGGGATGCTTTAGAAGTAAAGTGTCAAAGTACAACTGCTATCAAGAAGAACAGGAGGACAGTACTTACTCAAGAATATGAGCATTTTGACTCAAGAAACAGTTAGTCCTTAACTGAGATCAATGACAGATTTCAAAAGTTGCTGAATAACTTATCCCTTGTCAATAAAGAATATGATTTGGAGGACTAAAACTTGAAGTTCCTACTTGCTCTCCCTGAAAAGTGGGACTTTAAAGTCACATTAATAAGGGATAACTATCAACTTGATAACACACCTCTAGATGAGATCTACGGAGTTATGAAAACTCATGAACTAGAGATGGAGCAAAGAAGCAAAAGGAAAGGATCAAAATCTAGCCCAGTTGCACTCAAGATTGAAGAGAAGTCAAAGGAGAAAGCTAAATGAAAAAGCTACTCGAAAGGGAAAACCATGATTGCAAAGTCAGATACTGAATCATCAAATTCTGATGATAACTCAAATACTGATAATGAATCACATACTGACAGTGATCATAACAACAATGAAAACATGAATTAAATGGTTTCCCTACTGGTTAAAAGCTTCAAGAAGATGGTCTACAAGAACTTTAAGAAAGGGAGAAGATTTTCCAGAAAAGGTTCCAGTTCCTCAAACTCTGATAAAAGGAACAACGGAAGAAATACTGATTGGAAGGAATCAAGATCTGGAAAACCTGACAAGTCAAAAGAGAGATGTTACAATTGTGATGGAATTGGACACCTTGCAGATGACTGCAGAAAACCTAGAGCTGAGAAGAAACAAGTTTTGATCTCAAAGAAGAGAAACTGGGATGATTTATCAGATTCAGATGATGGGATCAATTATGCTCTCATGGAAAATGTTGATGATGAGGTCAACAATTCTGAATTAAAGGTACCTCAGACTATTCTTGCTTTTGATACTGATGATATCCATGAATTAAGATTATTTCTTGAGACTCTGCATGTTAGTTATAGGGATCAAACCTTAGTGAATAATAGAATCAAGAGTGAAAACTCCGAGTAAAAGAAAAAGAATGATCGCCTAGAAATTGAGTTGCTTTCCATCCTAGAAACTCAAAAAGAAAGAGATAATGTTGTTTATGTCGAAGAAAAATTGTTAGAAAAACATGCTTATCTAGAGAAGGAGTTAGCTAAAGAAAGAGAAGTAATTAGACTTTTGACTAACTCTGGAAAGACAACTCGGGAAATCTCATAGAATGGCTATTGGGGATCGGGATTAGGATATTCAACAAGATCTAATTGTGATAAGAAAGTGGAAAAGAAACTGAAAACACAAAACCAATAAAAACTGATAGCAAGGTCAAACTGAACAAGGTTCAAATAAAGACCATTAAGTTTGATCAAAGTGTTAATACTGCTACGTCAATTCATGAGGAAGGTACAACCTCAGAACCTAGATCAAACTAAATTACTGACAAAAGTGAATAGCTTCACACAAAATCAGTAAATATTGGTTTAACGACTCAGAAATAGCTAAAGCAAAAGCTGAAGGACTTACACATGAAAGAAAAGAGGAAAAGGTCTAGGAAAAATAGGAATGGCAAGGTAGGTTGTAATATCTCGTATTTTTAGAATAATTATAATTATTATTTGAATATATATATATGTGCTTTTTTGACTTAGAAGGAATAAAATGGTGGATATTTTATTCCTATTTGACAAGTTGGTGTTATCAAATGGTAATGTGCTAGTTGTTAAGTGTTATATTTATACTTGTTAATTTCTGAAAATATTTACTTAAATGTATTAGTTTCAAAAGTTATTTGAATGCCGATCTTATTCATATCGGTAAATTGAAATTGTTTTGAAATATCCGGGAAATATTGTGCAATTAATTTTATCAATAAATAATTATTATGTAATATTATAGGAATTTTGGTGAATTATCTGATGATTGATATTTATATTTGGGTGTGTATATGCGATAAAGTGTAAGTATTTTTATTTTTAATATATCCAGAATAAAGTATAGATAATTATGGTATTTTCCTGGTAATTTTTGGATTGTTATATGATTTTATAAGGATTTTTAGATTTATTAATTATTTTCTAAGTAATTACAAAATTATTTTATAAAGTCGGGAATCGTCCAACTTCAACTGTTTTTATGTTTTTACAACCCGAAACTCTTCCGAAACCTTCTATCTAACCTAATCCGGTAATTCCAGACATTTTCCGTGTTTTAACTTTTTTAATCTGGAGTACGGTTTGACCTGTGCGCGTCCCGGCGCAAAAATTTCGATACAATAATCATTTCGGTAGATCAATAAAACCCGTATTCTCGAGAGACGGGATATTTTACATTATTTTCTCATAGAGTGTTTTATAACAAGTTCGGTTTTGATAATTATCCAAATCTGGTATTAAATTGTATAGTTTTTATAGTTACTAAGCGGCTAAATAATCTATTTTTGGATCCGATATATAAGTATAAATTCAGCATTAAATTTCAGAATGTTTCAAAAATCATGAAATTTATATTTTCTTAAGTTTTGAATATTTTGAGAATTTTAAAATTGTTTCGGAATTTTTTCGGATTATATTTACCCGCACTTTTGTTCGTTAAATCGTAAAATGCAGGTCTGATGCGCGATCCAAAAATATTTTAAAAATTACAAAAATTTTATTTCATTAGTTTTTAAATATTCCGAGAATTTTAGAAATATTTTGGTTTCATAAAAATTATCGGACCGGGCCCCTATCGGGTCGTAAAACCCCACAAAAATCAGACTTTTATTTTTATAAAATCGTGGGAGTTCCAAATATTTTATATTTTGGCATTTTTGAAATATTCATAATTTTTGGGAAATTTTTATATTAGTTTTATATTTATTTGATTAAATATTATTCCCCGCTATTTATTAATTTTGGACTAATTGTTTAAATGTTGTTTTGATTTTAGTTTATAAAAAAAATAAAATAAAAATAAAACAACAAAAAAAAACCAAAACGTGCGCCGCCCCCCTTTTATTTCTTCACCCCTTATCCGTTTCCTTTACCAAAACATAATACTCCCCTCTCCTCTCTGTCTATCCTCTCTGTTATATATTTTTATTTATTTTTAATTTTTAAAAATTCATATCTTCTCAACCGTCCGTCCAAATTTCAATTGTTATATATAAACGATCATCGCTTCGATACCTACGCATAGGTATATATATTTCGAGGTTTTGAGAAGAAAATTTGCGGAGCATATTTTCTAGTTTTAATTTATTTTCGGGGCATAGAAAAGGAATTTGACGGTGTTCATTACTCCACATGGCATCTCAGTGTGTATATATCTATCGCTATTAATTTCGGATTTTTATAGAGATATTTTCCGGACATCAGATATTCTCTTCGGGGTGATCAGAATTTATTTTGGGTAACGATTCCGAAATTCCGCCTTCGTACTTGTGTATATTATAGCATGTTAGTGTTTATATATTTATTTCATAATTGTTAGAAGTTTTTGTAGAAGTCCCTTTTGGCCGTGTTTTTCATTTCTGGCGTGTTTATACGTGTAAATATGAATTATTGTGTGTTTTAAATTTATGGATTTTATTAGAGTACAGTTGGATTGTGTTGGTTTGGGATTGATTTTGAGGGTTTCTGACCCCGGGAAAAGTCTGTTTTACAAAGACGTTATTTCGAATTTTTTTCTAAAATATTTATTTCGATTTCAAATTATTATCTTTTATTATTTTCGAAACTCATAATATGATTCAATTATTTATAATTTGTTTTGATTTATTCTTATTTTATTTATAATAAATAGACCGTTTGTCCGTTTAGTACGAAACGAACGCGACTAGACTCAAAAAAATATTTTGCTTTCATTAAAAATACTTTCGAGACACAAATTCTTTTTTCGAAAGGTCACTTATTTTACGAGTCATTCTGAGTCGATTATTGATCGATAAGTCGCATTTTTGACCCGATTTCAGTTTTAAAAGTGCCGAGTCAAATGTTTTGACGAACCAAGTCATGTGTTATATGAAATATGTGATACGTGAGTTATGTGTGTACATAGTATGTGAATTACGTGCGTACATGGGTCATAAGTCTTGTATTTGGCTGTTTTCTTTATGTGTGGGCTATCGTATGGGTAGACGGTAGGGTTTTGACGCATAGTTCGTCGAGTAATTATCATTTAGATGATTAAAGTTATATCTTTTTATTATAGATGCGGATCTTTCGAGTTGATCAGGACAAGACATTGGATAAAGAATGGAATGGAATGGTATTGTATATATGACTTCTAGCAATCGCAGGACAGCATATCAGTAAACTGTTGAAAAGAAAGACAGTGATGTTTTAAGACAGAAGGTCAAAATAGATGTGTCGTTGCGTGTGTGAGTAACTGCTAAAAACCAAAAGCAAGTATCCTTATCATCACTTATTGTTCAAGTGATAATTATTTTAAATCTTCTTATGCAAGTAATGCTTTCCCTATTCTCAGTTCAGAATATATAAATGTTTTACATATCACTGAATTAAATGATTATGTTTACGCAAGTACTCTTCTGCTATTCTACGTTCAGAATAACTAAGTGATTTTACTCATTAAATTACTGGATTTATAAATGTTTTGGATTTCGAGAAAGATGATTTGGTTGCGAATAATCCTACCCAAGTAATTGGGGGAATAAAATTATTTTGGGTGTTAATTATTATGACCCCTTTTCAATAAAAGGTTTTAAGATTGGATCAAATTGCGTAAGTGACCGGGACGGACGGTCCGGTGGAGGGCTATTTCTAAGTGTCATATGAAATATTATGACATAATTTTTGCCACAGGCAGGTATATTGCCTTTTTATTTGAGTACTCGTGTTTTTGGGACATGTTTCTACGAATCATGAACCAGTGTTATCACACGGGTTGATCAACATGTGATAGTACGTCCGTCGGAGAATGATCCCAATCTAAATTATCATATTGTTTTTTTATAATCATAGAATAAATGATTTATCAACTGTTTCTGTTCTGGATAAAAGATAAAATGCCCTTTTGAATTAGTTTCTGCTTAATGTGGATATTTAGGTTGTTGTTAAATATCAAAGGTGGTATTAGTATACATTATTGATGTTGACTTCAGTATGGGATGCTGTGAGCATCAAAGTTCATATTGATATCTAATTTGATATGACAACAAAATGAATATTAATATCAAGAGTTCGGTTTTGAATAAATTTTATGATTCAATCCATAATCATTGATTCTGGTTATTGTCGTTTACGATATTTCCGTAAACACTATTTTGCGAGTTTTATTCTCGTCGAGATTCAAAGTATTGTTGAATCATTTCGCTCAAAAATATCAGAAAGAGTTTTGAATACAGTGAGAAATAATTATCCGATTCTTTAATAAATTTTCTGATTCAACAATTATAATTTTAAATGTTCCGCTCTAATGCAGATGTCGGTTTTATATCAAAATGACCATCTATATGTTATAATGAACTTGCTAAGCATTTCTTTCGCTCATACTTGCCTGTTTTCAAATTTAACCTCCAGTGAGGATTAACTTGCGCTGTTTAGCCGCGTAATTCGAGGAAGCAAAGAAGAAGCTTTTGGAAGGGGGTTGGTCCAGGGTTTGCGAACTAGTATAAGTTTTATTGTATAAAGTTGTTTATATTATATTATATTATAGTTGTGTATTTTATAATTGGGCCTAGTATACTTCTTTTTGAAGTTATACTAGCGGGTTAAGTGTTGAGATTGAGAATTGTTGAAAAAAAAAGTTTTAAAAGAAAGAGAAAATTTTATTTGTGAAATTTGGAATTCTTGTTTCTAGAACTGTAACCTTAAAATATCTTGGATTAGTGTGGGGTCATTTATGCTAAATATCTTCCGCTGACATTTATTTATTGATTAAACAGGTTATTTTGGATTGAGGTTTTATAGTGACGACCAAATCCCTTGACCCCGGATTTGGGGGCGTTACAGGTTGGTATCAGAGCTGAGGTTATAGTAAACTAGAAATGAGAGTGTGTAGGAATGTGTATAGCTATGTGAGGACGCTTGAGCTCATATCGAGTTCCTGTTGGACTATTGGACATAGTACCAACGAGTAAGTTAAGATAGGCACATTCGTTTGAGATGGTTGTGTTGAGCTGGACAAAAATCCTTGCAGTTGCAAACTTCTATTGTGGAATCTGCAGAAGCTACTACGATTTGACGACGATGAAGATTATCGATATCATTGGAATATGAAGAAGTGTCGAGAATCGGATGACGAGTCAAGCGAAGAGTTCAAATAAAAGATATGTATTGAGACTTTGGCAATACCTTCTCTTTCTATAAATTCTTTTGACATCTCTCAAAAAGAGGTATCTGTTAGAGGATATATTCCCTAACACTTGTTTAGTCATTTCATGCCAGAATCTTGTTTTCCGGATTTCATTTTCCTCCAGAAATATCAGCTTTGAAATCTTTTCACTTTTATTCATTTGAGTTTGAATTCCTTTTATAGTCTTTATTCTGACTGAGATGAACAACCTTAACTTTAGGGGACACAAGGTATACCTGTCTATGTGATAGGAGTTGGATGGGACGTCATCACTTGTGTGTGTTGTGAGTACAAGAAGGTTAACAACCTTTAGTAGTGTCTTAATTTGGACACGCAATACCAAGTTCATTTGATCATATTGATCTTTCAGTTATTCTTTTATTTCAACAATATTTTTCTCAAATTCAGATTTTTATCCCGTTATGATATAAAATTCTTTTCTCTTTGGAATTCCATTATTTTATTATCTCAAATATTCGAGGTATTCCAATCAAGTTAAACTGAGTTATCCTTGTCGAGTCAAAGTAAGGCTATGTGATGGGATTACCAAGAGCAACAGTGGACTGCGATGCGATTAAAATTTCAGTGGCGTATAGCGAAGTCAACCTATTTTTTTATTTCTCTCTATTGATCTTTCTTTTTCTTTCTCTCTATCCGTCTCTCTCTTCTTCTTTCTCGCAATCAGTAAAAGTGATTCTATTGAGAAATTGGTCAAAGGATGTGGAAGGAACAATGGTAAGGAGGGAAGCTCCCGTGATCATTATGTTATACAAGGACTCCAAGCTTTATTGGAAATTTTAAGAAAAGTTACATATGCAAGATTGGGAAGTTGGTTAGAAGACTTTTAGTGCTCTCTTCTGCTGATTCCGAGGACGGAATCCTTATAAGGAGGGTAGATTGTAATGTCTCGTATTTTTAGAATAATTATAATTATTATTTGAATATATATATATGTGCTTTTTTGACTTAGAAGGAATAAAATGGTGGATATTTTATTCCTATTTGACGAGTTGGTGTTATTAAATGGTAATGTGCTAGTTGTTAAGTGTTATATTGATCCTTGTTAATTTCTGAAAATATTTACTAAAATGTATTATTTTCAAAAGTTATTTAAATGTTGATCATATTGATATCGGTAAATTGAAATTGTTTTGAAATATCCGGGAAATATTGTGCAATTAATTTTATCAATAAATAATTATTATGTGATATTATAGGAATTTTGGTGAATTATCTAATGATTGATATTTATTGATATTTATATTTGGGTGTGTATATGCGATAAAGTGTAAGTATTTTTTATTTTTAATATATCCAGAATAAAGTATAGATAATTATGGTATTTTTCTGGTAATTTGTGGAATGTTATATGATTTTATAAGGATTTATAGATTTATTAATTATTTTCTGAGTAATTAGAAAATTATTTTATAAAGCCGGGAATCGTCCAACTTCAACTGTTTTAACGTTTTTACAACCCGAAACTCTTCCGAAAACTCCTTCCTAACCTAATATGGTAATTCCGGACATTTTCTGTATTTTAACTTTTTTAATCCGGAGTACGGTTTGACCTGTGCGCATCTCGGCGTAAAATTTTCGATATGATAATCATTTCGATAGATCAATAAAACCCGTATTCTCAAGAGACGGGATATTTTACATTATTTTCTCATAGAGTGTTTTATAAGAAGTTCGGTTTTGATAATTATCCAAATCTGCTATTAAATTGTATCATTTTTATAGTTACTAAGCTGCTAAATAATCTATTTTTGGATCTGATATATAAGTATAAATTCAGCATTAAATTTCAGAATGTTTCAAAAATCATGAAATTTATATTTTTTTAAGTTTTAAATATTTTGAGAATTTTAAAATTGTTTCAGAAATTTTTTGGATTATATTTACCTGCACTTTTGTTCATTAAATCGTAAAATGCGCGTCTGATGCGCGATCCAAAATATTTTAAAAATTATAAAAAAAAATTTTTATTAGTTTTTAAATATTCCGTGAATTTTAGAAATATTTCGGTTTCATAAAAATTATCGGACCGGGCCCCTATCGGGTCGTAAAACCCCACAAAAATCAGACTTTTATTTTTATAAAATCGCGGGAGTTCCAAATACTTTATATTTTCACATTTTGAAATATTAATAATTTTTGGGAAATTTTGATATAAGTTTTATAGTTATTTGATTAAATATTATTCCCCGCTATTTATTAATTTTGGACTACTTGTTTAAATGTTGTTTTGATTTTAGTCTATAAAACAGAAACAAAATAGGAAAAAAAACAACAAAAAAAAACCAAAATGTGCGCCGCCCCCCTTTTATTTCTTCACCCCTTCCCCGTTTCCTTTACCAAACACAATACTCCCCTCTCCTCTCTGTCTCTCCTCTCTGTTATATATTTTTATTTATTTTTAATTTTCAAAAATTCATATCTTCTCAACCGTCCGTCCAAATTTCAATTGTTATATATATAAACGATCAGCGCTTCGATACCTACGCATAGGTGTATATATTTCGAGGTTTTGAGAAGAAAATAAGAAAAATTTTGGAGCATATTTTCCGTTTTAATTTATTTTCGGGGCATAGAAAAGGAGTTTGACGGTGTTGAACTCCACATGGCATCTCAGTGTTTATATATCTATCGCTATTAATTTCGGATTTTTATAGAGATATTTTCCGGACATCAGATATTCTCTTCTGGGTGATCATAATTTATTTTGGGTAACGATTCCGAAATTTCGCCTTCGTACTTGTGTATATTATAGCATGTTAGTGTTTATATATTTATTTCATAATTTTTAGAAGTTTTTGTAGAAGTCACTTTTGACCGTATTTTTCGTTTCTAGCGTGTTTATACGTGCAAATATGAAATATTGTGTGTTTTAAATTTATTGATTATATTAGAGTACCGTTGGATTGTGTTGGTTTGGGATTGATTTTGAGGGGTTATGACCCGGGAAAAGTCCGTTTTACAAAGACGTTATTTCGAAAAATTTTCTAAAATATTTATTTCGATTTCAAATTATTATCTTTTATTATTTTTGAAACTCATAATTTGATTCAATTATTTATAATTTGTTTTGATTTATTCTTATTTTATTTATAATAAATAGACCGTTTGTCCGTTTAATACGAAACGAACGCGACTAGACTCAGAATTTTTTTTGCTTTCATTAAAAATACTTTGGAGACCCAAATTCTTTTTTCAAAAGGTCACTTGCTTTACGAGTCATTCTGAGTCGATTATTGATCGATAAGTCGTATTTTTGACCCGATTTCAGTTTTAAAAGTGTCGAGTCAAATGTTTTGACGAACCAAGTCATGTGTTATATGAATTATGTGATACGTGAGTTATGTGTGTACATACGATATGAATTACGTGCGTACGTGGATCATAAGTCTTGTATTTGGCTGTTTTCTTTATGTGTGGACTATCGTATGGGTAGACGGTAGGGTTTTGACGCACAGTTCGTCGAGTAATTATCGTTTAGACGATTAAAGTTATATCTTTTATTTATAGATGCGGATCATTCGAGTTGATCAGGAAAAGACATTGGATAAAGAATGGAATGGAATGGTATTGGATATATGGCTTCTAGCAATCGCAGGAGAAGCATATCAGTAAAGTGTTGAAAAGAAAGACAGTGATGTTTTGAGACAAAAGGTCAAAATAGATGTGTCGTTGCGAGTGTGATTAACTGCTAAAAACCCAAAGGCAAGTATCCCTATCATCACTTATTGTTCAAGTGATAATTATTTTAAATCTTCTTATGCAAGTAATGCTTTCCCTATTCTCAGTTCAGAATAGATAAATGTTTTACATATCGCTGAATTAAATGATTCTGTTTATGCAAGTACTTTTCTGCTATTCTACGTTCAGAATAGCTAAGTGATTTTACTCATCAAATTACTGGATTTATAAATGTTTTAGATTTTTAGAAAGATGATTTGGTTGCGAATATTCCTACCCAAGTAAATGGGGGAATAAAATTATTTTGGGTGTCAATTATTATGACCCCTTTTCAATAAAAGGTTTTAAGATTGGATCAAATTGCGTAAGTGACCGGGACAGACGGTCGAGCGGAGGGCTATTTCTAAGTGTCATGTGAAATATTATTACATAATTTTTGCCACATGTAGGTATATTGCCTTTTTATTTGAGTACTCGTGTTTTTGGAACCAGTGTTATCACCCGGGCTGATCAGCATGTGATAGTACGTCCGTCGGAGAATGATCCCAATCTAAATTATCATATTGTTTTTTTATAATCATAGAATAAATGATTTATCAACTGTTTCTGTTCTGGATAAAAGATAAAATGCCCTTTTCATTTAGTTTCTGCTTGATGTGGATATTTAGGTTGTTGTTAAATATCAAAGGTGGTATTAGTATAGATGATTGATGTTGACTTCAGTATGGGATGTTGTGAGCATCAAAGTTCATATTGATATCTATTTTGATATGACAACGAAATGAATATTAATATCTGAATAAAGTTTATTATTCAATCCATAATCATTGATTCTGGTTATTGTTGTTTACGATATTTCCGTAAACACTGTTTTGCGAGTTTTATTCTCGTCGAGATTTAAAGTATTGCTGAATCATTTCGCTCAAAAATATTAAAAATAGTTTTGAATACAGTGAGAAACAGTTATCCGATTCTTTAATAAATTTTCTGATTCAACAATTATGATTTTAAATGTTCTGCTCTAATGCAGATGTCGGTTTTATATCAAAATGACCATCTATATGTTATAATGAACTTGCTGAGCATTTCTTTCACTCATACTTGCCTGTTTTCAAATTTAACCTCCTGTGAGGATTAACTTGTGCTGTTTAGCCGTGTAATTCGAGGAAGCAAAGAAGAAGCTTTTGGAAGGTGGTTGGTCCAGGGTTTGCGGACTAGTGTAAGTTTTATTGTATAAAGTTGTTTATATTATATTATATTATAGTTGTGTATTTTATAATTGGGCCTAGTATACTTCTTTTCGAAGTTATACTAGTGGGTAAAGTGTTGAGATTGAGAATTGTTGAAAAAAAAGTTTTTAAAGAAAGAGAAAACTTTATTTATGGAATTTGGAATTCTTATTTCTAGAACTGTAACCTTAAA
The DNA here is from genome assembly GCF_009905375.1 of Apium graveolens. Lineage (NCBI taxonomy): Eukaryota > Viridiplantae > Streptophyta > Magnoliopsida > Apiales > Apiaceae > Apium > Apium graveolens. The sequence goes on from NC_133654.1 coordinate 133,474,782, forward strand.
AGATCTTGGATTAGTGTAGGGTCATTTATGCTAAATATCTTCCGCTGGCATTTATTTATTGATTAAACAGGTTATTTTGGATTGAGGTTTCATAGTGACGACCAAATCCCTTGACCCCGTATTTGGGGGCGTTACATAGGTGTTAATAAGAATGGAAATTATGTGACTCCTCCTAATGCACCTAGAAAGACCTGTTCACACTGTGGTAGCACTAATCATCTTGCTAATTCTTGCAGGAAGAATAAAGAGATAAAAGTTGTTCCTTCCAAATCAGAGTTTAGGAATAGAACAGTTAGATATAAACCACAGAGTCCTTATTTCCATTATGGAAGTGTTTGGCACTCTACTTATACTTGTAAAGAGTATCACAGTTTGTATTATGATTATTATAAACTGAAACCCACTTTAGTTAAAGCAAAATATGTTTCTGGATATGTAAATACTGATAGTAAGAATGTTAACATGGACTCTAATAACTAACACTAACTGATTCAAATTACTCTTTGCAGGGTGACAGGAGGAGTGTTCTAGTCTTGGACAGTGGATGCTTAGGAAATATGACTGGTTATAAATTTCTGCTATCAGAATTTGAGGAGAAGACTGGCCCAAGTGTTTCTTATGGAGATGGTAACTTAGGAAAAATCTTGGGATATGGAAAAATCAAAATTGGGAATGTCATCATTGAAAATGTAGCTCTAGTTACAGGACTCAAGCATAATCTGATCAGTGTGAATCAAATTCGTGACAGAGGTTACCATGTCAATTTTTATGAGGAGCATTGTGAAATTGTCAGTAAGTCTGATGGCAAGATTGCAATGACTGGTATAAGATATGGTAGTTTATATGAAGCCAGGGTCTCCACAAGTATTGATGATTCAGAAGTTAGTCTACTGAGTAAAGCATCTTTGGAAGACAGCTGGAACTGGCATAAAACACTTTCTCACCTCAACTTCAACAATATCAATGAACTTGTGAGGAAAGATCTTGTGAGAGGATTGCCTAATGCAGTATGAACTCTTGATGGCTTATGTGATTCATGCCAGAAAGTCAAGCAAAGGAAAATATCTTTCAAGAGTAAAACTAAATCCTCCATTCTTGAACCATATCATCTACTTCATTTTGATATCTTGGGTCTAGTGAATGTTATGTCAATTGCCAAGAAGAGGTATGCACTCGTAATTGTTGATGAATATACAAGATACACATGGGTGTATTTTCTGCACACCAAGGATAAATATCCATTGATTCTTGTTGATCATGCGAGGGAGCTGGAAAAAGGATCAACCTAAAAAGTGAAGATCATCAAAAATGATAATGGAACTGAATTCAAGAATAGCTCTTTGGAAGAGTTTTGCAAACTCAAGGGGATAAAACAAGAGTTTTCTGCTCTTGGAACTCCAAAACAAAATGAAGTTGTTAAAAAAAATAATAGAACTCTCATTAGAAGCTGCAAGAACCATGCTAGAGGAAGCAAGATTGCCTACCTACTCTGAGCTAAGGTTGTGCAAACTGCTTTCTTTACACAAAATGCAATATTGATCAACAAGCATGGAAAAACACCATTTGAGATAGTGAAGGGAAAGAAGCCAAATTTGAAGTACTTTCATATTTTTGGTTGTAAGTGTTTTGTTCTCAAAACTCATCCGGAGCAGCTGACCAAGTTTGATTTGAAAGTTGATGAAGAAATTTTTGTGGGATACCCAATGTCCACAAAAGCCTTCAGATTTTACATTCTGAGAACAAGAACAGTCATGGAATCTATACATGTATGTTTTGATGATAATAAGATAATAGGTGTAGAAGATACAGATTACCATGATAAATTGAGATTTGAAAATGAAGTACCTTATGCTGAACTTTTAAATCCTGACTCGGATACAGTAAATCCTGATATCACTCAAAGCTCTGAGGTTCCACAAAATAGTGGAAATTCTTCTAACAGTGAAGCATATGTTGAGGGGGAGAAATATGACTCAAATCCAGAGACCACTATAAGTGATTCAACTCAAGAAACATCAGTAGAAAGCTCATCAGACTCATCTTCCTCAAAATATTATGAGTCAAATACTGATAACAATGGGAACACTGATTCGGGGGAGCATCAGGAAATAATAGTGGTACTAATCAAAGAAATTATAAAGAGTTCATGGATCAAGGGGGAGGTTCATCTTCAAGGAGTCAACTTCCATCTGCAAAAAAATGGTCTAAGTCACACACACCTAACTTAATCATTGGAAACCCTGAAAGTGGTGTAAGAACAAGAAAATCCACTCATAATGAATGTCTCTACCATTCTTTTCTATCTCAAACTGAACCTAAGAAGGAAGAAGCTCAGCAAGATGCTGAATGGGTTACAGCAATGCAAGAAAAACTAATTAATTTGAAAGGAAAAAAGTCTGGACTCTTGTGCCAAGACCAAAGTATAGATCTATAGTTGGCACAAACTGGGTGTTCAAAAACAAAACTGACAGTGAGGGCATTATCACAAGAAATAAAGCAAGACTGGTTGCAAAAGGTTACTCACAACAAGAAGTCATTGATTATGATGAGACATTTACTCCAGTTGTAAGGCTTGAGGCAATTAGAATATTTCTTTCCTATGCTGCTCACAAGAAGTTTAAGGTGTTCCAAATGGATGTGAAGAGTGAATTTCTAAATGGAGAACTTGAAGAGGAAGTTTATGTTGAACAAGTTTCAGGGTTTATTGATCCAAAGTATCCAGATCATGTCTACTTACTGGAGAAATCACTTTATGGACTGAAGCAAGCTCCAAGGGCATGGTATGAAACACTTGGTCTATTTCTGCTAGAAAGTGGTTTCACGAGAGGTACAATTGACAAAACTCTCTTTTATAAATACCATAGTAAGGACTTTTTATTAGTACAGATATATGTTGATGATATCATTTTTGGATCTACTAATGATAAACTCTGTCAGATATTTGCAAACTTAATGCAGTCCAGGTATCAAATGAGTATGATGGGGGAATTGAGTTATTTTCTGGGGTTACAAGCTAAACAGACTGGTGAAGTGATCTTCATAAGTCAATCCAAATACACCATAAATTTACTCAAAGATTTGGAATGTAAGACTGCTCAACTGCATCAACTCCCATGGCCAATGCAACTAGGTTAGATTTAAATATTGGTTCTTCATTAGATATAACTAACTACAGAGGTTTGATTGGCTCATTCCTATATCTGACTACTAGTAGACCTGATATCATCTATGTTACCTGTCTCTGTGCAAGGTTCCAAGCTGATCCTAGAGAACCTCATCTATTAGCTGTGAAAAGAATTTTTAAGTATCTCAAAGGCACCATAAATCTGGGATTATGGTACCTTAGAGATTCAGACTTTTAGCTAATTGGATATTTAGATGCTGATTTTGCAGGTTGCAAAATAGACAGGAAAAGCACTTCTGAAAGCTGCCAATTTCTTGGTGGCATATTGGTTTCTTGGTATAGAAAGAAACAAAAGTCAATTTCCAAATCAACTATAGAAGCAAAATATATTGCTACAGGAAGCTGTGGTGCTCAGATTCTATGGATGAAGAATCAGCTACTGGATTATAGGTTAGAGTATTCTTCTATTCCTATATATTGTGATAATCAACATGCTATTGCAATGACAGGAAATCCAGTGCAGCATTCAATGATTAAACACATCAGCATCAGGTACCATTTCAGAAGGGAATATGTGGAAGCAGGTACAGTGGAATTGGTCTTTGTTCCAAAAGATCAGCAAGTAGTAGATATATTCACCAAGCCTCTCTGTGAAGCTACATTCACAAGATTGGTGAATGAATTGGGAATGATATCAGGACAATTCTCAAACTCTGATAACTAAGACTGCTGATATTTTTGAAGCATGGTATCTTATTATGTGTCAATACTTGTTAGATACTGATTATTGTTCTAAATGTTGATGCTACGATAACATGCAAATTATGCTAAATGATCTTATGTTAAAACTGCATGTTGAACTACTGATTATGCTTACATGCTCTGTTATTAGTTAAACTTGCTTTGACTAATATATAATGTCAGTAGTTGATAAATCCTGATAGTTGTGATTACATACTGATAATGGTCAAATTTTGATTGACTATTTTTATGAAGATATTGCTTTAGTCAGTATTGTAATTGCAGGGTTGAAGTTAGCCACATATGGGTAATTTTTCATTGAGTAAGTATTTAGAACACATTCGTTTAATGCATAACTTTATTCTCGGGAACTATGCATGCAGTAACACATGTTTACATGATTACTTTTAAAGTCAATCGTATATTGCCATGTGTCCCATTCAATCGAATTGTGACTAAATTAGTGGAGAGAAGTGTTGTTTAAAATCAATTTTTTATTTTAGATAATACTTTACTTATCTTCATTATTTCCTCTCTACTACTTTACCTTTCTCAAAGCCGTAAACTCTGAAACCCTAAATACTATTTGTAAATCTTTCTTGAAAAATTAACCATGAATTCACCTGCTACTTCTAAGCCATTTGATTATGGTGGTACAAAGTTTGTGACTAACAACTATTTAGGTATCCTGACTAACAACAGTGCGAAAGTTGATTTTCATATTTTTCAGGACTTTCTTAGATCCAGCGAGATTGGGTTTGCTCTCACATCTCCACCCACAATCTCTGGTGACTAGGTGCTTGCTATTTGGAGGGATGGAGTATTTGATGATGGAGGAGCTAGTGGATCTCCAAGCCTTGTATTTGAATTTGACAATACAACAAGGATTGTAACTCCTCAAACTGTAAGGGATGCATTACTGTTGCCTACTCATACCTCCTACACAAGATTGATAGGTGATATTGAGATGAGGAGATTCTTTACTGAGATTGGCTATGACAAGGATTTGAAGAATCTTGGTCAATTAAAAAGGAATGGGCTAAGGAAGGAATGAGATTTCTTCTTTGATTGTATCACAAAGGCATTCAACAACAAATCTTCAAATTTTGATGCCTTGCCCATTATGACACATCAGATAGGGTACTCTCTAATTCATGGTTCATATTATGATTATGGTAGAGTAGTTCTGTCTTTTATCGTGATAAGATTAATGTTGATAGAAATATAGTATATTATGCTAGATTCTGTCAGTTGATTTTCAATGCTTATTTTCCTAATACCCCTATCCCCTTTAATCAAATAGTGTCAGTGTTTAAGTTGACAAAAGGGCTTTTACCGACTTAATTTCACAAGATGAAAAGTGGTTGAATTTAGTTCCTTTGAGGTTACCACTATTTGCAAGAAACTTGTTTTTTGCAAGGCTTCCTGAGATTTATGGTTTGCTTAACAGCCAGAGTGCTAAGCGACAGTAAATCACCATTGGAAACCCCCCTATAGCTCACCCCAGCACAACAAATCAAACACAAATCCAACACAAACTCAACCACCAGAACAATCTCAAAAAAAGGATAAAAATCGAGTATTTTGTAACAAAAAGAACATAAAAACAGGAATCCCCCATCTCAAGTGTCTCTCAAAAGACACTTGTTGTAAAAAGAAAGAAAGAATTGGCTAAAAGAGCTACAAATCCTGCTGTAGCTAAGTCAAAAGATGAAACATCTCAAATTCCTCATTCTTGAAACCTTCAGAAATTATAAAGAGGAAACTTGTACTTGCTGGATTAGAATTAGATTCAGATAAGGACACTACTACCTTATCTTCCAGATTTCCAAACTTTCGTCTGATTCTTCTCCAAGACCAGTTGTTCCATCAACTGAAAAATACACAGCTGCTGATACTGGTGCAAATCCCAGATAAAAGAAAAGGTGTTTGGTCAAGGCCTATTACAATCAGCACTTGCTCCAGATTAAACAGGAAATTACAGAGGAGACACAGAGTGCATCAAACCCAAATTCTGACATCCAGTCTACTGATAAGGTGCTTGTAGAACTGTCTGAAACTCCAGTCACGCAATTTCACAAGAGAGCGAGAGAAGTCTCTCATGAGCAAGTAGAAGCTAGTGTCAAAAGGCTGCAAGGGAAAGGACTTTTTCCTGGATCAAGCATACAAGAACCTGTATCTCAAAGGGGTACAACAGCTACATCTCCTGATCCAATCCCACAAGGACCTGCACCTCAAAGTGGTGCAGCAGATATTGAAGAATAAGAGCCTCTGATTGAAACTGCTCAAGAATCTATTACTGCAATTGTGGAGAAGAGTACACAAGAACCTGGTTGTCAAAGTCATCCAGCAACTCCTGATTCTCCAGCTACACAAGAACCATTGCTTCAAAGTTGAAATGCAAGCCTTACTCCTGCTCTAGTGACTCTTATTATAGATGTTGAAGGAAGAATTCATCCATCTTAACTGTCTACTGATATTTTATCAGTACCACAACTGAATGTTCGCACGAAATCTACATCTTCAGATTCACAAGGTGCTCAGAATACTTAATAAACAGATGTTGAACAACAGTCTGTTGAACCTCAAGAAAACTATGATTTACCAATGGGTATTAATCTCCCTGCAAGTCTAAGTACTGATACTTTCTTGCATTCCATACATTCTACTATTCCACCACATGAGACAATCCTTGTTTTTGTTGAAAGATAGTCCATTTACTGTACTTTATCATCACCTAAGAAAATCCCTATTGTTGTTGAAGATGTAGTAGCACAACAGTCCATTTATAAAGTATTATCCATTTCAGAATCACCACAACATTCTACAGGAACTGAGGTCCTGGAAGTTAATCTCGAAGCTCCAATTTATTTATCAGCAATACTTGAAGATGTGGAGTTAACTGCTGAATGTGTGAAAGCTTCTGAAGCTGTTGGATCATATACTACACCAATTTCTAATTCTATTCGACATGTTGAAGCTGGTGATGAAGTTCAACAAATAGTGTAATATCCAGTTGCGATTGAAGAATCTAATGATGGTGAAGAAGCTAATATTTCTAATGCTATTTTCGATCCTGAAGATGATCATTTCTTCCCTGAAGACATGCCCATGCATGTGAGATAACAGAAAATAAAAGAGTTAGATGTTAAAAAGAAGCAGGATTATTTTGATAATCTCTGGACTGCTCATTGGAAATATGATACATATCCTATTTCCAGAACACAAGCTGTTGCGCATCTGGAAATAAAAGAACAGAAGTTGACAAATCCTGATATGCTGAATCATCTGAAAGCATCAACTTTAGTTGTCAGATCCTTATATACAACTCAAGACGCAACTACTACTCAAATCAATCGGATCAAAGAATCATTGATTGCTTCAAAGCTAATTACTCATCAGGAAGTTCAGAAACAAATTGCACCAATAGTTATCAGGAAAACTGCAATTGAAGCCAACCAAGCTAGATTGGAATCTAAACAAGCTCAAATGTCTAATCAACTTACAGAAGTACAAAATTTAATGGAGCTTATTTTTTCTCTATTGCTTGGTGATGATGCCAAAAAGGGGGAGAAAAGTGTTACTTTTAAATACAAACAGCTGACATTAACAAATACTGATGATGAAAATCCTGATGGAGGTAATAAGGGGGGACAAAAGGATAGTAAAAGGAGAAGAGGTGAAGAGCTAGTTGGAGTTAGTGGTTCACTAAAAGCAATTACTAGATTTTAATCTAGACAAGGTGGAGAGAGTAAGAGGAATGAAAGAAGAGTAGAAGATTTGACTGTGACTATAAAAATGCAACATTATTCACCAGTCACAACTGCTGTTAATGAAGACCAATGTATTCTGGAGATTGGAAGCTGGTGCTGAAGCAAGTCAATATCTTCAAACTCTGAAAGTTAAAGGAAGAAAGACAACTATGTTCTACAAGGATCCAAAGATTCAATTATTTGACTTTGAGGTGAGTAGAAGAATATTTGCAAGAGAAAATCCTGGAGTTGATCTTGAACAGCTAAGAAAAATGGAGGAAGACTTCAAGAATTCCATGAAGACAACAATTGTTGATATTTCTGTTATTTCTCAAGTACTTTATGAAGATGATCATTCCAACAGACCAACCAGAGGTATAGTTATAAAGGAAATCAGTCAGGAAGAAGATGAAGGATCTCTCATATCACAAGTTATTATAACTGCTGACAAGAAGCTTAACGGAAAAGAGAAGATATGAGAAAAGTCAAAGATTTCAAATCCTAAATCCAAAGCTGTTGCAAAGAAGAAATCAGTATCTAAGGAAACTAAATCTCAAATGCTGATAGGTCCAATCTATACAGTAGTTCAGGATTATGATACTGAAGAAAAATGTGAAGACGAAGAAGAAGAAATCAGTCAAGTTCACCAAAGAAGGATGATTTATAGAGCTGACTGGGCTGATGACTGAAATTAACCTCTGACATTGCTCAAGTTAAAGAAGCAGTTCAGAATAAAGAGTAAATATGATATTCACTGAAGTAAGATTGAATATGCATACTTGATTCCTGCATTTAGATAGTTTTGACATCATCAATTGGAACTTGTCCATATTTCCATAATGAATAAGTTGAGGGAGATTGTTAGGAGCAATTGATGATATCAATCAGAAACTATCAGAAGTTCACATCAGAACTTATATCAATGGATGATTATGATATCAACGGATGATGATATCGACAGATAATGATATTAACGGATGATGATGTGCACAGATAATGTAATTAGTATTTATCACATCAATTGATCTTCGATAAGGAAAAGGTAACATGAACTCAAGGCGGTGAAGGACTTTATCTCAGAAGCATTGTATTAGGGCTTATTGTTAATGGAATAGGATTCCTTATACATTATGTAGTTATGATCTATATAAAGCACAGATTAGGTTCATGCTATATGCATTGCGGCATTATTATATCTTTCGCATAGCTTAGTAGCTCTCAAGGATAATTGTTCATCCTTTCGAGAGAGTACGTTTGTAATAAATTTTTATCAGTTAATATAAAAACTATTGATTATGTTGAAGCTTTGTCGAATTGATTGTAATAACTGTATTCACCCCCCCCCCTCTACAGTTGATTAAGGGCCTTACACCCTTCTTCACACGCCAAGCAGCATATTTGGAACACTTTTTCTTCATGTGTCCATCCTTCTTACAAAAGTAACAGGTTGTTCCCTTATCATGCTTCTCTTGCAACTGATGCTTGGGTTTTTCACTTGCAATATCCTTACCTCTCTTTCCCTTCTTATCATGAGAGCTTGATGCGAAGTGAGCACTCTCAGTCTTCTCTCGCAAAACCCTTTCTTCCTCTTACACAAGTATAAAATGAGCTCATTAAGAGTCCATTTTTCCTTATGAGTATTATAACTCACCACAAAGTGTCCACACTGAGGAGGTGGAGAAATAAGAACCAAGTGAACAAGTAACTCATTTAAAAGTTTTAACTTTAGTTCCTTGGTTTTCCAGCAAGCTTAGACATCCCGATGACCTTATGTTCCCCTTTCCTTTATACTTCATGGTAACGAGTTTAGACAGAAGATTACTCATTTCCGCTTTCTCATTTTTAGCAAAATATTGCTCAATCTCGGAGAGGAACTTCTTGTCACTTGTGTTCTCAGCAATAGAGCCCGGAAAGCCAGTTGGAATTGTTCGCTTCATGATCGCTAGACACAGGCGATTAGAGCATTCTAATTTCTCAATTTGATCCGTTTTGGGATCATCCGTAGTGAGAACTAGTTACTCTTTCCTTAATGCAAGTTCAAGATCCATACACCCAAGAACGATTTCAACATTCTCTTTCCATGTGATATAGTTTGTCCCATTCAATATTGGAATCATTCTCAATTGAGCGGAAGCAGAATTGACAGAAGCGGTAACTGTAATAGAAAACAAATATACAACATAATGCTCAAAACTAGTATATACAATAATGTGATAAATTTTAAATATTGGAAAAACCATCACAAGATACCTAGCGCAACATTAAATTTTAGTCTTTGGACAGAAAAATTAATTTATAATTGGTACTCTCCATGCAATAATCAAGTATTAGCAATTAATTTCTGTCAAATAATAAGGCTTTCTTTGGACTAACTTATTATTCACATGAAAACCTCAATATTGCTACACACTTATTATCACAAGAATATTTTAATTTTGGCAAAATGTTACCTTCCTTTGGGCCGATAAAATTTGCATAAAATTAAATATTCTATCATCATAATAATATTTTTTTAAATTAATTAATTTACATAAAAGAGGTCACTTTGGCGACATTTTGCTTCAATCAATCAACTTAAAAGTATTCGACCACTTAAATAAATAAGTTAATACTAATTTTCCAATAAAAAAATTTAACTCACAAGTACACATATATTCTTTATACACGGTCAAAACACTAAACAAGGTATTATGACTAATTATCTTAAACCACCAGAATATATATATATATAATATTGTTAAACTTGTCAAACAATACACCTAAAAACAAAAATTGTGCACCATAACATGACCCTAAAATTTGACATACTTAATACACATACTTGGATATTAATATAATATGCCAAAGAATTACTTGTCAGGTAAAAGAAAATAATAGACGTAGCTTGCCGCAAGACTACAACTAATATACAGTTGAGACCATGATTGTATTAAACTCACGTGTTAATATTAATATCAATATTGAGTTTATATGTATATGATACATCTGTTGTAACGCCCTCAAATCCGGGGTCTAGATTTGGGAGTTACTAACCGATAAACAATACTAAAATATGCACAACAGAATAAAATAATAAACATGACCCCTTGGATGCAACTGGATCATTCACATGTTATAGTATGAAATAGGCGCTAATACAAACCAAATATTATTATAACCCATAAGTCTATTTATTTTTACAAACTATTCAAATTTGATTACAAACCACTAGATTAATCAAGCATCTCAAAACGGTCTACCTGGAAAACGTCAAACTATTTACAACCACACGACTTCTAATCAAACCTGGATCTCTGGCCTGCTCTGGTTTAGCTGAAAGATGAAAATAATAAACAAGTATGAGCGAAAGAAATGCTCAGCATGCAATATATAGCTTATGATTTAAGACAACAAAAACAGTATATCCGAAGAACAAAACCGAACAATAATACCTGAGCAATATCAAAAGCTGATATAAGTTTTGATAATAAACAACACTTATATATATATATATTGAATTAGAATCCTCGAACGATGGTGTGTTGCCGCCGGTGATCAGCCGCGGAACAACACCGGTATGCCGAAGCATATCCAACTAAACAAAGGGTACCAAGACACATATTGGCCTAGAAAGGTATTATATTCTGTATATACATAGCTCATACTTGACCGCCGCCACGGCCTCTTACGTAACCATCAAATCCATAAAAACATTTGTAATCAAAGGAGCCAAATCAAACGACATCCTTAACAATATAACTCCCCATTTCACATGGTCTGGAGTCATCTCAACAAATGATGACGAAATAACTAGAACAGTTAGTTATTCGCTAATCTCATCTCAACATTCCACTGTATAGAGTAATTTGCCATGAAATATAAAATGTTTAACTATTTTGAACTTATAATAGGGAAGAAGTATTTGCAATATATCACAAGGAGGTACGAGAATACTTGCATGATTATAATCAACAACCTGATAAGTAAAATGCTAAACTATTCTGAAAATAGTATTGAGAACTTTCATAATAGGATTCAAAATAAATATCACTTGAACGATAAGTGAAGGTAGGGATACTTGTAATTATACCACAAGAAGGTTCAGGAATACTTGTCTCGTATGCTCGACAACTTTTTACAATAACCTTGACTTATAACTGCTGGCTACCAACTCGGGTTAACAATAGTATTTATCGGTCATGAATTAACTCAGAATGACTCGCAAATAAAACGACCTTTCAATACAAAATAAATTAGGTCACGAAAGTATTTTTATTAAAAGCGAAATATTTTTCTGAGTCTAGACGTGTTCGTTTCGTATTAAACGGACGAGCGGTCTATTTATTATGAATAAAATACTAATAAATCAATTAATAATAATATTAGTTAATTTTAAATACCTAAATGAAAGTTTTAAAATCTAAAAATAATTTTTTCGGAATTATTTAAATTAATTAAAAATCTTTATATTTTATTTAAACATTTATAATAAAATCAATTGATTAAATAATTTAATTAATTAATTAACTTCATAAATAATTAACTGAAATAAATTTTAAATAATTAAATCAAATTGGATTCTGAATAATAATAAAAGAAGATAATTTTTGGAATTTCAAATAATTAACTAAATAATTTTTAGAATTTAAAAAATTTGAACTAAATGATTTTTAGAATTAAAAGAATTGTATTTTGAAAATAGAATTTGAATTTTTAAATAAATTTTAAAAAGAAAAAGGCAGAAACAAGATTTAGAAACAGGAATTGGGATTTCTAGGATTAAAATCGGGTTAGGAAATAAAAGAAACCGGGTCTTGAAGAAGGTGGCCGAGTCGGGTTTGAAGCCGACCGGAATCTGGGTTGAACCCAGAATCCGGTGACTTCTGCCGGATTCCGACGAAACTAATCGAAGGTCAAAGCACAACGATCACCAACAATCCTGGGATCTTCTAAACTTCCCCATGGCTCCTAATCAAACCACAACGATCACTGTAAGAACCCTGATTTTTGTAATATTTTAAAACTTCTGTGAATAGTAACTTGAGCTAATTAAGTAATACGTATGGGGATCATCATTAAATGAATAGTGGAATTTTGAGAATCCGAGATCATATTCTTGTTTATCGAGGAAAATAAGTGAATGTAAAAGCCGACGGAATTCGAAGATTCACAATTATACTACGTGTTTTCGTATCCGTAAAGAATGGCGTAGAACCGGGAATACTACGTGAAATAAATAATATATCAAGGTATTTCTATGATCAAGAGAAGGAATGGAATTGGTTATAGGATTATAAGCGATAAAAGAAATCGCTACGAAACAAGGCGTTATACGTGGAAACTATCGGAATGGAACGACGATTGCATTTACGATAAATAAACGAATGAGAAATTAAATCCCATGCAAGTTGGCCATGCATAACCAAGTCCTAACTAGTAGTTAGGAGTGCAACTAGATGAGTAGAAGCTAACTAGAATAGTTAGTGGAATAGTGTTGAATAGTGATGGGAGACAACAAGTACACAAGCCATACTTCTCCCTTTTCTCACTTCACCACACAATCAAACCAACCCATACCTTTGCCAAATTATTGTCAAATCTGCTGCATACATCCCATATATTCATTATACACTCCCAAACTTTAGCCACAAAAGAAAACAACCACTTTTCCCTCACTTAAAGCTCTCCCATTTTTCATTCCAGCAGTTCGGATTTTCTGAGCAAGGGAGAAAGAAAAATTCATAACTCAAAATATACTCATTCAAATATCATGAAATTTTTACCATAGCTTTTCTATATCATGGGTAAGCTTCGTACCAAATTTCAGCCTCAAATTATTTTTTTTCAATTTTATAAAAATGTTTGAATGAGGTGCTGAAAGGTAACTCCGAAATTTTAACTTGTTTCTTTGTTTTGTTTCTTAAGGATCTAGCCCTTCTAAGTGTTTTCTAAGAAAACCAAGCCTCAATCATCCTAGCACTAACCTTCCTAGTATCCAAGAAGGTATAACTTTCAACCTTTTAAGGTTTTATGGTTGAATTTAAGAGTTATGTTTGTTGTAGTGTTAAGATCCAAAGGATTGTGTTTGTTTGAGTTTGTATTGATTATGTTCTTGCTAAAGACTTGAGATGTTGAGTTGTAATCCATGTATGTGGTACTATATAGAGCATATAAGGTTCATGTGGGTGGATCTTGAGAAGTACTTGTGTTTATGATGGTTATAGGTAGTGATTGTGTTAAGATCAAGTAGTAGAAATTGAGTTTGGGCATTCTTGCACTTGATCTGTTTTCTGCAGGACATTCGGCCATGAAAATTGTTAAAATTTGAAAACCACTGGCCATGAGAAGATAGATATTGTTTTTTTGTTTCTATACATGTGTAGATCATCATGAGTAGATTTACGGTTTAGGAGTTATGGTCGTTTTAGTGTAAAACATTTATGCGATTAGCCAACTGCACTTAAGTCCACTTGCATGGTGATTTTGAAGGACTTAAAATAATTTCGAGATTCTGGAAAAATTATGAAAAATGGATATGATAGTAGAGAAGACTGTCCAAAAAGAATTTTGAGAAAATATTAATTTTTAGATTTTATGAAAATATTTTGGTAAAGCGAGCGCAAGCGAGAAACGCATAAAAACCTAGTTTTGACGCGCGTTTTCTCACGTTCGAGCTTAAAACTCGAAATGGACTTTCTAAAGCGAACGATCGATTTCAAAACTCGACCATGTTATAAAGTGAGAATATAAGTGTTGAGAATGTGACGATCGGAGATTCGTTATACTTGAGTAGTTGCGAAAGTTGCTTAATAAAAGCGAGACGTTAATCGCGTACTAACTTAGACCGTTGGTTCTTGTTTATAGATCGCCAACCAAACACCAGATACCATACCACTTCGATTACTCGAGGCAAGTTTTCGAAACCTTATCTCATAATATCCATGCTATATACATACTGTTGTGATATTGATGTCATGATTTACAGTTCAAATATATATGCTTGTCTATGATATCAATGCATACGAATTATGCGATTGTTTACGAAAACAAATTTCGTTTTACACGAGTATGAGAAATTGAAACGTATTTCAAATATAATATAGGTTAATGGGAGTTGGAAATATTTTAATAACGATTGAATTCCGGAGAGAGCCGAACGCGAACGATTTCTATTTTGATAAACAAAGTACGTTCGCGTAATTTATATATCAAGCGAACGATTGAGATTTTGACTTAAACTTCGAGAAATATTGGTTTATTCATTTAAGGGACACCCTTACTTGATTGATTATTTTATAAAGCGATACTTAAGGGATTATTAAATATAAAGAAAGTATTTAAAAATATACTGAATAGTTTATAAATCATTTCACGTTATTTAATAAAGATTTAACTATTCAAAGAGCAATTATAGGATACCAAATCCTGTTATGATTATTTGATTAAGGTGTCTCCATTCGTTGGACCTTATTCAGAAATATTTTGTATTTAAGGTTTTTTATTAATTCATTGAACCTTAATTAGAAATACTCTGTACTTAAGATTTTATCAATTTATTGAACCTTATACAAAGATGTTTTATTTATAAGATTTTATCAATTCATTGAATCCCTCTTAAATTATTATGAGACCTTAGATATTTAATATCTTCGGACTTCTAAAAACTTATTTAAAAATAGATATAGTTCCCAAAGGTACTTTCTAAATTATTCAAAAATCTTGAAAGAGATTAATCATTTGAAACGTATCAAAACCTTAGGGAACTTAGTCTAGAAGC
The DNA here is from genome assembly GCF_009905375.1 of Apium graveolens. Taxonomy (NCBI): domain Eukaryota; kingdom Viridiplantae; phylum Streptophyta; class Magnoliopsida; order Apiales; family Apiaceae; genus Apium; species Apium graveolens. The sequence goes on from NC_133654.1 coordinate 133,490,155, forward strand.
ATAAGAGTTTTGCTTCTTCGTTCAATAAAGAACAAGTGAGTAATATATGTGTCACCCTACTACAGATAGGGATTTGAAAATGATTTTAAATTCAAAACTCCGACAACTCCCAAGATCAATTGAGTTAAAAGTGATGAATAAATCATCTTATTTACAGGTCAACTTTTAACGACCTATTCCTTCGAAAAAGGATTTTGAGCAAAAGATATAATTGTTTTGGGACTGGAATGTGGCCTGCCCGGCACGGAGTGGTATCGGGCAGTGACCAGGCGCGGAGTGGCGCATTATGCAAGCGCGGAGTGGCGCATTGTACGGTTATATGGTCTATGTGACCATTGACTTTCGGACTTGCACGACAATGGGCAACCACCGTGTAGTGTCTTGATGAGCCCAAAGGCGGCTAGGTTTGTATTCCTTCTACTAGTAGAGAAAATTTCGTATTCGGCTGATCACCGATACGTGGTTTATTCCAGTATAGTCCCTTTCTTCCATTTTGGAAAAACTGTTGTGAAATATACAACAGAGAGCCGATAAGGCTGAGTTTTAAACAAGGATATTGATGAATATATATCAAATCCATTTGAGAAATCTGCCGATAAGGCTGAGTTTAAATAAGGATGTTGATGATTATATATCAAATCCATTTGTGAAATATGCCGATAAGGCTGAGTTTTAAATTGGGATGTTGACGAATATATATCACACCCATATGAGAATCTTGGTTCGAGTAACATCTTGAGATTTTGAAATAAAATGAGTACGAGTATAAAATGATTTTGAGAAAGAGATGAATACAAGTATTCATTGGATATACTATTGTAGTTGATTTTGAGAATATTATAAATTTGTTAAGCATATAAACTTCCAGAACGCTTTGGAGATACAAAGTATAATTATTGGTTTTATTTATCCTTACATACTTAATTATGGGGATTTATACCTTGCTGAGCTATAATGCTCACCCTTGCTTTTATATATCATATCACAACAGACTACCAGCATGGATCAGACCAGGACTGCTGTCCGTAGACGGGTAAGGAAAGCTCGTGAGTTCTGTAGGCTTTTTGTGCGCTAGCCCCGTCAGGTAGATAAGTGGAGATGATTTATTTGCTACTGTTTCCAAGCGTATAACCTGTGTGTATGTGAGTTTGAATAAAAGGTCGAGTAATATTGTGAAAAGAGAATTATTTAATTAATAAGTGATCGTAACGACCCGAATTCACAACCTTGGATTTGGGGGTGTTACAGAAATGGTATCAGAGCCAAAGGTTATAAGTCTTGGAAACAGTAAAAGTAAAATGGGTAGATTGAGGATCTAAAAGTTAACAAGAACTCTCATCGAGTTCGTAGTCGGATTACTATGGAGTAGTCGTGACGGTAGTACCCAAGGGGACCTTAGCCTTAAGAGTTGAGGCATTGGTTGAGTTATTAACAGTCGATTGAAAAGCCAACATTAAGGGAAGAGAATGAGTTGTAGCACTCAGAGAAAAGATTGCTAAGAGTTATATGCGAAAGAGAGTCCATTGGTTGAGCCAATAGAGTTTGTTGATGGACTACCAGGAGTTATGTTGAAGTGTTTATGTGAAGTGTTATACGGAAATTGATGGAATCGTTTAAGATCGACATAATGAGGAAAGGAGAAAATTGTACATGATTTTTTTTATAATGTTGATATAGAAGTGGAGCTAAGTCTCTGGAGAAAGCGGGATGAAGACGATACCCCAATACCATAGGTTGATTGGAAAACCCGAGTCTTGCCACTCATAGCTCTTTATAGAGTGTCCTTGAGGAGACATATTAGGCAAGAATCAAGATGCTTAATTCTTTTACTATTAAGGTTATTACGTTACCTGAATTGGTTGAAAGTATTATTCCGATAATAAGGGTTCAATACATGACGAACAGCGATTCTACCAAGAAGGGTATTCGCTATACCATTGAGGAATCTATGTCCTATAAGGAAGATTTTAGCGTGTCCCAAGATGAGAATGCTATGCGATAATACGAAATCATTTCGTCCGTTAAGCCATTATGGTTCGACACGGAAAGCGAGAATCGACAGAATAATTTCTGAAAAGTTTCATGCTCCTGCAATCAACGCAGCAAGCTCCGAACTACTGGAGGAGAAAACCAATAAGTCTGACGCAGAATTCCAAGAGTGGGATGTCACTAGGAGCTACGTGTATATTCTCGGCAGGATGTCGTCTTTTGTTAACGCATCAAATCAGGTGCGTGGGCACAACGTTGCGAGTAACTAAAGAGGAATGAAGAATGTATTTGTGACAAAGTGAGTTATTAAGCGACTTTAACATAATGAGTAGAGACACGAATAATGTTATATTGGTGATCTTTTATAATAGCATAACGATGCCACCCCGACATATTGGGAAACTAGAGCAAACCCTGCTGAATTGGTAAACCAAAATAACCAAGAACACGAGGAAGTCGAATATAATGAATTCGGCTTAGAGGATTACAATGAAGAAGAAACTATGGATACTAACGAGGGGGAAGGCCAGAGAGGAAACCCCATGGACCAAATTATGAATCTTCTTCGAGAGAATTTAAATTGTCACCCTCAACCCAGGTGGATCATGTTCCAGTTACTAATGTCTTTAAGGCCTTTAAGTTGTTAAAACCCCTAGAAATTTCAAGGGATTGCTAACCTGTTAAGGCCAGAGCTTGGCTGAAAGAAATGGAAAAGAGTTTTGAGATAGTGCCCATAGAAGAGACGCAAAAGACTGTGTTCACCAGTTATGTGTTAAAAGGAGAAGCAAATTATTAGTGGGAACCTAAAGGAACCCTGGAGACTGATGTGATTATCACATGGGGAAAAGTATTTCCCAGGTTTATGGAGGCTCAGATGGAGTTGAAGTTTCTAGAGATTAAGTAAGATAAGATGTCAGTGGCTGTGTACAAAGCCAAATTTATTGAACTGTCGAGATTCGTGCCGGAGTTTGTGAACACGAAAGAGAAAAAGGCGAGGAGATTTCAGCAAGGGCTGAAACAATGGATTCAGGATCGAGTGTCATTACTTGAGATAACAGACTATGTGCAAAAAGGCCTCGATTGTAGAGGCAGAGAGTGAGCAAAGTCAAAAAGAGGAAGAGAGCAAGAAGAGGAGTTCGGAAGCCAAGGCGGCAGAGCGATAAACAGAAGTTTCCGATTAGGACTGAGAGGGGAGTGGTGTCCCAACCCGCAGTGGGTACCAGGTTCGCCACTACCGTAGCTGGCGGAAATAGCTTTAGCGAACCGGTAAGCAAGAGTATCACCCAGGGAGGTGGTCAATATAGGACTACGTTTCATAACCAGTTTCGGTCACCCCTACCAGATCATAAGTTATGTGGGGAGAAACATCCCGAGGTATGTAATGTGGGAAAAGAGCTACTGAGGTGCTTTAATTGCAACCAACCAGGACATTATTCTAGCAACTGCCCCAACCCAGCTAGGGCGTGATAGCAGGTAACCTTTTACTCAATTTGGTTACTGCAAATATTCTGTTTAATTCTGAAGCAACTAAGTATTTTATATCGCGAGATTTTTGGCCAAGTTAAAACTTAATGTGATTCCAACGCGAGAATTATTGCGAATAAAAATAGTGAATCGAGAGGTTGTTCCAATTAATGAGATTCATCTAATCTGCAAGTGGGAACTAGGAGGGAAGGACTTTAAGTTGGACTTAATTCCTTTCAGGCTGAGAGAATTTGGTGTGGTCTTAAAAATGGATTGGTTATCGAGCAATGGTGCTCAGATTGATTATAAAGGAAAGAAAGTTAAAATCCAAATGCCGAACGACAAGGAAATTGTGATTAAGGGTCAGCGTCAGACCCAGAAATTTTTGAATACTGCTCAAGCGAAGAAATTATTGAGGAAAGATAGCAAAGCGTATTTAGCATACGTGGCGGGTACCAAGAGAGAAGCCCCGATGTATGTGACATACCAGTTGTTCACGAGTTTGAGGATGTGTTTTCCAAAGACCTTTCAGGATTATCACCTGACCGAGAGATAGAGTTCGCTATCGAATTAGCATCAGGAACGACATCAGTTTCAAAAAGCCCCATATAGGCTAGCCCCGGTTGAAATGAAAGAATTGACTTCACAGTTGCAAGAACTGTTGAATAAAGGAATGATGAGACCTAATGTGTCACCATGAGGCACACCAATATTGTTTGTCAAAAAGAAGGACGGTAGTATGCGATTGTGCACATAGTATAGGGAACTGAATAAGCTGACTATTAAGAACAGATACCCTCTCTCTAGAATTGACGATTCGTTTGACCAACTTGAAGGAGTGGTACACTTTTTGAAAATCGATCTAAGAATGGGATATCACCAACTGAAGATTAAAACAGGGGACAAATACCGTATTTCGCACGAGGTATGGACATTATGAGTTCTTGGTGACGTCGTTCGGGCCAAAGAATGCCCCAGTAGCTTTCATGGACTTTGTGAATCGAGTGTTTAAAAAGTATTGGGACGTGTGCGTCATTATTTTTTTATTAATAATATTTTAGTCTATTCTAAAATGGAAGAAGAACATGCGGAATATCTGAGGATAGTGGTAGAAGCATTGAGAAGAGAAAAGTTGTTTGCCAAATTCTCAAGGTGCGAATTCTGGCAAAATGAAGTTCAGATCTTAGGACAATTGATGAGCAGTGAAGGAGTGTTAGTTGACCCTACCAATGTTGAGGCAGTATTTCAATGAGAAAAAATAACCACACCTACGGAAGTAGGAACTTTTTGGGAATTAACTGGTTTTATGAGAGGTTCATACGGGATTTCGTTAAGATATCAGGACCTTTGATTAGGCCTACTTGCAAAACGAAAAAGGTTGTGTGGAATGAAAAATGTGAGGAAAGTTTTCAGGAATTGAAAAGAAGTTTGGTAATATCCCTCGTGCTGGCATTGCCCGATGGAAAGGGTGATTTGTGATCTATAGTGATGCGTCACATAAAGGATTAGGATGCATGCTCATGCAGCATGGGAAAGTGGTTGCTTATGCCTCATGGCAGCTGAAGGAATATAAAGTAAGATACCCTACTCATGAATTAGAATTAGCAGCAATAGTTTTGCTTTGAAAAATTGGAGACAATATCTATACAGAGAAAATTGTGAGATTTACACGACCATAAGAGCCTTAAGTATATATTTACTCAGAAAGAACTCAACAGGAGACAGAGGAGATGGTTAGAGTTAATGAAAGACTATGTCGGTGAGATTTTATATCACCCAGGGAAGGCCAATGTGGTGGCCGATGCCCTTAGTAGTAAAGAGATACTCAAGATGTTGACAACGCCGGAGGAACTAGTGAGAGAACTCGAGGAGATGGAGATAGAGGTGAAGTCACTGGTAAAGGGACTGATGGACTAATTGAGATCAAATTAGAACTGGAATTGTTAGAAAAGATGGGACATTATCAGGAAGAGAAGATGAATGAAGAGTGAGAATCTTTGACTGAGAAGAAGTCAAATGTGAGAAAGATGAGAAGGGAATTATGAGGTATGCGAACCGGATTTGGATTCTAAATGTTCGAGAATTAAAAGATGAAATTTTACGCGAAGGACATAATTCTAGATATTCAATTCATCCTGGAGGTACCAAGATGTACCGAGATCCAAAGGAATATTATTGATGACCCAACATGAAAAGAGACGTGGCCAATTGGGTCAGTAAGTGTTTGACCTGTTAAAGAGTGAAGGTGGAACATCAGCGACCGAGGGGACTCCTACAACCCTTAGGAATTCCGATGTGAAAGTGGGAACAAATAGCCATGGATTTTGTGGTAGGATTTCCCCGAGCTAAGGCTAATCGTGATGCAATATGAGTAATTATATATCGACTGACCAAGTCAGCATACTTTCTTCCAATCAAGAAAACCTACATGGTGGATAGATTAGTAGAGCTATACATCAAGGAAATTGTGATAAGACATGGAGTCTCTGTAGCTATCGTATCTGACAGAGATCCCCGATTCAACTCCAGATTTTTTTGAGGAGCTTTCAGGAATGCTTATGAACCAAACTGAATGTGAGTATTGCATACCATCCCCAAACCGATGGACAAAGTGAGTGAATCATTCAGACATTGGAGTACATGTTGAGAAATTTTGTAATTGATTTTTAAGGTTATTGAGATGAACACCTATCTTTGATAGAGTTTGCCTACAATCATAGTTATCATGCGAGTATAGAAATGCCCCCACATGAGGCGCTGTATGGTCGGAGGTTCCATTCACCCTTGTACTGGGATGAAGTTGGTGAAAGAAAGTTACTAGGTCCCGACTTGGTGTAAAGAACGAGGGACATAGTTGAGTTGATCAGAGGATGACCGACAGCGTAAATATGCCGACTTAGCACGAAAAGACAGAGAGTATGAAGTGGGTGACCAGGTATTTTTGAAAGTGTCACCATGGGAAGGACTGATGAGATTTGGAAAGAAAGGGAAGTTGAGTTCCCGATATATGGGTCCTTTGAGATTTTGTGATAAATAGAACCGTGGCATACGAATTGGCTTTACCTCCAAACCTTCAACAGGTTCATAGTATTTTTCATGTGCCAATGTTGAGAAAGTATAATGCGGATACCAAGAATATAGTGAAACATGAGTAAGTACTAGATCTGTCCTACATTGAGCAACCAGTTGAAATCATTGGTTAAAAAGAGCAAGTACTCAGGGACAAGAGTGTCAAGCTATTCAGATTCTTATTGAGACATCCCAAGGTCGAGGAGTCGACTTGGGAATTAGAGAGCCACCTGCGAGAAAGGTACCCCCATCTATTTGTGAGTTGATTCCGGGACGGAATCCTTTTAAGGGGGGGAGACTGTAAGAACCCTGATTTTTGTAATATTTTAAAACTTCTGTGAATAGTAACTTGAGCTAATTAAGTAATACGTATGGGGATCATCATTAAATGAATAGTGGAATTTTGAGAATCCGAGATCATATTCTTGTTTATCGAGGAAAATAAGTGAATGTAAAAGCCGACGGAATTCGAAGATTCACAATTATACTACGTGTTTTCGTATCCGTAAAGAATGGCGTAGAACCGGGAATACTACGTGAAATAAATAATATATCAAGGTATTTCTATGATCAAGAGAAGGAATGGAATTGGTTATAGGATTATAAGCGATAAAAGAAATCGCTACGAAACAAGTCGTTATACGTGGAAACTATCGGAATGGAACGACGATTGCATTTACGATAAATAAACGAATGAGAAATTAAATCCCATGCAAGTTGGCCATGCATAACCAAGTCCTAACTAGTAGTTAGGAGTGCAACTAGATGAGTAGAAGCTAACTAGAATAGTTAGTGGAATAGTGTTGAATAGTGATGGGAGACAACAAGTACACAAGCCATACTTCTCCCTTTTCTCACTTCACCACACAATCAAACCAACCCATACCTTTGCCAAATTATTGTCAAATCTGCTGCATACATCCCATATATTCATTATACACTCCCAAACTTTAGCCACAAAAGAAAACAACCACTTTTCCCTCACTTAAAGCTCTCCCATTTTTCATTCCAGCAGTTCGGATTTTCTGAGCAAGGGAGAAAGAAAAATTCATAACTCAAAATATACTCATTCAAATATCATGAAATTTTTACCATAGCTTTTCTATATCATGGGTAAGCTTCGTACCAAATTTCAGCCTCAAATTAGTTTTTTTCAATTTTATAAAAATGTTTGAATGAGGTGCTGAAAGGTAACTCCGAAATTTTAACTTGTTTCTTTGTTTTGTTTCTTAAGGATCTAGCCCTTCTAAGTGTTTTCTAAGAAAACCAAGCCTCAATCATCCTAGCACTAACCTTCCTAGTATCCAAGAAGGTATAACTTTCAACCTTTTAAGGTTTTATGGTTGAATTTAAGAGTTATGTTTGTTGTAGTGTTAAGATCCAAAGGATTGTGTTTGTTTGAGTTTGTATTGATTATGTTCTTGCTAAAGACTTGAGATGTTGAGTTGTAATCCATGTATGTGGTACTATATAGAGCATATAAGGTTCATGTGGGTGGATCTTGAGAAGTACTTGTGTTTATGATGGTTATAGGTAGTGATTGTGTTAAGATCAAGTAGTAGAAATTGAGTTTGGGCATTCTTGCACTTGATCTGTTTTCTGCAGGACATTCGGCCATGAAAATTGTTAAAATTTGAAAACCACTGGCCATGAGAAGATAGATATTGTTTTTTTGTTTCTATACATGTGTAGATCATCATGAGGAGATTTACGGTTTAGGAGTTATGGTCGTTTTAGTGTAAAACATTTATGCGATTAGCCAACTGCACTTAAGTCCACTTGCATGGTGATTTTGAAGGACTTAAAATAATTTCGAGATTCTGGAAAAATTATGAAAAATGGATATGATAGTAGAGAAGACTGTCCAAAAAGAATTTTGAGAAAATATTAATTTTTAGATTTTATGAAAATATTTTGGTAAAGCGAGCGCAAGCGAGAAACGCATAAAAACCTAGTTTTGACGCGCGTTTTCTCACGTTCGAGCTTAAAACTCGAAATGGACTTTCTAAAGCGAACGATCGATTTCAAAACTCGACCATGTTATAAAGTGAGAATATAAGTGTTGAGAATGTGACGATCGGAGATTCGTTATACTTGAGTAGTTGCGAAAGTTGCTTAATAAAAGCGAGACGTTAATCGCGTACTAACTTAGACCGTTGGTTCTTGTTTATAGATCGCCAACCAAACACCAGATACCATACCACTTCGATTACTCGAGGCAAGTTTTCGAAACCTTATCTCATAATATCCATGCTATATACATACTGTTGTGATATTGATGTCATGATTTACAGTTCAAATATATATGCTTGTCTATGATATCAATGCATACGAATTATGCGATTGTTTACGAAAACAAATTTCGTTTTACACGAGTATGAGAAATTGAAACGTATTTCAAATATAATATAGGTTAATGGGAGTTGGAAATATTTTAATAACGATTGAATTCCGGAGAGAGCCGAACGCGAACGATTTCTATTTTGATAAACAAAGTACGTTCGCGTAATTTATATATCAAGCGAACGATTGAGATTTTGACTTAAACTTCGAGAAATATTGGTTTATTCATTTAAGGGACACCCTTACTTGATTGATTATTTTATAAAGCGATACTTAAGGGATTATTAAATATAAAGAAAGTATTTAAAAATATACTGAATAGTTTATAAATCATTTCACGTTATTTAATAAAGATTTAACTATTCAAAGAGCAATTATAGGATACCAAATCCTGTTATGATTATTTGATTAAGGTGTCTCCATTCGTTGGACCTTATTCAGAAATATTTTGTATTTAAGGTTTTTTATTAATTCATTGAACCTTAATTAGAAATACTCTGTACTTAAGATTTTATCAATTTATTGAACCTTATACAAAGATGTTTTATTTATAAGATTTTATCAATTCATTGAATCCCTCTTAAATTATTATGAGACCTTAGATATTTAATATCTTCGGACTTCTAAAAACTTATTTAAAAATAGATATAGTTCCCAAAGGTACTTTCTAAATTATTCAAAAATCTTGAAAGAGATTAATCATTTGAAACGTATCAAAACCTTAGGGAACTTAGTCTAGAAGCATAAGAGTTTTGCTTCCTCGTTCAATAAAGAACAAGTGAGTAATATATGTGTCACCCTACTACAGATAGGGATTTGAAAATGATTTTAAATTCAAAACTCCGACAACTCCCAAAGATCAATTGAGTTAAAAGTGATGAATAAATCATCTTATTTACAGGTCAACTTTTAACGACCTATTCCTTCGAAAAAGGATTTTGAGCAAAAGATATAATTGTTTTGGGACTGGAATGTGGCCTGCCCGGCACGGAGTGGTATCGGGCAGTGACCAGGCGCGGAGTGGCGCATTATGCAAGCGCGGAGTGGCGCATTGTACGGTTATATGGTCTATGTGACCATTGACTTTCGGACTTGCACGACAATGGGCAACCACCGTGTAGTGTCTTGATGAGCCCAAAGGCGGCTAGGTTTGTATTCCTTCTACTAGTAGAGAAAATTTCGTATTCGGCTGATCACCGATACGTGGTTTATTCCAGTATAGTCCCTTTCTTCCATTTTGGAAAAACTGTTGTGAAATATACAACAGAGAGCCGATAAGGCTGAGTTTTAAACAAGGATATTGATGAATATATATCAAATCCATTTGAGAAATCTGCCGATAAGGCTGAGTTTAAATAAGGATGTTGATGATTATATATCAAATCCATTTGTGAAATATGCCGATAAGGCTGAGTTTTAAATTGGGATGTTGACGAATATATATCACACCCATATGAGAATCTTGGTTCGAGTAACATCTTGAGATTTTGAAATAAAATGAGTACGAGTATAAAATGATTTTGAGAAAGAGATGAATACAAGTATTCATTGGATATACTATTGTAGTTGATTTTGAGAATATTATAAATTTGTTAAGCATATAAACTTCCAGAACGCTTTGGAGATACAAAGTATAATTATTGGTTTTATTTATCCTTACATACTTAATTATGGGGATTTATACCTTGCTGAGCTATAATGCTCACCCTTGCTTTTATATATCATATCACAACAGACTACCAGCATGGATCAGACCAGGACTGCTGTCCGTAGACGGGTAAGGAAAGCTCGTGAGTTCTGTAGGCTTTTTGTGCGCTAGCCCCGTCAGGTAGATAAGTGGAGATGATTTATTTGCTACTGTTTCCAAGCGTATAACCTGTGTGTATGTGAGTTTGAATAAAAGGTCGAGTAATATTGTGAAAAGAGAATTATTTAATTAATAAGTGATCGTAACGACCCGAATTCACAACCTTGGATTTGGGGGTGTTACAATCACCAACAATCCGGGGATCTTCGATTCCGTCTAAACTCCGGCCGACAACCGGCGACTCAAACGGAACTGACAAAAACTCGATCAAACTTCAAATTCTATACACCAAAACGATCCTCTGATCATGCATAATCGGTTACTACAATCAAAATCAACTAACATATTATCTATTATTCGCAAAACTAAAAATTAAAATCCCATAAAACCAAAAACTCATTAAGCTTTCCGAAAATCAAAAATTACATATATTGTTATGGATTTAAAACTAATATATATAATTGTTGTGTTTAATAATAAGGAACGTGAGCTCCAAAGCTCGATTTGACTGCTCTTGTGTTTCGTGACTCAATCTGCCTTACAAGATGCCTACGTACCTTGCTGATTGCCAAGGATCAAGTCAAAAAACGTAGTTCTGATCTGTGGGGTGAGGCCCCTTATATAAATGTTGGGAGTCCTTGAATTGGACTTGGTATAGGAGACTTGGTGGGCAAGTCTCATAATTAGAATGGACTTTGAAGTCCTAGATAGTAGGAAACTGATTCCTTATCCTTTTAGGTCCCCTTGAGGCTAATCGATAAGGATTTATATTCTTATTGGGACTCTTCTCAACAGCTGATTTTTCCCTTATTAATTAATTACGAAATTAATTAATAATCAGGGTTTTTGGGCCTTCTTTGTTCCATCAGGCCTGATCTGGTCCATCAGGCCTGATCAGCATGTTAACCTTTCTGGTCTGAATGTCATACATCTTCTTATTGGGCCTAGCAGTTCACACCTTGTACAATTAATGCAGTATTTAATTATACTATCATAATTTATTTATCCCTATCATTTGCCCCCCAACTTTTGGGAAACATTGATTAGATTTCGCAGAAGTTAAGTCTATTCGTTCCCTTACAGGGTTTCGTTTTTCCGTAAAGTGTGGAGCGACCTACACATTTACAATGAATTTTCCTTTTATTCAGGAATTATCTTAATTTCCAGGAATTTTTCCCTTATTTCCGGGATTTTTCCCTAATTTTCTGGATTTTTCCCTAATTTTCTGGTTTTTTCCCTAATTTTCTGGGATTTTTCCCTAATTTTCTGATTTTTCAGATTTCCAGCCCTTTTTCGACCAGGATCCCAGTCGAAATTTCGACCTATATCCTAGTCGAAATAGGGGTCAGACTTGCCATCCTGATCGAAGGAATTCGACCAGGATCCACGACCTGGAATTCGACCAGGATCCTGGTCGAAATTTCGACCTGGATCTAGGTTGAAAACTCCCCCACTTTTTAGCTCCTGGTCTTGAGCCTCGACTAGGATTTCGACCAGGATTCTAGTCGAAATTTCAACCTGAATCCTGTTCGAAAATTTTTTGATTCTCTTGCTTCCTGGTCGAAGGATTTCGACTAGGATCCACGACCTGAAATTTGACCAGAATCCTAGTCGAACTTCGACCTGGATTTTTAATCCCCATTCTTGTAAGATGCTTGGTTTATTCGACCTCATTCCTGGTCGAAGTTTGGACCTCAATTCAGTCCCATTATTTCCGTTGTTTTCGTGAAAAATTTCGGGCAGGATCCACGACCTGGAATTCGACCTGAATCCTGGTCTTTTTTACCCGTTATTTTCGGGTGCCTGTTCGAAAGTTTTCGGGCAGGAATCACGACCTGGATTTTGACCTCAATCCTGGTCTTTTTTACCCGTTATTTTCGGGTGCCTGTTCGAAAGTTTTCGGGCAGGATTCACGACCTGGATTTCGACCTGAATCCTGGTCTTTCACTAGCCTTCTTCATTTGGCTTTAATTTAAGGTATTTGTATTTTCCAAATCCTAATTGGATTTGGGCCGGGCCTTCTTTATTGGGCCTTATTGGGTTTTTCCAAATCTTACCGGGCCTCTTTTATTGGGTTTTTCCAAATCTTACTGGGCCTCTTTTATTAAGCTTTTCCAAATCTTACTGGGCCTCTTTTATTGGGCTTTTCCAAATCTTACTGGGTCTCTTTTATTGGGCTTTTCCAAATCTTACTGGGCCTCTTTTATTGGGCTTTTCCCCGTTTAGAATCCTCTAGAATTCCTAGGAATATTCTGGAATATTCCTTTTTTCTGGGCTTTTTCCCATGGGCCTTTGTCCTTGATGGGCTTTTGTCCTTCCAACTTCCCTTTTCCTCTTATATAAAGGAATGAGGAGAGGCTACTACTCCTCACTTTCTCATTTCTAAGTTTTTCTTCTTTCTCCTCCTGCTAAGATTCTCAGAGCAATAACAGCAAGTCGGAGCTCAAAGCCCTTTTTTTTAGGAGCGCATCTTCAGGTAAAGTCCCTCCTTTTTTTTGTGTGCCCGTTTTAAGATATCCTGTATATGTCCTTTTTGCAGATGGCTGACAAGAAAATGACTCGCTTGGCCAAGATGAACGTGGCTAGAAAGTCCAGTGAGTTCCCTATCCGATCGAGGTATACTTCTTTAATCGACATGATCAACACTCGAGGGGACGAGTACCCGTCTGATGCGCATCTGGATGCGCACGATCATATTAGTGCTTTACGGGATCCCAAGGAGCTGGAAAAGTTGAGCAGCTGCTTCAAAATCAAGGAACCTTTTAAGCTGGTTCTTGCAGGTCCGGCCGACAGGGCCTGCCAGTGGAAGAAGGATGCGCTATGCGTCTATAGGGATACTCTAAGGGCAGGTATCAGACTCCCTTTTCAGCCATTCATTCCTTTGTTGTTGGCTGATATGGGCATCAGCCCTTGCCAACTCCCCCCAATTCTTGGAGGCTTATTCTGTGCTACCTGTCACAATGTGCCAAGCACGAGGTCCCTACTTCCGTTGCTGTTTTCAGGAAGATTTTTCAGTTCAAGAAGAGCCCTGATAAAAGTCCGGGTTGGGTTTCTCTGAACCAGTGCCCCACTATTCCCCATATCGTGAATGGGAAGTCCATCCCCGACAACAACTTGGGGTGGAAGAAATACTTTTTGTTCATTGTTTGGGAAGGTGGAGACTGGGGCTCCCTTTTTCGATCGTCCTTTGGGCTGGCCGTGAATGGGAGCCCAAATGATATAACTTTGTCTGAGGAGGAGGCTAGAGCTTTCAACCTCCTTACACAAGACAATGGGACTTCCCATTCTTGGGACCTTATCCGGGAGACCGTCCTGGTAGAACGCGGCCTCTCGCCCGTTCATAAGAAAAGTAAGTTCCCTTTCTTACCTCCTTTTTATTTCCTTCATTTTCTATTCCATTGATTTTTCAACTGACTTCGTTTGTTGCAGTGGCTGAGAAGATTGAGGAGGCTACCAAGCCTAAGGACCTGGAGACAACAGGATGAAGAGGGCTGGGAAGGTCATTAAAGACCCTCGCCTTGGTGACCGCTTCCCTGAGTTCCTCCTCCAGGCAACGGAGCCAAGCGAGGAAGGCCCCAGCCAAGTTTTGCGCACCAAGCAGAGGCCAGGGGCCTATTTTCAACCTGCTTGGGGGATCCGGGGCAAGGATTCAATCGTTGGCAGCACGGCGCTGTCCAAGGAATGGTCCAAGCGTTCCATCTCCCCAGTGGATTATCAAGACTTTGTCCTTCAATAGGACTTAGAGGGGAATGAGCTTTTCGGAGCCCAGGCTTTGGCGACGGTACGTCCTTTTCCAATGCCCTTCATACTTGTCTCTTCATGTTTCTTTTCTCATACTTTTGCTGTTTCTCTTGCAGGCTAACGCCCACTTCCAAGGGGTAATTCACCAAGCTAAGGCTTGGAAGGTTGGCCTGGAAGATGCTAACAAGAAGTTGGAGGAGGCCAACCAGAGAATAGAGGCCCTTGAAGCTCAACTGGCCTCTTCCACTTCTGACCTGGAAACAGCCCGGGCCGAAAATGTTATTCTGAAGGCGCAGAAGGATAAAGCCTTTGATGGCTGGATGGACACCCAGGAGTTCAAGGACTTGATGGTGGAGCACGATGCCCTCCTACACCCAGTTAGCTATAAGGAGGGTTGGGATGCTGCTGTGGAGGCCATCCAAGATGAATTTCCGGAAGTCCTAGAGCAGTCCTCCTTTCCTTGCCCTGTGCGAGTTCCGGAGCTGGGGGGCGTTACTAATAAGCTTGCTGATATGATCAAAGATGGCCCTTCAGGGAGCCCAAGCCACAAGAGGAAAAAACTGGAGTCTAGCTCTGGGGAGGAGGAGGCTTCATCCGAAGAAGACCCTGCGCCTGCTGCGAAGAAGATCAGGGTGGAAGAACCTCCAAGGGCTGCGCCTCAGAATCCAGTGTCTCCCGCATCCTCCAAAGCATCTGAAGGCAGTTCTGATGGAACTTCTGCAGGGAATTTCGAAGGGACCACTGAGACGTCCGAGGAGACCTCGGATAGTGGTTCCTCGGATAGTGGTTCCGAAGAATCTCAGCCTTCCGAGGCCTAATTTTTTTTTTGTATATCTTTTTTGAGACAATATGTGATTTTAGTTTATGTCAGAAGTTGTTACCCTTCGGGGCTATATTAGATATGATGTTTTCCTTATTTGCCTCTTTCTTCTTTACAATACTTAATATGCACTTAAATTTTAAGCATCCTTAGATTGAAATAATTTCAAACTCTTTAATACGAAGTCTGGTTTTCCAAAACCTTACATAGCATGGGTTCGACCCTAATCAATAATAACTTGAGAATGTAAATTCTAATAGAATATAAAGTCTTACGCAAGCAAAGCTTCAAGGTGCTTTTAAACCTGCTTGTCATAATGACAAGCGAGAATCGTACTTCGACTATCTTACACATAGTAAACCTTCAGGGTTTGTGCATGCCAGGTTCTCGGGACTTCTGAACCATCCATAGTTTCCAGCTTGTAGGTACCTCTACCCCGAATGCTCTTGACTTTGTACGGCCCTTCCCAATTCGGGGCAAGTTTTCCTTTCTGTCCTACCCCAGAAGCTTCTATCTTTCTCAAGACTATGTCACCTTGTTTGAAAAACCTTTCTTTAACCCTTAGGTTGTAGTAGAACGAAGCCTTTTTCTGATATTCTACTATCTTTGCATGAGCCTTATCTCGCACTTCATCGATTAAATCCAGGGATAACCTCTACCCTTCTTCATTCTCTTCTGCATTGAAAGCCTGAATCCTTGGAGAGGAATGTGATATCTCCACCGGAACTACTGCTTCTGCCCCATATGCCAACATGAAGGGCGTCGCTCCTATCGTGACTCTACAGGTAGTCCTATAGGCCCATAATATGGGAAGTATCTCATCCACCCAATTATTTCTTGACTTCTCGATCCTCTTCTTTAGTCCATCCAGGATTATCCGATTTGCTACCTCCGCTTGCCCATTGGCTTGCGGGTGAGCCACAGAGGTGAACCGTAACTCAATTTCATTTTCTTCACAATACTTCTTGAATTCCTCATTGTTGAATTGTGTTCCATTGTCAGTGACGAGGATACGGGGAATTCCATATCGGCACATAATGTTTTCCCACAGGAATTGTGCAACCTGCTTAGTTGTGATCTTGGCCAAGGGTTTGGCTTCGATCTACTTGGTGAAATAATCAATGGCTACAATCAGAAACTTCCTTTGTGCTGTGGCCATGGGAAAAGGCCCCAAAATATCCATTCCCCATATAGCAAAAGGAATGGGCGAGTTGATAGAGGTCAGCATCTCGGGGGGTTGTCTAACAACAGGTGCATGCTTCTGATAGCGGTCATATTTCTTCACGTATTCTTTGGCATCAGCCATCATTTCTGGCCAATAAAAGCCTAAACGAGTTATCTTATGAGCCAAGGCCCTGCCCCCCAAGTGTTGTCCACAAATACCTTCATGCACTTCTTCAAGAGCCAAGCGTGCCTCATCGGGCCTGAGACACCTCAAGTAGGGAACCACGAAAGATCTTTTGTAAAGAATCCCATCTATCAAAGAGTACTTTAGTGCCCGAACAATTAACTTCCGTGCTTCAGTTGCATCGCTTGGCAACCAACCGGTTTGAATATGAGCCTTAATGGGATCAATCCACGATGTCCCCAGGCCTATGGGAGCCACAAGCTTAACATCTATGCTTCGTGTCTTCAAAACACGGAAGTACACACTTCCTGAACTTTCTTCTATCTCAGATGAAGCAAACTTTGATAGCGCATCTGCTTTAGCATTTTCTTCCCTTGGAATGTGTTCAACATGGCATTCATTAAATTGGTTCATCACGGCCCTTACTAGGCGGACATACTTAGCCATCGTATCATCCCTTGCCTCAAATTCTCCCTTTACCTGGGATATGATCAGCTTCGAGTCTCCACGGACCTTTAAGTTTTTGACTCTAAGTGTCCCAGCTAGACCAAGGCCAGCTATCAGGGCTTCATACTCTGCCTCATTGTTTGTGGTTGGGAAGTTTAGCTTCATAGCATACTCAATTAAGAACCCATCAGGACTTTACAAAACCAACCCTGCTCCACTGGAATTTGTTTTTGATGCTCCATCAAAATAGAGAACCCAATATTCTTTCTCCTTATCATCCTTCTCTCTGTCCCCATTATCGACTCCCTTGTCTTGAGGTATGGTATCTTCTTGCCCCCCGACTTCTTGGTTGGGTATGGTACATTCCACCACGAAGTCTGCTAGTGCCTGGGCTTTTATGGCCGTACGTGGCTTATACTTGAGATCGAACTCTCCCAACTCTATTGCCCACTTAATCAATCTCCCACTTGCCTTGGGACTGTGAATGATATTTCTCAGTGGCTGATTCGTTAGCACCTCAATCTGATGAGCCTGAAAGTAAGGACGCAGTTTTCTTGAAGCCATTACCAAGGCTAGAGCAAATTTCTCAATAGTTGAATAATTTAATTCAGTACCATGTAGAATTTTGCTGACATAATACACGGGTTTCTGGACTTTTAGCTCCTCCTTAACCAACACCGCGCTCAAGGCGCTCTCTGAAACAGCCAAGTACAAGAATAAAACTTCACTCAGAACTGGCTTGGCCAACAACGGGGCCTGGGCCATATACTTCTTTAACTCTTCAAATGCCTTCTTATTTTCCTCACTCCATACAAAGTCTTTGATGCTCTTTAGCGACTTGAAGAATGACAAACACTTGTCCCCCGACTTGGAGATGAATCGTCCTAGCACAGCAACCCTTCCTGTAAGCTTCTGAACATCCTTAACAGTTTTTGGTGGTTGCATGTCCAGGATCGCCTTTATTTTATCCGGGTTAGCCTCAATTCCCCTCTTTGAGACCATCAGTCCCAAGAATTTTCCAGATCCTACTCCGAAAGCACACTTCGTAGGATTCAACATCATCTTGTGGTACCTCAGGACCTCAAAAGCTTCCCTTAAATGGGCTATATGATCAGTCTTTACTAGACTCTTGACTAACATGTCATCAACATAGACTTCCATAGTCTTACCAATAAGATCCTTAAAAATTTTATTCACCAACCTTTGATAGGTGGCTCCTGCATTTTTGAGACCAAACACCATAACAAGATAACAATAAACACCAAAGTCAGTGATAAATGATACCTTTGGAATGTCATCCTTATGCATTTTGATCTGGTTGTATCCGCTAAATCCATCCATGAAACTCAGCATCTTATGTCCAGCAGTGGCATCAATCAAAGTATCAATTCTAGGCAGCGGAAAATAGTCTTTGGGGCATGCATCATTCAGATCAGTGAAGTCTATAACCATCCTCCACTTTCCATTAGCCTTCTTCACCATTACAGGGTTTGCTAACCACTCCGGAAATTGAATCTCCTCAATGAAACCAGCCTCTAAGAGCTTTTCTACTTCCTGTTTTATGGCCTCTTGTCTTTCCGGGGCAAAATTTCTTTTCTTTTGTTTCACTGTCTTCCGGCTTGGATCTACGTTTAGCTTATGAGTAATTAACTCCGGGTCTATGCCTGGCATATCAGCTGCTGACCATGCAAACACATCACTATTTCCTTGCAAAAATTTCACTAACTTCCCTCTAAGGGGTTCCTCTAATGTGGCTCCAATGAAAGTCATCCTCTCAGGATTCTCGGGGTCTAAAGGAACCGAAACCAATTCTTCTACTGGCCTTCCTATATTCTCGTCATTTTCTCGAACATCCATATCTTCAATAGGAAGAACCTGCCCCCCGAATCCATCTGCTCTCAAAGAGGCCACATAACAGCTTCTAGCCATTTTTTGATCTCCTTTCTCTTCTCCAATCCCGTTTCGGGTGGGAAATTTCATGACTGAATGGTAGGAAGAGGGGACTGCCTTGAAGGCATGTATCCCTGTTCTCCCCATGATAGCATTATAAGTTGAACTAGCCTTTACCACCATGAAATCCAGCATCTGCGTTGCTTGTCTTGGTTCCGTACCTATGGTGGTTGGCAATTTGATTATCCCTTCCACAGGACATTCTACTCCAGCAAATCCATATATCGGCATGTCAGTTGGTGTCAACTGGGAGTCGTTATACCCCATCCTTAGAAAGGTGTCATGGAGCAAGATATCCACAAAAGCACCATTATCCACAAGGACCCTCTTAACCGGGCTATTTCCTATTATCGGTGTTGTGACCAGCGGGTCGTCATGGGGAAACTTCACACCCTCTAGGTCGGAATCATCAAAAGCCAATGTTACTTCTGTCCTGGCCCTCTTCGGGGCTTCTCCAACAATATGCATGACCTCCCTAGTATATGCCTTTCTGGAATTTTTGGACAATCCAGCAGCAGTTGGACCTCCAAAGATCGTGTTTATCACAGGTCCTCGAGGGCGTCGCGGTCCTCCAAAAATTGCATTTATAACCGGCCCTCTAGGTTGGGGATTCCGCCCCTGATCGTCTTGGTCCCTCCTACGATCTTCAAAGTTCTTCCTTCCATTATTATTTCTGTCCCCTCCATCTCCAGTATACTTGTTCAATCTTCCTTTTCGAATCAAAAACTCAATTTCATCTTTCAATTGCCTACACTCATCGGTATCATGGCCAACATCCTTGTGAAACCTGCAATACTTGCTCTTATCTAGCTTGGCAGGATCAGCCTTCAAGGGCTTAGGCCAGCGAATATCTCTATCTTTCTCAATCTCCATCAAAATCTGACTTCTAGGAGCATTCAGCTTAGCGTATTCAGTGAACTTTTGCCCAGGTCCTCCCTTCTTGGGGGTTGAATCAGGGTTTTGTTCGGTTCTAGGATATTTGTCCTTTGCAATATATTCTAAATTAGTTTTCCGCTTCTTGCCTCCAGTGGGCTCATTACTTACTACGGTCTTCCTCATACTTTCTTCAACCTTGATATACTTCTCTGCCCTCTCTTGGAGCTGCAACATGCTTTCAGGGTGACGTTTGGCCAAGGACATCTTAAAAACCTCGTCCTTAGTTCCTTGTTGCAGTGCTATCATGGCTACCTTATCATCAAGGTCCGGGACTTTTAAAGCCTCCTTTGTGAAACGATTCAGGTAATCTCTCAAGGATTCCTTAGCTCCCTGCACAAGACTCATAAGAGATGCTGAACTTTTCCCATGGACTCTTCCACTGATGAATTGCTTAATAAAAGCCTGACTTAATTCTCTGAACGATCCAATAGAGTTTGGGGGCAGGCGACTGTACCATTTTTGAGCCATACCCGCCAGGGTTTGAGGGAAGGCCCGACACTTTATAGCATCATTCACGGGTTGCAGCAGCAGTGCATTAGAGAATGTCCTAACATGATTAGCGGGGTCTCCCGTGCCATCATAGGCTATGATAGTGGGCATCTTGAATTTCCTTGAGATATGGGCATTCATTATCTCTTCTGTGAAGGGTGGAGTTGGATCATCAGGATCTCCAAGGGGAAGGAGATTGCTTGGATCAGTTCTTGGGACAACAACCCTTCTTCGTACTGGACCATCCAGGTCTATGACAGGAGAAGGATTTCTCCCCCTAGGAGGTATATGGGGTCTTGTGGCCTGGTGAGCCTCCAAATCACGCCTCAGCCTTTAGATTTCAGCCTCATGAGCCCTGATCCTTTCCTGCACTTCTTGGGGATTCGCCCCTGGGGTGCTTTGGGGGCGTTACCTTCCATCGGCCATTGGCTCTTTTCCAGGACGCCTCCTTCTCGGGGCCACTTCATCATCCGAAGATTCGGAGTCTCTCTCAGTGTAAGGACCAGAAAATTCCCGATCCTCAGGAATAGGAGCCAAACCTCGTATATAGGGGGGCGACTGCCCTCGTGCTTCGCTTCGCCCAGCATATCCACTTCCTCCAACCTCAGGGTGAAGGGGCATCCCATAAGGGGGGTTAGTAGTAACAATAGTTGAATATTCATACCCGACTGGTCGAGAATTCACAGGTATATGTACTTGTTGAACTTGAGGATTCGTACCTTGAATAGTCGGGGGAGTTGTCCCTTGTGGCTGAGGTTGAGTTGCCCCTATCTGGCCTTCCCCCTGAGTAGATGCATAAGTTGAATGGGGAGGAACCTCCACGGTTGACGAAATCACCTGGGTTGTCTCTGATGGTGTTCCTTCCTCTAGAGCTCTAATTGTTCTCCGTGTTCTCGCCATGGTTGTTGTTGTGCTTCCCCACAGTCGGCGCCAAATGTTATGGATTTAAAACTAATATATATAATTGCTGTGTTTAATAATAAGGAACGTGAGCTCCAAGGCTCGATTTGACTGCTCTTGTGTTTCGTGACTCAATCTGCCTTACAAGATGCCTATGTACCTTGCTGATTGCCAAGGATCAAGTCAAAAAATATAGTTCTGATTTGTGGGGTGAGGCCCCTTATATAGATGTTGGGAGTCCTTGAATTGGACTTGGTATAGGAGACTTGGTGGGCAAGTCTCATAATTAGAATGGACTTTGGAGTCCTAGATAGTAGGAAACTGATTCTTTATCCTTTTAGGTCCCCTTGAGGCTAATCGATAAGGATCAACATATTTGTGTTGACAATCTTGAGCTGCCAGCAATCTTTTCCGAATGAGTTCAACCTTTTCTTTTGTTTGTTGGATCAACTCTGGACCCAAAACCACCAACATATTGGGGATCTGCATCTTATACCGTACAAGGCTTCATATGGCGGCATTCCAATACTAGCATGATAACTGTTATTATAGGAGAATTCAACCAATGGTAAATGTTCGTCCCAACTTCCTTCAAAATCTAGAGCACATACTCTTAGCATGTCTTCGATAGTCTGAATTGTCCTTTCGCTTTGACCATTTGCATGCGGATGATACGCGGTACTCATATTCAACTTCGTTCTGAGACAATCTTGAAAACTTCTCCAAAATCTTGAATTAAATCCAGGATCTCTATCTGAAACTATGGATACTGGAACTACATGTCAAACTACAATTTCCTTCAGGTATAACTGAACCAACTTATCCAATGAGAATCTCTCGTTGATAGGTAGGAAATGTGCTGATTTAGTCAATCTATCAATAATGACCCAAATAGCATCATGATTTGCCTTGGTCCTCGGTAATCCATCGCAAGATATTCCCACTTCCATTCCGGAATGTCCGATGGATGTAACAGTCCACTGGGCCTTCGATGTTCTGCTTAAACTCGCTGGCAAGTGTTACACTTACTCACCCATTCAACAATCTTTTTCTTCATGCTTGGCCACCAAAAGTTTTCTCTTAAATATCTGTACATCTTCGTACTTCTGGGATGTATTGAATATCTAGAATTGTGAAAGTCTCGAAGAATTTCATCTTCAGCTCGGAAACGTTGGGTATCCATATTCTGGAAGAAAATCTTAGCATCCCTTTATCATCCTTTTGACTCCCTATATCTTCTCCTGTCAACTCATCTTATTCATGGCTTATTACTTATTCCTGACATCTTCTTATTTTCTCCAACAATTCTGGTTGAAAAGATATTGCATAGAACATATCTGTAGACATACTTGAAATACTGACTTCCATTTCAAGCTTCTCAAATTCCTTGATCAAATCCTCAGATGAACTGATCATGTTTAAGTTTTCTTTTCTTCTCACAACATCTTCCACCACATTTGCTTTTCCTGGATGATAGTTAATTGTACAGTCATAATCTTTGATCAATTCTAGCCACCTTCTATGCCTCATGTTCAATTCCTTCTGGGTAAAGATATACTTTAAACTCTTGTGGTCCGTGTAGATTTCACACTTCTCTCCATAAAGATAATTGTTAAGTGGCATTTATGTCAACTTATAACGCTTTGTAAAGCTTAGAATTGATGTTTTGTACTCAAGTTATTTATGTTTTTGATGTGTTTTTGTACTGTATTGCATTTCAGGTATAAATAAAGGATCCAGGTGATTTGGCATTATTTAGGTGCTAAATTGGTGCTACGAATGTGTCTAGGAAGTTTGCTCGTGGATTGCCATCTCAAACCAGCAAGAAAACATAAATATGAATTTTTCCAGAAGATCAGCGCACCCGCGCTGTAGTAGCGCGCAGCCCTGCCGAAGATCCAGAAAGACAGCGCGCCCGCGCCGGTGAAGCGCGCGCCCGTGCTAGGTCGGGTTTCAAGAATTCTGTTTCTATTACAATTTTGATTTCTGGACTTCTCTGCTAATCAGGGTTGCTATATAATAATAACTTAAGATCATTTTTCATAACAAGACGTACCAGAGCTTAATGAGAAGGCATAAGAAGACCGTATAGCATAATTCAACCAAGGCAAAGAGGATCTAGTTTATTCTTGTGATTCTTTATTTTAAGTTATAATCTTGGATGCTAGTTTTCTTATTTGTTGAACCTATACTCTTGTTTAACGTACTTGGTGTATTATTTATTCAGTATAAAGACTACGTTTATTATACCATGCTTTCATCGGAACCCACGTTGAGGATGAGTCCGAATATGGGCTAATCGTTATCGTGGGGTCCTAACGGATTTATTTATGGATTTCAATAGTTAATCTTGTTTCGATATCTTAGTGTGTGGTGATTATATGATATCCTAGTATTGGTTGTGCTTATTCGTCTTATGGGTGTCGCGAACATGTAAGATAGCGTGTTAAAATGAAGCGATAGTAAACTTAGAGGTTTAGAACTTGCCATGATAGCATAGGTTCATGTATTAGTTATGCATGATTCGTAGGTAATTTTAACCATCTTACTTGCCCTATGTAATCAATATAGATAACTTGTGTATTAAACCTTTGTGTTGTCAAATTCTTTGGACATATAGGGTCTTAACATACTTGGTGTCTATTCAGCTTCTATCTCTTTTATGGATGTATGGTAGTATGTTATTCGGGCAATGAAAATTGGCGTTATCAGTTTTGAGTTATCAGATTAGTGTCATCACCATTGCATGCTAAGGTTAAGAACAAGGAGGCTTTGAATGAAGTATTTAATGAAGTTAGAATCCAATGTTTATCTTAAATAATAAATCAACCCTTTATTCTCTTTAGTTATTTGCATGTTAATTAATACCTTAATTATAAAGAATACCAATTTGTTATTCGTCTTAGCATTGAATAATAACCATATCGTTGTAACATAAGTACATAAATCTTAAGTTAACTAAAAGAGTCTCTGTGGGAACAAACTGGAATTAATTCTATATTACTTGCGAACGCGTATATTTGCGTGTATTATTAGCACGTGTTTTAGCCCTGACAAGTTTTTGGTGCCGCTGCCGGGGACTCGATGTTAATTTTTAGTTTATGTGTTTGTCATCAGTGATCGTTAAAGTTTATTGACTCGAAAATTGTTACTTACTTGTTTCCTTGTCGTGTTTCAGGTACTCTAGCGAGCGTGTATGCATACGCATTCGCGGTCTCATAAAAGAACACTGGATCAAGCCAAGGAAGAAGTTGTAGTTCAACAAGAAGTTTTTGAGAAAGAAGAGGAGGTTGAGGAAGAAGAACTAGTTGTGATGGGAGATCAAGCAGAAAATCCGAAGGCTTCGATGGACTATTCTCAGCCTAAGATCAATGATATTCAGTCTAGCATTATCAAACCAGCCATCTTGGCTAACACCTTTGAGATCAAGTTGAGCACGATTTAGATGATACAAAATTTAGTTTAGTTTGGAGGTTCTCCTATAGAAGATCCCAACATGCACATTAGAGATTTCATCGAGATCTGCGACACTTTCAAGTTCAATGGGGTTACTGAAGATGCTATAAAGATGAGACTTTTCTTATTCTCTCTGAGGGATAAGGCTAAGTGTTGGTTACATTCTCTTCCAGCAGGCTCTGTTACTACTTGGGAGGATCTTGTTCAAAAGTTTCTCACTAAGTTCTTCCATATGGCAAAGATGGATGCAATCGGGAATGCTCTTACTAAGTTTGCGCAGCAATCTGGAGAATCTTTATGTGATGTTTGGGACCATTATAAAGAGATGCTTAGGAAGTGCCCACACTATGGCATGCCTGATTGGATGATCATTAATTATTTTTACAATGGTTTAGGCACACAGTCTATACCTATGCTCGATGCAGCGTCTGGTGGAGCCTTATGGGCCAAAAGCTATAATAAAGCTAATGAGTTGATTGAGCTAATGGAAGCTAATGAATACCAGAATCCAACGCAGAGAATATCGCAAGTCAAGGTAGCAGGAATTCTGGAAGCGAATACAGCTACTGCTATAGCTGCTCAACTTCAAGCTTTGACGATGAAAGTGGATCCTTTGGCTAATTTTGAAGTTAATCAGATCACTGGTGTTTGCGAGCTTTAGGCAGGGGCACATGAGACTGAGCAGTGTGCTATTTCTAGTGAATAAGCTCAATTTGTGAGAAATTTTCAGAGGTCAGAACAGCAAGCTCCAGCCACTTATCATCCCAACAACCGGAATCATCCAAATTTCAGCTGGAACAATAATCAGAATGCGGTGCAACAATCTTATCATCCATACACAGCGAAGCAGTATAACCCTCTTGGTTTTCAACAATCGCAATATGCACCAAGACAAAAAATTCAACTTTAGCAGCTACCACAAGCTAATGAAAAATCTAAATTGGAGGAGTTGAGGCTCATGTGTAAGAGCCATGCAGTTTTTATCAAGATCTTGGAGAATCAAATTGGGCAGATTACTAATGCCTTGCTGAATCGTCAACCGGGTACACTACCCAGTGATACTGAACTGCTAGACAAGAGGGAAGCTAAGGAGCAGGTTAAGGCAATTACGTTGAGGTCTGGAAAGGTTGTGAATCCTGAAAAATCTAAAGTTCCAGAATCTGAAGTTGTGGCTGAAGAAGATGAGCTGAAGGAAGAAGAAGTGGAACCAAGGAAGAAAATTGTTGTCAACACTCTTCTTGAGGGTAATACATGGGAAAAATAGTCTATCCTCCACCTCCTTTTCCTACGAGGCTGCAGAAGCAAAAGCTGGATAAGCAATTTGCTAAGTTCTTGGAAGTTTTCAAGAAACTTCACATCAACATACCTTTTGCTGAAACTCTTGAACAAATGACTAGTTATGTGAAGTTCATGAAAGGTATTCTCTCTCGGAAATTGAAGCTCGATGACTTAGAGACCATCGCTCTAACAGAGAAATGCAATACAGTGTTGTGCTGCAACAAAAGTTGCCTCCGAAGCTTAAAGATCCTGGAAGCTTCACTATTCCTTGCACCATTGGAAAAGTGTCATTCGTTAAATGCTTATGTGACTTGGGAGCTAGCATCAACTTGATACCTTTGTCTATCTTTAAGAAGTCGGGTCTACCTGTAGTTGGCCGATCACTCTATTACATATCCACGAGGCATTGTGAAAGATGTATTGGTCAAGTTGGACAAACTCATCTTTCCTGTTGACTTTGTTATTCTTGATTTCGAGGAAGATAAGAAGATTCCCATAATCTTGGGGAGACTTTTCTTGGCTACTGGCTGAACCTTGATTGATGTGTAGAAGGATGAGCTCACTATGCGAGTTCAGGATCAAGATGTCACCTTCAATGTTTTTAATACCATGAAATTCCCTACTGATAAAGATAAGTGCTTTAAGGTGGAGTTGGTCAAATCTGTGGTTACTTCAGAATTGATCATGTGCTAAAATCAAATGCCTTAGAGAAAGCCTTATTGGGGGATTCAGATAGTGAAGATGATGAAAGCGACCAGTAGTTACAATATTTGAATGCTTCTTCATGGAAGCGAAGATTAGAAATGCCATTTGAATCTCATGGATTGGAAGAGTTGAAAAATTGTCCAAAGCCCCTTAAGCAATCTACTAAGGAAGCTCCTACTCTTGAGCTTAAGCCTTTTCCTGAACATTTGAGGTATGCGTTTTTAGGTGATGCATCTACTTTGCCTGTTATTATTGCATCTGACCTTTCAGGTAGCGATGAGGAAAAACTTTTGAGAATTCTTAGAGAGTTCAAATCGGCAATTGGATGGACTATAGCAGATATCAAGGGAATCAACCCTTCTTATTATATGCACAAAATTCTGCTAGAGGAAGGAAGCAAGCCTACTGTTGAGCAATAGAGAAGGCTGAATTTGATCATGAAAGAGGTGGTGAAGAAGGAAATCCTCAAGTGGCTAGATGCAGGGATCATCTATCCCATTTATGACAGTTCTTGGGTGAGCTCAGTTCAGTGTGTGCCAAAGAAAGGGGGTATCACTGTGGTTGCGAATGAAAAGAATGAGCTCATTCCTACGCGAACAGTCACGGGGTGGAGAATTTGCATGGATTACAGAAAGTTGAACAAAGCTACAAGGAAATATCACTTCCCTCTTCCTTTTATTGATCAGATGCTTGATAGATTGGTTGGGCATAAGTACTATTATATTCTCGATGGCTATTCGAGTTATAATCAGATTTGTATCATCCCAGAAGATCAAGAGAAGACTACCTTCACATGTCCTTTTGGTACTGTTGCATTCAGGAGAGTTTCTTTTGGGCTATGTGGTACACCAGCTACATTTCAGAGATGCATGGTGGCTATCTTCTCTGATATGATTGGAAATAATGTAGAAGTGTTCATGGAAGACTTCTCTGTCTTTGGAACTTCTTATGATGAATGCTTGCACAATCTTGGGTTAGTGCTGAAAAGGTGCGTTGAGACCAATCTGGTTCTTAATTGGGAGAAATGTCATTTTATGGTGCACCAATGCATCATTCTTGGTCACAAGGTCTCTAGTAAGGGTCTTGAGGTGGATAAAGCCAAAGTGGGGGTCATTGAAAATCTTACCCCACCAATTTCTGTTAAGGGAATTCGCAGTTTTCTTGGTCATGCGGGTTTCTATAGGCGTTTCATCAAGGATTTCTCTAAGATTTCTAAGCCGTTGTGAAATTTTCTAGAGAAAGATGTTCCTTTCAAGTTTGATGACGAGTGCCTGGATGCTTTCGAGAGCTTAAAGAAGAGTTTGATCACGACACCGGTCATAACTGCACCTGATTGGTCTGAACCATTTGAAATGATGTGCATTGCAAGTGACTATGCAGTTGAAGCAATTCTTGGACAAAAGAAGAACAACATATTTCATGTGATCTACTATGCTAGTAAGACCCTCAATAGTGCTCAATTGAACTACAGTACTACTGAGAAAGAACTTTTGGCTATTGTCTGTGGTTTTGAGAAGTTTCGATCTTATTTGCTTGGGATGAAAGTGACAGTTTTCACTGATCACGCTGCCATTCTCTATCTAGTCTCGAAGAGGACTCGAAGCCTAGATTGATTCGATGGGTTCTTTTACTTCAAGAATTTGAATTGGAGATCAAGGATAGAAAAGGGATTGAAAATCAAGTCGTCGATCATCTCTCTCGTTTAAAGGATCCAAGTGCAACTTCACAGGATAAGTCTTTGATTAATGAGTCTTTTCCCGATGAGCAATTGTTTGGAGTGCAAGCAGAAGAACCGTGGTTCTCCGACATTGTGAACAACCTTGTGAGCAATGTTATGCCTCCAAACTTGACTTATGCTCAAAGAAAGAAGTTTCTGCATGAAGTGAAGTGGTACATGTGGGATGAGTCGTTCCTATTTCGGCAATGAGCTGACCAAATCATCAGGAGATGTATTCCGTACAGCGAAACGGGGGGGGATCTTGCGAGATTGCCATTCAACGGCTTATGGAGGACATTATGGTGGAGAAAAGACAGAAGCTCATATCCTTCAAGCAGGATTCTTTTGGCCGACTTTGTTTAAGGATGCTCATTAGTTCATTTTGAAATGTGATAGATGCCAGCATGTGGGTAATATGTCCAAGAGGGATGAGATGCCTCTTAGTATGCTTCTCGAGGTTGAGGTCTTCGATGTTTGGGGAATTGACTTCATAGGGCCATTTGTCTCATCTTGCAATAATCAGTATATCTTGTTGGCGGTTGATTATGTATCAAAATGGGTGGAAGTTAAAGCTTTGCCGACGAACAATGCGAAGGTAGTGCTAAATTTTCTTCGAAAGCAGATATTCACAAGATTTGGGACTCCAAGAGTCATAATCAGTGATGAGGGATCGCATTTCTGCAATCGCAAGTTCACTATTATGATGCAAAGGTATAATGTGAATCATCGCATTGCTACATCCTACCATCCTCAGACTAATGGTCAAGCTGAGGTATCTAACAGAGAGATCAAGCGCATTTTAGAAAAAGTTGTTTGTCCGTCAAGAAAAGATTGGTCTTTGAAGCTGGATGAAGCTGTTTAGGCGTATCGAACAGCATACAAGACTCCGCTAGGCATGTTGCCATTTTAGTTGGTTAATGGGAAAGGTTGTCATTTGCTTGTGGAGCTAGAGCATAAAGCATATTGGGCTTTGAAGAAGTTGAACCTTGATATGGATGTTGCTGGTAAGAAAATGATGCTTCAATTGAATGAACTCGACGAGTTTCGACTTCAAGCGTATGAGAACAATAAAATGTATAAAGAGAAAGTCAAGAGGTGGCACGATAGGGGTCTAGTGCTCAAATCATTTTTTATCTGGGCAACAAGTTCTTTTGTTTAATTCTCGTCTCTGTCTTTTTCCTGGAAAATTGAAGTCGAGATGGTCAGGGTCATTTGTTGTCAAAATTGTGTTTCCACATGGAGCAGTGGAGATTTTTAAAGCATTACTATGGTGGCACGGCAAACCGTGAGGTGGTTAGTGCCGTTTTGTTGGAAATTTGATCTCCCGATTCTATGTCAAGCTAACGACGTAAAGCAAGCGCTTCTTGGGAGGCAACCTAAGTTTGTTGTACGTTAGTAGGTAGAGGAAGAAGAAAGCAAGGAGAAAAACACAAAAAAATCAGAAAAACAAAAAAAATCAGTGCCATTCACAGTAGCATGGCGCGATCACGCTGATAAGCGGGGCGGCCGCGCTGAAACTACAGTAGCATGGCGCGCCCGCGCTGATATGCGGGGCGGCCACACTGGTTTTCCAGTAACATGGCGCGCTCGCGCTATCAGGCGGGGCGGCCGTGCGTGGGCGCGCCGAGCTACACCCCTGTAGTCGAAAAAAAGAGACGGAAAGCAACAAAAAACCGGGACTTTGATTACAAAATCAATTCCTACCCGAATTTCCCTCCTCCACTTCCCATAATTTCTATTCCAAATCAATTCCATTACCCCCATTACTCCCATTAATCCCACTTCTTTTCCATAACTAATTCTCTCTAAAATTCCTATATACACACACACACTTATACACAAACTTCTCCATCACTTCTCAAATTCTCAAACACAAATCTCTCTTAAACACTTATTTTTTCTCTCAACTTATTCAATCTCAATGGCACCCAAAAGACAAAGAACTCAAGTTAGCAGCAACACCACCGATTCTTCGAGTGTTGGGGGTGTGAGGCCAAGGTTTGCAACTTCCGAGGCTGAGGCGGAGTATACGAGGCTGCTTTCGAAGCCCATAGCCAAGGAGCGAGGTTTTCTGCCATCGGGGAAAGATAGTAAGTTGTTGGAGATAATCTTGGAGATAGGTTGGGTTGCTTTTTGTGAGGCACCCGCTACTGTGCCCATACTTCACGAGTTCTACGTGAATGCGAAGGCGGAGAAGAATGGTTTTCCTGTGGTGAGGGGGTTGACTGTGGAGTATAGTGCTGAGGCGATTCGGAGGGTGATTGAGCAGCCCGAGAGGTGGCCCGATCAGGATAATTAGAATGAAAAGACGGCGGAAGATTTTAACTTGTACTTGATCATTGCTATGTTGTATGTGCCTAAGACTCATTGGAAGTTCAAGTGGGGGAATGAATGAGTATGCCACTTTCCCTGCCTCGTGCATGAACAGGTTTGCACGTGCATGGAATTCTTTTATTTTTACCAACATCATGCCATCTTCTCATGTGCATGATGTTACTGTGGATCATGCACGTTTGTTGTGGGGCATTCTTCAGGGAGACTATGTGGATCTCGGGATGGTGATTCATCAGGGCATGTTGAGGTTTCTTCGTGGGATTACTACGGGTTCTATACCCTATGCGTCGATTGTGACGAAGCTGTGTATGGCGGTTGGAATTCAGTGGCCCGCACAAGAGCAGCTTCAGCTTCCTAGTGCTCCTATCAACAGTACTACGCTGTTGACTATGCAAGAGTGGGGAAGAGGTAAGCCTGATCTGAAAGGGCTTGGTTACTCTTATGACCATCTGCCAGGTGGAAGGCCAGCTGATGAGATGTATACTGGTGGGACGGCTTAGGCGAGCAGAGCCACATGGAGAGCTCAGTTGGGGAAAGCAGGTCCTTCCCAGTCACAGCAGCAGTAGGAGGAAGCAGATGCAAGTGCTGGTTTGGGTTCAGCATAGTATAGGCGCTTAGCGAGGAGTATGGATGCGATGCATGACATCCATAGTCGGTTTGCATATTATCTCACCCAAGTGTCAGGGACAGCATTCAGAGCCACAGGAGTTGATATTCAATGGCCAGTTTTTGGTGAAGACTCTGTGTATCCGCCTCCAGACACTCCTGACACTCCATCCGTTGAGGGTGATGATCCTGATTTTGAGTAGGTATGCCTGGTTCCTTACTATTACCTTCACTGAGGACAGTGAAATTTTAAAGTTTGGGGGATATAGTTTCATATTTATCATGTAGTTTTTTTATTTTTGTTATAGTATATTGCATATAGTTCATGTATTTGCATTATAACATGATCCCTTAGTTAATTTACCAATTGATTTGTGATATTGATGCAAGTGTAGTGATGTCGTATTTTAGAATGTTAAGTCTTATCGATTTGATTTACATGCTAGAAGCAATATTTGTTCACTAAGTCTTATAGGTTGCTTGCGTGCTAGATCACGATCATGGTTTGTTTGTTTGTTGAGGTTTAGTCACATGTTTATAGTTAGAATGTATGATATTCTCTTAACGGTAAAATAACATGGATGTTTAAAAACATTAGAGAAAAACATAGGATTTCAATGCTAGTTGTGGCTAGGTGTCAAATGGCTAGTAGCCGGCTCATTTTATATGAGTAGTCTAGGGTTGAGCGAGATGGAGCGAAACACACTTGCTCATAAATTGAAAAAAAAAGAAAAGAAAAAAAGAAAAGAAAAAAATGTGTTATGTATAATTGATCAAGAGTGGGCTCTTTAGTGCTCGAGTTATTAAGTTCTTAGGGGACTTTGTGCCTAGTGACCTAAGGCTCTTATTTTCTGGGATCTACTAACCTAACGATCGCTACATGGGTATTATTGTATAAGTATTTTGTGGACCTCACTCATTGCACGATCAAATAAACATATTTGTGTTGTTATGTGTTAGCAATAAAAGCATGGATCTATGTATAACTCCGATAAATAAAATTGAAGTGTTATAAGTTAATTTGAGTTTAGCATTTATTCTATTTATAACCTTGTGATTATCTTGATGGGTAGTGGGTCATGATTATTGATCTAGTTGCGATAGTATATCTGTTAAGCAATTTCACACACACACGTTTCTGGTTTGTGAGTTGACTTGTGAGATTTGATTGAACTTTTGCGAATAATTCCTGGATGATAGATAATTTTACAATCATAATCATTGATCAATTCTAGCCACCTTTCCTGCCTCATGTTCAATTTCTTATGGGTAAAGATATACTTTACACTCTTGTGGTCCGTGTAGATCTCACACTTCTCTCCATAAAGATAATTGTTAAGTGGCATTTATGTCAACGTATAACGCTTCGTAAAGCTTAGAATTGATGTTTTGTACTCAAGTTATTTGTGTTTTTGAAGTATTTTTGTAGTGTTTTGCATTTCAAGTATAAATAAAGGATCCAGGTGATTTGGAATTGTTTTGGTGCTAAATTGGTGCTAGGAATGTGTCTAGGAAGGTTGCTCGTGGATTGCCATTTCAAACTAGCAAGAAAACAGAAATCCGAATTCTTTCCAGAAGGTGGCGCGTGCCCGCGCCAAAGATCCAGAAAGACAGCGCGCTCGCGCTGGTGAAGCGCGCGGCCGCGCCAGGTCGGGTTTCAAGAATCCTGTTTCTACTACAATTTTGATTTCTGGACTTCTATGTTGATCAGGGCTGCTATATAATAATAACTTAAGATTGTTTTTCATAACAAGACGTACCAGAGCTTAAGGAGAAGGCGTAAGAAGACCGTATAGCATAATTCAACAAGGCGAAGAGGATCTAGTTTATTCTTGTGATTTTTTGTTTTAAGTTGTAATCTTGGATGCTAGTTTTCCTATTTGTTGAACCTGTACTCTTGTTTAACGTACTTGGCTTAATATTTATTCAGAATAAACACTACGTTTATTATACCATGCTTTCATCGGAAGCCACGTTGATGATGAGTCTGATTATGGACTAATCATTATCGTGGGGTTCTAACGGATTTATTTATGGATTTTGTGTAGCAATATTGAAGCTATACGTATAACTCAACAATACTGATTTGGATAACTCAACACAGAACAAGGACTTTGAAATAATCTATGTTCAACTAGGATCAGTACAGATTGTTTATTGGGTATATGCACAAAAGCTTTTGTTAGCTGCAGTGAAGAAGACGTCAACAGTGATCCGTAAAAAGTCCATTAATATGTTCAGGCATCGAAGAAATAAGGTTGGAGTCATTCGAAGCAGTTATCAGAATCAGTGTGAAGACCTCAATGATTCCTAGTGAAGTTGGTTATATTTGGTAGTAGATTTAACAGTGGTTTGTACGGGTATAATACGAAGGCCTGAGAGAGGAACTCCTCATCTGTGAACCAGACCCTTGCACGAGATGTCAGTGATCCGTGAAAGAAAACGGAGTGTTATTTTTTAGAAACACTGTTAAGTGGTTTTTGTACTCATAGAGACTGAAAATATTTTAAGGTGTAAAATCTCGGAGATTAGAAGGCCTGAAGATACATAGGAGTACAGCTCGAGGATTTACAGTATTTATTTTTAATCAGTGACTAATTTTTTATTAAATGAATAAATGGAAACTATTTCATTTATTTATTTAATTTTAAATCACAATTGATTTTAAAATAATTAAATTAAAAATTGATTTTTATTAAATGAATAAATGAAGGAGTACATCTCGAGGATTTACAGTATTTATTTTTAATCAGTGAATAATTTTTTATTAAATGAATAAATGGAAACTATTTCATTTATTTATTTAATTTTAAATCACAATTGATTTTAAAATAATTAAATTAAAAATTGATTTTTATTAAATGAATAAATGAAACTCAAAACATTTATTTATTTAATCTAATATCAACTTTTAAATTTGGAAACATAAATTGAGATTTGATTTTTAGTTAAATAAATAAATGAAATGAAATTGAATTTATTTATTTAATTAAATTACAAATCAATGTTTATTTTTTATTTTATTCCTAAAAATTTGAGTTGATTTCTCTTGCATGCATGTATCTGTTAAAAGAAATAAAAATAAATGAATGGACTGATGTATGTGTGAAATTAACAGAAGTATGACAGCTTAGCTACGGGATCTACCTGTACATGCAAAGGAAAAGAAACAAAGCAGTGAAGTTTATGGTACAAAAATTATAGGTGGCTAGGTTTATGTTTGAGCTGTGCACGTAACACCACCGCGCGCGTATGACACACGCAAGGGAGCCTCCTCTTTGTTCTGACGCACGTGTTCAACAGTTCCCTCATGGCGCGTCTCTTTTCTCCTCGTGAACAGCCTGCCGCCTGCATGTCACTCGAATAAGATGTACAAGAAAACAAAAGAAGCCAGTCTGTTGTATTATTCTTTTGTCCAACTAAATTTTAAAGCAAAAAAATTAGAAGGAAGCGCAGGTTGATGATATCCCTGTGTGTCACAGGTTAAATGGATAAAATCAAATCACTGCTTTCTTTTTATTAGTCGCAGGTTGCATGTTTGTCAATTCAAAAATATTGAGGCGCAGGTTGTAGTACATTGGAATAAATAAGTGAAGCGCATGTTGAGTTTTTATTCAGATGGTCGCAGCTTAAAAACAAAAATCAAGGTCACAAGTTGTTATACTCCAAGTCGCCAGTTGCACAAAATTCAGGTAGCAGGTTAATTCTTGGAAGCTATAGATTTAAATTACTTGGCTCTGGTTGTGCCACGTGTCCCTCTTCTCTCTCCACCCTACCAATCTATATAATCAAATTAGCAGCAATTGGATCTGAATCTCCTCCATTTTTACAAGTGCGAAGCTCTGGAAAATTTATCTCATCTCACTTTAAAAAGCTTGATTTGACAAGGGGAGGTCATGTCAAATTTGTTTCACACCATTTAAATTCTTACAAACTTGTAACACTCATTATTTAAAACTCTCTTGATTGTATTAAATACCTTTTGATAGAAGCTTTTAATTTTTAGAGTGATAAGAAGAATCCTAGATTTATAGCTTATTGCTTTGGTTCTTTTTATATTTGTTGCTTCAAATCTTTGTATTTCGAGTTGTAAGCAAACCTCCGGGTATTTATACTTTTGAATAAAAAGAATATTTACCCTAGTAGTGTGTTTGATTCATTTTAATTTTGATATTCCGCTGCAATTAATTTTAGAAAACGAAGAACATACATTTACCCCCCTGTATGTACCTTTTGGACCTAACAATTGGTATCAAAGCTTGTTGATCGATATACAGATCTGATCTGTTAGATTAGCAAGTTTTATTGTTGATTTTAGTTGTACGGAGTCTGTGAGTGCTTTGGGTGTGTAGATCTGATTTGAATTTGTTGGTTTTGACTTGAGTGGTTTGGTATTGTTGACTAACTAGGTTATCATATTTTGAGACGATTTATTGTGAATTTTTCTCAGATCTGAAAAGATGAGTTCTTAGAAGTTAGTAGTATCAAGGTTCCTCAGTTTGATAAATCGAGATATAATATATGGAAAAAGAAAATGCTATTGTATATTCGGGCATCGAATCCAGAGTATATGAGAGTGTTAAGAGAAGGACGATATGTGCCAATGAAGGATCATCCGGAGTTGCCTAATATGAGAATGTCATGTCCAGAAACTGAATGGAGTGCACGTGACAAAGAACTGATAGCTTTGGATGAAAGCCTGCAGCTTATTTTGGTGGATTCCATGGATGATGACATGAGTCACCAAATTATGGTCTGTGAGAGTGCAAGGCACATGTGGGAATCCATGAAAGAAACTGAAGATGTCTGGCAAAATCGATTGGATATCGTGACTTCACAATATGAGACATTTAAGTCCTTGCCTGGAGAAAGTATTAATCAAGTTTTTGAAAGACTGAATAAGTTTTTAAATGAATTAAATTTTCATGGCAAGACTTATCCTCAGAGAGAAGTCAACAGGAAGTTTATGCTAGTCCTACCTCACCACTTAGAGAACAAGGCTTCATCTGTTCGTGAGCGTGTTGACTTTGAAACCATGACACTTGAAAAGTTGTATGGTAAGCTGAAGACTCATGAAATGGAGCAAGAACAAAGGAAGATTATCTATGGTGTTGGCACAGTTGATAACAAGAATGTTGAACTACTCAAGACAACTGCTCTTGTAGCCAGTGGAATCAAAGAGCTTGACATTACTGCTGAAAAACCTCTCTATGAATCCAAGTGATTACTACACCACTGAGGAGCTGCAAAGCATGGAAGATCCTACTATGGCTAACTTGGCTGGGATGTTCAGTAACATCAGGTTTAGGAGGAAACAAGGCTTTAGGGGTTCTGGAAGCAGCAACCGTGGTCAGAGGTCAAATTCATCTTCTAGATCAGGTTACAAGACAAGGATGGTTGACAGAAGCAAGTTCAGATGCTATAACTATGATGAGGTTGGGCACTTTGCCACTGAATGTAGGAAGCCTCAACAAACAAGGGATAAAGGCAAAGCTTATCAGAAGAAGGACTCAGGTTGCTCAAGGAAGTAATCAATGAAATCTTACATAGCTGAACGAAAGAGCTGAGATGACACTAATGATGAAGAAGAACAATATGGAAATCTTGCATTGATGGAATAATCTTCTTCTCAGGTAACATTTCCAACTATTCATGATTTACCTCCAGATAACTTGTGTGAGAATAAACATTGTGTCGCCTTCAGGCAGACTGTCCTAGTGTATGAAAATGTTGTTTCTCATCACTATCTTAAGGCACAATGCAATACAAAGGAATGCATTGAACAACATGATGTCGTAAAAGAAGTGTATAGAAATGTTAGTACTACACTAAGATGTACTCTGCTTGATGTCGAAGACCTTAAAGTAGAACTAAAGAAAATTAAAGATGAAAATGATAAGTTAGTTCTAGATAGGGTTAGTGTTGAGAATCTTAAGCAAACCAATAGATATTTAGAGCTTAAGATTACTAAGCACCTTGAGACAGAGGAAGAGCTTAAGAACAAGAATGCAGAATTAGAAATTAAATTGCATGTTTCTACTGATTCTGTAAATCTTGCTGAGAAGCTCATAGCTGATCAAGTAGTAGGTGGAAAGGTTGGGATAGGCTTAGACTATGACGAACATAGAAAAGCTTATAAGAAACGAGTAGTTAAAAATGAGCCTGTAGAGAAAGTTGTTAATCCCCCTAGTACACCTCATGTTCTTAAGGAAGCTAAAAAGCCTCTATTTAAGAAAGCTACTGTTGAGCCCTTTGATGAAGATAATCTTTATATTCATCATGAGATGCTTGTTGAGGATCTCGAGCTCTCAAGGAGACAAAAGGCAAAGAAACCTATGTATGTTCCTAGTGACTTTAACTTATCTTTTTCCAGACTAGTTTTTACTTCCAAGAATAAGAAGAATAGAAGTAGAAATGGCAGAATAGGAACTAATATCCCTAGGAAGTTATGTAATAATTGTGGTTGTGCTGGTCACCTTACTCATGCTTGTAGAAAGGTTAAAGTAGACAATGTTAAGAATGCTTATGTGCATAACATGCCTAACAAGCCTAAAGTTTCTAAGTGTAATAAATCTGTTTGCATGCCATGTATAGTATCTTTCATGCACACTTATCTTGATTTCACACACTCACATATTACATCTCATGATCATGATAAGCATGTTAGTAAGAACACTGGTAGATCAAAGACTGTAAGCCCTCCTAAAGCTAGGAAAGTGGCACCTGTCACCAAGCCCAAGAGTAAGTCTGTTGGTGCTTCTGAAAGTGACAAGGAAACAGTCAATGATAAATCAAAAACTGTTAAGCCTGTCAATTCTGTTAAGAGAAATGTTATATATTCAAATGCTTCTGAGTCTTCTGGACCCAACTTAGTTTGGGTACCAAAGAAAACTTAATCATATTTGTTTACAGGGCATTAAGCAGAAGAAGGTCATGTGGATTCTGGACAGTGGATGTTCAAGGCATATGACTGGAGATAGAGCCCTGCTACCAAAGGTGGTTGAGAAAGATGGCCCAGTGGTTACTTTTGGAGATAACATCAAAGGTTATACTACGGGATATGGCTGTTTGGAAATTGGCAATGTCATCATTGAAGAAATCCCTCTGGTTGAAGGTCTTATGCATAATCTCCTCAAAATCAGTCAGTTCTATGACAAAGGATGCGGAGATTTATTCAAGAAGGAGAACTGTTTGATCTCTAATCAGAAGAATGAGAAGCTAACTCTCAATAGAGTTATAAAGGGTGATTTGTTCATAGCTGACTGGAATTCTGCAGATGGTCAATTAATGTGCTTCTATAGTAAAGCTTTTCCAGATAAAAGTTGGTTATGGCACAAGAAACTCTCCCACTTGAACTTCAAGACCATGAATTCTTTGGTTAAGAGGGAATTGGTGAGAGGATTTCCCGAGATGGAATTCAGTCCTGATGGACTTTGTGAAACATGTGAGAAGGGCAAGTCAAAGAGGGCATCACACAAGAAGAAGACAATGATTGATATCACTGAACCACTACAACTCCTTCACATGGATTATGTGGCGCCCTCCAAACCCGGGTCAGAAGTTTGGGGTCCACAACACATACATAATATATAAACCTGTATATGAGATACTATTAGCAATGACCCTGCTTTACACAACCACGGATCACAACAGGTTAAAGTATGAAAACAAGCCACAACCTTAACTTTTATTACATCGTACCAAATCCCAACTAATTTAACTTACAACTGATAATAAAAATTATTCTTACAATCTTACTATCTCACTACCGCAATAAGTTCCTGCTAGCTCGATCCAACTCAATCTGGAGTCCTAGCTCGTACATTAAACTGGGAAACCTCGTTATCAACCGTATCCTTCTTAACTGTAGAATACATAAAAAGATTCGCAAGAGTGAGCTAACTAGCTCAGCAAGTCACAATGACAATATTTGAGGTTAATCAATGATCAAACGAAATGATTCAGAGGAATCAAGTTTATTGCAAAATAATCATTAGAATTGGATATTCATTTTAAGTTTTTAAAACCAAGGTTAGGCTGCTGATCAGTCACGCACTAACCCCGAGCAAAGCACACAACACTTCTCTAACTACTGGATCCAAGGCACACATTGGCCTAACTTGACCATTGATATGGTCTGACCACGAATGTGGTCCATACATAAAAAAAACTATCCAATTCTAAAGCAGTTCAATATGATAAACAATATAATTTGATACAACACGATCATAGTCAATAATGATTAAACACTTGAAGAAAAACATACGAAAACTCATGGATATCACAAGGGTATATCAGGGTATGTATATAAAAAAACAGTTTTCAGTCCTTAAAGGATCAGGTATTAGACGAATAATGATTTTTTAAGGTATAGTTCTCTGATGTTATAAAGAATGGTGGGAGTATAAAAGTTTCTGTGTTTTCAAAAAATTTTGTTCCAGTGTTTGGTGTTTGATAGTTATACATTTGGGGAGTAGCGTCATATTTGTGTGATTTGATATCTGAAAATCAACAAAGGAGGGTTTACCAAGAAATATGGCTTATGGTTCAAGATCAAGAAAAACCAGGGTTCAAGGTTAAATAATTTAAAGTACTTGCAATATAAAACAAGAGTTATTTTGAATAACAGCGACATGTTATGAAACAGTTTGAAAATATTTGTGATATATCTTGAAGAAAAGTTCAGAAGTACTTGCCT
Organism: Apium graveolens; assembly: GCF_009905375.1. NCBI lineage: Eukaryota > Viridiplantae > Streptophyta > Magnoliopsida > Apiales > Apiaceae > Apium > Apium graveolens. The sequence continues at coordinate 133,530,252 of NC_133654.1, forward strand.
TACAGGGCTTTATAACTATTACTGATCGACTCTGAGCCGACTCTGCCGCTCAGGCTTTAACGTGCAACCACTAGACCACATTAGATTCGACTTCGACACTCAGGTTTTTCTGTTGAATCTCTACTGAGCTCGTCGACTGACTACTAGGTCATCTTTAGTCCAACATCCACTTTCGGTTTCCTGACTAGAACCTACAGGGTCAAAATACCTATGTTAGACGTCCAGGTATGCTTGACATATCCTCGATACCAATTCTACCCAACGATATTCAAATCCGACTCATAATTATGTATATTATAATAACACACGCAACAAGTAGGGTTCACAATCTCGAAAATCGGTTTGGTGTTCATTTTCGGAAAGAAATACATACACTCTTAATTTTACGAAATCAGAGTTATCGATTTGGCAAAATATTTCAAGTTTCGTATAAAACACACACACATATATATATATATATAGTCGATCGACATCCCGATAATCATCGGATACGTTCCCGTATTTACGTAGTTCAGTTTCCCGGAAATCGGGCAGCGTTTCCTTCGTTTATAGGACTACCCGTCGAATACAATCAACGTCAATTCACCCCAATAATCCCTAATCACAACAACCAACATCCATAATTTCTAAACACCAATTCAATACTATTATTAATTATAATTTACATTTTACATTTATTTATTAAATTAGGACTCAGATTATAATCATCACAGTTCACCGTCAACTCATCGAAAGTCATCGTTGACTGCGGAAAAATTCGTCGGTGCCCGAATAATTCGGGTTTCCAATACGAATTTTACCGATAAATAAAACTTCAATCGCAATAATTTACATCATTAAGATAGTCAATTAATAATTCCTGCAGAATGAATAAAAGAAATCCAATCATAATCAATTCAATAAAGCAACAAGGATATCCCAGGACCACGCACATAGATACACACAACCGGCCGCCATGCCGGAAAATTCGGCGGCAACCGGAGCAAAATAGGAGTACAAAACCCAGCATCAATATATGTTTAGGCACATATATACACACTGCATATATATATATACCAAATGAAACAACAGGGCCAAGCCGAAGTAACGCCGGAGATAACCGGAAAAAAAATCGCCGGAAGATTGACAAAACAGAGAAGCTAAATGGAGAACAGGGCGGCACAATAACCAACGAATGAAGAGATGGGCAAATGCGAGTGACACAGTCGCGCAAGGGAAGAACAGGGGTGGGAGAGGAGAGAAAATGTAAAAGAGGAATGAGAGATAGCCCCCCCTGCGTGCGTGTGTGTTTTGTGTTATTGTTTTCTATTTTTTTTATTATTTATGTTGTATAAAATGGATGCAAGACACGTAGCAGTACAATTCCTGTAATTCAAACACGTGTATTGTTGGATAATCACGAAGATTCTGAGACCCGGTTTATCTCGAAATTCGAATTTAACGGACCGAGGTGCACGTAAAATAACTTCATAAAATTACAAAAATAATCTTAAAATATAACAAATAATTCAAAGTTACTAAAATAAAATTTTCGTAATTTTTAAAGCATATTTGAAACACAACTCGTACCCGCATTTCATAATTAACGAACCGAGTTACACGTAAAATAATTTCAGAAAATTACGAAAATCACCTTAAAAGGTTACAAATATCCCGAAGTTTATAAAAACATAAATTTATTAATTTTAAAACAATTTCTAAAATGCACTTTATGCCCGTTTTCATCAATTAAACGAATCGACACGCGGGTAAAATTAATCCCAAAAATTCCCAAAATAATTTTAAAATTCCCGGAATATTTTCAACTTAAATAAATATGAGTTTCATAATTTTTGAAGAGTTCTTGAATTAAATATGGATTCTACAAATAAAAGCATTCAAAAAATCATTTAAAGATAAATAATTAATAAAATATTGATTTCTCAATTTTATAAAATCCTAAAAATAATTATTGTAATTATAAAATCATAAAAACAATTTTAGAGACACTTCAAATATTTATAGAAATAAATTTGCATTAAATCCACTTTAAAAATGAAACAATTCAATTCAATTCCTTAATTAATCACGCGAACAACCCGGTACATCATAAATTACACCTATATAATAATTAAACAACACATAGCGGTCAAAACCAATACATATATTTTATTTAATAATTTCCATAATAATCACATATTTAAATAATTCAAACATACACGGGTCGTTATATCCTTCCCCCTTAAGAAGATTCTGTCCTCAGAATCTGATCTAGTTACACAAGTGAGGATATTTGTCAAACATATCTGACTCTAGTTTTCAAGTAGACTCTTCTATTCGAGGATTTCAAACGTACTGACTATAGATATACACTCATTTTCAATGACTCGCCTTTAACGATCAAGAGTTTGGATTGATCACTATATGCAAAACAAACTTGGACAAGAGCCCCATTGGCTTCTGATCAATCACTTAATTCAAATCAGATATTTATCATTTTTAACTTTAACAGGCCAAACACACTATATGTATACACTGATGCGACGGTAACATCAACTCATGAACATCTTTATCTATATTTATCAATGCCTCGAATGGTTCACTAATTTTTAGGACTTAACTTGTCCCTTCTACTCAAACTTACCCAATCTCTTTCAAGACGACACTTTTATTAACACTACTGGTCCTATTTCTATATTCATACTCTCCCTCGATACAATTCTGATTCTTTCTTTGTCTACTCTGAGCTCCTTCAATCAATATCGTTACGCCCTTGGTGTGCTGAATTAACTTAGAATTTGACAACTTTCTTTCTCCCACTTTATCTTAATAAAAATGGGGAACTACACTTGCGTTCATATGAAGCCTGATAAAGTGGCATTCCAAAGCTGACATTAATGATAAATGATCATTCTAGTGTTTCCTTAAAACTCAACCTCTCAACATATCTTACATTTCCTGAATCACTTCCATACTTTGACTCTTCGTTTAAGGATGATAGGCAGTGCTTGTTTTTAACTTGGTTTTCATACATTTAAACATCTTTTACTCTTTTTCATCAGTTAGGGCTGAAAAGTAATCTCATATATTCACGTATTATTACCTTTTAGTATTTGAACTTCAGATTCTACTCTTTCCAATTCATTTATTAACTCCTCGGTGGTCTTAATTACATCCAATCCTTTCTGTCGGCGTAAGGCATCTGTTACCATACGGCTTTGCTTAGGTAATTGTTAATGGATTAATTCAGAATCTTTTGTTAATCTTAGTCAGAATTTCATTCTTGAAGACTCAACGTATAGTTGCTTTCCTTCTGATCTTTGGAGAAAAATCCTAGGGCATCCCACGCAGACTTTCTTATTCCTTGAGTAGCTAAGGATGTTATCAATAAATACAGTTTGCTTATCCAAGTACCCCTTATACACCACGTTCCTTAATTTCTTATAGCCACCTGATACACTTGTTATTTCACATAATATCACCAAAGCTTGCAATGCCCTTAACTCACTTTAATCGTAATATCTGATATTTTCTCAGGTTGGATCTTAAGTTAATCCTTGAGACATAACACACTTTTTAGATTAGGCCTCATAGGTAATCAATCCTCATAGGGATCACTTATTCTTATTCGTTGTTTTATTGAACTCCCGCTAATCAGTACATAATCTCATAATTTTATTCCTTTTCTCCAACAACATCACTGATACATTTTACGATTCGCTTCTTGTAAAACCACTCCTTGGTCTGCCTTGTTCATTAGGCTTCCGATACTTCGCCTTAGTTCTTTGGCATGTCCAACACTTCCCAATCTATTTTGAAATTCGCTTTTTATACCTGGTTATCACTATTTTTCTTTAAATTTACCTATATCTTGGCATCTCTTCAATAGCTTAAATACTTTATATTATGAATTCCCTGTGGGATCTCATTTCTTAATTCTTCTATTTGTAACATCCAAGTGCTGGAAGAAAACCTGGGGATATTATGATCATCCTCCTGGGCGCATAAATTTCCTTTTACTAACTACTAACATCGTGATCCATTATCTTCTCTTGACATCTTATCTTTCCCTTCACAACTTCAACTAAAATGTCATACTATCCAACTTTGTTCCTTTTAGATTGTGACCTTTAGCTTCCAATTCCAACTTCCAGAGTTCTATAGTTAATTCCTCTGGTGCAGTCTCTATGTTCGTTCTCTCCTTTTTGCTTATCGCTTGCCACTACATTCACTTTTCCTCATGAATACATACTTCAAACTCTTATGGTCCATATAGATCTTACACCTTTCTCTATACATATCATGTTTCCCAATCCTTCAAAGCGACTATTATTACTTCTAGTCTCAAATTATGAGTAGGATACTCCTGCTCATAAGGTTTCGGTTGTCCGGATGCATATACAATAACTTTATTGTACTGCATCAACACACCTCCTATTCCCTTATGAGAAGTATCACTATAACTACCAAATTTCTTTGATACTTTCAAAGTGATAAGTGCTGTAACCATTCTTTACTTTAGCTCCAAAAAACTTTCTTCACTCTTCTCCATTTTATATAACTTCTTGCTTTTGGTTAGCTTTGTCAAAGGTATTGCGACTTTCCAGAAATCTTGCACAAATTTTCAATAACAATCGGTCCATGGTGAAATTTCTTACCTTTACTGATGCTTTTGGTCTTTCTTTATTCATAGTAACTTTAATTTCTATTGGATCTCCTTTGGTCTCCCCCCCCCTCACTGACTATTTATGCTTTCTACCATCAAAACTTTTACCTTGCAATTTCCTCATACAACTTCTTTCTTCTTCGACTTCCCAGTTATCATTAAATACTCGCATGGTCCTTCTTTGACTTTAAGCAACGTAAATACAACCTATTCGGATCTTCCTTTAAGATTCTATTTATCAAGTTTAAATATTACTAGTATATCGGTTAATCCAAATGGCAATACTAGAATTTTATAGCAGCAATACTTAGTTTTGAAAATTATCCTTGATATGCCCATAGATTCAATCTCCAATTGATAACATCCATATCTTAGGAAATACTCTGCTTCTTTAATCTGATCAAATAAATCATTAATTCGAGGTAACAAATACTTACTCTTGATAGTAAACTTGTTGAGTTTTCTCTAATCGACGCATAATCTCATACTTTCATTTTCTTATTTAGTAATGGTGCACCCCATGGGATTTATTGAGTCTAATCGCTTCTTCTTCTAGCATCTCTTGCATCTGCGTTGCTGACTTCCTCATTTTAACCGGTGCCATTTTGTGTAAGGCCTTGTGATGGAATTTACGGATGAGCGAAAGCGTGAAATAACATTTATTCCGTAAAAACCATATACCGCACATATAGAAAAACGTATAAAAGGGAAAAACTGAGGAATCGAAACCATACCTCATGAATCGAAGCTTTATAAAATTGGAGTGCTAGCAGTTGCTCCTCAGTGTGTGAAGCACTCTACCGGTATCCATCAAGAACGATCCGCTTCGATGAACCTTTTTATAAAACTAAGCTTTTATAAAAATGGAGTTTTTGGGAGAGAGAGAGAAGAAGAAGAAGATGGAGGCTAGGGTTTTTACAAAACCAAAATTGTGTGTGTCTATATAATGAGCCATCCATCTCATTCTATTTATAGGGCTCTCCTAGGGTTTTATAATATATCTTTATATATATTAACCCCCATATTTTATCTTCATAAAATGCTTTAATAATAATTAAAACTATTTTAATCATTATTTCTTTTCTTAACTATTTAGAAAATAATTCTCTCTCTCATTATTTCATTAAAGAAAATATTCTTTTATGGCGTGACCCTGTAGGTTCAATATTATGCCGGTAGTAGAAATAAATAATAATAAACTTTTATTAATTATTTATATGAATATTAAAATTCACTAAATATAATTAACTGATTAATTATATTTATTCTAAATCGTGAGTGATGCTTCTCAACATATCGCGACTATCCGGATAATATGAATTCACTGCTTAGAATATCAAGAACCTGTCAGTGACTAGTTACCGTACAATGAATTCCTTCTACCCTTATAATATCCCGATTAAATACAAGGCATGGGTCTTGTGTCAAGCCTATCAAATTTAATCATATGATTTCTTATTCATAATGCAAAGTTCATATTAATGCAAAGTTCATATTAATGCAAATTAGAAACTCCTTTCTAATTTCATACACTCTGGTCAGAGATTCCAGAACTTGCATACTAAGAATAATATAGGATATTCTCTTCCTATACTGGAAGGGGTAGATCCTCTATTGACGTTAACTATCTCTATACACAAATCCCTATGCCCAGAATAGACCTAATGGATGTCCTTAAGACTAAGGACTAAACCAAAGCACAGTTCATTATATATAAGATACCTTTAACGATCTCAAGTCTAAGGACACTTGTACAACTATCACTCAGTGAATAACTATTGACACGTGAGTAATCTCCATCAGTTTTTCAACTTATCGAGTCATGTTCAGTGAAATTATTCCCTAATAAGCACCTACATACTAGCTATAGTGTCACCACACAAATGCCTATGAGAACAGACATCCTCCTGAAGGGAGCAAACATAGTATGTACCAATCTTTGCGGATCCACTAACATCCGATTAGTTATCCTATGATCAGGAACTGTTTAAGATCAGAGTTGTTATCTTCTAGATCTCATTATTATAATCTGATTATAATTCTAGAAGCTTTACTCTAAACTATGGAACATCTTAGTTAATACACTTTAAATAGATAAAGCCCATAAAAATATAACAAGTCTTTTATTAATTCAAAATGAAATCAAATAGGAATACAAGAAAGTTCTTCCTAACTCATCATACATGATTGGATTTAGGATAAACACTTTCAATCTCCCACTTGAACTAAAGCCAATCACCCTGGTATCTAATACCCATCTTTTCTTTATGACGATCAAAGTGAATCTGAGACAATGACTTTGTGAGTGGGTCAGCTACGTTGTTATGTGTGTCAACTCTCTCAATCTTGACATCTCCTCTTTCAATGATTTCCCTAATCAAATGAAAGCGTCACAAAACATGTTTGGAATTTTTATGAGACCTAGGTTCCTTGGCTTGTGCTATTGCTGCGTTGTTATCACAATACAACACAATAGGCTCCTCAATGCTAGGAACAACTCCCAACTCAGGAACAAATTTCCTCATCCAAACGGCTTCTTTTACAGCCTCACTTGCAGCTATATATAATGCTTCCGCCGTGGAGTCATTATGTGCATCGTTAGCAGGTTCAGTAGGCTTAGGTGAGTCAAGCACATATTCCAGCTTCTCCACCCTGAGAACAATTCTCAAGTTTCGAAGCCAGTCAGCAAAATTAGGACCAGTCAACTTGTGAGCATCTAGTATACTCCGGAGTGATAGTGCAGAAAACATAACGAATATAGTAAATCTGTAAATAGATAAAGCCCATAAAAATATAACAAGTCTTTTATTAATTCAAAATGAAATCAAATAGGAATACAAGAAAGTTCTTCCTAACTCATCATACATGATTGGATTTAGGACAAACACTTTCAATCTCCCACTTGAACTAAAGCCAATCTCCCTGGTATCTAATACCCATCTTTTCTTTATGACGATCAAAGTGAATCCGAGACAATGACTTTGTGAGTGGGTATGCTACGTTGTTATGTGTGTCAACTCTCTCAATCTTGACATCTCCTCTTTCAATGATTTCCCTAATTAAATGAAAGCGTCGCAAAACATGTTCGGAATTTTTATGAGACCTAGGTTCCTTGGCTTGTGTTATTGCTGCATTGTTATCACAATATAACACAATAGGCTCCTCAATGCTAGGAACAATTCCCAACTCAGAAACAAATTTCCTCATCCAAACGGCTTCTTTTGCAGCCTCACTTGCAACTATATATTCTGCTTCCGTTGTGGAGTCAGCCGTTGTAGACTGTTTGGAACTCTTCCAACTAATCGCACCACCGTTCAGAGTAAACACGTACCCTGACATGGATTTGCTATCATCACTTTCTGATTGAAAACTAGAGTCAGTATAACCCTCTATTTTCAACTCAGATCCACCACCAAAAAAAAGAAAAATATCCTTAGTCCTTCGCAAGTACTTAAGGATGTTCTTCACTGCTTTCCAGTGGTCTTCACCTGGATTGGACTGATATCTGCTCGTCACACTGATTGAATAAGCAACATCAGGCCTAGTACATAACATCGCGTACATGATAGATCCTATTTCTGAAGCATAAGGAATCTTACTCATACGCTCTCTTTCCTCAGGTGTCTTAGGAGACATCTTTTCGGAATGGGACACTCCATGGCTCATCGGTATGAGACCTCTTTTGGAGTTTTCCATGCTAAACCTTTTAAGCACTTTCTGGATGTATGTACCCTGGGTAAGACCTATCATTCTTCTAGATCTATCTCTATAGATCTTCATACCGAGAATGTAGGATGTTTCTCCCAAGTCCTTCATAGTGAAGTTCTTCGATAGCCACACTTTGACTGATTGCAGCATCAGTATATCATTTCCTATAAGAAGTATGTCATCCATATACAATACAAGAAATGTTACCGCGCTCCCACTAACCTTCTTGTAGACACATGGTTCATCTATGTTTTTGATAAAACCAAACTCTTTGATTGTCTCATCAAAACGGATGTTCCATCTATGAGAAGCTTGCTTTAAACCATATATGGTTCGCAGCAGCTTACACACTAGGTGTTCATTTCCCTTAGAAAGAAAACCCTCTGGTTGTGTCATATACACTTCCTCTTCAAGTTTCCCATTGAGGAAGGCCGTTTTCACGTCCATTTTCCAGATCTCATAGTCGTAGTAAGCAGCAATCGCAAGCAAAATCCGAATTGATTTTAACAGGGCTACAGGCGAAAAAGTTTCATCAAAGTCAATCCCTTGTCTTTGTTTGAATCCTTTTGCCACGAGCCTGGCCTTATAGGTCTCTACCTGGCCATCTGCTCCAATCTTTCTTTTGTATACCCATTTGCACTCAATAGGCTTCACATCCTCAGGTGCTTCAACCAAAGTCCATACTTGGTTGGTATACATAGATTCCATTTCGAATTTCATGGCACTTTGCCATTTCTCTAAGTCAACACTACTCATAGCCTCATTATAGGTCATAGGGTCGTCATCATCAATGATTGACAACTTATCGTCATTCTCAATGACAAGGCCATAATACCCCTCAGGTTGGAGAGACACTCTCCCTGACCTACGAATGGGCTGTTCTACAGAAGGTTGTTCAGTCTAAACAGGTGTTTCCACTTGATTCGTAGTAGTTTGTGCTTCTTGAACTTCATCAAGTTCAATTTTGCTCCCACTGTTTCCTTCAAGGATAAACTGCTTTTCCAAGAAGGTAGCATGTCTGGAGACAAACACCTTATGATCGATGTAAAAGTAATACCCTAAAGTCTTTTTAGGATATCCCACAAAACTACATTTTACGGATCGAGATTCCAGCTTATCTGGGTCAACTTTCTTGACATAAGCTGGACATACCCAAATCTTAACATGTTTAAGACTCGGTTTCCTTTCTTTCCATATCTCATATAGAGTTTTAGGGACAGATTTGGAAGGCACCTTATTTAGTAAATATGCTGAGGTTTCCAATGCATAACCCCACAGGAATACTGGAAGATTCGCAGAGCTCATCATGGACCGAACCATGTCTAACAAAGTTCGATTTCTCCTTTCAGATACCCCATTCAACTGTGGAGTATATGGAGGAGTCCATTGGGAGACTATACCATTTCCTTTGAGATAATCTAGAAACTCTCCATTCAAGTATTCACCACCTCGATCTGATCGAAGAGTTATAATACTATGTTTGGTTTGTTTTTCCACTTCATGCTTATATTCTTTGAACTTTTCAAAGGCTTCAGACTTGTGTTTCATCAAATACACATATCCGAATCTAGATCGATCATCTATGAAAGTAATGAATTATGAAAATCCACCCATGGCTTGCGTAGACATTGGTCCACATACATCTGTGTGTACCAATCCTAGCAAATCTGCAGCCCTCTCTCCATGTCCACTAAATAGAGATTTGGTCATTTTACCCAATAGACAAGACTCGCATGTAGGATATGATTCAAAATCAAAAGGGTCAAGTAACCCTTCCTTATGCAATGTCCGAAGTCTATTTTCACTAATATGACCAAGTCTGCAGTGCCACAAAAAAGTGATATTTTCATCATCCCTTTTTCTTTTATTAGTATGTTCAATTTGTAGTAAATCATGCTCTACGTCACATACATACAAACCATTATTTAAAATACCACTTCCATAAAGAACATTATCTCTAAGAATTGAACATTTATTATTCTGAATAACAAACGAAAATCCATCCAAGTCTAACATGGGAATAGAAATAATATTCCTCACAATCGAAGGAACAAAATAACAATTATTTAAAACAATAGTCTTGCCCGTAGGCATATGTAAATGAAATGATCCTACAGCTTCAGCAGCAACTCTTGCTCCATTTCCCATCCGTAGAATCACCTCCTCTTCCTCAAGAGTCCTACTTTTCCTTAGTCCCTGCAATGAATTACAAATATGAGAACCACAGGCGGTATCTAATACCCAAGTAGAAATTTGATTTAATGACATATTCACTTCAATCATGAACATACCTGAAGAAGAAGTGGTAGTCTCACTACCCTTCTTCTTCTTCAATTCTGCAAGGTAAACCTTGCAGTTCCTCTTCCAGTGCCCCACCTTGTTACAGTGAAAGCAAACAGCTTTGCTCTTGGGGTCTTCAGCTTTTGGTGGAACAGGCTTTTTCTCACCTACTTTCTTCTTCTTGGAAGGGTTCTTCTTCCTTTTATTAGGATTGGAACCTTCACCAATTAGAAGAACAAAGCTCTTCTTAGGGGGGAAATTCGATTCCGCAGTCTTCAACATGTTGTGGAGCTCAGCCAGGCTGACATCCAGCTTATTCATGTGAAAGTTCACAACAAACTGCGAAAACGAACCCGGAAGTGATTGCAAGACCAAGTCTTGGCTCAGCTCCCCATCCATGGCAAAACCAAGTTGTCCAAGACGTTCAATCAAATTGATCATCTTAAGTACATGGTCATTTACGGATGATCCCTCAAACATCCTACAACCGAACAGCTCCTTCGATATCTCATATCGAGCTGTCCTCCCTGCCACATCATACAACTCTTGTAGATGCATAAGGATAGTGTGAGCATCCATATGCTCATGCTGCTTCTGTAGCTCAATGTTCATGGAAGCCAGCATGATGCATTGAGCAACATTTGCATCATCTATCCATTTACGATACACAACATGTTCATCATTATGTGCGTCGTTAGCAGGTGCAGTAGGCTTAGGTGAGTCAAGCCCATATTCCAGCTTTTCCACCCTGAGAACAATTCTCAAGTTTCGAAGCCAGTCAACAAAATTAGGACCAGTCAACTTGTGAGCATCTAGTATACTCCGGAGTGATAGTGCAGAAGACATAACGAATATAGTAAATCTGTAAATGATAAACACATAACAACACTTAGCAAATATTCAATTTTATTTCAAAACACTATATGAATTGGGTCTTTATTCATAAGTGGCTCCCACTAGTTTATCTAATTTATACACCCCCAAGTGAAAATTAGGCATTCATAATGCTAGTGGGAATAGGGATCCTACATTCCATTACACAACCTCGACTGTAGCACGAAACGTCATGTGATGTTCAATAGGCAGAAAACTCTTGTCAATTACATCTTATGTTATTCCCTAATATAATTTTAGCCTCTTGAATAATTGAGTCACGGCTGTAGCACGACAAACTCAATATTCTAAGTCAAGTCTAACCCAACATTTCGTACAATTGAATCAGTCTCCAACGCCCACGGCTGTAGCACGTAACGACCTTTAGATTCTAATTCAATGTACACATCTCTATGTAATAGACAAGTATTTCTTATTTCGAAATCAAAGCCCTCGGCTGTAGCACAAAATGACAATGATTTAAAAATAAGAACCACTTTCTATCATGTTGGAAGGCTATGACCAACACCTTGGCCACTGGCTTTGTCTCAGGTGCTACGTCAAGCGCGAGCTTCATTTCTCTATCGGGAGGAAATATTGATAACTCCTTAATTGCTATAAAATCTTCAAATTTTGTTTGCTTCTGACTTTTATTTATCTCATAATCACCATAATGCTCACATCTTGATCACCATAATCATTGTTAACAAATTCTTAACCCTCCTTCTTCCTTTATACCTTATCATATTCTCATTTAACGTCTTCAGGACTATCCTTTCATCACGACGGTTTGGCATCATGCTTCCATAGTTAATCTATTCCTTAGAATAATGTCAAGTCCTCTTGTTTCAAATGATATCAATTCTTCACAACTTATTTCCAGAAATCTCAATTCCATCATTGGTATTCACTTATGTAACAATTACACGTTCTTGACTTGCTAGTCCTTTAATCATAATCTTATCAATTCAACAGAGTAATTCATCTCATCAATAAAACCTTGAGAGATAAACACTTAAGTTTCTCTCACATCTTTTAATACTTTAACGCATAAGGTATTTACCATAATCATCCATGTTATCACGTCCGTAATCTGAACAACATATTTCACAGGAAAATCGCATATTCTTGTTCGCGAAGACGTATTCCTTATTGGAGTAGATTCCCTTGGTCCTTAATGCATCCCTGACTGGGTTAGTGATTTGCAATTCTCGCCATATGCCCTTGTTTGCTTTCCATGCGTGAGAGGTAGATGGAACTTTGCCCGCTTGGTACATAATACGTTGATTTCTAATTGAAAAACTCTTGCAAAGAATGACAGTATAACGAAACAAATAGAAAGGTTCACAATTCGACAAAAATTAGAGTTGAAGAGAAAGAAGAAATAAGGGTTTGAATATGAATGAGACAACCACATTGGTACTTAAGATGGCCAGTCTTTTGTACCATATGGCATACATCACATGACTAGATGGCGTCCCACCCGACTCTTTGTCATTCCGACAAAGCGTCTCACCATAACACTGTTTGTCCCAATCAGAACGCAAAACTTGAGGAAAACAATTAAATTTGAAAGGAATGCAATATCCTCCTTTTTGACATCATCATAAAGAATTAAGAAAAGAAGTTCATACATTTTTAGGAATTAAAAAAAAAGAATATACGCTGTAAGATTGAAAACAAGAACGATATTATTGGTCTCCATCCACATTTCACTTGTATTCATTTTTCGAGCTTGTTCGGTCATATCCCAATTGTGTCATATAACAACTTTAGAAAGTACACTGAAATGCCTTCGAAAATTAAGCATTATAGTAGATTCTTACTTGTTAAGTCTTGCGTCTTTAACATCGCACATACACGTATAATACTTTAACAATTCGATCATAATGACGTTCTGACCAGATAACCTCAAGTGTCCTCCTCTTTAATTTAGAATAACCATGAATTATTCCATATAGCGATCCTTTTGTTAATAATCTTCTTTTAGAAAAGTCTGGAAATCTTCCCAACCTTCTTCGATCATGCCCAGGCTCCTTTTAAATCAATGAATTCTTTAAACTCTAATAGTCTCTGCAACTGGATGAATAATTACTCCATACGCGGACTCTGTTATTTATCTTGTCAAACAATATGTGCACCTACTGTCAGAAATAATCAACTTCTTCCTACTCGTGGATTACTTTGTTCTCTGAATTAACAACACTAAGTCTGAAACAAGCATCCTTCCAGGTGATCCGGGTCTTTTAGCAAACAAGAAGCTCAAGTAGTAACTTGACAACTAATGTTTAAAACTTATTTTATTCAAAAAGGCTTTTAGAAACTTTGTAAAAGAAAATCTTTTTCAAAAACTTGTTTAAAATTTTGAAAATCACAAATCTGGTTGTCCTTACTATATGATATGAGTTGGTTGTTGTCTTTCCTTCTTATAACAAGGTACCAAATTAAAGAAATGATCACATAAAGATCCATTCACTTCAATCTACCCTCTCTCCTTTATTGGGTCCATTTGCCTTCCTTAATCGATGAAAACTTCAGTTGTCGTTGCAGGCTATCTTATTCGTAGCCTCACATCAGGCTTCCATATTGGTAATACTCCTGTTATCAACTATACAATCGCTAAGTGTAACAGACTATCCAATAGTCAACAAGTCGGCTAATGTCACATTACCTTGTTAAAATATATATCACATCATCATAACACCATTATCTGACTTCAAGAAATCCCCAGATCCATAATCTCCTCTAACTCTTTCTTTTCAACACTTATCTACTCCATTCCACAAGCTAGTCATGGGTGGCATAATTACTAATAGCTTCTTGTAACCTGATAACAGCTATCCTCCGGAACACTTGAATCTTCTTTATAAACTTCTTCTCACCTTTATTTGTATCTCAATACTCACCATTTACTGCAACTCCTGAAATCATCCCCCATAGGTACAATTGCTTCATAGGACAAGTTCTAATCTGGGGGTATAGAATAGGATGGAGGGTAACCTAAAGAGATACACTCACCGCCGAATGTCCAGTAAAACAAGAATAAACAGATGGAGGTTCTTAAATAGGTAGTCTCGTATCAAAAGGTGGTAGAATAGCGTAGAATAGCTTGAAGAAGTGCAACTGTCATGACGGAGGGTAGTACCATTAATACTGATGGAAGAACAAGGTGCCAATCAAGTCTGATAAAAGATGACGATCCTCGAACAGAAAGCTCCAAACGATCAGATAATACAGAGAAATCAGGATCTGCCATTGCCGTTGTCTGGAAATCACATCGCAAGCTAAGAATCCCGAGTCGCAATACAAACCGTGCCGGAGACCTACTATACAATCGCACTCAACCTCACAACGTCTTATCTTTCTATTTCCTATTCCTAATCCTAACCCTCTACCCAATCCTGACAATCTAGGCTTGTTTCAGTGACTTATAACCTGTAGCTCTGATACCAACCTGTGGTGCCCTCCAAACCCGGGTTAGAAGTTTGGGGTCCCCAACACATACATAATATATAAACCTGTATATGAGATACTATTTGCAATGACCCTGCTTTACACAACCACGGATCGCAACAGGTTAAAGTATGAAAACAAGCCACAACCTAAACTTTTATTACATCATACCAAATCCTAACTAATTTAACTTACAACTGATAATAAAAATTATTCTTACTATCTTACTATCTCACTACCGCAATAAGTTCCTGCTAGCTCGATCCAACTCAATCTGGAGTCCTAGCTCGTACATTGAACTGGGAAACCTCGTTAGCAACCGTATCCTTCTTAACTGTAGAATACATAAAAAGATTCGCAAGAGTGAGCTAACTAGCTCAGCAAGTCACAATGATAATAGTTGAGGTTAATCAATGATCAAACGAAATGATTCAGAGGAATCAAGTTTATTGCTAAATAATCATTAGAATTGGATATTCATTTTAAGTTTTTAAAACCAAGGTTAGGCTGCTGATCAGTCACGCACTAACCCCGAGCAAAGCACACAGCACTGCTCTAACTACTGGATCCAAGGCACACATTGGCCTAACTTGACCATTGATATGGTCTGACCACGAATCTGGTCCATACATAAAAAAACTATCCAATTCTAAAGCAGTTCAATATGATAAACAATATAATTCGATACAACACGATCATAGTCAATAATGATTAAACACTTGAATAAAAACATAAGAAAACTCATAGATATCACAAGGGTATATTAGGGTATGTATATAAAAAAATGGTTTTCAGTCCGTAAAGGATCAGGTATTAGACGAATAATGATTTTTCAAGGTATAGTTCTCTGATGTTATAAAGAATGGTGGGAGTATAAAAGTTTCTGTGTTTTCAAACAATTTTGTTCCAGTGTTTGGTGTTTGATAGTTATACATTTGGGGAGTAGCGTCATATTTGTGTGATTTGGTATCTGAAAATCAACAAAGGAGGGTTTACCAAGAAATATGGCTTATGGTTCAAGATCAAGAAAAATCAGGGTTCAAGGTTAAATAATTTAAAGTACTTGCAATATAAAACAAGAGTTATTTTGAATAATAGAGACATGTTATGAAGCAGTTCGAAAGTATTTGCGATATATCTTGAAGAAAAGTTCAGAAGTACTTGTCTTACAGGGCTTTATAACTATTACTGATCGACTCTGAGCCGACTCTGCCGCTCAGGCTTTAACGTGCAACCACTAGACCACATTAGATTCGACTTTGACACTCAGGTTTTTCTGTTGAATCTCTACTGAGCTAGTCGACTGACTACTAGGTCATCTTTAGTCCAACGTCCACTTTCAGTTTCCTGACTAGAACCTACAGGGTCAAAATACCCTATATTAGATGTCCAGGTATGCTTGACATATCTTCGATACCAATTCTACCCAACGATATTCAAATAGTAATTATGTATATTATAATAACACACGCAACAAGTAGGGTTCACAATCTTGAAAATCGGTTTGGTGTTCGTTTTCGGAAAGAAATACATACACTCTTTATTTTACGAAATCAGGGTTATCGATTTGGCAAAATATTTCATCACATCGTACAATCAAGTTTCGTATAAAAAACACACACACATATATATATATAGTCGATCGACGTCCCGATAATCATCGGATACGTTCCCGTATTTACGTAGTTCAGTTTCCCGGAAATCGGGCAGCGTTTCCTTCGTTTATAGGACTACCCGTCGAATATAATCGACGTCAATTCACCCCAACAATCCCTAATCACAACAACCAACATCCATAATTTCCAAATACCAATTCAATACTATTATTAAATATTATTCGCATTTTACATTTATTTATTAAATTATGACTCAGATTATAATCATCACGATCCACCGTCAACTCATCGAAAGTCATCGTTGACTGCGGCAAAATTCGTCGGTGCCCGAATAATTCGGGTTTCCAATACGAATTTACCGATAAATAAAATTTCGATCGCAATAATTTACATCATTAAGATAGTCAATTAATAATTCCTGCAGAATGAATAAAAGAAATCCAATCAGAATCAATTCAATAAAGCAACAAGGATATCCCAGGACCACGCACATAAATACACACAACCGGCCGCCATGCCGGAAAACTCGGCGGCAACCGGAGCAAAATCGGAGTACAAAACCCAGCATCAACATTTTTTTAGGCACATATATACACACACTACATATATATATATATACCAAATGAAACAACAGGGCCAAGCCGAAGTAACGCCGGAGATAACCGGAAAAAAAATCGCCGGAAGATTGACAAAACAGAGAATCTAAATGGAGAACAGGGCGGCGCAATAACCGACGAACGAAGAGATGGGCAGATGCGAGTGACACAGTCACGCAAGGGAAGAACAGGGGTGGGAGAGGAGAGAAAATGTAAGAGAGGGATGATAGATAGCCCCCCCTTCGTGCGTGTGTGTGTTTTGTGTTATTGTTTTCTATTTTTTTTATTATTAATTCTGTTGTATGAAATGGATGCAAGACACGTAGCAGTATAATTCCTGTAATTCAAACACGTGTATTGTTGGATAATCACGAAGATTCTGAGACCCGGTTTATCTCGAAATTCGAATTTAACGGACCGAGGTGCACGTAAAATAACTTCATAAAATTACAAAAATAATCTTAAAATATCACAAATAATTCAAAGTTACTAAAATAAAATTTTCGTAATTTTTAAAGCATATTTGAAACACAACTCGTGCCCGCATTTCATAATTAACGAACCGAGTTACACGTAAAATAATTTCAGAAAATTACGAAAATCGCCTTAAAAGGTTACAAATATCCCGAAATTTATAAAAACATAAATTTCGTAATTTTAAAACAAACTCTAAAATACACTTTATGCCCGCTTTCATCAATTAAACGAATCGACACGCCGGTAAAATTAATCTCAAAAATTCCCAAAATAATTTTAAAATTCCCGGAATATTCCCAACTTAAATAAATATGAGTTTCATAATTTTTGAAGAGTTCTTGAATTAAATATGGATTTTACAAATAAAAGCATTCAGAAAATCATTTAAAGATAAATAATTAATAAAATATTAATTTCTCAATTTTATAAAATCCTAAAAATAATTATTGTAATTATAAAATCATAAAAACTATTTTAGAGATACTTCAAATATTTATACAAATAAATTTGCATTAAATCCACTTTAAAAGTAAAAGAATTCAATGTAATTCCTTAATTAATCACGCGAACAACCCGGTACATCATAAATTACACCTATATAATAATCAAACAACACATAGCGGTCAAAACCAATACACATATTTTATTTAATAATTTCCATAATAATCACATATTTAAATAATTCAACCATACACGGGTCGTTATAGATTTGTTTGGTCCTGTCAACGTCATGTCTATGTCAAGAAAGAAATATGGTTTAGTGATTGTTGATGACTATTCCAAATACAAATGGGTGTTATTCTTAAATTCAAAGGATGAAGCACCTGATATGATTATTGATCACATCAACAAGATTGAGTTAAAAGCTGGAGTGCTTGTGCGAACAATCAGATCAGATAATGGAACAGAATTCAGAAATGCAAAGCTGAATGATTTCTGTATAATGAAGGGCATCTCAAGATAGTTTTCAGCACCAAGGACACCACAACAAAATGGAGTAGTTGAGAGGAAGGATCGAACATTGGTTGAAGCTGCAAGGACTCTGCTTAAAGAAGCCAATCTTTCTACCTACTTTTGGGCTGAAGCAGTTAACACTGCATGCTATTCTCAAAACAGAACCTTGATCAACAAGGTATATGAGAAGACCCCTTATGAGTTAATGGCCAACAAGAAACCAACAATGAAATACTTTCATGTGTTGGGAGGAAAGTGTTTTGTGCTTAAGGACGATGAGCATCTTGGAAAGTTTGATGCTAAAGCT
Source organism: Apium graveolens (assembly GCF_009905375.1). Lineage (NCBI taxonomy): Eukaryota > Viridiplantae > Streptophyta > Magnoliopsida > Apiales > Apiaceae > Apium > Apium graveolens. Next base: position 133,549,161 of record NC_133654.1, read on the forward strand.
AAAGAAGGTATCTTTCTGGGCTAAAATCTGGAGTCAAAGGCTTACAGGGTATATGTGATTATTGATCAAAAGGTTGTGGAAAGCCTTAATGTAACATTTGATGATGCCAAGCTCCCAAGTATTTAGAAGGAAGATGACAGTGATAATCTTGATGTTGAAGATCTAACTGATGGAAAAGATGAATATAAAGTTGTTCCAGATAACAATGACAATGGAAATGATCCTGATGATCATAATTCTGATGCAGATTCTGAAGGCAATGGTCATGAGACAAGTCACACTATCTCAGGGACTAGTACTCAAGCTTCAGATTCTGGAGATCAAGCTGGCAACAACTTAGGTGGAGCATAACAAGGAGAAGAATAAAGATCCGGTAGTCAGACACAACAAAATTCTTGAAATGCTGAGTCATCAAGGGAGAGTCTACCAAGACATAGAGTATGGAGTAAAAACCACCCTCAGAACTTGATACTCAGTAATCCTGAAAGTGGAGTTAAGACTAGAAGAGCTACAACAATTGAATATTTCTATTATGGGTTTCTATCTCAAATGGAGCCAAAGAAAGTAGGAACTCAATTAGTTCGAACGACAGAAAGTGTGGAAGCTTGTACCCAGACCTAAAGACAAATCAGTAATTGGCACAAAATGGGTTTTCAGAAACAAGGTTGATGAAGATGGAATTGTAACAAGGAACAAGTCGAGACTGGTTGTTAAGGGATATTCCCAAAAAGAAAGGATTACTATGATGAAACCTTTGCACTAGTTTCTAGACTTGAAGCCATCAGGATGTTCTTAGCATTTACAACACAATCAAACTTCAAGGTATATCAGATGGATGTGAAAAGTGCTTTCCTGAATGGTGAGCTTGAAGAAGAGGTCTATGTGGAGCAACCCCCTGGTTTCATAGATCCTGAGTTTGAATATTTTGTCTATTTTCTCTTCAAGGCTCTTCTTAATGGTCTAAAGCAAACGCCGAGAACATGGTATGACACTCTCTCTAAATTTCTACTTGAAAATGATTTCACTAGAGGTGCCATAGATAAGACTCTGTTTCATAAGATCATAAAAATTATACCATATTTGTGCAAGCCTATGTTGACGATATTATATTTGGGTCTACGAATGATGCACTTTGTGCAAGGTTTTAAAAATCTTATGCAGAGTAGGTATGAGATGAGTATGATGGGTGAGTTGAGCTACTTCCTTGGACTACAGGTGAGTCAGAAATCAGATGGTATCTTCATTGTCAAACAAAGTACACCAGAGATCTTCTGAAAAATATTAGGTTGAAGACTCAACACCTGCAAAGACTCTAATGGCAACTGCCACAAAACTTGATCAAGACAAGTCTGGTAAGATGGTGGACATCACTTATTATCGAGGCATGATTGGATCATTACTCTACCTGACTGCGAGTCGTCCAGATATTATGTTTGCTACATGCTTGTGTGCACGGTTCCAAGCTGATCCGAAGGAATCTCATATGATAGTCGTCAAAAGAATTTTTAGATATCTGAAGGGTACACCTAATCTAGGTATCTGGTATCTTAAAGATACGGGCTTTGATCTCATCGGCTACACAGATTCTACTTACGCTGGTTGTAATATTGATCGGATTAGTACTTCAGAAAGCTGTCAGTTTCTTGGGAGAAGATTGGTTTCTTGGTTTAGCAAGAAGCATCATTCAGTTTCTACATCTACTGCTGAAGCTGAATACATTGTTGCTGGTAGCTACTGTTCTCAACTTCTTTGGATGAGAAACCAACTCCGAGACTATGGACTTCATTTGAAGAATATTCCTATCTACTGTGACAACACAAGTGCCATAGAAATCTCAACCAATCTTGTTCAGCATTCAAGGACCAAACATATTGATATAAGGTATCATTTCATTCAAGAGCATATAACAAATGGTATTGTGGAACTTCATTATGTTTCCATAACGGACCAAATTGCAGAAATTTTCACGAAGCCACTTGATGAAGTTACCTTTAATAAGTTGGTTAGTGAACTTGGCATGTTGAATTTGTCCAATTAATTGTAAATCAACGAATGTAATTTGATGCGGGTAAACTTTACTACCCCTATGATGATGCTTTGAGGGGAAAGTAAGTTTACATATCTATTTTATTATATATATCCATGTTTGTAAACTTGTTTTGAAGCTAACTGATTACCATGCTTTACATGTTATATGCAAGTGGTAAGTAAGTTAGAGTTTTTGATGCAATATATGAGTTGTTTGAATGTTTACATGCTATATGTTTTCTCTGATACAAACACTCTTTATATTGATATTTATTTTAGCACACACACACATCTCATTCTATTTGCACTCTGATTTAAGATCCTATAATCTCTTTTGTGATTCTATCATAACTCTGATTTATAGGCTTAGATCTTGCTTAAGATTCTATGCAACTAGATTGACTTCTCTAATTATATTATGTGTGATTGTATCATGTTTTTTGAGTAATTCTGTATGATTTTTGAGTTTCAGACCCTAGGTAACTCTGACAACATATTCCTTGGTCACTCTAACTCCCTGTTCATACTAGAATAACTCTGTCTGTTTTGTGCTAGAATAAATATGCAGCATAACTAGTGATATTTGTGATATAATTATGTTAGGAGTAGTTTTAATTGATTTAGTCTTGTCTTGACTAATCAATTAGTGCATATTTGTTGGATATGCTCTTGGCATAATTAATAGTTTTTATGTTTTACATGTTGACCCTATGTGTAACTCTTATGATCTTGCTATACTTATACTATGTTTTGGATATTAAAATCTTGATATATTTCTTATACTATGATTACCTTATGCAAGTCTTATAAGTTTGGAACAATGTTCACTCTCTCTTTCCTCTATAGTATTGATCTGTATTGAACTAACTTGAAATATTTTGAGCTAATGAGATTTGATTGAGTAGTACTGTCAAAAAAATCAAAAAGCATGATCATCTGAGACATCGTTCATGAATCCATATTGTGGTAAGCAAAGGTAATAAATCTCTGATTCTGAAATCACTTTGTTCTTGATCATCAAACTCTCTGATATTGTACTTCGGATGTTTGTGATCTTCAACACCCTCACTAGTTTTAGGAACTATTTAATAACCTATCAAACCTCATAGGTTCTAGCCCAAGTCATTAGAACCAAACACTTCTCAAACATTATTCCATTACCTCACTCTGATACATTCCCCATATTTTTCTCTAATTCACTTAATTTTCTTGAAGATATCAACTCAGTGACCAGACAAAATTACCATTTGGTATTAGAGTTGTGTTGAAAATGAGGGAGATAGTTCCAAGAAGCACCACATAAGGAAGGAAATGTCAACCCTACAGCTCTGTCTCTCACAAAGAAGTGGAGTATGTATAACCTGAGATATTTGTAAGCCTGTCTGTATTCTCTCAAAAGGATATAGAGCTGAAAATGGCATATAAATAGTCATTAGGTGCATTCTCCCAACAGAATATTATCTATTGAAAATTCATCTCTCAGCCAGGGCATCTGTATAAGAGTCACTACCCCTTGATTAAAATGTTTCCAATGTGCATGTGAGATTCACACACACAAGGAAGATATTGACGCAACAATCATTGTCAAACCATATCAAGGTCAATGGAAATAGGTTGAAATCCTGGATCATGTTGTACTCTTTATATCTGATCTTGAATGTGAATATATGATCCTGGTTGGTTATTTTGATAAATCCTCACAGACTTCAGAAGAAATCTTTGATCCCTAATCGCATATCATTGATCATTGGTTATCTTCCCAAAATTTAAATCTGGATATGATTTTGACTTAGTCAAAATAGCAACTTGTAAATAAGGACTCAAATATCAACTGACGAGTTTATAAGGTATAATTCTTCATGGAAGTTGAGGGATATCAGGAATTCTGCCACTTAAAATAATCCTAATTTCCCCTCTCAGAAGGAATATTTCTGAATCTCTTGACTGAGAGTTTCCATCCTTGAAGGTGGAAGGCAACTTTTCTATGAAAAGGATTTTCTCGCAGGTACACTTGGATGTTTGGAGCTTTAAGTGAGTGACACACTGTGAGATTGAGTGACAAACACTTGAGTGTAGAGTGGAGTGAAACATAATGTGAGATCACTAAACATAAATCACACACTTGTATTGTGAGGAATGGTTTCCAAATAATCTCTTCACTTGGTTCGTTGATCTTAAGGTTTTACTCTGAATATATTTTGAAGGATTACTCAGCTAAGGGGAAGAGATTATAAATAGATTATGGACTGATAGTCTTTCTGTAACTAAGAAGAGGAGTTTCTAACTTTATTGTATTAAGGAAGGGATTCTTCATCTTAGGGGGAGAGATTTATTGGGTTTTGGTTCTGGATTCTAAAATATTTTCTATGTGCTTTATGGGAAGATCTGAAGGTTATTGAAGACAGTGTTTGGAAGACGTATCTATCTGCAACTTTACATAAGGGAGAGAAGAATCTGTTCTCTGCTGAAGCTGAATGCTTACAGAAGATGTGGTAGATATATGATTGTTATTCCGTAACAATACAACAAGAATTATAGAAGGGGGGTTGAATGTAATTCTGGCTACTTTTTCAAGATTTTAAAAACAGTTCTAACACGACAAGTATATAAGTGTTTGATTTGTAGATTGCGGAATGAAGTAGTTATATAAATCAAAACACAAAGTAATAAAAACACAGGCTTTTAAAACTTTCTGGTGGATTTGAAAGTATCCACCATATATATATATATATATCGAATGAGAACCCTGTGAAACTTGAATAGCTCACAGCTGCTTACAAGTAGAACAAACAAACTACAGAGAAATTCTTGACAAGTACAACTTTTTCTATCTCTCTTTGAAATGTGTTTGCTTAGTTGAATGTTCTACTAGCTACACTTGGTTTATTTATTACCAAGTTTACATGACAATAAGACAAGATAATAAAACAAAACATATCTAGTCTAATTCCATGCTACTTCACTACTCTATTCCAGCATCTTTGAATATCTTCATAATAGCATGGAAATGGTAATGCTTCTTTGTTCTCAAATTCCTGCTTAACAGACTGCCACATTCCTTTTGCAAACACCCAACGCATGTGACTGTGTTGTCACTGTTAACAGATATTTGAATTTGATCATCTGTCGGGTACATGCTTGTTATACGTCGGGTAGCTTTGTTGATCATCCGTCGGGTAGCTTTGTTGATCATCCGCCGGGTAGCTATTTGTCACGTGACTCCATTTCACTTATACAGAATTACAAGACATCTTCTATTTACAATTAATCAACCTATTTTGCATATCCACTAGTAGTTAACATGACTCATATGCTCCTACAAAATCTACATAAAGTTGTTTGCAGAAATGTGCTACATTACTTATTTGTTACATAAGCTACTCACCCGGTGGATGACAAATTGTCATCCGTCGGGATTATATTAAATCATCCATGGGGACTAAATTTGATCATCCGTCGAGTGCTACAAAATACACTAAGTTGAATCTACTAAGGTGTTTTGTTTAATTTATCATCAAGTTCACAACATATTCCTAACAATCTCCCCCAATTTATGTCTATTGGAATTGTAGCCATAAATTAAGAGAAACTTGATTTTAACAAAACATCCTAAAGATACAGAATGAAAATAGTACATAAAACTTATAAGTACTACAAAATTTACTGAAAATTAAACAAAACAAAGTATACAAAGAAGTTGCTCACAATCATTATCAAGGTACTCCTCTAGTTTGAGCAGATAAGTCTATTTCCTTGACTGTTTGGATTTCTTTCCAAGGCTCATGTTGTTCTCTTCTATCTGATTTTGGAGTTGTCTGTGGAACTCAGGTTCATCAGCTTCTGAGAGATCTAGCATTTCTTGCATTTCCAATAGAGTCTCATTGGTAGAGATACTCAACTGGTCCTCCAATCTGAAGAATCTTCTTACTCCCTTTTCATCCCTGAATTTCATCAGCCAATAAGGCCTCAAGTGCACTATCTTTCCTATGAAGGGAATTGACAGAGTTTTTGGTAGTGCATCTTTAGCTTTATTACTCCTCAGCTCCTCAATCTTCTTTAGAACTAATATCTTTGCAGTCACATTGTATCCAAAGTTCTTTTTGAAAGATGAGTAGATCTTTATTAGAACAGATTGGCTTTCTAGAAGAATCCTGTGAAATGGTCATATTATCTCTTTTCCTCCCTTATATTTAAACACCGGCCTTTCAGGAAGATGTCTGTGAGCATCAATTCCTCTTACTTCTTCCAATTCATCTAAGTAGAGGTTTATGTCAGAGAACTCCTTGATGTCACAGATGTATAACAAATCTCCCTTGTTGACTGTAGATTGAGATTTTGTTAGGGTCTTGGATCTGAGAGTCACATGCTTTACTTTCTTACTTACTCTAGTCTTTGTCTTCTTTGGCTTGTTGAAGATTGGAAAGTTTAGTTCAGGAATTGGCAAACTATCCCAGTCTACTGGTTCATCCTTTGAAATTATGGGCTCACAATGAATATTCCTTGTTGGATCCACCACCTTGAATTCTTCCAATACCGGTGAGGGTTTTGATGTCTGAGTTGAAGTTGTAGACTTTTTGGGAATGTAGTCTTCCATTTCCTCATCACTGAAGTCCAATTTTCTTTGAGAGTGGAGCTTGTATTTGAATTTTCTTTTCTGTTATGGTTCATCTTGCACTTTCTGATCTTGAGGTTCAGCAATTACAAATGGTTGTGCAGAAATCTCAGTTGTAGTCTTTACAGCTTGAAGTTTGGCCAAGAAAGTAGCTTGCTCTTTCTTTTGTTTGAGCTTCTTAGCATCTAAGGCAGCTTGCTTCTTTTCTTGCCTGATTCTTTCCTTCTCTTCCTTTTTAGCTTCTACAAACTGAGGGTGTCCAGCCACCACAAAGATTTCTTTACCTTTTCTGTAAATCTTGGCAATTCTTCTTTTAAGTGCTAAATCTGTAGGATCCTTGAAAAATACAATTGACCTAGCCAACAGCTTCTTCTCATCTGGCTTAGGTGTCTCATACACAATATCCATAGGATTTTTATCTGAAAACCTTGAGTAGTTTCTTTTAGGCTTCATGATAAGATTTTCTTTTGGAGATTTATTGCTAGATGTTTGGCCTTTTTCAAGATAATTCATACTAATTTCATTCACAGAAATTTGCTTGACTTGAGAGTGATGATTGAAGACTTTGTCTGATTTCTGAATTGGCCCAAACTTTTGTTGAATTTTTGCATCTATCTTTTTCCATTTGTCATCTAGTTCCTTCTCCACAACTGCAACATCAAGCATCTTAGGAATTGACTTTGACTCAAGCTTAGCAGCTGCTAAGTGGATCAAATCAATACTGTCCAATACTGGTGGTTTTGGTAGAGTAATTTCTGGAACAATTACTTGGCTGATTTGTATGTTTACCACTTTCTTCCCCTCACTAGATGGATCTGCTTGACTGGCTTGAGATAATGATTTCTCCCCCTTTTTGTTATCATCAAGTAGATTGGAGGAAGAAGATTTTGCAGCCACCAGTTGTTACATCAGTTGAGTTTGTTGTGCTTGATGTAGATGTATAGTTGTGAGAGAAGCTTCCATATAAGTCATTCTTTTGTCCAAGGACTCCACTTTTGTGGCAAGATCAGAGTTCTTCCTTAGTTGCCTCTTAATATCAAGCATTGTTGCTTCTGGAAGTTTAGCATCTAATCTTTCAGAAATATCCTTCTTCACTTGATCAATCTCAGTCTTGATAGAAGTGACATCCTGATTGTGTTGAAGGCCTTGGATTTGATGCATTGTTAGAGAATTGAGTTATTCCTGTAATAGCATCCCGGTGCCAGCATCTTTTGTAGATTGAATAGCATCATGTGTCTCCTGGACTTGATGGATGAGAGTGATCTTGAAATATTGAAGTTCACATTCCTTGGAGAATGCCCAAGATGGCAAGCCAGATCTAGAGTCGGTGCCTGCTGCTCCCCTATATTCATGGGCTCTTTACTATCCTCAACATCATCTCCAAAAAGGTCTTCAGATTCACCAGTGCCATAATCTATATCATCATCAGTTTTAGGTGGCATGGCTTTGATGGCATCCTTAGCTCTTTGCATGGATTGAGTGGTGTGCACCAAATTAAGTATTCTTTCAGCCTCCTCATTGCTCTGTACAGCTAGTGTTTGATAAGCTATAACAGGATGAGTAAATGTCTCAGCATCTAGGGAAATAAAATCTATGACAGCTTGATATTCTTGCGGAAATAGTCTTTTCCTTTCTGCATCATTGACATTCATTGACTCACTTGCAATGATGTCCATCCTTATCTCTCCTGTACCTGCATTTCTCTCAATATCTCTCTCTTTTTGCATCAAGGGCTCCCCTTGGCTTCCCACCCTCACACCCTCACCTTAACCATCTAAGGTGGGACTCCTCTTGACTTGTGTCCGTAGCCCTCTTGATTTGTGCTCCTAGTTGGGAGCTTGTTTGAATAGTAACATCCTTTTGGGAGGATGAAACTAGAAATGAGCTAATTTCCTTATTAACAACCACAGTTTGTTGGGAAACTGTGGTGTGGCTAGGCTTGGGTACACTCATCTCACCATCTTTATCCTTAGGATTTCTTTGATTTTCACCCTGTCCCTCACCTTGATTACTCACCTTCACACTCCCCTCTTTGTGTTTAGTAGATTTTGCAACTAGTTTCTCTTGAGAAAAACCAGAGGGGGCTTTCTTAGATTTTGATTTTGAAATTATTGGTTTAGTAGCCTGGGTAGGCATCTGTTGGGTCATTGACACAGATGCCATAGCTACACTAGAAGGCAAATAAATGTGTGAGGTTAGAAAACTGGAGACAGTAGAGCTTACCTCACTTACCTGAGGACCCTCCATGACTGGAAAATAGAAGAGGGGCACCTCTTTATAGTGATTAGCTCTATTAAGATCTGCAATAATCCTCCTTTCTTGAACCTAACAATTCAGTTTGTTGGTTGGGTTCTCAATTGCAATATTCTCAATAAGATGGTTAGTAAGCATCATAAAGAATCTAGCATAGTAGACACTTTTACCTCTCTTATTAAGCTCTCCTAACTTATAACCTAACTCAAACAGGACCAAGTCACTGAAATTAAAGTACTTATCAGTAACTAGCATGTAAAGCATGGAAATGTTAACAGAGTCAAAATTGCTAATTTTACCAGAAAAAACTTTAGTTACCACATCACACAGATAACTTCATTCTTTTCTAAGACCTAACCTCCTAATTTCACTTAACTTAGAGGTAGTAAGTGCATAGCCCATGGAATTTAGCATGTTAACTATATCAGTGTCTGTGTGTGGAACAGTGGCAGTATTATCTGGAATTCTAAAGCATGCTTTGACAATGTCACTATTAATGTGAAACTACTTACCTTTGAGAGTAAAAGTTATGGTCTTGTTAGTCGAGTTGTACACGGTAGTTGTCCATATCTCCTCTACAACCTCACAATAGATTGTGGGAGATTCCAACATCGCATAGTTGAGTTTACAGCCTTTCACAAAGTCCATCATTTTATGAAACTCTCCAAACTGTTGAATTTCCTTGTTCACAAGAGCTGTGATGCTGTTCTTTCCATAGATATATCCAGTTTGAGACATGATTTTGACTACTGGTGCCATTGTTAGAGAATGAGAAATTTACAGAGAGAATATTTGCTTTGGAGAAGAAAGGAAATTAGAGCAATTGAATTGAGAATGATAAAAAAGTAGAATAAAAATGAATTCTGCTTTTATACTATCTCAGAAATAAACTGTCAAAAATAATAAAATAAAATAAAGTAACCAATCAAAATAGCCAAAATAGCCGTTTAAAAATAAATAAACTGTAAAAATTCTGTCACTTATTCGTCGTGTTGTGCTTACAAACTGTAAGTATAATCGATGGATAACGTTCAGAGTTTTAACGACTAAGATTGAGACAATTCGACGGATGAGGATAAATCAATTATCCGTCGGGTTATGAAATAATCCAGAAAAGTAATTGATTTTTATTAACAAATAATATTTCGACGGATGATCATACTCGATGGATAATGAGCATCCGTCGGGATGTAAATTTTGACTTAGCCAAAATTTCATCCAAAATAGAAAAATCAATTAAGTTTCTGGCTGCATTAAAACTTGCAAAAATATCTGAAATAATTCAAGAATAATTAAGCATACCTAACTCACTTACCAACCTTGAAAAGGTGGATTCATCAAGTGGCTTGGTAAATATATCTGCAAGCTGCTTTTCACTTGGAACAAAATTAAGTTCCACATTACCATTCTTCACATGCTACGTAATGAAATGGTACTTGATGTCTATGTGCTTTATTCTTGAATGCTTCACTGGATTTTCAGTGATGGCAATTGCATTTGTGTTATAACAGAAAATGGGAATTCTATCCACTTGTAGACCATAGTCCAACAATTGGTTTTTCATCCACAAAATTTGTGCACAGCAACTACCAGCAACAATATATTCAGCTTCAACTGTAGAGGTAGAAACTGAATTTTGCTTTTTACTGAACCAGGACGCAAGCTTGTTCCCTAGAAATTGACAGGTTCCTGTTGTACTTTTTCTGTCTATTTTACGACCTGCATAATCTGCATCTGAATAACCAGATAGATCAAAACCAGAATCTCTAGGGTACCAAATGCCAAGTTTTGGTGTTCCCTTGAGATATCTGAAAATTCTCTTAATAGCTACTAAGTGAGATTCTCTAGGATCAGCCTGAAATCTTGCACAAAGACAAGTAGAAAATATTATATCTGGCCTACTAGCTGTTAAGTACAGAAGTGAGCCAACCATGCCCCTATAGCTTGAAATATCCACAGACTTTCCAGTAGTGTTTAAATCAAGCTTAGTTGCAGTGGCCATAGGAGTTTTTGCAGATGTGCAATCCATTAGATCAAACTTTTTTAAAAGATCATAAATGTATTTAGTTTGACTAATGAATATTCCATCACTAACTTGCTTAACTTGTAAACCAAGAAAGTAAGTTAGTTCTCCCATCATGCTCATTTCATACTTATATTGCATCAATTTGGCAAACTTTTTACAAAGTTTTTCATCTGTAGAGCCAAATATAATATCATCTACATAGATTTGAACAAGTATAGTAGAGCCATTAACATTTCTAAAGAATAAAATTTTATCAACAGTACCTTTTTTGAAGTGATTTTCCAAAAGAAACTTTGATAAAGTGTCATACTAGGCTCTAAGTGCTTGCTTCAGTCCATAAAGTGCCTTCAAAAGATAGTAGACATATTCTGGAAAATTTGGGTCTTCAAAACCAGGAGGCTGACTAACATAGACTTCATCCTCCAAATCTCAATTCAGAAAAGCACTTTTGACATCCATTTGATAGACCTTGAAATTGGCATGGGCTGCATAGGCTAAGAAGATTCTGATAGCTTCAAGTCTTTCAAAAGGTGTAAAGGTTTCATCAAAATCTATTCCTTCTTGTTGACAGTAGCCCTTAGCAACCAATCTAGCTTGTTCCTGACCACTATGCCATTTTCATTCATCTTGTTTCTAAATACCAACTTGGTGTCAATTGGATTCTTTCCTTCAGGTTTGGGTACCAGCTTCCATACCTTGTTCCTTTCAAATTGATTTAGCTCCTCTTGCATAGCTAAAATCCAATCAGGATCCAACAAAGCTTCTTCTACCTTCTTTGGTTCTTTCTTAAATAGGAAGCTTCTATATAGACATTCTTCTTGAGTTGCTCTTCTTGTTTGAACTCTAGAAGATGCATCACCAATGATGAGCTCAAAAGGGTGACCTTTAGTCCATTTTCTTTATTGAGGTAGATTAGCTCTAGATGAAGAGGCCTCATTATTGTCTTGATGTGTGACTGAGTTTTGATTATAAGGAACTCCCCCTGAGTTTGTGAATATTTTATTTGAGAAAGGGGAACTTTCTGTAGGTGATCTATTCTGACTTTCAGCTTCTCTTAATATTCCGACGGATGATGCACATTGTATCCCGAGGAATGAAGCTAATTGACTCCCGACGGATACGGCATATTGTCTCCCGATGGATAAAGCATTTTGCAACTCGACAGATGTTGAATTATGTGCTTCATTAGTTGTAGATTTTTCTGCATTATCCTTATTCATTGTTTCTTGATCACTTTCATCACTAACCATCTCCACATTATCAAACTTGAGGCTTTCATGGAAATCTCCATCTTGCAGTCCTTCAATCTTTTTGTCATCAAACAACATATATATTGATTCCATAATAATGTCGGTTCTTAGATTGTAGACCCTATATGCCTTTCCCACAACATATCCAACAAAAATTCCTTCATCTGCTTTAGCATCAAACTTCCTATGTTGATCAGTTTGATTCCTCAAGATATAAATTTTGCAGCCAAAGACATGAAGAAAATTTAGAGTTGGCTTCCTATTCTTGAACAATTGTTAGGGTGTCATACACTTTGCGTGATTAACCAAGGAAATATTCTGAGTGTACCAGGCAGTATTCACAGCTTCAGCCCAAAAATATGTTTGTAAGTTTGATTCTTCAAGCATTGTCCTTGCAGCTTCAATAAGAGATCTGTTCTTTCTTTCCACTACTCCAATTTGTTGTGGAGTTCTTGCTGCAGAAAACTCATGCATAATCCCATTCTCTTCACAAAATGTTCTCATCACAGAATTCTTGAACTCAGTTCCATTGTCACTCCTGATTCTTCTTACTTTAAAATCAGGATGATTGTTGACTTGTCTTATGTGATTGATGATGATTTCACTAGCTTTATCTTTAGAATTTAGTAAATATGTTCAATAGAACTTTGAGAAATCATCCACAATTACTAGGCAAAATCTTTTCCTTGAGATAGACAACACATTGACTAGTCCAAACAAATCCATGTGTAACAATTGCAAAGGTTCTTCAATTGTTGAATCAAGCTTCTTTCTGAATGATGCTTTGATCTGCTTTCCTTTCTGGCAGGCATCACACAATCCATCCTTAGTAAACTCTACTTGAGGAATACCTCTAACTAGTTCTTTCTTGACAAGCTCATTCATGGTCTTGAAGTTCAGATGGGACAGCCTCTTGTGCCATAGCCAACTTTCATCTTGACTTGCTTTACTGAGAAGAAAAGTGACAGATTCTGCATTAGATGAGTTGAAGTCAGCTAGATACACATTTCCATAGGAGTAGGCATGGCAAGTTTGCAATTAACAGACAAGTGATTAAAACTACCACATTTAACATAGAATTTTCTTGGTGCATATTTATCAGGTGTGTAGTTGTTATGTTTGTTAATTCCTACTTTCCCATTTCTATTGTTTTTCTTTTTAGTTTCAGTTTTAACCTCAATCTTTTCTAATTTGTCATTTAATTGCTTGATGGAAAGATGACCAACATTAATTTTCCTGTCTTTTTTAACTTGACTAGATTCTCCTGGAATAAAGTTCTTAGAAACTGATCCGTATTTCTCATTTAACTTAGCTAGTTTAGCTTTGCTAATAGTTTTACTCACATTCGACGGATGTGGCTCTTTGTCACTCGACGGATAATCCTTCTGATTATCTGACGGATGATCTTCATCATCCGTCGAGTCCACATCTGTTAACCATCCTTCAAACAAATTGGACTCAAGTTTCTCTTTACTCTTCTTTCAGGCTGCATCACAAAAGGACTCAATACCTGAAACTTTAGTGATTTGAGCATGGACATCTCTGGATGATTTCCATGCTTTAATCACTTCTTGTTCTCATTCAAGCTGCTTTTTTAAAATCTCTTCTTTCTTCAAGGACTCAGATAATTTATCCTTATCAATCTTACACTCAATTCTCAATTTTTCAAATTCAATAAACTGAGACTCTAGCACATTATTCCTCTCACTTAAAAATAAATTATTTTCTTTAATTTTTGCATTTTCCTTAGTGAGGGACGCAAGTGATATAATTTTGTGGACATGTCATTTATGGCATCATTACACTCAGCTTTAGATAAATGTGCTAGGTTAGTGGTGATTACCTAATTACTTGAAGAACTTGTTTCTATTTCATCAGACTTGGCCATCAGGGTTAGATTGACATAGTTTGTTTCTTCATCTTCATCCAAACCATCTGCAACCCAGTCATTCTCCTGTGTGATTGTAACACCCCCAGATCCGGGGTCGGGAATCCGGGTTGTCACGGTCTTTCTTTCCACAATATCACTTTACTTAATTAATAATAAATACCCTCATGCTGTGACCCCACACTAACACACACCACAACTCGTTATAGTCTCAGAGATGAAATTGAAATAAGTACAAGTCTTTGAATCCACAATTTAAAATTATTACAACCCAAATGATTACTTGATAATTTACAGTTAATTGCCATTATCTGCCACAAGTTATAATTATACATAATTGGATTCTCAAAAGTAGATGGTCTAAACTACAATGGATCTACCTCTGCAGCTATAGCAGCTACAATATCAGCGGGAAGACGCGGGACGCTTCCCACGCGCTTGCGCTGGGTCTGCTGGAGTCTGGCCATCTCTCCTAACTGTTGTTGTGTGATGAAGAAATAAAGCAAGAGTGAGCCTTACAGCTCGCAAGATAATATGTAGTGATAACAATAATACAAGTATCTAAAAGGATACTTACTAGAATCTTTATCGTGTGTAAGATAATTACTTACTAGATATAAGTAAAAACAAGGAATGAAGTTACCAATACTTCCCCACACTTATATCATTTATAAAGCTACTTGAACTATCACCGTTCAAAGTATTATAAGATTCACGAGGTCATCTTATAGATGAGACCACAAATAAAACTTGAAAATATTTGATCTTTGAAATATTTTGAAAAGAGATGAAGTTACGAGATACTTCATTCAATGGATACACCAATAAAAATGTTTGACCCTGTCAATGCTTCGGCAACCACCCATTAGTAGCCTTTCGATTGAAATGCTACGGGTAGTGTTGCAGAATTATCCAAATGGATGATGAACTCATTACGGGAGTTTACCGCGCCAGGAAGACCACTTACGATGATCAGTCGTAGTAGTACAACCCCACCATTTTCTACATGTAGAGGAGAACCTGTCGGATTTACTTGTCAACCGAACACTGAACTCCTAAGGAATGGACCGCCTTAGCGGAACTTCCAGGCCATTTGGGCCAATATAATAAGGCTGGGCCGGCGCTACTCGACCACTTACGCCACTCCTAGTTCAGATGAAATCCATGACTCTGAAACGTAAAGCTCGTTTCCCCCTTTCCCCAAGTAGAAACTTGTTGATACGGCTCCACCAAGAAGTCGTACCTAGTTGGAAAGGAAAACTCACCGATATTTCCCAGGCGATGCCTGTTAATGGATTAACTTGTTCCAAGAATTTTACTTCCCGAATATTGGGTAAGTAATCAAAAACTCTTTTACCAAGACAGCAACCTTGTTGCGAATATAAAACACACCACCGAGCCGGATCCCCCAGGTTTTGAGCGAGTATTTAAATCCCCTTTTTAAAAGGAAGATCTTAAATATAAAAATGAGTTTTGGGATCCGCTCTGACTTTTAAAAATCATTTTTAAGACTCGAAAACACTTTAAAGAGTGTTTGGAGTAAAACTGATTTAATGAAGTAAATCAGTCCCCAGAATATTTAGAAAATGTCTGAATATTATTATTTAAATAATATTCCCATAAAAAATAATCTTTATAAAATAATTGAAGTAGAAGTATTAAAACTTATACTTGAAACGAGTATTAAATAACCAAAGATATACTTATATGAAAGTATTATCTTTATTTGAATAATCGAAAATAAGTTTGATTATTAACACCTTATTCTTTAATAAAATAAAGAATATATTTCAGCAAATAATCGGAGTCATAGATCCTCAAATGAATATTCAAATAATATTCATTAAATAATATAAACTGAGTCATAATACCTCGAATGAATATTCGAAATAATATTCAACAAATAATATAAAAGGAGTCATAAGTCCTCGAATAATATTCGAAATAATATTCAATAATAAAATAAAGTTTAAAGTTATCGAATAAACCTTATTCGATTAATAGTTTGGAAAACTATAACCATATATATATAAATATATATATATATATATATATCCATATCCATATATACAAAAATCTACTCGGGATCCTCGACTCCCGGTTTTTGAAAATATTTTCACCTTTGGGTCCCTATACTAAGGGTATATGCAAGATACCGCTATCCTCTAGCATAGGTATTATCAACTGAATCAACAGATATATATTTCAAGAATATGAAACAGGCATGCATATATACCATATCACATGCTACAATATATTGCATCATTTGCTAATTATCCAACATGCATCTATCGCAAGATAATGCAAATACATATATTCATCACAACAACAGTATAACGGATAGAATACTTGCCTGAGCGACTTGGGGGTGAGAAAGGCTCGGGATGAGTCTGATAACCTATAAACAACAAGTAAGTTGGAATTAAACCAAAATCACTTGTAAACCTATACTTTAACTAACTTAGACTCTAACGCTTGTTTTGCGCTCACCGATTCGCTTAAGTCACTCGGGTACCCTCGGCTCCATCATTTTTAATAATTTAATCTTTACGAGTTTTAAAGCGATTCCTTCGCGAATGACTTACCAACTGCCTAACACACTTACCATAAATGTTTCATACATTAATTAACCCTTTTTGGTCTTTAACCTACATTCCAAAGTAAGGCGAGGGGAAAAGTTTCGTTCGCGAAACGCCGTTACTTGAAACGGTCGTTTCTCCTAAACCGTAAATCGGAATCGAACGAACTACATATCAAAACGAAGCTCGTAACATGAGCTATCTAAAAATGGCAGTGGTCACAATTTAGCAGGGGGTTCTCGGGTCCTAATGCTATGCACAAAAACAGTCCAAAGAAAATCGGACATTACGACGGCTATGTTTACGCGATTTCCCATTTTTTAAACTACCCACAATCAACACAACCATCCTCAAATCCAACACACAACAAACACCCATCCTTATCACATCATAACAATCCCAACCGATTCAATTTAACCATTCATACTTATGCTTAAACTTTACTTTAATCATTCTTAAGTTTCTTTAAATCAAAACCACAAAATTACCATTTCATTTCACTACCATTCCAAATCTCAAACTCTAATCATAACAACAACTACAATAACAACCTACTCATCAAAATCACCTTATAATATATATGAACCTAGGGTTTGAAAATGGTATACCTTCCTTGAAGTGGTGGGTTGAGCTAGGAAGCCTTAAGAAGCTTGGAGAAGCCTTAGGAAAGCTTGGATCTTCAAGAAAAACAAGAAAAAGTTCAAGTTAAAAACTTGAAAACACTATTCATTGTCTTCTTCATTGATTAAATGAAGAAGCTAGAGAAAGAATTAGAGGCTTAAACTCATGATATAGCCATAACTAAGCATAAAGATGGTTAGGGAATTTTCTTACCAATTAAGGATGCTTGGATCTTGATTTTGAAAATTTTAGCTTTGAAAAATGTAAAAAAGCCGAGAGCTTCAAGAACACACCTTGGTTGCTTTTGATTTTTGATGAAAAGTGATTTTACTTGGCTTGGTTGATGTGTTTTTGTGTTTGATTTAGTCATTTACTCTTTTGCCCTTGAATTTGTGTGGTCCTTAATCAACCACACCTCCTTCCTTCCATGTCATGCTTATGTCACCCTTATGATGTCATCCCTCCTTCCTTGTCTTCTTTCTATTGGTTGGATGACATCACTCCCATTAATCCCTTTGATTAACTCCCTAATCGTTTGCCTAATGACCGCTGATCTGTTGTACGGTTCGCTTAACTTTCGTTCTCGTTTATCGTTTGAAGGATCATACCCGGGATCTTATTACTTAGGTTCCCTTAACCTTTCTCAATACATTATATTCCTTTTTATGATCCTCTATTATAATCCTTTTATTTAAATCCTTTTTATCCTGTTACCTTATACTCAATTCTCTCCGTATCTTATGGATTTCCGGGAAAAACCAAAGTGTTCGGAATTGGGTTCTGACGATATTTACATACACTTATATACTTCATATAGTACTAATAAAATCCCAGAATATCCATAACAGAACCCCTACATAGTGTGGCGCGAAAAGTTTTCCCATTCAGCTAAAACACTATTCACAAGGGTTACAAAAAAAGTTGAAAAATTTTGGGGTTATTACAGTCTCCCCTCCTTAAAAGGATTCCGTCCCGGAATCAAACAGAAAACAATTGGGGGTACTTTTCTAGCATTGCGCTTTCTAGTTCCCAAGTTGATTCTTCCACATTATGATTCTGCCATAGTACTTTGACTAGCTTGATCACCTTGTTCCGAAGCACCTGCTCCTTCTTATCTATGATCCTTACTGGCTTCTCCACGTAAGTTAGATCTGGCTGCATATCCACCTGCTCGTACTCCACTATGTGCCTGGCATCCCGATGATACCTCCTTAGCATTGACACATGGAACACATTATGAACTTGTTGCAAATTAGGGGGTAGGGCTAGCTCGTAAGCTAACTTTCCAATCCGTCTTAATATCTCAAAAGGTCCAATGTATCTTGGGCTTAGTTTTCCTTTCTTTCCGAACCTCATTAATCCCTTCCAAGGGGATACTTTCAACAGTACTAAGTCCCCTACTTCATATTCCTTGTCCTTTCGGGCTAGATCTGCATATTTCTTCTGTCTGTCTTGGGCTGCTACAAGTCGCCCTCTGATAAGATCCACTATATCTTTGGTCCTTTGGACCACTTCGGGTCCGAGCATCTTCCGCTCTCCTACTTCATCCCAGTATAAGGGAGATCGACACCTTCTTCCGTACAAGGCCTCATAAGGCGGCATTCCGATGCTAGCATGAAAGCTATTGTTATAAGAAAACTCGATCAACGGCAAGTGATCATCCCAACTTCCTTTAAGGTCTATTGCACAGACTCTCAACATATCCTCTAGTGTCTGGATGGTCCTTTCACTCTGCCCATCTGTCTGGGGATGATATGCGGTACTCATATTTAACTTGGTCCCCGCACATTCCTGAAAGCTCCTCCAAAATCTGGAGTTAAACCTAGGGTCTCGGTCTGAGACAATGGACGCTGGGACTCCATGTCGCGTCACTATTTCCCTAAGGTAAATGTCCACCAGTCTATCGACTGTGTATCTCTCATTGATAGGAATGAAATGAGCTGACTTTGTCAGTCGGTCTATAATTACCCAAATGGCGTCGTGATTGGCTTTCGTCCTTGGCAAGCCTACAACAAAATCCATCGCTATCTGTTCCCATTTCCATTCGGGAATCTCCAGGGGTCGCAAAAGTCCACTGGGTCTCTGGTGCTCTGCCTTTACTCTTTGGCAAGTCAAACACTTGTTTACCCATTCTGCTACGTCCCTCTTCATGTTGGGCCACCAGTAATATTCCTTCAAATCCCTATACATCTTGGTACTTCCTGGGTGAATGGAATACCTTGAACTATGGCTTTCATCCAAAATCTCATCTTTAAGTTCTTGAACATTCGGAACCCAAATTCGGTAGGAGTACCTCATTATCCCTTTATCATCTTTCTCCGTATGGATCTCCTCTCCAGTCATTGACTCTCTGCCTTCATTCGTTATTTTCTCCTGGCACAATCTGATCTTTTCCAATAACTCTGGCTGCATTGAGATCTCAAAAAGCTTTTCAGTTCCGGTTCCGGTTACCTTTACCTCTATTTCCATTTTCTCAAAATCCCTTATCAACTCTTCCGAGGTCGTTATCATTCTGAGTCTTTCTTTTCTACTAAGGGCATCAGCCACCACATTGGCTTTCCCTGCATGATAGAGAATCTCACAATCATAGTCCTTGATTAGTTCTAGCCATCTCCTCTGGCGCATGTTGAGCTCTTTCTGCGTGAATATGTACTTGAGGCTCTTATGGTCTGTGAAAATCTCGCACTTCTCTCCATACAAGTAGTGCCTCCAAATTTTTAAAGCAAATACTATTGCCGCGAGCTCAAGGTCATGAGTAGGATATCTAACCTCGTATTCCTTCAGTT
Organism: Apium graveolens; assembly: GCF_009905375.1. Lineage (NCBI taxonomy): Eukaryota > Viridiplantae > Streptophyta > Magnoliopsida > Apiales > Apiaceae > Apium > Apium graveolens. The sequence goes on from NC_133654.1 coordinate 133,569,204, forward strand.
GTCTCGACGCATACGCAATGACTTTACCGTGCTGCATAAGCACACATCCTAATCCTTTGTGCGATGCGTCACTATATATCACAAAATCTCCTTTTCCATCCGGCAATGCCAATACCGGAGCCGTTATCAACCTTTTCTTTAATTCCTGAAAACTGTTCTCACATTTCTCCGTCCATTCAAACTTCTCTGTCTTACGAGTAAGTCGTGTCAAAGGGGCTGCGATCTTCGCAAAGTCCTGCACAAATCTACGATAGTAGCCGGCCAATCCTATGAAACTCCTTACCTCTGTGGGTGTGGTTGGCCTTTCCCAATTTGAGACCGCCTCTATCTTGGAGGGGTCGACCAATACTCCTTCTTTATTGATCACATGTCCTAAAAACTGTACTTCATTCCGCCAGAATTCACACTTCGAGAATTTGGCATATAACTGCTCCTCTCTGAGTATTCCTAGAGCTATCCTCAAATGCTCTGCATGTTCTGCCTCAGTCCTTGAGTAGATCAAAATATCATCGATAAAAACTATCACACACTTGTCCAAGTACTTCTTAAATACTCTATTCATTAAATCCATGAAGGCCGCTGGGGCGTTGGTTAATCCAAAGGACATTACCAAGAACTCATAATGCCCATACCTGGTACGGAACGCTGTCTTGGAAATATCTTCGGGCTTAATCTTTAGTTGGTGATATCCAGTTCTCAGGTCAATCTTGGAAAAATAAACAACATCCTTTAGCTGGTCGAACAGATCGTCTATTCTAGGTAATGGATACCTGTTCTTTATGGTTAGCTTGTTCAACTCTCGATAGTCTATGCACAACCTCATGCTCCCATCTTTCTTCTTAACAAATAAAACTGGTGCTCCCCACGGAGACACACTGGGTCTTATCATACCCTTATCCAAGAGTTCCTGTAATTGGATAGCTAATTCCTTCATTTCTAACGGGGCTAACCGGTAAGGTGCTTTTGAAATTGGCGCCGTCCCTGGGGCCAACTCAATAGCAAATTCAATCACTCTATCGGGTGGTAATCCCGGAAGGTCTTGGGGGAATACATCCTCAAATTCGTTGACTACTGGAATATCTTGTAAGTTGGGCACCTCCTTCTGCGTGTCCACCACATAAGCTAGGTAGGCCTCACTTCCTTTTCGTAGCATCCTTCTGGCCTGAGCCATAGTCAAAAATTTCTGCGTCTGCCTCTTTCCTCTAAATATAACTTCTTTCTTCCCGGGGATATTTAACTTAACTTTCTTCCCTTTACAGTCTATCTGAGCATCATTGCTAGATAGCCAGTCCATTCCCAAAATCACATCAAACTCCCCTAATTTAAAAGGAATCAGATCAACACTGAAAGATTGCTCCCCTATGCCTATCTCGCAGGCGGGGTGAATCTGGGTAACAGGAATAATTTCATGATTGGCTATTTCTACTTGTAAGGGTTCTATCAAAGGTTTAGCCTTAAGTCTTAACTTACGCGCAAAGTCCTTTGATATAAAAGATTTAGTTGCTCCCGAATCAAATAAAACATTTGCACTGACTGAATTTAGAGAAAGGGTACCTGCTATCACATCTGAATCTTTCATAGCATCCTGGACTGTCATGTTGAAAGTCCTCGCAGTAGGTGGCTTATTAGAAGCAGCCCTGCTTGCTCCCGAAGCTGCTGGTTTGTTCATTGGGCATTCTCTCTTCCAATGACCTGGGCGTCCGCACTGATGACAAGTGGTGGTTGGAATGACGGCAGGGGCTGACGAAGGGCATTTTTGAGAATAGTGGCCCACTTGCCCACACTTAAAGCAGGTTACTGGCTTTCCTTTACACTCCCCAGTGTGATTCCTTCCACATGTGTTACAGGCTGGCAATGGGGGTCGAGACTGGTTGGAATAGGACATTCTTGACTTCTGGCCGCCCTGGCTCACACTCACACTCATTGGTCGCTTAAACCCAGTGTTCCTTCCTGGCAGGGACACTGCTCCTCGATTAAATCTAGTTGGGAAGCTCCTTCCTGCGGAACCTCCACCCATGCTCATACTTTTCCTCTTTATTCCTTTCTTCTCTCTTTCCTTCTGCATCTGTTCACTTCCAACTTCTACAATCGTTGCCTTTTGCACCAGAGTGGCATAGTCCGTAAGCTCAAGGATTGCCACCCTATTCTGAATCCATGGTTTCAGTCCCTGCTGAAACCTCCTAGCTTTCTTTTCCTCAGTGCTCACAAACTCCGGCACAAACCTTGATAATTCAGTAAATTTCGCTTCGTACTCTGCTACAGACAAATCATTCTGCTTTAGCTCCAAGAACTTGAGCTCCATCTGGTTTTCCATAAACCTCGGGAAATACTTTCCCAGAAACAACTGACTAAATCTCTCCCAGGTTATAATAGCATCTGTCTCCATGTTTTTCTTGGCCTCCCACCAGTAGTTAGCTTCTCCTTTCAGAAGGTAGGTAGCAAATACAGTTTTCTGTGCCTCATCGATACTCAAAATCTCAAAAGATTTCTCCATTTCCTTTAACCATGCCCTTGCCTCAACTGGGTCGGCTGATCCGTGGAACTCAGGGGGCTTAAGGGACTTAAAAGCCCTGAAAGAGTTTGCCACTGCATTGTTACTTCCTTGAGGGGGTGGGTTGGGTTGACGTTCCAAATTCTGTCTTAGGAGTTGCATAAACTGGCCCATGGGATCCATGCCTGGGTTTGGTACTGGTTGCTCAACCTCGGTTTCTCCTTCTTCAGCCTCTATCTCAAATCCCTCAACATCATATGTTTCCTCTTCTTCTTCATACAGGGAGTCATCCTGTTCCACATAATCCTCATCTTCCTCTTCACTGTGTTCTTGGTTTCTATTGTCCTGATTATGGCTTCCCTGGTCCTCAGACCCAGGGTTCGCCCTAGTTCCAATCTTTCTTGGCGGCATGATTCTGATAATAATAAAAACAATTATTGGGAAAATTCAACGTTAGGTCACAATCATATACAACATTGTGCCTTGCACAGCTCTTATAATGGGGAGAACGTATAACGCAGTTCTATTATTTTAAGAAAGTTCTAATACGAAGTGCAGTAATAATAATAATAAAACAGTGATCACGTCACTAAGGAACTGAACCGAAAGGAAACAAATATATACATAATGCGAGAATACATAGTTTGATCTGGTCAAAAGTACAACAGTGCTACAGTCATCTGTCCCAAAAGTGATACACAAGAGTCTATCTGTCTAGTCAGAAAAAGGGATGCTATATACAAGTCAACTATCCCGGAAAATTGGCTCTTACTAAGGCCTCGGCTAACTAGACAACTAGACTATTCCATCAGCAATCCTGAATCACACACCGGAGCGGGTCAGCTCCCAAACCCTTTCCATCGCACGACGGAAGATATAGTCGGCCTGCCGCCTGGAGATCCTACCATGCCTGTCCCCCTGGAGAGATCTGAGTCTCGCTCGGGACGTGAGCTCTATCCTCGTAAGCTCCCTCCTCAAGGATCGGGGTATAGAAGCCCTGGTCTCATAAGCTCGGGTACGCCTACCCGCCCTCTCTGCATCCAACTCCCTCCTGGCCTCATCCAGTCGGGCCTCGGCAACAGCCACTCGGGTCCTCAAAACATCCTGAACATATCCATGAGCTAACGAAGACTGCCTCTGGGCAGGGTCAAGAGGTGGTGAATCCGGAGCCGCTGAGGGTGCCTCCTCGGTCTGCCTAGGCTCGGAAGTATGGGTCTCTGAGCTGTCATCATCAGGAATCCAAGATGGTGGTGGAGGGGTAGGGGCTCTGACCACCGGAAGTGTGGGTAAAGGGATACCAGCATACACTACCATAGATCCAACACGCTCCTCAGCTACTGGGACCTCATCCGGGTCCTCCTCATCTGGAATAGTAATAACCTCTGTCTCTGACTCCTCTGAGGGGTCCTCCTCATCTGAAACAGCAATGACCTCCGTCTCAGGCTCCTCTGGGGGGTCCTCCTCATCCTCCTCCATCTCAGGCTCCTCCTGATCCTCAACATCCAGCAATGCCTCATCATGCTCACGCTCGTACATCTCAGGGTCCTCCATCTCAGGCGCCTACACATTAACGAGCTAAGTTACTATCATGATACTTATAAGGGTTCCCGTAAGGGTTTTAGCTGTCAGTACTACTTTAAGTAGTCCGACCATGAACTTGGCAAGAGTTCTTATTATCTTTGTGAGTTTATTATTATATCGTCGCATCATCTCTGAGGTTTATAACGCTTGGCTCTGATACCATTTCTGTAACACCCCCAGATCCGGGGTCGGGAATCCGGGTTGTCACGGTCTTTCTTTCCACAATATCACTTTACTTAATTAATAATAAATACCCTCATGCTGTGACCCCACACTAACACACACCACAACTCGTTATAGTCTCAGAGATGAAATTGAAATAAGTACAAGTCTTTGAATCCACAATTTAAAATTATTACAACCCAAATGATTACTTGATAATTTACAGTTAATTGCCATTATCTGCCACAAGTTATAATTATACATAATTGGATTCTCAAAAGTAGATGGTCTAAACTACAATGGATCTACCTCTGCAGCTATAGCAGCTACAATATCAGCGGGAAGACGCGGGACGCTTCCCACGCGCTTGCGCTGGGTCTGCTGGAGTCTGGCCATCTCTCCTAACTGTTGTTGTGTGATGAAGAAATAAAGCAAGAGTGAGCCTTACAGCTCGCAAGATAATATGTAGTGATAACAATAATACAAGTATCTAAAAGGATACTTACTAGAATCTTTATCGTGTGTAAGATAATTACTTACTAGATATAAGTAAAAACAAGGAATGAAGTTACCAATACTTCCCCACACTTATATCATTTATAAAGCTACTTGAACTATCACCGTTCAAAGTATTATAAGATTCACGAGGTCATCTTATAGATGAGACCACAAATAAAACTTGAAAATATTTGATCTTTGAAATATTTTGAAAAGAGATGAAGTTACGAGATACTTCATTCAATGGATACACCAATAAAAATGTTTGACCCTGTCAATGCTTCGGCAACCACCCATTAGTAGCCTTTCGATTGAAATGCTACGGGTAGTGTTGCAGAATTATCCAAATGGATGATGAACTCATTACGGGAGTTTACCGCGCCAGGAAGACCACTTACGATGATCAGTCGTAGTAGTACAACCCCACCATTTTCTACATGTAGAGGAGAACCTGTCGGATTTACTTGTCAACCGAACACTGAACTCCTAAGGAATGGACCGCCTTAGCGGAACTTCCAGGCCATTTGGGCCAATATAATAAGGCTGGGCCGGCGCTACTCGACCACTTACGCCACTCCTAGTTCAGATGAAATCCATGACTCTGAAACGTAAAGCTCGTTTCCCCCTTTCCCCAAGTAGAAACTTGTTGATACGGCTCCACCAAGAAGTCGTACCTAGTTGGAAAGGAAAACTCACTGATATTTCCCAGGCGATGCCTGTTAATGGATTAACTTGTTCCAAGAATTTTACTTCCCGAATATTGGGTAAGTAATCAAAAACTCTTTTACCAAGACAGCAACCTTGTTGCGAATATAAAACACACCACCGAGCCGGATCCCCCAGGTTTTGAGCGAGTATTTAAATCCCCTTTTTAAAAGGAAGATCTTAAATATAAAAATGAGTTTTGGGATCCGCTCTGACTTTTAAAAATCATTTTTAAGACTCGAAAACACTTTAAAGAGTGTTTGGAGTAAAACTGATTTAATGAAGTAAATCAGTCCCCAGAATATTTAGAAAATGTCTGAATATTATTATTTAAATAATATTCCCATAAAAAAATAATCTTTATAAAATAATTGAAGTAGAAGTATTAAAACTTATACTTGAAACGAGTATTAAATAACCAAAGATATACTTATATGAAAGTATTATCTTTATTTGAATAATCGAAAATAAGTTTGATTATTAACACCTTATTCTTTAATAAAATAAAGAATATATTTCAGCAAATAATCGGAGTCATAGATCCTCAAATGAATATTCAAATAATATTCATTAAATAATATAAACTGAGTCATAATACCTCGAATGAATATTCGAAATAATATTCAACAAATAATATAAAAGGAGTCATAAGTCCTCGAATAATATTCGAAATAATATTCAATAATAAAATAAAGTTTAAAGTTATCGAATAAACCTTATTCGATTAATAGTTTGGAAAACTATAACCATATATATATAAATATATATATATATATATATATCCATATCCATATATACAAAAATCTACTCGGGATCCTCGACTCCCGGTTTTTGAAAATATTTTCACCTTTGGGTCCCTATACTAAGGGTATATGCAAGATACCGCTATCCTCTAGCATAGGTATTATCAACTGAATCAACAGATATATATTTCAAGAATATGAAACAGGCATGCATATATACCATATCACATGCTACAATATATTGCATCATTTGCTAATTATCCAACATGCATCTATCGCAAGATAATGCAAATACATATATTCATCACAACAACAGTATAACGGATAGAATACTTGCCTGAGCGACTTGGGGGTGAGAAAGGCTCGGGATGAGTCTGATAACCTATAAACAACAAGTAAGTTGGAATTAAACCAAAATCACTTGTAAACCTATACTTTAACTAACTTAGACTCTAACGCTTGTTTTGCGCTCACCGATTCGCTTAAGTCACTCGGGTACCCTCGGCTCCATCATTTTTAATAATTTAATCTTTACGAGTTTTAAAGCGATTCCTTCGCGAATGACTTACCAACTGCCTAACACACTTACCATAAATGTTTCATACATTAATTAACCCTTTTTGGTCTTTAACCTACATTCCAAAGTAAGGCGAGGGGAAAAGTTTCGTTCGCGAAACGCCGTTACTTGAAACGGTCGTTTCTCCTAAACCGTAAATCGGAATCGAACGAACTACATATCAAAACGAAGCTCGTAACATGAGCTATCTAAACATGGCAGTGGTCACAATTTAGCAGGGGGTTCTCGGGTCCTAATGCTATGCACAAAAACAGTCCAAAGAAAATCGGACATTACGACGGCTATGTTTACGCGATTTCCCATTTTTTAAACTACCCACAATCAACACAACCATCCTCAAATCCAACACACAACAAACACCCATCCTTATCACATCATAACAATCCCAACCGATTCAATTTAACCATTCATACTTATGCTTAAACTTTACTTTAATCATTCTTAAGTTTCTTTAAATCAAAACCACAAAATTACCATTTCATTTCACTACCATTCCAAATCTCAAACTCTAATCATAACAACAACTACAATAACATCCTACTCATCAAAATCACCTTATAATATATATGAACCTAGGGTTTGAAAATGGTATACCTTCCTTGAAGTGGTGGGTTGAGCTAGGAAGCCTTAAGAAGCTTGGAGAAGCCTTAGGAAAGCTTGGATCTTCAAGAAAAACAAGAAAAAGTTCAAGTTAAAAACTTGAAAACACTATTCATTGTCTTCTTCATTGATTAAATGAAGAAGCTAGAGAAAGAATTAGAGGCTTAAACTCATGATATAGCCATAACTAAGCATAAAGATGGTTAGGGAATTTTCTTACCAATTAAGGATGCTTGGATCTTGATTTTGAAAATTTTAGCTTTGAAAAATGTAAAAAAGCCGAGAGCTTCAAGAACACACCTTGGTTGCTTTTGATTTTTGATGAAAAGTGATTTTACTTGGCTTGGTTGATGTGTTTTTGTGTTTGATTTAGTCATTTACTCTTTTGCCCTTGAATTTGTGTGGTCCTTAATCAACCACACCTCCTTCCTTCCATGTCATGCTTATGTCACCCTTATGATGTCATCCCTCCTTCCTTGTCTTCTTTCTATTGGTTGGATGACATCACTCCCATTAATCCCTTTGATTAACTCCCTAATCGTTTGCCTAATGACCGCTGATCTGTTGTACGGTTCGCTTAACTTTCGTTCTCGTTTATCGTTTGAAGGATCATACCCGGGATCTTATTACTTAGGTTCCCTTAACCTTTCTCAATACATTATATTCCTTTTTATGATCCTCTATTATAATCCTTTTATTTAAATCCTTTTTATCCTGTTACCTTATACTCAATTCTCTCCGTATCTTATGGATTTCCGGGAAAAACCAAAGTGTTCGGAATTGGGTTCTGACGATATTTACATACACTTATATACTTCATATAGTACTAATAAAATCCCAGAATATCCATAACAGAACCCCTACATAGTGTGGCGCGAAAAGTTTTCCCATTCAGCTAAAACACTATTCACAAGGGTTACAAAAAAAGTTGAAAAATTTTGGGGTTATTACAGTGATGAAAGCCCTTTCCTTTTGTTTGAGCAGCTCAAAGTATTTCTGTTTATAATCAACAGGCTCAAACTTCTTCTTGCTAGAATTAGAATTTCTACATTGACTTGCAAAATGCCATGCCAAGCCACATTTGAAACACTTGAATTTTGATTTATCCACCATGTTTCTACTTGGCTTGGCCGCTCCAAAATTCTTTTTGAATTTGAGCTTGGAAAATCTTCTGGAGAGGAATGCTAGATGTTCATCAATATCATCCATTTCATCTTGTCTCAAGTGATCTTCATTTTCAGCTACCAGCCCTTTACCCTTGCTTTCACAGACCTTTGATGTAGACTCAACAACTTCTACCTTCATCTCTTTCTCTTTCTCCAACTCAGCAACCAGTGCTATGGACCCTCCTTTCTTCCTTCCTTTATCCATCCTCTCATCTTGCTCTATTTAAAGCTCATAAGTTTTTAGGATGCCATACAATCTCTCCAAGGTGAACTCCTTGTAATCCTAAGAATTTCTTAATGAGACTGTCATTATCTTCCACTCTTTTGAAAGAGATCTAAGGAACTTGAGGTTAGAGTCTTTTGTTTGATAGACTCTTCCATGCAACTTCAGAGCATTTAGTAGTTTCTGAAATCTACTAAAAATATCAGTGAGAGACTCACTTTCTTCACAGTGGAAATGCTCATATTATTGAATCAGCAGCTGCATCTTGTTCTCCCTTACTTGCTCAGTACCATCACAAATAATTTGGATTGTTTCCATGACCTCTTTGGCTGTTTTACAGTTAATGATGTTATCAAACATATCACCATTAACTCCATTGAACAATATGTTCATCGCCTTCTTATCTTTCCTGACTTGCTCAATATCAGGATCTGACCACTCATGCCTAGGTTTGGGAACAGATGGTTCATTGCCAGTTGCAGCTCTCATTGGTACATGAGGACCTCTCTCTATGCAATCTACATATCATCATCTTGAGAAAGAAGATGGAGGTTCATCTTCACCTTCCAATGGTGATAATTGTCTTTGTGGAATTTTGACTCCAACATCTTTCTTGTTCATCTTGCTGTTTGTTGCGATCTTTACACTCTTTGTACTTCAAGAGCTTGTTCTGATACCAATTGTTATTCCCTAACAATTCAACAAGAATTACATAAGGGAGGTTGAATGTAATTCTGGCTACTTTTTCAAAATTTTAAAAACAGTTCTATCTCGACAAATATATAAGTGTTTGATTTGCAGATTGCGGAATGAAGTAGTTATATAAATCAAAACACAAAGTAATAAAAACACAGGCTTTTAAAACATTCTGGTGGATTTGAAAGAATCCGCCAGATATATATATATATATATATATATATATATATATATATCTAATGAAAACCCTGTGAAGCTTGAATAGCTCACAGCTGCTTACAAGTAGAACAAACAAACTACAGAGAAATTCTTGATAAGTACAGCTTTTCTATCTCTTTTTGAAATGTTTTTGCTTAGTTGAATGTTCTACTAGCTACACTTGGTTTATATATTACCAAGTTTATATGACAATAAGACAAGATAATAAAACAAAACATATCTAGTCTAACTCCATGTTGTTTCACTACTCTATTCCGGCATCTTTGAATATCTTCATAATAGCATGGAAATGGTAATGCTTCTTTGTTCTCAAATTTCTGCTTAACAGGCTGCCACATTCCTTTTGCAAACAACCAACGCATGTGACTGTATTGTCACTGTCAACGGATATTTGAATTTGATCATCCGTCGGGTACGTGCTTATCATCCGTCGGGTAGCTTTGTTGATCATCCGTCGGGTAGCTTTGTTGATCATCCGTCGGGTAGCTTTGTTGATCATCCGTCGGGTAGCTTTGTTGATCATCCGTCGGGTAGCTATTTATCACTTGACTCCATTTCACTTATACAGAATTACAAGACATCTTATATTTACAATTAATCAACCTATTCTGCATATCCACTAGTAGTCAACATGATGCTCATAAAAAATCTACACAAAGTTGTTTGCAGAAATGTGCTACATTACTTATTTGTTACATAAGCTACTCACCCGGTGGATGTCAAATTGTCATCCTTCGGGATTATATTAAATCATCCGTCGGGACTAAATTTGAACATCCATCGAGTGCTACAAAATACACTAAGTTGAATCTATTAAGGTATTTTGTTTAATTTATCATCAAGTACACAACATATACTCAACAATCTCCCCCAATTTATGTCTACTGGAATTGTAGCCATAAACTAAGAGAAACTTGATGATAGCAAAACACCCTAAAGATACAGAATGAAAATAGTAGATAAAACTTATAAGTGCTATAAAATTTACTGAAAATTGAACAAAGCAAAGTATACAAAGAAGTTGCTCACAATCATTATCAAGGTGCTCCTCTAATCTGAGCACATAAGTCTATTTCCTTGATTGTCTAGATTTCTTTCCAAGCCTCCTGTTGTTCTCTTCAATCTAATTTTGGAGTTCTTTGTGGAACTCAGGTTCATCAGCTTCTGAGAGATCTAGCATTTCTTGTATTTCCAATAGAGTCTCATTGCTAGAGATACTCAACTGGTCCTCCAGTATGAAGAATCTTCTTACTCCCTTTTCATCCCTGAATTCCATCAGCCATATTCCTAACAAAGATAGTATTATTTCCAAGTCAAGGATTGAAAAATTGAAAGCTTATTGAAGATTTTTGGATAAGGTTAGTTGAGTTATCATCCAAACTGTTGCTTCTCCATTATTATTTAACCGTCGGGTATAACGGTCAAATAGGGGGAGATTGTTGAGCAATATTGAAGTTGTACATATAACTCAACAATACTGGTTTGGATAACTCAACACAGAACTTGGACTTTGAAATAATCAATGTTCCACTAGGTACAGTACAGATTGTTTATCGGGTATATGCACAAAAGGTTTTGTTAGCTGCAGTGAAGAAGACGTCAATAGTGATCCGTATGAAGTTTATTAGTATGTTCAGGCATCGAAAGAATAAGTTTGGAGTCATTCGAAGCAGTTATCAGAATCAGTGTGAAGACGTCAAGGATTCCTAGTAAAGTTGGTTATATTTGGTAGTAGACTTAACAGTGGTTTGTACGGGTATAATACGAAGGTTTGAGAGGGAACTAGACGTCTGTGAACCAGACCTTTGCACGAGATGTCAGTGATTCATGAAAGAAAATGGAGTATTATTTTTTAGAAACACTGTTAAGTGATTTTTGTACTCACGGAGACTGAAAATATTTTAAGGTGCAAAATCCCGGAGATTAGAAGGCCTGAAGATACAGAGGAATACAGCTCGAGGATTTACAAGATTTATTTTTAATCAATGACTGATTTTTTATTAAATGAATAAATGGAAATTATTTCATTTATTTATTTAATTTTATATCATAATTAATTTTAAAATAATTAAATTAAAAATTGATTTTTATTAAATGAATAAATAAAACTCAAAACATTTATTTATTTAATCTAATATCAACTTTTAGTTTTGGAAAAAAAATTGAGATTTGATTTTTAGTTAAATAAATAAATTAAATTAAATTGAATTTATTTATTTAATTAAATTAAAAATCAATCTTTATTTTTTAATTTTATTCTTGAAAATTCGAGTTGATTTCTCTTGCATGCATGCATCTGTTTGGAGAAATAAAAATAAAAGAATGGACTGATGTTTGTGTGAAATTAACAGAAATATGACATCTTAGCTACAGGATCTACCTGTACATGGAAAGGAAAAGAAACAAAATCAGTCAAGTTTATGGTAAAAAAATTATAGGTGGATAGTTCCCTCCTGGCGCGTCTCTTTTCTCCGCGTGAACAGCCTGCCGCCTGCATGTCACTCGAATAAGATGCACAAGAAAACAAAAGAAGCCAGCCTGTTGTCTTATTCTTGTGTACAACTAAATTTCAAAGTAAAAGAATTAGAAGGAAGCGCAGGTTGATGATATCCCGGTGTTTCGCAGGTTAAATGGATAAAAGTAAATGGCTGCTTTCTTTTTATTAGTCGCAGGTTGTATGTTTGTGAATTCAAAAATATTGAGGCGCAGGTTGTAGTACATTGGAATAAACTAGTGAAGCGCATGTTGAGTTTTAATTCAGATGGTTGCAGCTTAAAAACAAAAATCAAGGTCGCAAGTTATTATTCTCCTAGTTGTCAGTTGCACAAAAATTCAGCTCGCAGGTTAATTCTTGCAAGTTGTATATTCAAATTACTTGGCTCTGGTTGTGCCATGTGTCCCTCTTCTCTCTCCACCCTACCAATCTATATAATCAAATTAGCAGCAATTGGATCTGAATCTCCTTTATTTTTACAAGTGTGAAGCTTTGGAAAATTTATCTCAACTCACTTTAAAAAGCTTGATTTGACAAGGGGAGGTCATGTCCAATTTATTTTACACCATTTAAAGTTTTACAAACTTGTAACACTCATTATTTAAACCTCTCTTGATTGTAATCAATACCTTTTGATAGAAGCTTTTCATTTTTAGATTGATAAGAAGAACCCTAGATTTATAGCTTATTGCTTTGGTTCTTTTTAAATTTGTTGCTTCTAATATTTGTATTTTGGAGTTGTAAGCAAACCTTCGAGTATTTATACTTTTGTATAAAAAGAATATTTACCCAGAACCTCGTTGTGTGTTTAATTCATATTAATTTTGATATTCTGCTACAATTAATTTTAGAAAACGAAGAACATACATTCACCCTCCCTCTGTATGTACCTTTTGGACCTAACAGATTTCAATAGTTAATCTTGTTTTGATATCTTAGTCTGTGGTGATTGTAATATATCCTAGTATTGGTTGTGCCTATTCGTCTTATGTGCATCACAAATATATAAGATAGCGTGTTAATCTCTAATGAAGCGACAGTGAACTTAGAGGTTTAGAACTTGGCATGATATCATAGGTTCATGTATTCGTTATGCATGATTTGTAGGTAATTTTAACCATATTACTTGCCCTATGTAATCAATATAGATAACTTGTGCATTAAACCTTTGTGTTGTCAAATTCTATAGACATTTAGGGTCTCAACATACTTGGTGTCTATTCAGCTTCTGTCTCTTTTGTGGGTGTCTAGTAGTATGTTATTCGTGCAACGAAAGTTGGAGTTTATCAGTTTCGTGTTATCTGATTAGGGTCATCACCATTGCATGCTAAGGTTAAGAACAAGAAGGCTTTGAATGAAGTATTTAATGAAGTTAGAATCCCATGTTTATCTCATATAATAAATCAACCCTTTATTCTCTTTAGTTATTTGCATGTTATTTAATACCTTAGTTATAAACAATACCAATTTGTTAATTGTCTTAGCATTGAATAATAACCATATCTTTATTGCATAAGCACATAAATCTTAAGTTAACCAAAAGAGTCTATGTGGGAACGAACTAGAATTAATTATACATTACTTACGTACTTGCGTGTATTATTAGTGCATATTTTAGCCCTAAAAATAATGCCTCCGTATCTTTAACGCAAACGCTATAGACGCCAATTCAAGATCATGGGTTGGATACTTCTCTTCTTCCATCTTGGAATAGATTAGAATGTCATCTATGAATACAATCACAAATTTATTCAAATACTTCTTGAAAACTCGATTCATTAGATCCATGAAAGCATCTGGTACGTTGGTTAATCCAAATGCCATTACCAAAAACTCATAATGTCCATATCTGGTTCTGGATGCTGTCATCGGAATATCCTCTGGCTTAATCTTCAGTTGATGGTATCCATATCTTAAATCAATATTAGAAAACCATACAGTGCCTTTCAATTGGTCAAACAAATCATCAATCCTTCGCAACAGATACTTATTTTTAATGGTCATCTTATTCAATTTTCGATAATCAGTACACAGCCACATACTTCCGTCTTTCTTCTTAACAAATAAAACCGGTGCACCCCACGGGGATACACTGGGTCTTATAACTCCTTTTTCCAAAAAGATCTTGCACCTGAGTTTCCAATTCTTTCATCTCTATTGATGTCATTTGATAAGGAGCTTTAGATAGAGGTTCCGTTCCGGGTGCTAAATCAATCACAAACTCAATTTCTCTATCGGGAGGTAACCCTGGAAGATCGTCTGGAAAGACATTTTGGAAACTCATTGACAACTGGAATTGCTTCTTGTGCTGAAACTTCTTTGTTGGTGTCTATCAAATGGGTCAAATATGCCTAACAATTCTGAAGCAATAACTTCTTCGCTTGAACTATCATTAAGAACTTCTTTTCCTGCTTACTCCCTTGAAAAATCACCTTCTTCTAACTATCCAATGTCTGAAGTATCACTTTTCTATTCTTATAATCAATCTAAGCATTATTCTCTGATAACCAATCCATTCCTAAGATAACATCAAATTCTCCCAACTAAAAAGGTATCAAGTTGGCATAAAAATGATGCCCTGCTATCTCAATATCATACCTCGGGCACACTCGATCGACGGGAACTTGATTCTTATTAGCTAGTTCTATCATTAACACTTGTTCTAATAATTCAACTTCTCAATGCAATTTATCGACAAAATCTTTAGAAATAATTGACCTTGTAGCTCCGGAATCAATTAAAACTTTAGCATCTACGGAGTTGACTAGAAGCGTACATGCAACCACGTCTGAACTCTGAACAACATCCTTCATAGTCATATTGAATGTCATGGCCTTTGGCTGACTCTTTGTTGGTGGTCCTTCAATCCTTGCCACATTAGCTACCGGATCTGTTTCCTTGCAGTCCCTGGAAATATGCCCCATCTTTCCATATTTAAAATACATAGTCCCTGACTTTTGAACTAGAGCCTGATTTTGACACTCATTAGCATAGTGTCCCTTCTGATTGCACTTAAAAT
Organism: Apium graveolens; assembly: GCF_009905375.1. Lineage (NCBI taxonomy): Eukaryota > Viridiplantae > Streptophyta > Magnoliopsida > Apiales > Apiaceae > Apium > Apium graveolens. The sequence continues at coordinate 133,584,378 of NC_133654.1, forward strand.
ATAACACATTAGCCTTACAAATCCCAAAGTGCCTCCTACCACAAAATTTACAATCTGACATTGGTGGACATTGGACCTCTGCTGATTTGAATTCTGGAAACGGCTTCCCTGTCCTCCATTTCCCTATTGTGGTCTTCTAAATCCCACACTCTTATTATCCTGAAACTCTGGCCTTTTGTTGAAACGGCCCTGGAAATTACCTTGCTGCTGACCTCCTCCTGAGGTTTCTATTTTCCTTTTCTTTCCGTCCCTTTCTTTATGAGACGTGTCACTTCTACTTTTAATCACCATTGTTTTCTGAACCAATACCACGTAAAAAGTCGACTCAAATATGGCCACCCTATTCTGAATCAAAAATTTTAACCCTTGTTCAAATCTTCTTGCTCTCTTTTCATTTGTACCAACTTGATCTGGCACAAACCTTGCCAATTCAGTAAACTTGGCCTCATATTCCGCTAAAGTAAGATCACCATGTGTCAGATTCAAAACCTTGATCTCCGTTTGATTTTTCATGTACCTCGGGAAATACTTCTCCAAAAATAACTATGTCAACCTTTCCCAATTTACAAACTCACCTCCTTCCAATGCTCACGTGGATCCCCACCAATAATTTGCCCCACCCTTCAGGAAGTAACTAAAAAACTTGGTCTTCTGTTCAGCTCCTGCTCCGACTAAGTCAAAGACTTTCTCAATTTCTTTAAGCCATGCATTGGATTCCACGGGGTCAGCACTTCCCTTAAACTCAGGTGGTTTCACAGCTTGAAATTGCTAAAAAGTCACCGCATGTGGAGCTGCTGGTTTTTGCTGTTGTTGTTATCGTTGTTGTTACTACGTAACATATAACATATGTTACTGCATTAGTCCCAACATCTGGACAATCGCTGGATCCGTATGACTTTCGGTACGATCCTCTCCTGAATTACTCCTCCTCTTTGGGGCCATCATTTTGGTAAGAAAACAAGTAACTTATATAATAATCTGTCAAGCATGGTGTCCAATATGTAGTAATCTTTTAGCATGTCAAAATTATCACATATTAGCTCCTTTCCAAAATATCATAAACTTGCTACCATATTAACACATGTGTCATGATTATCACATAATCCTGCTTACTATCTCAAAGAATAATAACACAAAGAAAATTAACAAAGAATTATCCAAACCTTCCAACTATTGCATAAAAATCTCAAATAAAACAACAATTGGTGGATAGGGCTGCAACACTACCTTCCAACCTCTTTCATCACTTCCCACTATCCTCGGGAATCAACAAAATAGCAAAGCAATGGCACAAAAGCCTAATGTTGAACGCAAAATAGGAAACCTGAACAACTTAGCTATAGACCGGCCCAATTACCTAAACTTAACTCTATAAGAGTTAAACTACACACGCTTATCTTATGTGATCTTCCTATGACTTACTTAAGATAATACCTAAGCCTATTTCAGTGGCAATAACCTGAGCTCTGATACCAACCTGTAACGCCCTCAAATTCGGGGTCTAGATTTGGGAGTTACTAACCAATAAATAATACTAAAATATGCACAGCAGAATAAAATAATAAATATGACCCATTGGATGCAACTGGATTGTTCAAAGGTTATAGTATGAAACAGGCGCTAATACAAACCAAATATTATTACAACTCATATGTCAATTTAGTTTTACAAACTATTCAAATTTTATTACAAACCTCTAGACTTAACTAGCATCCCAAAACAGTCTACCTGGAAAATACACCAAACTATTTACAAGCACACGACTTATGATCAAACCTGGATCGCAGGCCTGCTCTGGTCTAGCTAAAAGATCAGAATAATAAATAAGTATGAGCGAAAGAAATGCTCAGCAAGCAATATATAGCTTATGATTTAAGACAACAACAATAATATATCCGAAGAACACAACCGAAAAACAATACATGAGAAATATCAAAAGCTGATATAAGTTTTGATAATAAACAACATTTTTATAAATATTTTTATTTTGGATTGGAATCCTCGAAAGACGATGTGTTGCCACGGTGATCAGCCGCGAAGCAACACCGGTATGCCGAAGCATATCCAACTCAACAAAGGGTACCCAAGGCACATATTGGCCTAGCAAAGTATTATATCCAGTATAATACATAGCTCACACTAGACCGCCGCCACAGCCTCTTACGCAACCATCCAATCCATAAAAACATTTTTAATCAAAGGAGCCGAATCAAACGACATCCTTAACAATATAACTCCCCATTCACATGGTCCGGAGTCATCTCAACAAGTGATGGCGAAATAACTAGAATAGGTAGTTATTCGCTAATCTCATCTCTGTTAGGGATTCGAGCATATAAACGCAGAGGAATAACAAAAAAAATTTAATCCCTACCTCAGGATCTATGTATAATGAACGGATGATTATAGAGAATAGGATCATGTACCTTAATAAAGCTTTCCTTCTGACAGTAATGGGCGTTCTGATCTTGATGAACCACGACAGCCCTCCTTGCGAAGATCTGCTCTCCAAAGGTATCCACACGAACGTCCGATCGTCCAACGATCACCAGAGCCGGTACTAGCCAATTTGGTTGCCTCTTTCTCTCTCTCTCTCTCTCTCTCTAGCCTCTCTAGGATGTAGTGTTGCTAGGGTTTTTCTCTAAAAATGTGACGCAACTACTAACCCTAAAATTATACATCTTAATGTTTATATAGGGGAGAGAGGATTAAGGCCTAACCCTAAACCTAATGGGCTTCTAAAAAGACCCATTCTGTTTTTTGGTTTATATTTATATTAAATTCTAATTCTAATATATTTACAATTAATCAAGTCTCACTTAATTAATTTAACAATTAAATTCGAATAAATAATAATAAAATATTTTATTTCATAATTTAAGTAATACTCCGTTTAAACATTCCTTGTGCGTGACCATTTAGGTTATTATTACGTTGGCAATAATTTTATTTTCCAATAATAAAATTATAAACAATGAGTGGCATCTAGTAATACATCATTTTTCCCCAAGTAATAATAATAATTGGTGATTCAATTAAACCTTTTGTGAATAATGTACAATGTAATATAATCCCTTTGGCCTTATATTATAGATCAAACTCGAGGCATGCATTGTGCCATCCTCTGCAAATGTTTAATCCTTCTTTCCTTGATCAATGACTAAACTATTAAACAAATCAGTATTTGAGCACGGCCATGCATTTTGTAGTCTTACTCAATCAAGAGGCCAATAATATCACTCCTCTATAAAAGGAGGGCTAAATCCCATCTAGATCATTCATATTTCTCATATGATTCATAATATACCCAATGTCTACTTTTATGATTACCCGATCAAGGATGACTTTCAATAATATCAAAGTATATTAATTCTCATATAGAAATATAATGATTTCAGGTCTAAGGACCAATACATCATTATCACTGTGAGATTAACTTATGACACCTTAAACAAGTAGTACCATATAACGGGTCAATCCAGCACTATGTATTTAATACATGTGTCTGTGTTTTGACTTTAGTATCACCATACCTATGATCAATGAGATGTGATCATCAATCAAAAAATACACTAGTCTCAACGCATTTATTATCGTCCCTTAATAATAATACTTGACTAGGGACCTTTAGGAATATTAATACTATTCTCATAATCTCATTTCTTAGTCATGTACTTAGAGATATAGATTTACATATCATATTCCAAGGACATTTATTAATCTAACATTTTATCGCAGAAAATAAAGATATAATAAATTACTAAAGAAGAATCCATAGAATCATAATTAATAATTCAAATGTTTCATAATATAAACATAATAGTGTTGTCTCTAGGGCACAAACACTAATAGTAGATGCAGGTGAACAATCAACCATACCAAACTTCTTCAATAGATCTTTAACATACTTGGTTTGGCCGATGAAGATTCCATCACTTCTTTGACTAACTTGAAGTCCAAGGAAGTAACTTGATTCCCCCATCGTACTCATTTCATATTCACTTTGCATGAAATTTTAAAATCTTTGACATAGCTTTTCATTAATAGAACTAAAAATGATATCATCCACATAGATCTGAACTAGGATCATATCACCACCATGCTGCTCGTAGAAGAGAGTCTTGTCAATTGTACCTCTAGTAAATCCATGTTTGAGCAAAAAATTTGACAGTGTGTCATACCATACTCTAGGTGCTTGCTTTAGTCCATATAGAGCTTTGATTAATTTGTACACAAAGTATGGAAATTCTGGATCTTCAAAACCATGTGGCTGTTTCACATAAACTTCTTCTTCCAGCTCACCATTAAAGAATGAACTCTTTACATCCTTTTGATACACTTTAAAATTTGAGTGTGCAGCAAATGCAAGAAAGATCATTATTACTTCAAGTCATGCAACTGGAGCAAAAGTTTCATCATAATAAATTCCTTCCTCCGGTGGGTAGCCTTTTGCAACCAAGCTTGCTTTGTTTCTAGTGACAATCCCATTTTCATCCATTTTATTCCTGAACACCCACTTTATTCCAATTACACTTCTGTTCTTTGGTGCAGGAACCAACTCCCAAACTTTATTTCTTTTAAACTGATTTAGCTCCTCTTGCAGAGAAGATATCCAATACAGATCAAGTAGAGCTTTCTAAGTTTTTTTAGGCTCAATTTGTGAGATAAAGCATGCATGTAAACATTCATTAGCAGTTGCATTTCTAGTCCTCACTCCAGTATTTAGGCCACCAATAATTGCTTCTCTTGTGTGACTCCTATCCCATTTCCTCGTGTGAGTTTGTTGACTTGAATTTTCTGCATTTTCTTCATCATTGGCATTTGCTTCTCTTGTGTGACTCCTATCCCATTTCCTGGTGTGAGTTTGTTGACTTGAATTTTCTGCATTTTCTTCATCATTGGCATGACTTGCAGAACTTTCTCCCCTTGAGTTTGTGCTATCAAATTCAGGGGTTTGAGATGAGTTTCCATTCTCATTATTCACTAGTTCATTTGTCTCTTCATTCATTCTGTTGCTTGTATTGACTTCATCTTCATCTTCAGAATCACTATCAATATTAGGATTTTCAAATTTAAGGGCCTTAGCTTCATTTTCATCAAGGCATTCTAATCCTGGACACTTGTCATCATCAAAAGTCACATATATGATTTCCATAATTTTCTTCTCTTCAAGCACATAGACTTTGTAGACAGTTCTCTCCAATGAATATCCCAGAAAAATTGCTTCAAAAATCTTAGAGTCAAATTTTCCCACATATTCAGAGTTGTCTTTCAAAATATAACACTTGCTTCCAAACACATGAAGTTCTTTCATAGTAGGCTACCTTTTAGATGAGATTGAGTAGGGTGATTTGCCAAGATTCTTGTTAATGAGATATCTCATTTGAGTAAAACATATAGTGTTGACAGCTTATTCCCAAAAACTTGTTGGCAGTTTGGCATCCTACAGCATTATCCTAGCAGCCTCTACTAGTGTTCTATTATTTCTCTCAACTACCCTATTTTGCTGAGGTGTTCTAGTAGCTGAGAACTCTTGAACAATACCCTTATCTTTGCAGAATTCAGTTATAGTTGCATTTCTAAATTCTTTGCCATTATCACTCCTCAATATTTTCACACAATTTTGATCTACAGCCTACTTCTCAATCTTCTTGATATGTTCAATTATGATGTGTGGAGTTTCATCCTTAGAGTGCATAAATTCTACCCATGTGTATCTTGAGTAGTCATCCACCATCATAAGTGCAAATTTCTTCCTTGAAATTGATAAGACATTAACTGGTCCAAATAAGTCCATGTGAATAAGTTGCAAATGTGCACTTATGGAATTCACAGTTTTACTCTTGTGACTTGACTTCTTCATTTTTCCTTTTTGACAAGCCTCACAAACTTTATTTTGAGCAAACTCCGGATTTGGAATGTCTCTAACTAACTCCTTTTTCACCAGGGTGTTTATTGCCTTGTAATTCAGGTGAGAGAGCTTTTTGTGCCATATATTGCTTTGCTCTTCAGATGCCTTGGTGTAGAAGCAACAAATTCCATTACTTATTTGCTGAGTGTAAATCTGCAACAAACAGACTTCCCTGTCTTACTCCTTTCAGAGCAACTTCACTAGTCTTTTTTCTGATGATTAAGCATTCTCCTTTGTCAAATATAACATTGAATCCTCTATCTGTGAATTGAATGACACTTAGGAGATTCACTTCCAATCCAACAACCAGTGCTACATCTTCAATGATAAAATTTCCAGAAATTAACTTGTCATTTCCCATTGCAAAACCTTTGTTGTTATCTCCAAAAGTCACTAATGGGCCAGCCATCTCCTCAAACTGTGATAGCAGGGCCTTATCACCTGTCATATGTCTTGAGCATCCACTATCTATGATGCATATGACTTTTTTCATTTTTCCCTGCACACAATGAGGATTAAGTGTGTTTAGCTACCCAAACAGTGTTGGGTACTTTCTTCTTGTTAACAGAATTTGCAGAATTAGAATGAGTTGATTCAGAAAAAATGGTGTTCATTGATTGATTTGCATGTTCCCTTTTAGCTGCAGACCCAATGTTGACTTCTTTGAGGTCTACTGTCGGCTTGTGACAATTTATCATCACTTTCATGTTGCAAGGAATGCAATCAAACTTATCAGAGAAGGAATAGGGATCTTCAGTCTTTGTTTCAATATATTTTCATGCTCCCAATCTTGACTCAACTAACAGCCTTTTTACAAAGGTGAGTTAGATGATATGTAGAGCCATATTTCTGACACTGTTTCCTAGGAGCATCTGCAATAAATGTAAAGTTATTGCTCTTGTTTATCCCAATCTTCCCAATTCTATTTTTCTTCTTCTTTCCTCCATTCTCAGTCTTAACCTCCTTGATTGACTTCTTGGGGGTTTGATCCACCATGAGCTTCTTCTCAGTTTTGGGAGTTGTAATTGTTTCTGTGCATTTCTTCTTATTGTCCTCATCAGCAAGTTCTTGCTTTATCACCAACTCCTCTTCGCTGAAATTGACTTCACATGCTTTGAACAAAGGTAAATCAACCTTTATCAACATAGCTGGGACAAATTCATTTACAGTTTCTTTGCCCTTGTCACCTTCATTCTTTTTGTTGTTGTTTAAGGCATCATAGTCAAGGCCAATGGCTATATTAGCACATGGTTTGTTCTTCTCATGGTACTGATCTACTAACTGAGAAGCATTCCTGAATATTTCAGTTTCACCTCATTCTTCTCTATCTTTTCCCACAACACGGCTTCTATCTCACTAGCACACTTCAGCTTGTTCTTTAGATAGTTATTTTCCTGCTTGACAATCTCAAGGTCAACAAGATACAGTTCCAAATTTTGCTTCTCAACCTCAAGCTTCTCATTAGCTTTTGACAGTCTACTAACATCCTCAGTAGTTGCCACCATGCTAGTGTGGATGTGGAACATCTCTATGCTCATCTTTTCAATATTCTCTTTATATTGACTTGTATTTAAATCAATTCTTCTACTGCAACTTTTGTAAATGCAACCTAGCACCACTGGAGAGCACTTGCTTCCCCTTTTATGTTAAAACACGAGAGTGAGTGTCCTTAATCATTTTCCTCTTGCGCTAGACTGGTTGTCTCTATGCCTGAGATCCTTCAGGTGGGGGGGGTTTCCTCCACCGAAAACAACCGTCTTGGTTTAAGGGTCGGCGGTATTTTATCATTTTCTGTAGGAGCAACATGTTCTGATTTTTGAATAGTTTGGATCTCTGTCGTGTTCCCACCTTTCTCTGGATCTGTTTCTTCAATGATCATGTTGGTGTATCAAATTTAAGAGCTTCTTCTAGCGCCAAATGATGACCCTAAATTTGAGCCATGTTTATGTGAGGAACAATAGTCTTTATTGATACTTTATTTTTCTAACCCCCTTAAAGTAAGACAATTATCCTATATTTATAGGGAGCCCTTAATGGGATTTTCCCTTTACAATTGAGCCTCTATTGGGCCTTTTATTACAAACTCCTATACTAAAATCCCATTTGAAAGCCTTCCTCTTTCTCTTCTCCTTTGGGCCCAACAGAATGTTTCCACATCGTTTGTGCCCCCCGTGATTATATTTTCTGTACTATCCCCTTCCTCCTAAAGATGCACAAAATGTCCGACCGGTTTTACGTGGTTATGTTTGATTCATTGCTTTAAATTATTTTACGAAGTTAAGATATTTTTATGACATCCCAAATTCGGAGTTAGGGATTTACGTGATCACATTTATTGCATATTTCGACACTTATCTTTCATAATAATAAAATAAAACTCACACACATAATAACCTCATATATCATCTTACACATTCACGGAAATGAATTAATACATAACTAAAGTTAAATAAATCCACAAGGTAATAATTATAACAATCCTAAAATGATTAAAGTATCTTAAGTCATATCATGGATCTAGCCTCAACATAAGACTACACCGACAACCAAATAAAAGTTTGTTCTTAATTATTTTACACAAATCATACTCATATATAATTTGAATCATGAACAACTAAAAGCTTAACCAGTTCATTCTTCCTACCCGGGGTAGTGTTGCAAACAACCTACGGAAAAGTTGTCCATTGCCTACGCGCTTCTTGGAGGTCAACTTTTGGATCGTCATCTTGGTTAGTTGTTGTGTTACGACATTTTTAAAAGAAAACAAGTGTTAGGCCTTTAAGTAAATTGTAGAGGGGTGAATACAATTTTAACAATCAATTCGAGTTAAAACTTAAGGTATGAAGAACAATTTATATATTGATGAATAAATAATATTTACAACACTCTCTTAGAGGATGAACAAATATTCCTGAGGCTAGGTTACACGAATGATAAAACGTTAATCAACACATATAGTGTAAACCTAATATGTTCTTATATATTTCACAGTTAAATAATCAATCAAAGATATTTTAAACATGAAAATATGAAATATATCTTATAATTGATTGCTACGAATAATAAAGTGATACACCGACATATCTCTGCAACTCTTTATCCTTCCGTGGAAGTATAAATCATTTTGATTTTCAGCTTGACACATACTGAGATGATCAAATATTGATCTTAAAATTCCGATAACGTCACCATTTTGTCAAATTTTGATATCATCATAAACTATGATATTGTCCAGTCATAGATAAATACTGAGAGTTTATACTGACATCATCAATTATATCTAACAATCTCCCAATTTGTACATGATGAATATTTGAACAAGTTCCTAATTGATGATATTAAAAACTACTATCTAAATGAATAAATAAGAGGATTAATAAGATATAGTCAGTGTATCAGATTTTACCCATCATTCTTGAATTCTGACATATCCCATAGTTTCATCAAAAAAATTCCTGAGTATTTTTTCTTTAGCTACATTCAAGTACATTTTCATCTTCTATTTGCTATCCTTGAGCTCTTGAGTACATCCATAATTCTGATAAATAGTTGCCCTAAGGTCATAAAGCTTGGATCCGCTCATGGATAAATCATTCAATTCAATAAATCCAATATTCTTACCATTAGGGTTGAAAGTAAGAACTTTCAATCCAAGAGAATCAACTACCTGAGCTCCTCTTTTAGGCATATCAGTAGTTGAACCAACTTCCATAATGTACTTTAGAATGTACTTTGATTTGTTTGGCATACCTCTTTGTATCCTGTACACCAAATTTTTCAAGAATTCTGACCATCTAGCAGAAGTTGAGTTTTTAACTTGAGCAAACACACAACATACTCTAATTCTTGCCATGGTTTATCCAACATTTGCTCTTATAAAATCCTCAACCTTTTGCTTGATTCAAAAAGTAGATCATCTTTTCTTTTGGATTTTTTGTATCAAACATATCAAGCAGAATGTGAAAAAAAATAATATTATGAAGATTTTTAAACATTCTCTTGGAAACTTCAGTGTCAAAAGCCTATATTGCAGGATCTTGATAATAGAGAGTTATTTTTCTTCCCTTCACCTTCAGTATTGAATGAATTGACTTGCTTCAGAATCAGCTTCTATCACCCTTTCAGCCTGGTTATCATCAGCATTTGTGACTATCTGCATTTTTCTTTTAGTAGTTGTCAATGTTGGAGTCAACTCCCTTGTATGCACAGTCTTAGAGACTTGCTGGTATCCTTTACGTATTCCCCTACTTCTTTCACATTCTCTTTCTTTTCCTTGGTTAGTGGACTTAGTAGAAGTACCACTAGAACCAAATTTATTTCCACCCTTGTACCTCCCAAGTGCTTTTCCCCCTTTATTTCCTTCTTCTGGAACTTCATCATCATTGTTGTGCAAGACATGCATGTATCATAACAAGACTAAGTCATATTGACAACCCTAAGATTTAGTTGTATGATAGTCTAATTCTGTATTTTGTATTATATTACTTGTGTCTGTAAAAATGTTAAAGATCAGACTGGAGTATTTTTTTATGAACAGTCTCAAGCCTAAGAATAAACTCTGGAAGAAGATCAATAAGATCATGTCTCAGAGAAAAGTTGAAGAAACTTGGAGTTGAATAAATTTGTTTTAGGAAAAATGTTTTAAGTCAAAGATATCTACAAGTCACAGATCAAGTCATATAGAGACGTCATTCGAGAACTCCCGATTGACTTATCGAGAAGTCCAAAATGGTTTATAGAGAAGTCTCAGAGATGTCGACATGTCAAATGTGTTAGTGTGTGTGCCCTAGAGACAATACTATTATACTTTTATGTTATGAGACATTTGGATTATTAATTAATATTCTATGGATTATTCTTTAGTAATTTGTTATATCTTTATTTTCTGCGATAAAATGTTAGATTAATAAATGTCCTTAGAATATGATATGTAATCTATATCTCTAAGTATGTGACTTAGAAATGAGATTATGAGAATAGTATTGATATTCCTAAAGGTCCCTAGTCAAGTATTATTGTTAAGGGACGATAATAAATATGTTGAGACTAGTGTGTTTGTTGACTGATGATCACATCTCATTGATCATAGGTATGGTGATACTAAAGTCAAAAAAGAGGCCAAGGACGAGGTCGAACCGTCATTCCAGGATTCGCAGGCACATGTATTAGATACATGGTGCTGGATTGACCCGTTGTGAGATACTACATGTTTAGAGTGTCAAAAGTTAATCTCACAGTGATAATGATGTATTGGTCCTTAGACCTGAAATCATTATATTTCTATACGAGAATTAATATACTTTGATACTATTGAAAGTTATCCTTGACCGGGTAATAATAAAAGTAGACATTGGATATATTATTAATCATATGAGAAATATGAATGATCTAGATGGGATTTAGCCCTCCTATATTAAAGGAGTGATATTATTGGCCTCTTGACTAAGTAAGACTATCAAATGCATGGTCGTGCTCAAATACTGATTTGTTTAATAGTTTACTCATTTATCAAGGAAAGATGGATTAAAAGTTAACAAAGGATGACACAATGCATGCCTCGAGTTTGATTTATAATATAAATATAAGGCTAAAGGGATTATATTACATTGTACATTATTCACAAAAATTTTAATTGAATCACCAATAATTATTATTACTTGGGGAGCAATGATGTATTACTAGATGCCACTCATTGTTTATTATTTTATTATTAGAAAATAAAATTATTGACAACGTAATAATAACCTATAGGATCACACACAAAGAACGTTTAAAATGATGTGTTATTTAAATTATGAATTTAAATATTTTATTATTGTTAATTCAAATTTAATTATTAAATTAATTAAGTGAGACTTAATTAATTGTATATATATATATAAGAATTCGAATTTGATAATAATATAAATCCAAAATCAGAAAGGGTCCTTTTAGAAGCCCCTTATGATTAGGTTAGGCTCGAATCCCCTCTCTCCATATATATACATTAAGATGTATATTTGTAGGGTTTAGAAGTTATATCACATTTTTTAGAAAACCCTAGCAGCTCTACATTTTAGAGAGGCTAGAGAGAGAGAGAGAGAGAGAGAGAGAGAGAGAAAAGCGGCAACCAAATCGGCTAGTACCAGCTCCGGTGATCGTTGGACAATCGGACGTTCGTGTGGATACCTTGGAGAGCAGATCTTTGCAAGGAGGGCTGCTGTGATTCATCAAGATCAGATCTTCCACTACAATCAGAAGGAAAGCTTTATTTAAGGTAAACATCTAATATCAGAATTAAATGTCTTATTTCGCATGGATCCTACATTTGGGGTTTCATTTTTTATATTTATTTTTTATTTTTCCGCTGCATTTGTGTCACGAATCCCAACAATGGCATCAGAGCTACTTGAAAAACATTTTAATTCGGTTGTATGTTTACAATTTTGATATATGTGAGGCCATGTATATAATTTTTGGTGTGTGTATATGCATGTATATATGATTTTGAATATATATATATGATATTCATGATGTATTTTATAATCATGCGATGGTTGTATGTATCTTTGTGTGAGTATATATTATATACTTTTTTTATTATGGAGATTGTATACGATGCTGTTAGGAATATGTTGTGAACTTGATGATAAGTTAAACAAAATACCTTAGTAGATTTAACTTAGTGAAATTTTGTAGCTCTCGATGGATAATCTAATATAGTCCCGACGGATGAACTTTATAGTCCCGACGGATGATAATTTGACATCCATCGAGAGTGTAGCTTACGTAACAATAAGATTGTAGCACATTTTTGTAAACAACATGTATTAGTCAAGTAGATTGCGTAGGGTTTTCTAAGTCATGTTGACTACTAGATTGATATGTAGAATAGGTTGATTAACTGTAAATATGAGATGTCATGTAATTCTGTATAAGTAAAATAGAATCAAGTGGCAGATAAGCTCCTGACGGATGACAAACATAGTCCCGACGGATGATCAACGAAGCTCCCGACGGATGATGAACGAAGATCCCGACGGATGACAAACATAGTCCCGGCGAATGATCAAATTCAAATAGATGTTTACAGTGACAACACAGTCACATGCGTTGGGTGTTTGCAAAAGAAATGTGGCAGCCTGTTAAGCAGGATTTTGAAAATAAAGAAGTATTACTATTTCTATGCAATTGTGAAGATATTCAAAGATGTTGAAATAGAGTAATGGAGTAGCATGGAGTTAGACTAGATATGTTTTGTTTTATTATCTTGTCTTATTGTCATGTAAACTTGGTGATATATAAACCAAGTGTAGCAAGTAGAACAATTAACTAAGAAAATACAATTTTCCAGAGAAATATATCAAGCTGTATTCCGTAAGTATTTCTCTGAAGTTTAGTTGTTCAAACTTGTATGCAGCTGTGAGCTATTCAAAGCTTCATAGAGTTCTCAATTTGATATATATATATATATGATGGATGCATTCAAATCCACCAGAAAGTTTTAAAGCCTTGTATTTTATTTCTTAGTGTTTTGTTTTCAACTATCTTTCCATTCAGTACTTCTGCAAATCAAACACTATTATATATATTAAGTTAGAACACTTTTAAAATATTGAAAAGTAGCCAAAATTACTTTCAACCCCCTTCTGTAATTCTTGTTGTATTGTTAGGGAATAACACTTGGTAACAGAGCCAGCTCTTGAAGAACAAAGAGTATAAAGATCACAACAAACAACAAGATGAACAAAAAGACTGTTGGAGTCAAGATTCCATTTCTGAACAAAGACAACTATCACCATTGGAAGGTGAAGATGCACCTACAACTATCACCATTGGAAGGTGAAGATGCACCTACATTGGAGGTCCTCATGTACCAATGAGAGCTGCAACTGGCAATGAACCATCTGTTCCAAAACCTAGGCATGAATGGTCAGATCCTGATATTGAACAAGTCAGGAAGGACAAGAAGGCCATGAATATATTGTTTAATGGAGTTGATGGTGATATGTTTGATAACATCATTAACTGTAAAACGGCCAAAGAGGTTTGGGATACAGTCCAGATTATTTGTGATGGTACTGAGCAAGTAAGGGAGAACAAGATGCAGCTACTGATTCAGCAATATGAACATTTCCACTGTAAAGAAAGTGAGTCTCTCACTGATATTTTTAGTAGATTTTAAAAGCTACTAAATACTTTGAAGTTGCATGGAAGAGTCTATCAAACAAAAGACTCTAACCTCAAGTTCCTTAGATCTCTTCCAAAGGAGTGGAAGCCAATGACCGTCTCATTGAGAAATTCACAAGATTACAAGGAGTTCACCTTGGAGAGACTGTATGGCATCCTGAAAATGTATTAGCTTGAAATAGAGCAAGATGAAAGGATGGAGAAAGGAAGGAAGAAAGGAGGGTCCATAGCACTGGTTGCTGAGTTAGAGAAGGAGAAATAGATGAATGTGGAAGCTGTTGATTCTACATCAAAGGTCTGTGAAAGCAAGGGTAAAGGGCTGGTAGCTGAAAATGAAGATCAGTTGAGCCAAGATGATATGGATGATATTGACGAACATCTAGCATTCTTATCTAGGAGATTTGCCAAGTTCAAATTTAAAGAAGAATTTTGGAGCAGCTATGCCAAACAGAAACATGGTTGATAAGTCAAAATTCAAGTGTTTCAAATGTGGCTTGGCGGCTCATTTTTCCAGTGAATGTAGGAAGTCTCATTCCAGCAAAAAGAAGTTTGAGCCTGTTGATTATAAACAGAAATACTTTGAGTTGCTCAAACAAAAGGAAAGGGCTTTCATTGCACAGGAGAATGACTGGGCAACAAATGGAGTGGATGAAGATGAAGAAACAAGCTATGTCAATCTAGCCCTACTAGCAAATCCGATGAAACAGAAACAAGTTCTTCAAGCAATCAGGTTATCACCACTAACCTAGCACATTTATCTAAAGCTGAGTGTAATGATGCAATAAATGATATGTCCATAAAATTATATCACCAAAGTGTTACACCTAAGTCCCTCACTAAGGAAAATGCTAAAATTAAAGAAAACAATTTATGTTTAAGTGAAAGGAATAATGTGCTAGAGTCTCGGTTTATTGAATTTGAGAAATTAAGAATTGAGTGTAAGATTGTTAAGGATGAATTAACTGAGTCCTTGAAGAAAGAAGAGATTTTAAAGAAGCAGCTTGAACGAGAACAGGAAGTGATTAAGGCATGGAAATCATCCAAAGAGGTTCATGCTCAAATCACTAAAGTTCAAGGTATTGAGTCTTTTTGTGATGCAGCCGGGAAAAAGAGTAAAGAGAAGCTTGAGTCTAAGTTGGTTGAAGGATTGTTGATAGATGTGGACTCGACGGATGATGAAAATCATCCATCGGATAATCAAAAGGATTATCCGTCGAGTGACAAGGAGCCACATCCGTCGGCTGTGAGTAAACCAGTTAGCAAAGCTAAGCTAGCTAAGTTGAATGAGAAATATGGATCAGTTTATAAGAACTTTATTCCAGGAGAATCAAGTCAAGTCAGGAAGGAAAAGAAAGTTAATGTTGGTCGTCTGTCTATCAAGCAATTGAATGACAGATTAGAAAATATTGAGGTTAAAACAGAAGCTAAAACTAAAAATAATAGAAATGTGAAAGTAGGAATTAACAAACATAACAACTACACACCTGATAAATATGCACCAAGAAAAATCTTTGTTAAGTGTGGTAGTGTTAATCATTTGTCTGTTAATTACAAACTTGTTATGCCCACTCCCATATCTGCACCCTTTTCTTTTCCCAACATGACTGCCATGCCTACCATGCCTATGAATGCTATGACTACTTAGAAAATGTATGCACAATTTCTAATATGCCATTTGCACCTAATCCTTATTATGCTGCATTTAGTATGCCTCAAATGCCATTTAGCATGCCTTACTGAATAACATGTTTGCAAATAGCATGCCTTTTCCTGCTAATCAAAATGTGCATGACAATTCTGTTTTAATGACTGGTTTCAAAGGTCCAATTCAGATGACTAAGGATGAATCAGAAATTCCCAAGTCCAATGAGATCAAACCTAAGAAACCAAAGAAGAAAGCTAACAAGGCAGGACCCAAGGAAACTTGGGTACCAAAATCAACTTGATTTGATTTTGATGTGTGCAGGGAAACAAAAAGAATCTTTGGTATCTGGTAGTGGTTGCTCAAGGAACATGACTGGAGATTCTACCCTGCTCACTGAGTTCAAGGAAAGAGCTGGTCTAAATATCACTTTTGGAGATGACAACAAGGGTTATAATGTGGGATATGGCTTGATTTTAAAAGAAAATATCATCATTGAAGAGGTTGCTCTAGTGGATGGTTTCAAGCATAATTTGTTGAGTATCAGCCATCTTTGTGATAAGGGCAACTCAGTTACTTTCAATTCAGAAGCCTGTGTTATGACAAACATAAAGAGCAACAAAGTGAGAAAAGGAAATATATACCTAGATGACTTCAACTCATCAAATGCAGAATCAATCACTTATCTTCTCAGTAAAGGAAGTCAAAATGAAAGTTGGCTACGGCACAAGAAGTTGTCCCATCTAAACTTCAAGACCATGAATGAGCTTGTCAAGAAAGAACTGGTTAGAGATATTCCTCAAGTGGAGTTTACTAAAGATGGATTGTGTAATGCCTGCCAGAAAGGAAAGTTGATCAAAGCATCATTTAGAAAGAAGCTGGATTCAACAATTGAAGAACCTTTACAACTGTTGTACATGGATTTATTTAGACCAGTCAATGTATTGTCCATCTCAAGAAAAATATATTGCCTAGTAATTGTAGATGATTTCTCAAAGTTCTCTTGGACATATTTTCTAAAGTCTAAAGATGAAGCTAGTGAAATCATCATCAATCACATAAGGCAAGTCAACAATCATCCTGACTTTAAAGTAAGAAGAATCAGGAGTGACAATAGAACTGAGTTCAAGAATTTTGTGATGAGATCATTTTACGAAGAGATGGGATTATGTATGAGTTTTCTGCAGCAAGAACTCCACAACAAAATAGAGTAGTGGAAAGAAAGAACAGATCTCTTATTGAAGCTACAAGGACAATGCTTGAAGAATCAAAGTTACCAACATATTTTTGGGCTGAAGCTGTGAATACTGCCTGCTACACTCTGAATATCTCTTTGGTTAATCAAGCAAAGTGCATGACACTCTACCAATTGTGCAAGAATAGGAAGCCAACTCTAATTTTTTTTATGTCTTTGGCTGCAAATGTTATATCTTAAGGAACCAAACTGATCAACATGGAAAGTCTGATGCTAAAGAAGATGAAGGAATTTTTGTTGGATATGCTGTGGGAAAAGCATATAGAGTCTACAATCTAAGAACCAACATTGTTATGGAATCAATACATGTTGTGTTTGATGATAAAAAGATTGAAGGACTGTAAGATGGAGATTTCCATGAAAGACTCAAGTTTGATAATGTGGAGATGGTTAGTGATGACAGTAATGATGAAAGTGATCAAGAAACAGTGACTAAGGATAATGCAGAAAAATAGACAACTAATGAAGCACATAATTCAACATCTGTCGAGTTAAAAAATGCTTCATCCGTCGGGAGACAATCTGCCTTATCCGTCGGGAGACAATCAGCTTCATCCATCGAGATAAAAAGTGCATCATCTATCAGAACAATGAGAGAAGCTGAGAGTTGGAATAGATCACCTACAGAAAGTACCCCTTTCTCAAATCAAAGATTCACAAATTCAGGGGGAGTTTCTCACAATCAAAACTCAGTCACACATCAAGACAACAATGAGGCCTCTTCATCTAGAGCTAATCTACCTCAACAAAGAAAATGGACTAAAGATCACCCTTTTGAGCTCATCATTGGGGATGCATCTTCTAGAGTTCAAACAAGGAAAATAACTCAAGAAGAATGTCTATGTAGAAGCTTCCTTTATACGGAAGAACCAAAGAAGGTAGCAGAAGCTTTGTTGGATCCTGATTAGAATTTAGCTATGCAGGAGGAGCTAAACCAATTTGAAAGGAACAAGGTATGGAAGGTGGTACCCAAACCTAAAGGAAAGAATCCAATTGACACCAAATGGGTATTCAGAAACAAGATGGATGAAAATGGCATAGTGGTCAGGAACAAAGCTAGATTGGTTGCTAAGGGCTATTGTCAACAAGAAGGAATAGATTTTAATGAAACTTTTGCTCATGTTGCAAGACTTGAAGCCATCAGAATTTTCTTAGCCTATGCACCCATGCCAATTTCAAGGTTTATCAAATGGATGTCAAAAGTGCCTTTTTGAATGGAGATTTGGAGGAGGAATTCTATGCCAGTCAACCTCCTGGTTTTGAAGATCCAAATTTTCCAGAATATGTCTACTATCTTTTGAAAGCACTTTATGGACAGAAGCAAGCACCTAGAGCCTGGTATGACACTTTATCAAAGTTTCTTTTGGAAAATCACTTCACAAGAGGTACTGTTGATAAAACTTTATTCTTTAGAAATGTTAATGGCTCTAGTATACTTGTTCCAATTTATGTAGATGATATTATATTCGGCTCTACAGATGAAAAAGTTCGCAAAAAGTTTGCCAAATTGATGCAAAGTAAGTATGAAATGAGCTTGATGGGAGAACTAACTTACTTTCTTGGTTTACAAGTTAAGCAAGTTAGTGATGGAATATTCATTAGTCAAACTAAATATATTTTATGATATTTTAAAGAAGTTTGATCTAATGGATTGCACATCTGCAAAAACTCCCATGGCCACTGCAACTAAACTTTAATTAAACACTACTGAAAAGTCTGTGGATATTTCAAGCTATAGGGGCATGGTTGGCTCACTTCTGTACTTAACAGCTAGTACGCCAGATATAATGTTTGCTACTTGTCTTTGTGCTAAATTTTAGGCTGATCCTAGAGAATCTCACTTAGTAGCTATAAAGATAATTTTCAGATATCTCAAGGGTACATCAAAACTTGGAATTTGGTACCACTAGAGATTCTGGTTTTGATCCAACTTGTTTTTCAGATGCAGATTATGCAGGTTATAAAATAGACAGAAAAAGTACAATAGGAACCTGTCAATTTTTGGGGAACAAGCTTGTGTCCTGGTTCAATAAAAAGCGAAATTCAGTTTCTACTTCTACAGCTGAAGCTGAATATATTGCTGTTGGTAGTTGCTGTGCACAAATTTTGTGGATGAAAAACCAATTTTTGGACTATGGTCTACAAGTAGATAGAATTCCCATTTTTTGGGATAACACAAGTGCAATTTCCATCACAGAAACTCCAGTACAACATTCAAGAACAAAGCACATAGACATCAAGTACCACTTCATTAGGGAACATGTGATGAATGGTACTGTGGAACTTCATTTTGTTCCAAGTGAAAAGTAGCTTGTAGATATCTTTACCAAGCCACTTGAAGAATCCACCTTTTCAAGGCAGGTAAGTGAGTTAGGTATGCTTAATTTATTTTTGAATCATTTCAGATATTTTTACAAGTTATAATGCAGCCAGAAACTTAAATAATTTTTCTGTTTTGGATGAAATTTTGGCTAAGTCAAAATTTACATCCCGACAAATGCTCATTATCCATCGAGATTGATCATCCATCGAAATAATATTTATTAATAAAAATCAATTATATTTCTGGATTATTTTATAACCCGACGGATAATTGCTTTATTCTCATCCATTGAATTGTCTCAATCTTAGCCGTTAAAACTCTAAACATTATCCATCGGGTATACTTACAGTCTGTAAGTATAACACGACGGATAATTGACAGAATATTGACAGTTTATTTGTTTTAAACGGCTATTTTGAGCTATTTTAATTGGTTACTTTATTTCACTTTATTATTTTTGACAGTTTATTTCTGAGATAGTATAAAAGCAGAATTCATTTTTCTTTTGTTCTTTTATCATTCTCAAATCAATTACTCTAACTCCTTTCTTATCCAAAGCAAATACTCTCTCTGCAAATCTCCATACTTTAACAATGGCACCAGTAGTCAAAATCATGTCTCAGTCTGGATTCATCTATGAAAAGAATAACTTCATAGCTCTTGTGAATAAGGAGATTCCATAATCTGAAGATTTTCACAAAATGATGGACTTTGTGAAGGGATGTTGTTATGGATTAAAACTACTATATATAATTGCTGTATTTAATACTAAGGAACGTGAGCTCCAAGGCTCGATTTGACTGCTCTTGTGTTTCGTGACTCAATCTGCCTTAACAAGATGCCTACGTACCTTGCTGATTGCCAAGGATCAAGTCAAAAAACGTAGTTCTGATTTGTGGGGTGAGGCCCCTTATATAGATGTGGGAGTCCTTGAATTGGACTTGGTATAGGAGACTTGGTGGACAAGCCTCTGAATTAGGATAGACTTAGGAGTCCTAGGAAGTAGGAAGCTGATCCCTTATCCTTTTAGGTCCCCTTGAGGCTAATCTATAAGGATTTATATCCTTATCGGGACTCTTCTCAATAGCTGATTTTTCCCTTATTAATTAATTACGAAATTAATTAATAATTAGGGCTTTTGGGCCTTTTTTATTCCATCAGGCCTGATCTGGTCCATCAGGCTTAACCTTTCTGGTCTGAGTTTCATATATCTTTTTATTAGGCCTAGTAGCCCACAGCTTGTACAATTAATGCAGTATTTAATTATACAATCATAATTTATTTATCCCTATCATTTGCCCCCCAACTTTTGGGAAACATTGAATAGGTTTCGCAGAAGTTAAGTCTATTTGTTCCCTTACAGGGTTTCGTTTTTCCGTAAAGTGTGGAGCGACCTACACGTTTACAACGAATTTTTCCTTTTATTTAGGAATTATTTTGATTTCCAGGAATTTTTCCCTTATTTCCGGGATTTTTCCCTAATTTCTGGAATTTTCCCTAATTTTTCTGGGATTTTCCCTAATTTTTCTGGGATTTTTCCTTATTTTTCTGGGATTTATCCTTAATTTCTGGATTTTTCCCTTAATGTCTGGATTTTTCCCTTAATTTCTGGGATTTATCCTTAATTTCTGGAATTTTCCCTTAATTTCTGGGATTTTTCCCTTAATTTCTGGATTTTTCCCTTAATTTCTGGGATTTATCCTTAATTTTTGGAATTTTCCCTTAATTTCTGGGATTTTTCCCTTAATTTCTGGAATTTTCCCTTAATTTCTGGGATTTTTCCCTTAATTTCTGGATTTTTTCCCTAATTTTCCGGATTTATTCCTTAATTTCTGAAAATATTAATATTTTCCAGAAATTATTTAAGGAATTTCCTTATTTTTTTTGTGATTTTCCAGGATTTTTCTTCCTTTTTTCTCTCTTCTTTTTTTTTTTTTTTTATATACAATTTTCGACCAGGAATCCATTCGACCAGGATCCTGGTCGAATTAGCCTTTGTCGTGCCGTGGTCGAAGGGAATTCGAGGAGGGTACATTCGACCTCACTTCCTGGTCGAATTTCGACCAGGATTTTTGCTTTGTATATTTTTTTTTTTTTTTTTTTGAGCAGAAATCTTCGACTAGGAATTTTTGTCCCTTTCGGTCAGGATTCCTGTGTTTCTGACCGAATTAACCACCTTTCTTTGCCTTGGTCGAAGCTATTTCGAGCAGGAGTGTTTCGAGCAGAAGTCCTGGTCGAATTTCGGCCAGGATTTTTCCTACCCCCTTGTCCTTTTTTCGAGCAGGAAAGTTTCGGTTAGGATGTTGGGTCAGAATTCTATATTTTGACCGAATTAGCCACCTTTCTTGCCTTGGTCGAAGCAATTTCGAGCAGGATTGTTTCGACCAGGGTTTTCAGTTGATTTCTAGTCGAATGAGTCTTAATTCAGGTCGAATTAAGCTTATTTTTCAGCCCTGATCGACAAGATTTCGACCTCAGGAGTTTCGATCAGGATTCCTTTGTGATTCCTGGTCGACTTGGTCTTGAATTAACTTCTTGCATATATTTCTGTAATTTGGATTTGGGCCCTTAAACCTGGGCTGTATTCTTTTGGGCCATCCCCTTTCTTGGTTTATAACCTGGGCCCATTTCAACTGGGTTTTGTATTTTTAACTAATTGGGCCCTTTTCTGGGCTGTTCTGACCTTGGGGCCCACTATCTTTATTAATCCTGGGCCTGGAAAAATCATTTTGGGCCTCAAATAGGGCTTTATGTATTTGGGCCTTGGTACTGGGCCTTGGGTTTTTCAAGATTTTTCTAGAATTGGGCCTCATTTCTGAGCCCAAATTCCAAATTCTTCTAAGGTTATTCTGGATTCTTCCAGAATCTTCAAAAAAATTCAAATTTCTCTCAATTTTTCCAGGGATTTTCTGGATAATTCCAGAACCTTCTTATTTTTGGGCTCAAATGGGCTTTTTTGAGGCCCAAATCCCCTTATTTCTCCTATATATAGGTGGGATGAGAGTGTGCTTCTTCACACCTCTCATTTCATTTCTCTTCATCTCAAACTTCCTAATCTTCTCCTCTCTCTAATCCACTCCTTTCTCCTCCCAAGTCTTTTCCAGTCTTTACTAGATGGCTGACAAGAGTTCCGAGAGGGCGGCCAAGATAGCCTCGGCTTCAAAACGAGGTAAGGATATCGAGATCCGCTCTTCATATATGTCTTTAATTGATATGATTAATACTAGGGGGGATGAATATCCTTCCACTGCACATCTCGACTCCTTTAATCACTGTAATACTTGGCATAACATAGATTTCAATAAACTAAATGCTCGTTATAACGTCCCTCCCCCCTTTAGACTAGTTCCAGTCTCTGGTGGTGACCGTACTTGCCACTGGAGGCCCGATACTCTATTCATCTACACCGACGCCCTTAATGCTGGGCTTAGGTTCCCTTTCCATCCTTTTATCCCTCATCTTTTGGCTGACTTACAAATCAACCCGTGTCAGCTTCCTCCAAACGCCTGGAGGAATATTCTATGTTTTATGGTTTGTTGTCTTAGGGAGGGCTTTCCTCTTTCTGTAGCCGTTTTTAGGAAAGTCTTTCAATGTTACAATAGTTCTTCCAATATTTGTGGCTGGGTTTATGTCAAACAAAGGCCCAAAAGCAAACATATCTTTAACAGCGCCTCTATTCCTGATAATAATCCAAATTGGAGGAATAGTTTCGTTGGGTTACGTTGGGAGAATGGCGATTGGGGCACGCTCTTTCGATCTTCCTTCGGGAAGGTCAGTGATGGTAGCCTCAAATCCATTCACTTAACTCCTGAAGAAACTATCATTTATAATGGGCTCACTCAGGATGATGGCACCACCACCAGCTGGACTCTTTTAGAAGAGTTTTCCCTGATTCATGTGGGACTATCCTCTGTTTCTCAACAGGGTATTTCTCT
Source organism: Apium graveolens (assembly GCF_009905375.1). Classification (NCBI taxonomy): domain Eukaryota; kingdom Viridiplantae; phylum Streptophyta; class Magnoliopsida; order Apiales; family Apiaceae; genus Apium; species Apium graveolens. The sequence goes on from NC_133654.1 coordinate 133,607,613, forward strand.
TCCCTTCTCAATTTTTCTTTATTCCACGCATTATTAACATCACTTATTTTGTCTTTTGCTTTGTTTCAGCTGCTAAGGAGATTAACGAGGACAATGTCCCCTTGGTCGAGGAAACATCTAGGATGAAGAAAGCTCGGTTAGCAGGCCTAGACACCCGAGGAAAGGCGACAGAGCCTATCTTCTTGAGAAAGCACAAGGAGCCTATGGGGGAGGCTTCAACTGAAGGAGCTGAGGGCCATAATGCTCCTATCACTGCTGCTGCCCCTGCTGCTGCTGCTACAGGTGCCTTTCAGCCTCTCTGGGGATTCCGCCGAGGGGATACCGTGGTTGGTTCCACGAAGCATGCTTGGGATTGGTCCTACCATAGCGTGACTCCAAAGGACTTTACTGATGTGGTGGCCACCCCTGACCTTGAGAGGATTAAGCTCATGGGAGCCCAATCTCTGGCTTCGGTATGCCTTCTCTTTTTTAAACTTATTTCTCGTTCTTGTAGCACTTTCTTGCCTTATACTTTGTTAATTGTTTTGTTTCAGTCTAACGCCTACTTTCAAGGCGCTGTGAGGCAAGCCGAATCATGGAAGCGGGCTTCTGATAAGGCCGATAATGCCCTCAGGAGGCAGCAGAAGAAGTATGCTACCCTGGAGAAGAAGCTCAAGCGCAAGGAGGAAGAACTCGGAGAGTCTAACACCGAGCTGGTGGTACTTCGGGCGGATAAGGATAAGGCTATAGACAACTATCTGGACTCGGAGGAGTTTGCCCAATCTATGAGGATTAGGGATGATTCAGTCTTTCCCGAGTTTTTTAGGACTGGTTGGGACACGGCCCTTGGGACCGTGAACGAGGCTTGACCTGATATTAACCCGGCGGACTATATCTGTCCTGATGACGAGGCTTTGCTACAGAGGTTTCGTACCCGAGTAGTTGTCTCAGACCATGTTCCTCAGGATCCACTCCTTCCTCCTCCCGAGTCTTCTTCCAGACCTGCTGAGGACGACAGCTCTTCCTCCTCCTCCGAGACGACAGAGACATCCAGCGAGAGTGGAGAGGACGATGATATGGATGCCGAGGGTACTTCAGCTCCTTAGAGCTTTTTCAGCCCTGCGTGGCTTTTTTTTATTTTCGAGACTTTATTTATCAAACTTTTGTAACATCTATCAGATCTATTTCATTTATCACCTTTTATGCTTGCATCCATGCATTTGATTTTTATTTGTTAGGCCACAAACATACTTTGAAGAACTTATGAATTTCATAAAATTGTCTGGGATTCGTCCC